>NW_024080668.1:2707901-3307901 GCF_003009895.1 Hyaena hyaena | reverse complement strand
TAGCTGTCAGCACAGAGCCCGATGCAAGGCTCCAGCCCATGAACCATAAGATCGTGACCTGAGCCGAAGTCAGGACGCTTAACCAACTGAGCCACCCAGGTGCCCCATGACTTTTGTTTTCTTGTTTTTGGTTTCTTTCAGATTCTTGTCTTCTACTTTTTACGATGTCTCCTGGCTTTTGTGAGCTGTATCTGTGAACTTTACTTTTATAAGTGAGTATAAAAGCTTTGCTTCTGAAAGTGTTATGAGGAAGCTCAATACAGCATAAGATTATTTCTGATAGCATACGCAGTATTTATAATAGAAAATACTTTTCTCCTAGCTCCTAATATTATATTTGGAGTAGGACTTCAAAATTTTTTTCACTTTTTTTGATGTACAATTGAAATAGAACATTGTGTAAATTTAAGGTGTACAATTGTTAAATGTATATGTATGAAATATGACAGTAAGGTTAACACCTCCATCACTTCACATAAAAACACCTTTGTGTGTGGTGAGAACATTCAAGATGTACTCTTCTAGCAACTTTCAAGTGTAATAATGTATTGTTAACTATATTTACCATGCTGTATATTAGATCTTCTGGAACTTACAGTTGGAAGTTTAGGAGATATTGGTCAAAAGATATAATCTCCCCCTGTCCCCCTGACTCCCTGCTTCCCCAGCCCCTGGTAGCTACCATTCTGTTTCTACCAGTTTGGCTTTTTTTAGATTCCGCATGTGAGATCTTTACACTATATGTCTTTTAGTATCTGACATTTCACTTAGAATCCTAGCCTCAAGGTCCACCCATCTGTTGAAAATGGCAGGATTTCCTTTTTAAATTCCATTGTATATCTTAAGAGTTTTATTTATTTTTTAGAATACTTCTCAGTGAGACAGTGAGAGTGGGGGCTGGGGAGGGGCAGAGAAGGAGAGAGGGAGGGAGACAGAGAATCCAAAGCAGGCTCCACACTGTCAGCACAAAGCCCAATGTGGGGCTCGAACCTATGAACTGTGAGATCACGACCTGAGCTGAAGTCAGGCACTCAACTGACTGAGCCACCCAGGTGCCCCTATTCCATTGTTATCTATACAACATTTTCCTTATTCATTCATTCATAGATGGACATTTAGGTTGATTCCAGATCTTGGCTATTAGGAATAGTACCGTAGTAATCATGGGGTACAGATAGCTCTCTGAGATAGTGACTTCATGTCCTTTGGATTTATACCCTGCTGTGGGTGGGATTGTTGGATCACATGGTAATCCTATATTTAATTTTTTTCCTATTGATTTTTTTGAGGAAATAAGTGAGCTTATTTTTTCAAATACTGGAGGGGAATACTTCTCATTTCACTTTCTTTCCAGAGGTTCATAAATTCCATATCTTCATATGACGTTAAATGATGTTTAAACACCTAACTCGTGTTTTATTTGGTAGAAGCTAGTAGAGCCTTATTTTTGGCCCCAAGATAGAGGATTATGATTTACCTCTTCCCCTTGAACGTAGATGATAGGAAATTATTCCCATTGTGGGACTCACTAATCTTAATTTTTTTTTTTTTATGTTCATTTGAGAGAGAGAGAGAGAGAGAGAGAGAATATGCAAGCAGGGAAGGGACAGGGAGAAACAGAATGTGAAGCAGGCTCCAGACCTGAGCGGTCAACCCTGAGCCTGATACAGAGCTCAAACCCATAAACGGTGAGATCATGACCTGAGCCGAAGTTGGACACATAACTGAGTGAGCCACCCAGGCACCCCAGGACTCCCTGCCCTTATTCGCACCTCGTACATGGTCTTTTCCCAAGTACCTATTGGTTGGTTGAAGTATTAAGCATTTAAGTGTTACAGTAATAAAAATAACCACTTTATTTTTTTTTTACATGAAACCTAAGACACTTTAATAATGCTTTAAAATGTATTTAGACTTCATAATCATTTAAAAATCTCTCCACTGCAAAACAGATAAAAATACCATATTAAAAAATTCTTTGGTCTTGAGTCTGGGTGACACAGAGGAGAAGAAAGAAAGCCAGTGCTGTCTTTGAGGATTGTAACCATATGTTGGTCTTCTTCTGGGTTCAGGACTGAATTCAAATCCTCTGTACGGTCCCTCAAGCCCCAAGTTGAGAATTTATTTCAAAACTGTTCTGGGTTGGTAGTACCCCTACCAGTTGGACGCTTAACTGACTGACCCACCCAGATGCCCCCGAATAGGCCTTTTTTTTTTTTTTAATGTGGTAATTCTATTTTTTATTTTTTTTATTTTTATTTTTTTTTACAAATAGTTTATTGTCAAATTAGTTTCCACAGAACACTCAGTGCTCATCCCCACAAGTGTCCTCCTCCATGCCCGTCCCCCTCTTCCCCCCACATCCATCAGTCCTCAGTTTTTGTCAGCATTCAAGAGTCTCTCATGGTTTGTGAATAGGCCTTTTTCTAAGGAAGAAACATGCTTAGCGAATGGGTATATGAAAAGATGGTGTCACTAATCATAAGGGAAATGCAAATCAGAACCACAATGAGCTATATGACTCCATCGTTGTTAGAATGGCTGTTATCAAGAAAAAAACAGCTGGTGTTGGCAAGAATGTAGGATTGGAACCTTAGCATCCTGTAGGTGGGAATTCAAAATATATCGACTATGCAAACAGTATGGAGGGTCCTCAAAAAACTAAAAATTGAAGTGCAGTATGATCCAGCAATCCAGCTTTTGGATATTTAAAAGAATTGAAACAGGATCTTGAAGAGGTATCTGCACTTCCATGTTTATTGTAGTACTATTCACAGTAGCCAAGATCGGAAACCACTTAAGTGTCCATTGACTGATCCATGGGGGAAATGCGGTATATATGTAGAAGGGAATACTCAGAAAAGAAGAAAGTTCTGTAATATGTGACAACATGGATGCACCTTGAGGACCTGCTGAGCTAACCAGTTACAGATGGACAAACATTGCATGATTCGACGTGTATGAGGATTCTAAAACTCCTGGAAGCCGAGAATAGAATTGTGGTTGCCAGGGGCTGGGGGGAGGGGGAAATGAGTTGCTGATCAATGGGTATAAAATTTCTGTTGTACAAGATGAGTAAGTTCTAGAGAGCTCTACAACATTGTGCCTATTAGCTAACAATACTGTATTTTACACTTAAAAACCTGTTAAGAGGGTACATCTATCGCATGTTCTTACCACGATAAAATAGAAAAGCTAAAAGGAAAAAGGAATGAGACTACAAAAATAGCCCAGCAGATTTGAAAAAGAGCCAAGCAGAACTTGTAGAAATGAAAGTAAACAACTGACACTTAAATTTCAGTGGCTAGTTGAAATTGCTAATTAGACGCTGCTAATGAGTAAACTTGAAGATTGATCCGAATAAATCAGTAAGAAGTACAGAGTGACAAAAAGGAAATAAAAGGAAAATGATAGGAAAATATAAAGAGGTTAAGAAACCTCTATGGTAGCATTGATGGATCCAATGTCTATCTAACCAGATTCTAGGAGATGATCGAATGGGGAGAAGGCAGTATTTGGCGAAATCATAGCTAGAATTTTCCAGAATTAGTGAAAACCAAGATCCTATTTCATAGATTCAGGGAGTCTAACCTGTCCTGAGCTGGATAAATAAAAGGGAATTCGTGAAACTACATAGAACACTAAGGGCAAAGAAGGTCTTAAAAGTTGACAGAACTGGGGCGCCTGGGTGGCTTAGTCGGTTAAGCGTCCGACTTTCGCTCGGGTCATGATCTCGCGGTTCGTGGGTTCAAGCCCCGCGTCGGGCTCTGTGCTGACTGCCAGCTCAGAGCCTGGAGCCTGTTTCAGTCTGTGACTCCCTCTCTCTCTGACCCTCCCCTGCTCATGCTGTCTCTCTCTCTCTCCTAGAAATAAAAAAAAAACAACATTAAAAAAAAAAAATTGACAGAACTGATAGAAAATACCTACGAAGGAATGTTAGTTAGACTGACAGAAGCCCTCTCCAAAGCCAGAAGGTTAAAAAAAAACCAAAAAACAAAAAACACTTCAAAGTGCCCAGAGAAAATGGCTTAATCCTAAGATGGTGTACTCCGCTAAACCATCTTTTAAGACGAAGCGCTAAATAGGACTTCGATGTAGCACCCCGCACCCGAATAAATAAACCAAACAAAAATGGGAATTTGCCACTAGCAGATCCTCACTCGAGAAACTTTAAAAAGATACTTAGGTGGAGAAGCCAAGAAAGAAGCTCTGAGCTTCACTAAGGGACCTGAGCAGGAGGGTGGTTAACACGGGGGGTCGGTGTTGGAACAAATGTTTACCAGATGAAGCTGTGATGACTTCTAATAATGTTTACAGGGTTAAAGACCTCCACGAAAGAGGTAAATGAAGTGTATACTTAAGTCTGAGAAATGGGAACTGACGCTTTGTGTGTCTCCTAGTCTCCTCTTATAACTACCATTTGTTGAGCAACTCTGTTCCAGGCACTCCAAGCATTTTTCCACGCATTGTCCTCAACAGAAATCTTACAAAGTAGACCTTCTCATTACCCTGGCTTTACAGATGAGCAATCTGATAGCGTTGTCACTAGGCCAGGGTACTGCTGTTAGTAAGTGGCGGAGCCCAAATTTGAACCTGTGCCCCTCTGAATTTGAGGCCTCTTGGTTTTTCCCCACATCATGCTGTTTTCCTGTTGATGTATACACAATCTCAGCAGAGCAAGCGTGCATTTCCTTTTAGGTAGAGTGCTTCTCTTCTGCTTAAAGAATAAGAATGTTTAGGTTTGTCAGGCACACAAAATTGCTGACAAACCTGTCCAGAAAGTTCTGTGTTTGACTTTAAATCTTCAGTGTTCTCTGCGGAGCAAGCATGTTTTTGTCCTTTGCTTTGAAACGTCTGTCCCTAAGGTTTGCCATGCTGATAGTCTTTGCCTTTCTCCTAGGGCTGTGTGCAAGAAGTTTGGGCTGCATGTGAGTCGGATGATGCTGGCCTTCTTGGTTCTTAGCACTGGCATGTTTTGCTCATCATCAGGTAAGTAAATGGACAGGTAAAGGCGTAACAGGTGCACTGATCTTTCTGCGTTGAAAGGATCAACTTGTCTAGGTGTAGGTTACGTTGTATAGCTTGTCCATAGCTTGTAGAGCACTGTTAATGACTTGATCTTCACCATCCTTTACGGCAGCCTTGTGTTAGGGTATGATAAATATTTTCCTCTTGTGCAGATGAGGACTCAGAAACTTAGAAAAGTGAAAAGAAGTTATTTTCACCATGTTGCTCTGTTACATTGTTGTAGTTTTTTTTTTTTTTTTTTTTAAGTCATCTCACAAGGCTGAAAAACCAGCACCCATTGCCTTTCCCTGTTAGTAGGGGAAGAAAAATAATTTTCTTCTTTTGCTCTTGTTTGTGTGTAAAAGCCCTATTCTTTATGGTTTTGCTTTCTGCCTGTTATTTGCAGTATGTTCTGTAAAGGTATACATTCTCTTTGTTGGGCTTTCCCCTCCCTTTTTAAAGCGTAAACCTAAAGGGAAGTTAGAATATTAGACTGGTGGCTTACAAACTCTGCTCCATTGAACACTGTGTCCTCTGAGCTGAGTCACGGTAGCCTCTTGCCAAAAGGTAGCCTGATGCTCCGGAAAAATGAAGCCACTAGATAGAATTATGTCACTTTTAGTTACTGCTTGTGTATACCAGAGTCCAGTATGCACACTAAATATACACAAAACATCGTATCTAGCACACAAGTATGTATTTCACTTTATTGACTGTATCAAAACCTATGTTCTGCAGGGACCTCAGGACTCTGCACCTAAATAATTAAAAAAATTTTGTTAATTATTTTTGAGAGAGACAGAGCACAAGTGTACAAGTGGGGGAGGGACACAGAGAGAGGGAGACACAGAATTGGAAGGAGGCTCCAGGCTCTGAGCTGTCAGCACAGAGCCCGACGCGGGGCTCGAACCCATGAACAGTGAATAATTTTGTGTCACTGTCCTAAAAGAGACTGCTGACCTCTCTGAGCTGGCAGAGGCCTCCAATTCCTCTGCTCCCTTTGTTCTCTACGTTGGCAGCATACTTGATAGCTTTGGGTGGCATCAGTATTATTTAGCATTGATCTGTGAAGTTGTACCTTCCATTTTTTAAGTTACTTCGGTACTCTTAAGACTGATTCTTAGGTGGGAGAGGTGTTCATTAGTGGCTTTAGCTTTGTTATCTCAGTTGAGGATATTAAGGCACAGAGAAGTTCAAGGCATGCTTTTATACATAGCCTTTAAACCCTTTACTGACTTTTGAGCAGGGCTTGTGCAGCCTGGAGGATCAGATTGCATTTTTGTGTCAAATTGTTAGAACCACTGATCAAATGTTACTGTAATGAGACCCTGAAGGCACTCAGTCCTCTGCTGTTTGCCACAACAAAGTAATGCTAGATAGGAGTAATCAGGGGACATCTAAAGACCAGATCATCCATGTTAGTGGATGCAGGATGCAATATTTGGCCCATGAGAAGGCTTCCTCGAGTTCCTCTGCGGTAAAGTTAGTGCCAGAGCAGTCTCAGAAGACTACCAGAAGATAAAATTCTTCAGAAATAGTCAGCAGTGGCTCTTAAGTTCCTTGAAACATATTCCCTACCTGGAAACATAACTGGAATTGTGTTAAGTTGTGCATTTGGAGTACAGGCCAGAAGAATGGCATGGTTTGTATTGTATAACCAGGCAGCATGTTGGTACCTAAAAAAAAAAAAAAAAAAAAAAAAAAATAGGCATGAGAAAGTGAGAAGATCCTTGAACTTCATGGTTATTTTAAGGAATATCCTGTTACTATGCATTTCTAATAGAGCGTTCCTCAAAATATGTTCCTGGCTATTGATCTGCAATGTGGGTAGATTTTTGATTATACCTACTCAATCGCAAACTTTTGTCTCCCCACTCCGCTTGTGTTCCCCCTTTCTTTACTCTTGCAGCACTCCTTCCTAGCAGCTTCTGTATGTACACCACGCTGGTAGCCATGACTGGCTGGTACATGGACAAGACTTCCATTGCTGTGCTTGGAGTAGCAGCTGGGGCTATCTTGGGCTGGCCATTCAGTGCTGCTCTTGGGTAAGAAACCAACACGATTCATCTTCTTGTATCTCTGGGCACACGGTAAATCCCAGCGTTGGCTGATCTCCCCTTTCCCTGGTTATGACCTAAGTCACGGGAATGAATTAGACCTACAAAGATTCTGGGAGTTGGAAGAATCTCTTGGTGTTTATCTAACACGAATAGTGCCTATTGGGCATCTGCTGTGTGTTAAGTGCTGCTAAACCCCTTACAAATTTGACTTCTAAACCTTATAACAGCTTTGCAGGAGAAATCAGTTATTAGTGCTTCAGTAGTGAGAACGTAGACTCCAGGAGGGTGAGGAATTTGCCTTGAAGATGACGATTGCTTTTGGAGCCAGGCCTCCCTGACTCCACCACTGATGGTTCTTCCCTGCTGCAAGCCTTGGTGCCGTGCATGTCCCACTCCCAGGCCTGATGCCGGACTTTCCCTGCAGGCTCGTGGCCTTGGCCTCAGCAGCTTTCTCCCCGAGGCCTGTAGTCTTTCTTGCTCACGTTCCTTGTTTTTACCACTTCAGCTCTAGTCTGTGCTGCCTTTGCTTCTCACTCGCATTGCGAGTAATTTGGAAAAATACTGTAGTTTGATGTTAAGGTTATTCTAGTACAGCTGACCCTTGAACAGCCCCGGGGGTTAGGGACACTGACCCCCTGCACAGCCAGAAATCTACATGTAACTTTTGACTCTCCAGAAACTTCATAATGGCTTATTGTTGACCAGAAGCCTTACTGATAATTAACACATACTTCGTATGTTATATGTATTCTATACCATATTCTTTAAAGTAAGCTAGAGAGAAGAAAGTGTTACTAAGAAAAAAAGATTTGTTCACAGTACTGTCTATACTATATTTCTAAAAAACAATTGATGTATATGTGGACTCACATAGTTTAAACCCATGCTGTTCAAAAGTCAACTGTACTACTATATTTCTATTATAAAAAGTGCCAGTTTGTATTAGGTGAAAAGAATTCCTGATTCTCTTTGCCCATAGCCTAATCATCAAAGGTAGTTTTATATACTTTTCTAGAAACTGTCCTCGTGTGTAAATGCATACATACCTATGTGTGTACATCCTGGAAATTCTTAATTAGAATTGTACCTGTACATACTTTCTGTTGTACATACATAGGTCTTTGTACAGGTTGCATTCCATTATCTGACCCTGATTTAGCCATTGCCTTATCAGTAGAGATCTAGATTTTGGTGTTTTTGCTTCAGTGAACATTTTTGTTCACATGTCTATATGTTTATGGAAATTCATTGATAGGGTAAATTTTTAGAAGGGGATTTACTGAGAGGATAGGTATTCTAAGTTTTCTTAATTGTCTTATGTTTTTTATTGCTGGTTTTTAATATTCATTTTTGAGAGAAACAGAGTGTAAGTGGTCAAGGGGCAGAGAGAGAGGACACAGAAATTCAAAGCAGGCTCCAGGCTCTGAGCTGTCAGCACAGAGTCCAATGAGGGGCTCAAACTCTCAAACCTTGAGATCATGACCTGAGCTGAAGTCGGCCGCCCAGGCATCCTTTTAATTTGTCTTCTAAAGTCTGGTTTCCCCACCTCCAATCTTCCATTCTGTTTATCCTCCTCAAAATACTGTATTCAGAATTTTGTATGAGGCCCTTTTCTGTTTTTTCTCTTACCTCAACCATCTTGATCATTCCCACGTCTTTAAATCTGATCCAGTCATCTTCTATATTACTAGCTGCCTGTTAGATACCTCCTTTTATATAGCTAAACATGTACAAAACTGAGCTCACTATCTTCCCTTCATAGCTGTTCTTTTATCTATGTTTCCATCCCAATAAATGATACCACCATCTCCTCAGTGCTCAGTCAGGAACCTGAAAATTATCTGTGACTCTTTTCTCTTTCCCATGTCCTGCTTATTGTGTGTCCTGAATACCTTGAATCTGACTACTTTTCTTCACCTCTGCTCCTGAATTACCACACAGCCTCCTAAATGATCTTCCCATCTCTAGGCTTGATCTCTGTAAATCTGTTCTCCACAGTCAAACTAGAGTTACCTTCCTAAAATGCAAATATGACTGTATCACTCTCTGTTTTGAACTCTGTGGTAGCTTCCCCATTACTCTGTGCCACAGAGGTTGACAGCCTGTGGCCTGTGGGCCCAGTCCGGCTGGTCGTGTTTTGTACAGCCCAAGAACTTAGGAAGTTATTATGTTATGAAGGGTTGTTAACCGCACACACACATACTACAGACACACAATATGCAACAGAGACCATATGTGGCCTCAAAGCCTAAAATCTATTCTGTCAGGTCCTTTAAATAAAAAGCTTGCCAACCCCTGGTTGATGGTATCCAGATTCTATCTGACACGAGTCACAAAACCCCAGTCGGGCTCCTTTTTACTTCTCCAGTAAGTAAAAGTACTTTTTTGTTTGTTTGTTTGGTTTTTTTTGGTCTGTTCCTCCATTCCTTTTACTCTGCACCATCGACCTTGAACTGTATGAGCTCCTCAAATCCCTCTAGGCGGCACATTTTGATTGGTCTGCCATTAGCTGAGATCAGTGATTTCAGGATCACAGTCAGCAGTCTACCATCATTTATTGACTACTTTGTGCTGCACACTGCTGATGCTGTGATAAAGAAGACAGTTATGCTTCCTGCTCTTTTGGAGCCTACATTTTAGTAGGAAAGACAGACCTTGAACAAGTAAGTAAAAGTATGATGACTTCCCAAAGGAGAAGCACAGATGCCGTGGGAATGTCACTGGTTGAGCAGAACAAAATGAAAACACAAAATGTTAATGCAAAACTTAGACGATAGACTAAGTGGAAGTTCTGTCACAGAAGAGATGCCTGTGGTAGCACACGACATTGCTAAGTAAGTGATAGACATGATAATGCTGTGTAAATTCAGAGACCGGAGACTGGGTTCCACAGGGGAGTTTTGGGTAAATTCTGTAGAATCAAGATTGGTGTGGGGAGGGAACTCCTTGCGGTTGGAGCATGGGGGAAGATTCTGGCTCGTGTTCCAGATCTGGAGGTCCTGGGCATGAAGGTGATGGTTCATGCAAGAGCGGAAGTACTCCCTGAGAAGATGACAGAGAAAGGAGAGTAGAAGTTTGCTTTTGGGAAATCGGACCATGCTAGGGCACAAAAAGGAAAAGGAACACTTGGGAAGAGTCCAGAAAGAGCAAGAGCCAGGACGCTTAAAGAGGAAGGAACAGATGCTCTGTGTCAAGTGCCGCAGGAAGACCAAGGGAGATGGAGCTAGTGCAGAGATCGGGGTTTGGCTGAGGGCAGGTTCCTGCTGACCTTACGTTGTCTCCCGGCCTCAAGCCAGGCCTTCAGGAAGAAGTGGTGAAGGCAGTGTACATACGTCACTTGCTTGTGGAATTTAAGTAAAAGGGAGAAGAGCAAATGGTATTGGAAGGGGATATATCAGAACTGACGTATCGAAGTTTGTTAATATTATTAAAATCTTTATAAATCATGGAAAAGATAGGTATTTATTCATTTGGCGGGGTGGATGTAGGACCACAGGGCACATTTACTTACAATTAATGTATTTAAGTGTCTGTTACACGTAAGTAGGTATAATATGGAACTTCTGCCAGAAGCTCGGTATTAATGTTTCTTATGCATCATGGGGTGCGAAGTACTATCATGGGCTCTCTGAACAGAACACTATTTTTGAGAAGACCTCCTCTTATATGCAGGCTTTCTTTCCTTACTAACTGCTAGAGACATTTTTTCCTTCCGCTCTGTTCAGCATGAAGAGTGTGAATCAGACTTGAGTCTATATTGTAAGTATTTAATTTCCTACTTTTGTTTCTCTGTTAAATAGTTTACCCATTGCCTTTGATTTGCTGGTCATGAAACACAGGTGGAAGAGTTTCTTTCTTTGGTCTCTGGTGGCTCTGATGCTCTTTCTGGTGAGTTTGATTTTTTCCCTTGTTTTGTTTGAACATTGTAATGAAAGCATGTTCTGATGTAGGAAAGAGAACATTAGAAATTCATTCTGTTTTTGGTTCTGAAGTTTATCCTATTAGCATTGGGAGAATGTTTCCGGAACAAAACCTTGTAATTGCTATCCATCCTCTGCTCTGTTTTAGGTGCCTGTGGTGGCCATTGACAGTTACTACTATGGGAAGCTGGTGGTGGCACCCCTGAACATTGTTCTGTACAATGTCTTCACTCCTCACGGACCTGATCTTTATGGTAAGGGACTCTGGGGAAGGGTAGGACGTAGCTTCATTTGCCTGAGCTTTGAAATTTCAACTCCGTTTCTTCATTTCCTCAAATATCCTTTGGCAAATACAGCATTTCTTTGCTGGTATTCTTTTTCATGAAGAAGTGACATTTGGATGTAGCACAGCAGTGATTAAGTTACCACTAAATATTTCTTCTTGATTAATGTGATTTCTGCTCTCTGTTTTCAGTATGTTGTGGTTCTTGATGCTGCATTTTTAAATGAAAAGTTACTTTTTACACTTTTCATTAGAAAATCAGTATGATAACAAAGTTAGGAAAATAAAAACGTTCATAATCCCATCATCTCCAGATAGCTGTTGTTAATACCTTGGAGTCCATTCCTCTAGATGTCTTCTGGACGTGTACATACTTGATATTACTTTTTCTTTAAGTTTGCATTCAGTATCAGGATTAGGAGAGAAAGTTTGGAAAATGTGTAGAAAAGGCAGAGCAAATGATGGAGTCAGCGTGAGAAGGTGAGCAGTTTGGCCAGCTTTACAGGGGTGATGCCTTTAGTCTGAGAACACATTCTCCATTTTACCTCTGTCTCCCAACCCATCTCCCACCACCCCCATGCCTTCTCTCAGCCAACACTGAGCCTGTTTTGTTTGGTCCCCGAGGGCATTTGAGTTGGTGACAGCTACAGAGGGTTGTACTAGAGATCTTCCTGGTCAGATTAGCCAAATCAGTAAATGTTTACGAGACTGTTTTTCACTAAAGTAAGTGTAGTTTTTTCTGCCTTAATTTTCTGAAGGTCTTGAAGCATTTTTTTATATGTGATTGTCCTTGGGCTCTGCTGTGAAGCAAGGTAATATTACCTTTATGTCTTACCCATGATGTGCCATGCCCATCACTTTTCTGTGCCACTTTGCTAACGGGACCAACAGATTGGACGAGGAGATTTAAAGTAAGCATACGAATGAGATTTAATTGGGCCTATTGGGATTTGTAGAATATCGTTATTTAGATGGCAGTAGGTAATAGGTCAGAATAAACCATGTTTTTTTTCAGTGACTTGAATTCACAGACTGCCTTGTTAGAGAATGAATAATTGTTAAGTGAAGGAACTTTAATTTTTTTGAAAGTTTATTTAAGTAATCTCTGCCCCCAGTGTGGGGTGCAGAACTCATAACCCCGAGGTCAAGAGTCACACTCCTCTGACTGAGCCAGCCAGGCTCTCCCTAAGTGAAGGAATTTTAATAGGCTCCTTTAGGACTTCAAGATCCCCAAGGATGTGAGAAAAGGCCCTAGTTTTAAGCTTTTGCCTCTAGATGTCTCCCTTTAGCTGGAGAGAGTTTGTATGTTTTTAATTACCCTTGTTGTAGGTTACTTGTAACATTTTACTTGATTCTATAAGACAATAGAAGGAAGACTCTTTTAGACCCAGATTGCACATTAGAAACTGATTTACATGGAATCTATGGAAGGAAAATACCCATTATGTATAGGTGCATAAATTATGTTAACTTGAGTTTAATTTTGGGAGACTGGCTTCACTTTTTAAAAATTTATTATTTTTTAATTTAAGAGAGCACCCACATGAGTGGGGGAGAGCGTGTGTGTGTGTGTGTGTGTGTGTGGGGAGAGAGAGAGAGAGAGAGAGAGAGAGAGAGAGAGAGAGAGTCTTAAGCAGACTCTATGCTCAGCATGGAACTCAACTTGGGGCTCAATCCCACAACGCTGGGATCATAACCTGAGCCAAAATCAAGAGTCAGACACTCCCATCAACTGAGCCATCCAGGTGCCCCTGGTTTCACTTTCTAAACAGGGTATTATATACTGATATTTTTAAAAAAGTTTTTTTAATGTTTATTTTTGAGAGAGAGCGCCTGCATGTGTGAGCAAACGGGGGTGGGGTGGGGCAGAGAGCGAGGGACACATAGAATCTGAAGTGCAGGCTTCAAGCTCTGAGCCATCAACACAGAGCCTGACACGGAGCTTCAACCCACAAACTGCGAGATCATGACCTGAGCTGAAGTTGGATGCTGAACCGACTGAGCTACTCAGGTGCCGCACATATTAATATTTTGATTGCATAATTATAAAACTTAGAGAATATATGAAAGTTAAATATTTTTTGTAGTTCTCTAGGCAGATGAAACTTCTAAATCAGTAATAAACAGGTTGGTGGAGAGAGTAGGGAAGAGTAAATTCCGATTTATGTTTCTGGTTTTACAGTGGGTAGGTCAGGGATCCCTGTTGTGAAATCCAGCAGAGCAAGGGCCAGTCTTTCCCTGGATGTTGGCTTCTGCAGTTCGTTTTGGCCACTGTTTGGGTAGAGTCCCTGGGACTCCTGCCTGCTCTGATGAGCCTGAGAGAGCTTCAGTCCAGGTTTGGCTATTTTGAATGTACAGGGCTGATCACTTTGCTAGTGAAGAAAAAAGCTCCGATGGGACAGAAGGCATTGTTGTTCTGGGCGTCAACAGGGCTGATGCTGCATATAGTCAGACTTTAGGGGATTCTTTGCTGGTAGAATTTTTGTGCTTTTTACCTTATCTTTGAATTTGACAATTTTAGAAGGGGATTGATTTCTACTCTTGAAAAGAGAGTAACTAACTCCTTCTGCAGAGAAAATCCCTCTTCCATCTTAGAAGTAAGAGTTCTTTGTGTATTCTAGGTCCTCAATAACGATTTGTCACCATGCATAGACGGAGAACAAGTTCTGGAGTATCCATCAGGTTATATTGTGCCTTGATCACTATCGTGTCCTGCCACTGTTTTGGTTAGGCCTGCCTGTTGTGGTGTATTAGATGGGGATTTTCTTAATACCAAATAAAAATATAGAGGTAAGAGTACTTTTTATTTATTTAAAAAAAATTTTTTTTACATTTATTTATTTTTGAGAGGGCCCAAGTCAGGAATGGGCAGAGAGAATGGGACGCAGAATCCGAAAAAGGCTCCAGGCTGTCAGCACAGAGCCTGACATGGGGCTTGAACTCACGAACCCGTGAGATCATGACCTGAGCCGAAGTCGGACGCTTAACCGACTGAGCCACCCAGGCGCCCCGTAAAAGTACTTTTTAAGCCAGAAAGTACTTTATGATTGTCAGCTAATTTATATTGTAATTGGTGAGTCCATTCAGTAAATATCAAAGATTGACTTCAAAGAAATTTTTTTTAATGTTTATTTTTGAGAGACAGAGTACAAGTGGGGGAAGAGCAGAGAGAAAGGGAGACACAGAATCTGAAGCAGACTCCAGGCTGCTTCCCAGAGCCTGATGCCAGGCTCGAACCCACGAACCATGAGATCATGTCCTGAGCCGATGTCGGATGCTTAACCGACTGAGCCACCCAGCTGCCCCAACCAAGTCTGACTTTTTAATAGATGTTCTAATGCTGTTCAATTGCCAGAGAGTAAGATAGCCTATCTCCTGTCACGGAAGCTCCATCTCTTTCACTTTACATACAGGTTTCACGCTATCTGGCACTAATGGCATCATGTTGACTCTTTTGTAAGACTTTCCTGTTCCAAGTGCTTCATTAGCTATGGTAGGCATATTGTTTCTTCTCTGAAAGTTACAAATGCATCTTGATGATAGTTTCTACATTCATGTCTTAGTGCTGTTTCTTGTATGTAAGAGCAAATAAGCCTATAATACGTCTTGAACAGTTAGTTAAATGTACTTGAGTTAAAGAAACATTGACTGTTACCTTTGAGCATTTATGTCCTAGAACTAGCTGTCCAATAAGGCTGCAGTCACACAAGCAGATAATTGTAGTCCATTGTGTTATGTACTACAGTAGAAAGATGGGGAGTCACAGGCGCAAGTCCATGGTGGTGGCGGGAAGACTTTTTGAGTCAAGTCTGGAAGGAAGAGTAGAAGTTTGGTGAGTAGACACTAGAGTGGTGTATTTCAGACAAATACAATATCCAGGGTGGGGACTATCGAGACAAAAAAAATTGAATATTAGGTTCTTTTTTTAAAAAGTTAAAGTAGTTTTACAGGATTAGCTGATTTTAGATAGAAACTATACGAACATAAGCAAGATAAATTCAGTTTCTCTGTTGTGATTATAATATAAATATTTACTCTGTTGTTTCTGGTTTTCGCAGGGACCTTTCTATACTTTGTTGGCCAGAGAGCACTTATTAATGACACATTCCAGACCTGAGCTGACTCTTTGAAGCCAGGAGCAAGAAAAAGTGTTTTTTCACAACTATGAATTATAGTTGTTTGTTTATCAAATGCCTATTCTATACCAGAGATTCTACAGAACTGTCATCTTCTTGCAAAAACTCTGTGAGATAGGCATTACTTATGCTTATTCCCAGCCGTGGAAACCAAGGTGGAGATGGTGAGGGACCTGCATATAATTACTAAGTGACAGAAGTGGGATTAGAGCCCAGGGCTGTCTGACTCCAAAGCCTGTGTTCTTTCTACTGAAAACAGCCTTAGCAAATCCTTGGAGTTTGGCATTGGAGACTCTACAGGAAAATAAACAAAAACAGAGCGTGAGTTGGAGATAGAAGGAGATAAGATGTGATCTAAAGAAGGGACAGGAAGTTGGGCTTTGAAGGTGCCTGCACTGTGGCTTGATCAGGGGCCTCGGAGAGCGGCAGCACGGTGCTGTGCACGTTGGCAGGCTCTTTTCCACGCAGGAGCCTTGTGCCATGCTTGTGAAAGAAAGAAGGAATATTTGAACAAGGACAAGAATACTTGGCATTTAGGAAACTTAGTGTAGACATAAAATTGCAAAGTCATAGGCACACCATTTCTTTGGTGTCAGAGGTGAAATCAAGAGGTGAAATTTAGTGTTGCAAAAAACAGTGAGTGGTCATGGCACTGATTTTGCTTCTTACCCTTGTAACATTTCAAGTTGGCAGATGTTGGGGTTGATAAGTTTTATGTGGGGAGTGAAGAGTGGTGCTCTCTGGGGAGGAGTTCAGGCCTGGGGAAGGCGTGGGAGGGCGGGTGTGAGAAATCCTCTTCCTTCAAAGATACAGTGGGTTGGCTCAACGACGCCACTTTGCAACTTAGGACGTGATCCCTGCCTGTTGGTATGTTGATCAACGTCTGTCAGATCACTGGACAGGAAATTTCAGAAGGCAAAGGTGAATGGCCTTTATTAAATAAAAGGCCCAAAGTTTTCTATTTGCGCAGGAGTAGGGGATGAAGCCCCAGTGGAGTCTCTCGAGAGCTGACTGGTGGCAAGATCTGTTCTAGGGCTTTCATTCTTTTGCGTATCATTTTTGTTGCACCTTGGTGTCTTTTTGTTCTGGGTGTTGTAAATTTGACATTTATAAGGATGATTTACTATAATTTTGTTCTTAAGCTTTTGTAAAATTATAGGCCTATAAAATGGCTTCCTTTCATTCAGTCTGTGGAACAGTAAACATTATCCCTTCTTCTTTTAGCATATTTTAAGGTTCCCTTTAGCTCATTTAAATGAAAGGAATTGGTGCGTCATGCTCTGCAGAGACCCTGCTTACAGCTCTCGCACACTTGGCACTAGTTGAATGCGTAGCTTGTTCTGACACATTTTTTCCTGCATCGTTCAGCTTTGATAGTTTCTCAGAAGTAGCATCAAATTACCTCCCTCGTAAGACAGGAAAGTTTTTACTCTTGTCTCTTTTTAAGACAAGTGTCTAATCATGGAGAGGAGGGCACTGGCCAAGAGAGTTCACTGTTTTTGTCTTTCTGCCCTGTTGTTAAGACTGTTGTGACTTGAACCTTCCCCCAAATTTGCCCCGTTCTTCCAGGAAGCAACAGTCTTATGAAATGTTCACAGTTGAACTTGATCTGTGAGTTCCTAAGACATAAACATAGTTGAGTTTACCAAATTAATACTTTTGGTTCAGAATTTCAGAGTACAGTACACCTGGGTAGAAAGGTAGTCTGCCTGAGCAGGAGGGTATAGTCCGTTGTGGTAGAGACTGGTGTTCGCTGGGAATAAAGTGCTTCCTTGGAAAAACAGTACGTATTTGTAAGGAGCAAAGAGAGACTCCTCCCCCTCCCCCCCCCCCAGATGCTTATTAGGCTCTATAAAAGATGATCTAAAAGATGGTCTCCTTTCTCTCTAGTCACTCTGGTTTTTCTTCTCAGGCTCAGATCTCTAGAATTGGGTTGGGGAAAAGGCGGGTCAGAGTTGACGGCACTGCTGCCACATGGGTGGCCAGGAGAAGATGATGCAAACAACTACCTTTCTGGGAACCAGACTCCTAAGGGACCCGGTTTCGAAAATGTGTTGTTGTTACATATTAAAATCCAGAGAAGGCAGATATTTCTCTTTGAAAATCACCTCTTTTCTGTAACCCAGATGGGTTTTGGTAAAGAATACAGGGTATGAATGTCTCTGATGAACTTGGCCCGGGACAGGAGCTCTTTTCGTGGACATCACGCTCAACATATTTAGACGGGAAGGAGCGAGCTTTCATAAAAGGTGGCATACAGCTGAAGCAGAGTCTTTCCTTAGGGTGCCTCCACTCTCCTCTCCCCTAAATGTTTCTAGTGTTACGGGTTTGGTTTCTAATCTCATTTTGCTGTGCAAGCTGCAAAAATGTCAGGTTTTCCTGACTATTCCTCTGCCTTCTGATTACCCTTTTAAGCAGTGCTGATTGCAGGAAATTGCTATGGTGTAAGGCGGGTGTCACAACACGCAGTGATTAAAACCCGCGTGTGTCATTCACGGCCTGATTGAAGTAATCACACAGAGGGGAAGAGCAGATGAAGAGCCTGCTAAATGTGCAGAGGGGGGCCGGTCCTATCATTTGGGCTCAAGGATTTTGAGTTAAAGAATCAAAACTGGTGTGGGCAAGGCTTGTGTTTTCAGTCATTTTGTTTCATTTTGAGTCCTCAAAACCTCTAAGCAGGATCTGGGGCTCTGAACATTTTCCTGAGGAAAAAAAATTGCTTTTTAACCAAACACAGGGTCCCGTGACCATAGAATAGTGGTTAAATGTATATGTATCAAGGGGCAAGATACGAGAATGTAAATGGGGTGAGCAGGTGAGAATAAAAGGGGAAAGGCCTGAGTAGCTTGGTCCTACAAGAAGGTTCCCACTTCGCCCTGCCACACCCACACTCCAGACACCAGTCAGCAGTCCAGGTTGTCACTTGTGACCAACCAGCTGTAGATGGGAAGTTCCAACACCCCCTCTTTGGGTTTGATTAACTTGCTAGAGTGGCTCACAGAACTTAGAGGAACATTTATTTGAGTTTACTAGCTTATTATGCAGGATATTCTAAAGGATACAGATGAATAGCTAGGTGGAAGACCTGCATGGGGCAGGGTATGCGGATGGAACTTGGAACTCCCATCCTTTCCAGATGTACACACTCCTCGTGCTTCTCCGTGGTCACCAGCCTGAAGTTCTCTGAACCTTTGTCCTTCTGGGCTTTATGGAGGCTTCGTTACACAGGCATGATTGGTGAAATCATTGGCCATTGGTGACTGAACTCTATCACCAGCCCGTCTCCCCTCCCTAGAGGTCATCAGGGTGAGACTGAAAATTCTAATAGTGCCATTTTTTTTTTAAATTTTTATTTATTTCTAGGAGAGAGAGAGAGACAGCGCGAGCAGGGGAGGGTCAGAGAGAGAGGGAGTCACAGACTGAAACAGGCTCCAGGCTCTGAGCTGGCAGTCAGCACAGAGCCCGACGCGGGGCCCGAACCCACGAACCGTGAGATCATGACCTAAGCGAAAGTCGGACGCTTACCCGACTAAGCCACCCAGGCGCCCCGTGAGACTGAAAATTCTAACCACCCAATCAGGGCAGTTAGGTCAACAGTTAGTTCTGGCCATCCATCCGCATCCTTAGGCTACCTAAGGGCTTTCCCCAAATCTCCTAATTAACAGAAGACCCCCTTATCACTGTCATCACTTAGGAAATTTCAAAGGCTTTAGGAGCTCTATGCCAGGAACAGGGATGAAGACCAAATATAAATTGCTTATTATAAATTACAGTATTGCCACTAAGCTATTTAAGTGATTTGGTTGTTCTGGAAAAATGACAAATCTCATTCTCTTCCCGTCTTCTGCTCTTTGTGTGGCTGAGCCCCAGTAACTGAGTTCTCATTGTAGATTCACTCACTCGAGGCATGGACGTTACTTGAACAAAGAACATTCTGAACCAGCACTGGAAAAGGTATTAAAGGCATCTACTAATTACTTCTTATCTGTTTCCCTCAGGTACGGAACCCTGGTATTTCTACTTAATTAATGGATTCCTTAATTTTAATGTAGCCTTTGCTTTGGCTCTCCTGGTCTTACCGCTGACCTCTCTCATGGAACACCTGCTGCAGAGATTTCACGGTGAGTGGTGCAAGGGGTGAAAGGTTTTGGGAGGAAGGAGCCAGTGACAATGTATACCAAGAAGTGAAAATGAATCTACTTATTTTGTTCTCCATTTTCTTTCCATGGAAATGATTGGCTTATGGAAGTCAATCCATTCTGTATTTGTAAAATGTAGAATTTCATTCTGTATTTGTAGATTATTTAAACTTCTGTGATGATTCGGTTAATTGCAAGTTAAGCTGGCAAAGGGAGGAAGTTTCTATCCCTTTGAGGAAGTCGGTAGAGCATACAGAACCACCTAGGGAGGCAAAATCAGTCGTAAAATCTCAGGAGACAAAAGTATTTGAGTGTCTTGTGTTTGTTAAAAAGTGTGTGCTGATATGGATAACTGTTTTAGATGGTAAGTCGTAGAGGTAACTATTCCTTGGGAAATTACTTCAACCAAAAATTTGAAAACTAAACCACAGAGGGATTTCCCTCAGATTTGATACTGAAGTGAGAGAAGCTTTGGACTTCCTGAGAAACATTACGCTTCTCTTTGTTCCATGTTGCTTCTGTGTTTGCCTTATTATGGAGGGTTTGGTTTGTCATTTATTTTGCTTGTTCTGATTCCATACTGCACAGACCGTGTTTTCTCAAGTTGTCACAGATTTGGGTATCTGGTGCCCATGTTTCTTTTATGGAAGACAGATTTGAGCAGAAATTCATATGAGCTTTGGAAAGAGATTTAATTTCAGACTTTTTAGTCTGATTTGGATGGCATACGATCTCTCCGTCCCGCCCCCCAGTCTGCTCTTCTGCTATTAATGGTTTCTCGAGTTCACTGTGTTACACTATTCGAATATGAAAGCAGCCTCCAGTCACTCTTGTTTTGTTTTAACACACCCGTAATGCCGTTATCCTAACAAAGTCAGTACTTCCTTAATATTGCATACCAGTTGGTATTCAGGTTTCCTACACTGTCTGAAAAACGGCTTTTTATAGTTATTTAAAAGAGGATCTAAAAAGGGTCATATACTGAATTTGGTGTTAGGTTTCTTCAGCTTTTTATGAGGTTCCCCCCTCTTCTTATTTCTCCTGAAGATTCTAAAGAAATCAGGTCACCCATCTTGCATAGCGTCCCACATTTGGATTCAGCTGTTTGTCACCTGGGGGTATTAACCTAGTCCTCCATTCCTGGCGTGTCCTAAGGATCATTTTATCTTTTTTTTTCTTTTTAAGTAACTTTTTTTTTTTTTTACCTTAAAGATAATTTATGCTTGTAGAGAATTTGGAAATGCTTATGATGTAAGTATAAAAACAGCATATTAAGCTGTTCTCTACAGTATGAATCCAATTTTGTTTTAAAAATGTTTAATTTCCACACATGTCCACTTAGTAAAAAAAAAAAATTAGTGCTGTTTTTTCTTTATGCTTTTTGTGTATTTTGTAATAGAAAAGTGTACTTTTAAAGGAAAAAAACCAGAAAAATGTAAAGAAGCAGGAAAGAAGTTATCTATTTTCCCATCATGTGCTACAACTGTAGTTATGATTTTGTACATTTTATGAAGGAATTCAAACATGTTAGGCCATATTTATTTTATTAAAAAATTTATAAATCTTAATTCATTTTCTTTTTAAAAAAAATTTTAACATTTATTTATTTTTGAGAGAGAGACAGAGCATGAGCAGGAGAGGGGCAGAGAGAGAGGGAGACACAGAATCTGAAGCAGGCTCTAGGCTCTGAGCTGTCAGCACAGAGCCCGATATGGGGTTCAAACTCACGAACTGTGAGATCTTGACCTGAGCTGAAGTTGGCCACTTAACCGACTGAGCCACCCAGGAGCCCCTAAAATTTTTTTTAATGTTTGTGAATTTTTGAGAGTGAGTGAGATGGAGCACAAGTGGGGGAAGGGAGGGAGGGAGGGAGACAGAATCCAAAACAGGCTCCAGGCTCTGAGCTGTAAGCACAGAGCCCAATGTGAGGCTCAAACTGGTGACCCATAAGATTATGACCTGGGCCGAAGTCAGATGCTTAACTGACTGAGCCACCCACTGGCCTATTTTTAAAATAGGCCATATTTTAAAAATGTAGTTGTTAGCCTTTAAGATACAGAAGAGGATTTCATTTTTTTTGTAATCAGGAAAATTCCAGCCTAAAATACTTACTGGAAAGGTGTAAATCATAGATTATCGCCTAAAATCTTAAGGTAAAATCTTAGAGTAGGAAGTTTAAAGGATAAGCTTGGTATTTCAGTTAAAGAATTTTCATCCCTAAAGAGTTACTACAAAAATACTGATAACTTAGAAACACCAAGGTGGATCTTGAGGACAATGCTGAGCTTTCCTCTTCACTTGCTCATTGTAGACATACCACCAGGGGGCGCTGTCGATTTACCCATTGCCAGTGATTTGTAGGCACTGCTGATTGTCACTCATAGAAGCACAGTAGGGGATGCCGTCCTGGTGGGTTGCAGGTTGATCAGCGTTCATGTATCTAACCACAGGAACTTTCCAGCAGGTGCTTGGGTCGTAGTGCTCATTAAATTCCTTTAATTCTTTCACACGCTTTGAGTATATTTTGATTCAAATTTTAAGATTCAGAGTGGATGGGTTTTGCAAGAGACGAGAGCAAAATTCATCAAAAAACTTGCTTTAAGAGTGTTTTGATATTTGCTTTGGAACAGACTCTCTTGCCATTTGTAGCTTGACAAAAACCAGTGATGGGTTTAAGACTCCAACTCCTTTGATCTATAGCTATTTGGGCAGACCGGGTATATAAGAAATCTATTAAACAGAGCATAGGAATTAAAACCCAAGAAATGAGTTTATGTTAAGCTTTTGGTTAATCTCAGAGACCTTTAATCTTAGTGGCAGGACTGCCTGGGGAGAGAAGACTTTTCTTCTTTATCCAGTATAGAAATTATTAAGATTTATTACCCAGTCACTTGACTTTCCTTTGTGTTTCAGCCAAGTCCAGTATTGTCCCTCCCGTTAGAGGTTGGCTCTCTTGGGGGAGCTCAGGAGTATAGACCTCTTTCTACTTGACCCCTTTATTGCATCAGAGAAAGTGTGAATATGAGAACTGAAACATTTCTTGGGGTGCTGTAGGGTTATTCCTTTCTGAGATTGAGAGAACACTGAAACTAAATATGTTGTGTTATTCTAATATGGTGATAAGTGGATATTTTTCTGTGTCTTACAGTTCAGAATTTAGGTCACCCGTATTGGCTTACCTTGGCTCCAATGTATATTTGGTTTATAATTTTCTTCATCCAGCCTCACAAAGAGGAGAGATTTCTTTTCCCTGTGTATCCACTTATATGCCTCTGTGGCGCTGTGGCCCTTTCTGCACTTCAGGTGAGTTTCAGGGAATGTACATCTGCTTCGTTCCGTTTTTAAATTGGTCATAGAGCTTAAAGGCAAATTACAGAATGCTTCTTCCGAGATGCTTTATCCATACATTAAACCTGATACAGATCATATTAAAATAACTACAATTATTTATGTATTGGTTTCTTAGCTGTTGATCATCCTGTCTTAAGCTGATTACGTATTTACATTGTTAATTTGTGTGTTAATTTCTTACTGTTGCCAACCAGAATCCAAATGCTATGAAAGGAATTTTGTTAGGTCATTGTATAGGCCTGCCACAAGATGGTGGCAGCACGGCAGAGCATGGCATGTCTGCTCCTCAGCTCTGAGATCAGATGAAAACGAGCTCAAGTGTTGGGATAACCTCAGGCAGTTAGCAATAATGGACACTTTGTAAACCTGGCTTAAAAACTGTCCAGGTCAGTTCCTGTCAGAATTTATCTTGCATATATCTGTATTTGTGGCCTCAGAAGCCTCCAGGCTTTTTTTTTTTTTTTCCCCTTAAGTTTATTTATTTTGAGAGACAGCACACATGCACATGCTGATGACTGAGGGAAGGGCAGAGAGGGAGAGAGACAGAGGAACTGCTCGTGTGGAGCCGCACACAGGTGAGCCCACGAACTGAACCACGAGATCATGACCCAAACCCAAATCAAGACTCAGACACTTAACTGACTGAACTACCCAGGCACCCCTTCAGGCTTCTTTTTGACCTCTGCTACCATTTACAGTTGGCAGAGAAAGTAATTAAGGTGGCTTTTTTTCTTTTTCTTAACAGATCTATAGAGCTATAATTCACAAACCATATAGTTCATCTATTTAAAAACCATAGAATTAAATGGTTTTTAGTATAGTCACAGGTCTCTGTAACTATCACCATGGTCAATTTTATAACATTTTTATCACCTCAGAAGCTCTGTACCCCTTAGCTGCCATCACCCCCATCCCCTTTTCTCCTATCTCCCCAGCTATGAGCAACCACTGTCTACTTTCTGTGTCTGTGGATGTGCCCACGGAGTGCTGAGTGGAGTCCTAAAATGCATGGTCTTCTGTAACTGGCTGCTTTCAGTTAGCATCATGTTTTTTTTTGTTTGTTGTTTGTTTTAATTTTTAAAGGGTATTTATTTTTGAGAGAGCATGAGTTGGGGGGAAGAGAGGGAGAGAGAATGAATCTAAAGCAGGCTCTGAGCTCTTAGCACAGAACTCAGCGCGGGGCTCCAACTTGGGAATGGTGAGATCGTGACCTGAGCCGAAGTTGGACGCTCAGTCGACTGAGCCATCCAGGAGTCCCTAAAATCACTTTCTAAATTAGCCCTACTATCATAACAAAACCACCTCCCAGCATTTTTGCCTATCACATATCAGACTTGATTATGATTGTAATCTATGTGTACATATAACTTAATATCCCTTTTAATACAACTACATCATATCGTTTTCAGTGTTGCTGTATCTATACCCATCATTTGAATAGGAGTATTTTCTGAATTTGGTGTCATGTATAGCATTGTTACATGTGTAAAATACTGAACTAATTATACATAATGATTAGATATATAATTTATGGTAGGGTTAAGTTGCTTACCTATTTCAGTATTATAAATAATGCTAGGATGAATATCTTTCTTGAGGTATTTGGATTGTTTCCTTAGGACAGATTCTCCCAAATATGAAAGGAGTTCAAACACATTGATGGCACTAACAGATATTTGCAATAGATTATAAAATTGCTTCCCAAAAGTAGTTCTAGTCTAGGAGGGAAAGAAAGAGAAAGAAATCTAATGGGGAGGTACTCAAAGACTGTAGAAATTTTGCATGTATTTATATACTGTAATAGTAATCATGTAGTTTGTAAAGTAGTTCAGATAATTAACAGCATTTTCCTGTTGTTCTGTGGGAGGAATTCTTGTGTTTGGTCATGAGACATGTTGATACTAAAAACTTTGATGAAAACACATCAATGAAGAAAGTGAAGATTAATACTTGTTACATCAAAATAGAGATACTGCATATATCAAAGCGAACTGCCAAAAAGCACTTTTGTTTTTATTTATTTAAAAAAGATGTTTTCTAAGTAGGCTCCACACCCAGTGTGGACCTGACCCCATGACCCTGGGATCCAGAGTTTCATGCTCCACTGACTGAGCCAGTCAGCCGCGCCAGCACTTCCATTTAAATATTTTAAGAAATAATAAATTATTAGGACTTTCTAAGTACTAGAGAGATCTCCATATACTTTTCCTGTGAAGCTGGTGAGAATTCCTCTGGTTGGGGTGACCTGTACATAGTCTTACCAGAGCTTGCTTTCGTGTTAGGATTTGGAGTGGGCACCTCATGGTCGGCAAAGGCTCAGACCCTTGATAGAACCTCTTTTGCTGCTTCTTCCCCTCTTGGTGTTACGATGTTTTATGATCGTGTTCTGTATACTCTGCAAGTTCCTTTTTATTTTTTTTTTTCAATACAGTGTTCTTTCCTTCTAGAAATGTTACCACTTCGTGTTTCAGCGATACCGTCTGGAGCATTACACTGTGACGTCGAACTGGCTGGCGTCAGGAACGCTCTTCGTGTTCGGGCTCCTGTCCTTTTCCCGCTCTGTGGCATTGTTCAAAGGTAGGGGCACACAGTGCCCTTGCTCACAGGGCCCTTCACCGTGGGTTTTGCTGGATGTGTGATTATTACGGTTCAGCTTTAAGTGGGAGGAGGACTTTGCTATTTAGGAGAGCCTGTGGACTTCATACTGTGATTGGAATGTGACTTCTCTAAGATGAAAGAGAAGATTGACCCTTCCTTTCAGGGGGATTAACTATAAAAGCTCTTCTTTTATTCTTGTGTGTGTGTGTGTTTTGTTTTTGTTTTTTTTTTTTTTTTTTAGAGGATGCTTTTTCATTTTGAAGAATGAAGGAAGCCTTAAACATTGGAAGCAAATTTGGGGCTCAATTCCCATGATTATCTTCTGCCTATAATTATTATTTGGATCCACAAGATTAAAATGTACTCAAAGAACAGAAATTAAAAAGGCAGAAGGGTGCAGAGAAGGGCAAGAAAGCAAATTATATTTGGTAAAATAGGGCATCTGCTGTGATCATCCTCCTAACTGTGGACAGCTGTGTGTCAAGGGGGCCACGTGCCTGCCGCCGTTGCTGGGGACCTGCACACTTGTAAACTACACATGGATTGCAGTGGGACGTTAGCGTGCATCATGATTAAATGTCAGCCTCTCATCTTACATGTCTTCAGCTTTCACAAACCTTTGTCCCTTTCAGGGTATCACGGGCCGCTTGATTTGTATCCAGAATTTTACCGAATTGCCACGGACCCGGCCATCCACACTGTCCCAGAAGGCAGGCCTGTGAATGTCTGTGTAGGAAAGGAGTGGTATCGATTCCCCAGTAGCTTCCTTCTGCCTGACAAGTAAGTTGTCCTCAGGTCCCCAGAGTTTAAAATCAAGGAATAAAAATGGCAATTCTATGGCAGTGTCTCCCTAAGTTTGCTTTGATTTTGGGATTTTCACAAAAAGGTTTTGAACAACTGGCCATTTCTGAGCTGTGAGTCTGTGCTGTGTCCAGGAGACTGAGCGCTGTGTCCGGCTACGCACCCTGCACTTTCTGTGACCGCGGACGTTTGGGAACTTGTAAAAGCACTTTGGGCCCCAGGCTCTTGCTCATGGCTCTTCCTCAGGATGCATATTTAATTTTTTACAATCTGGTATTAATCTGCTTCCAAAAGTGGTCCAGAGACTCTAGCTGGAAGGGTATTGTTAAAGGAGAAATGTTTGTCATTCAACAAAAGTGTAAAGTTCTTTACCAAAACGTGGACACTAGGGAAAGCTGTCGTTCAGCTCTCTGTAGCTTTATGCTGTCATTGGACGATCGCATAGACTCTGAAAGTCTTGTGCTGGCTGCACAGGACAGAGAAAGTCCTAGAGGAAAGGGACGTCAGGGTCAGATGAGTCCTGTTGCTCCGCTAGGGGACTGGCACGGGCAGCTTGGCTGGGGGAGGTATTTTGTGTGTAGTGAAGATCCAGTATCTGTCATTAGTTACATTAAAGTGTTTTCTTTTTAAGTATTCACTTTAGCCTTTGCCTTTAACATTTGAAATAGTTTCATAACTAAAGATACTTTTGAGAATTAGCCAGGAGCAAAATACTTCTCCCATAGTGTGTTCTCACATCTTACTCTTTTCCTGTCTGATGAATTTGGAGTGACTTAATTTCAGCAAGTCCCTCTTACATAATTGGTAAGTAATTGGTGGTAAATGGCATGGTTCTCTGTTCAGTGGTATGTCCGTTTGGTTGCAAGTTTGACTAAGAGTTGGTGAAACTGATAGATCTCTTGCTGCAAGTTTCTCACTGATGTTGGACTGAGTTACGACTTCTGCTCCCTGGTGGAGGTTTTAGCAGAAATATTGTTTCTCCAAGTGAAATGTTTTTCACATGAATTGGTGGGGGCGGGGGGAGGCTTGTTTATTTCAAGTACATTTAGCAACATGGGCCCCCTGGGTTTTTCTTAATCTCTCTTATTTGTGTTTCTGACAGTTGGCAGCTTCAGTTCATTCCATCAGAGTTCAGGGGCCAGTTACCAAAACCTTTTGCAGAGGGACCACTGGCCACCCGGATTGTTCCTACTGACATGAACGACCAGAACCTGGAGGAACCATCCAGATACGTGAGGGCAACATTCTCCTTTTACTACTCGGAAAAAAGTTCTACCCCTAAAACCTGTTGGCACACATCTTAGAGCATCGATAAATGGGAATTTCCTAGAAAGTGATTTCTTTAGGGAAAGGGACATAACGAGTTTTTTGAGGAAGAATAGCAGTACTTTTATTTTAAAATTTCCCTTTGTTTTCTATGTGAAACTCGTAATTCAATGTATTTTCTAAGCCGGTCTGGAAAGTTTGTTGCATTGCATTCGAATCATCAAGTTGAAACACGTTCTGAAACTCTTCTCATCCCCTGGCCTATTAACACATTTGGTGGGGAACTTTCAAGTTCTCAGGAACAGTGGGCCCAACTGTTAGTATATTCTGGTTTTAGCAAGTGGGCAGTCGTGAGTGCAGGCTGTGCTCGTGCTGAGTGCATGGGCACCCCGTCAGGATTGTGTACCTCTCCTCATGCATCTTCATGTACTCTGAGATCCCACGTAGTTTTCTTTCAGTTCCTTTGAAAGAGGAAACTTGCGTCCTTTGATACTTGTAAAATCCTTCGTGGTAGAAAAGGTGAGAGCAATAAAGATAATGTTCCTGATTCCCAGAGACAGTAGAAGGGTATTTTATTTTATTTTATTTTTTATTTTTGAGAAAGAGAGAATGAGCAGGGGAGGGTCAGAGAGAGAGGGAGGCACAGGATCAAGCAGGCTTTAAGCTCCGAGCTGTTAATACAGAGCCCGACGCCGGACTCTAACCCACAGACCGTGAGATCATGACCTGAGCCGAAGTTGGACGCTTAACCAACTGAGCCACCCAGGCACCCCAGAAGAGTATTTTCTAGAATTACTAGAAAGCACATTGTTTTTGGGAACGTGTCTTTCAAAGAAACATTGAACGATGTAGATGTCAGATACATTTTGTTTAGCTTTTCCCATGTACTCGGTATGTGAAACGAGGCAGGGGGCTTGTGGTGGTATGGCATGCCCTGCAGCCTCCTGTGGCTGTGCGTCTCCCAGACAGAGACCCCCCAGGGCCGAGGAGTGAGATTCTTCCTGAGGGTGTTGTAGCTGTAAGCTGGGAGGTGGCCATTGTAACCTACACACTTGGCCTGGTCCCCTCAGAAGGTGAGATCTGTATTCCACCAAGTGGTTTATTATAGAGCTTTCTTTGTAATCTTCTGAGCTTCTGATTTCCGTAGCATTGAAAATACTCCGGGACGGCGTAAACTACTTTTGGTCAATTTTGTTTCAGCTGTGGGCACTCTCCCGACAGCAGGCTGGGATGCGCAGGGGATCACCCTGAGGAAACTGGGTAGTCAGAAGGGTGGGTGTACACTGCACAGTAGAGGAAGATACAGATTCAGAGTAATGTTGTCCAGCAATGTTTTAGGCAGAAGTGACATGGAGCTAGTAGTAAAAAGGAGCATGGACTTGGGAGTCAGGTAGGCCTGAGTTCAAATCCCAGGTCTGTTATCTTGGTGACATTGGGCAAACTGTTCCACTAATATTAGTTTCTATCTAGAAACTGGGAATAATGACACCCACTTCGGAACATTATAAAGAGATGAGATATCTGTCATAGTTAGCACAGTATCTGGTACATGGGTTTTCACACAAATGTTCTTAATCGATAATGGTCTATCACATGGATTAGAGGTAAGGGAACCCTAAAGAGGTTTTATAATCTGCATGAATCTCTCCGTCCTTACTTCTCTTGTTCTCCAACTTGAGTTTTGTCTGCTCACCCTCATCATTGCCTTTTCCATCCCAATAACTTTGCTTATTTTGGTCTGCACCACCCTGCACCACCTTGGTCTCCTTCCTCCTGCCATCAAAACTCTCTTCCTCTTGGTAGGCTTTTCCAGCTGTTTAAAACCATAGTGAGCTGTGCTCCTTTAAATGCCTTAAATACTTACCTGTACCATTCATTTAGCCATTTAATTTTGTCTTACGTTATTTATGTGTTTCTGATAATGTATGTCCTGTCGTTCCCCATCAGCCTGTGCGTGCTGTGAAGAGAGTCCTGGTTTTTTCTTTATTCAGCAGAGCCTCTGGGACAGTGCTGGGCCTGCTTTCTGAGTGGAAAACAAACATTCCTCATCCCTGGGACAGCGATGTTGAGAGAAAGCTGCTAAAAAATTTGCAGTGGCCTTTTGCACATTTCTTAGGCTTTTGGTTACTGGGTGTCTGTGGTTAGATCCTATTTCCATACCCTGTGCCACCAGACATTGTTACATTTAGTTAAGTGGCTCTATGTTAGCTTTACCCAGAAAGCGAAGATTTTTCAGAATACATTGAGGAGTCATCAAAATACTGTCTGATAAAAACAGGGACAAACATGTCAGATGTATCTACAGAGTGTGTACAGTCATCCACCTTCCTATGTTGGAGAGTTTTCTGCAAAGTTCTTTCTGACGTTGCTTGCCTGGTGGGGCAAGTGCCCTCCAAATCCAGGCTGCTCACCTTTCACCCTTTGGAAAGTAGAAGAGACATTTGACGGCTTACTGTGAATTCTGTGTCACTGAGGGTCAGGGATTTGTGTCTTCTAGTCAGCTGTTTAAAAAGCTAGCGGTTTTCCCCTGTTGACAAAAGTAATATACATTCATTGTATAAAATAATGAAAGCTATTGATAAAAAGTCCTCTATAATCTTCTTACCCAAATACTGAACCACTGTTAGCATTTTGGTAGGGTTTTTTTTTTTGTTTTGTTTTTTTACTTTTTTCTTGTGTGTGTGTGTGTGTGTGTGTGTGTGTGTGTGTATACACACACACACACACACACACACACACACACACACACACATATATATAATGTCACTTATTTTTTAAGCGTTAATGTTGTAGTTTTTTAAGAAATGGTGCCAGGGGGTTCCTGGGTGGCTCAGTCGGTTAAGCGTCTGACTCTTGATTTTGGCTCAGGTCATGATCTCACCGTTTGGTTTGTGGGATTGAGCCCCACATTAGGCTTCGTGCTGACAATATGGACAATATGTAGCCTGCTTAGGATTCTCTCCCTCTCCCCCTCCCTCCCTCTCTCCCTCTCTCCCTCTCCCTCGCCCCTCCCTTTCTCACATGCATGCATACATACTCTCTTTCTCAAAAATAAATAAAAATACATTAATAAAAAAATGGTACTGGGATCATGTCTACAGTGGCCAGATAACTTGGCCCAGTGTATAGGAGCACGTGCTGTACTATGTTAACTTTTGCCACTTCAGGTATGAGTCCTAGTTTTAAGTTTAGGTTCTTTCAAGAAGGCAAAATAATGTTCTATGTCTTTTCTGAGCATGCTCAATAGCAGCGCCGTTGCTATCTGCCTATTGGCGCCGAGTGACAGGTTTTAGCCAGCCTTCCACTTTGGTGCTAAGTGATTTGGTGTCTCCTATTTCTAGTTTGCATGGAAACTAGGAAACATGCATGACTTTCTTTACTCTGCTAGCCTCCTTAACCTCCGAGTTTATCCAGAATAAGCGTAAAGGCTCTGTGATTTCTAACACAGTGTTAGAAGTATATTGCAGAAATATTTTTTTGCTCCATATTCTTTCATAGTAGGCATTGAATAGCTTTTGAATATGTCATTATCGAACAGGTGGCATTCTTAGACTGGAACATGCCAGGTTTTCTGCCAGAATCAAGCTCTGAATTGAAAAGATACATTTAGTGTCTCCTCTTCATTACTTTACAAATGCAGTGTTTTGTTGGCTCTTTCAAAGAGAATGCTTTCCTTCTGACTCCAATCTGATAACCTGATGTGGGAGCTACAGGAAGGAGTAACCAACACCTGTTCAGGAGGGAACTGAGACTTTTCTCTGATTTTTAACTTCATGCATAAGCAGACTCATAAGAAGCTTGTCCATATGTTATCTTTAAAAATATGCAAGTGTTCATTGATGACTTTTCCCCAGACAGTGATACAGTCAGTTCTGCTGTAATGTGATACACAATTGCTAAAAATCATTGTGTAGTAAAAAGAGGAAAAAAAAAAAAAACCCCACAAGTCTTATGGGAAAACTGGGATTATGGATACAGTACTCAAAAACTTCGTGACTCCTAAAAAAAAAAAAAAAAAAAATGAGCCTATAAAAAATGGTAGCACCATTTCACATATGCTAAGCAGCTAACAGTCCCTAAGTACTACAAGCATGTGGGAGTTGACCCTGAAAAAGACCTGAAGTTTGCTTGTGGTGCTGGAAGGGCTGCCGCTTGTGCGGCAGGGAGAGGGTACTCTGCAGTAGGACAGAAAGTCCTAACCCCAGATGCGGGGATGTGTGTGGCTCGGAGCACACGTGCACCCCAGAAGCTGGGGGACAGCGGTATGTGCTCCTGTGCGCTTGGCGTCCTGCCCCGATCAATTCAGTCGAATGCAGTTTTCCGGATTCACTTCGTGTTTCTCGTGGAGCAAATGCCACATGAGCAAAAGCAAAAACTGAATTATGCTCCAACTGTTTCCTAATTTATCCATTGCATTGGAACAGATTTGCATCTTCAAAGCAAGTGTTACAACAGAATTGACGAGGTATTGAGTCAAAGCTTTCCTTATTTTGTTCCTCAACTCCCTGCTTTTCCCTTTAACCGGGAGAAAGAATTCTGAATTTAGAAGGGAACTCAAGGTACCATAGAGCCGCTGATGTGCTCAGAGAGGTTGTCACCTGACCGAGGTTGGCCGAGTGTAAGAGGCTACGTGCGGGACGCCCCGGTGTGCTCTGCACAAGTCCTCTTACGTCCAAAACCATGTACGGTCTCTGTCATGTGGCATGTCGTTGGAGTGTATGTTTGCACATAACAGATCATTCTCTGATGTAACAGGATTGAATAGGCTATAAATAGCTGAGCATTAATTTTTTAAGAAGTTACTTTAAGCTTCTAGAGCTGGTGTTTAAAGTAGCAATTACTTTGTCTGTAGAAGTCACCAGGGTCCCCACTCCCTTTTCTGTCCTTTTTCTCAATCTTCCTTCCTACTCTCTTTTTTTCTTAAAAGTTTATTCATTTATTTAGAGAGAGAGAACTTTGTAAGTGGGGTAGGGGCAAAGAGAGAGAGGGAGAAAGAGAATCCCAAGCAGGCTCTGCGCTTGAACTAACATGGAGCTCAAACCCACAAACCACCATGAAATCATGACTTGAGTCGAAACTAAGAGTCAGACACTTAGCCAGCTGAGCCACCCAGGTGCCCCCCCACCTCCTGCTCTCAGAGTTGGAAGTCTTTACTACAGGAGAAAATAAATTGTCCTGTAGATACCCTTGCGGATTGTTATCGCCTGAGTACCAAAGCGAGCAGGTTCAGATTGCTCTAACAGGTGTAGTAGAATGAGATATTGAAATCACTAAGAATTTAAGCGAAAGTTGTTCAAAATGCTTCTTGAAAATTAATTCTCCAGTCTATTACGTTGACATTTAGAAAAGTAAACTTTCCATGATCTTTAGGGATTAAATGACCAAAACTTTTACCTGGGAGTTTACACGTTTTACAGTGCAGTGTAAAGTTTCAGTTGACAAACATGTATTCACCAAGGATGGGAGGTGACAAAACTATAGAAGAGGCTGCGCCTCTGAGTGACAACTACTTAAGTGCAGTTCTTAGAAGAAGTGAAAAGCCAGAAAAATACCTGGCATCTTTCCCTATCAAATCTATCTCCCTAGGCCTTCATGCTCCTATTTAAAAAAAAAAAAAAAGAAAATGTCCTGGGAGAATAGTGATGCCTGGCGAGATGGTGTAGTGGCAGGAGCACTGGACTGGGAGTCAGAGAGCCTGTAGTTCTCAGGAAGTGAGTGGAGTATGTATTTTTTTTCTTAAATGACTTTGTGAGTTTCCAAGGCCCTTGAAATAGCTGAGCATCTCTTTCAAATTTGCTGTAACTACACCTGAAATCCAGGTGCTACTTCAGGTATGCCATTACCTGTTGCATGATGAAATATTTAATGGTGGTAGATGTATCTTGACACATGATTCCTTGGCCATGGGACCCGTTGAACAGAGATGGAAGTCTACATACTGCTTCTGTCCCAAAGGAGAGGACTGTGTGTCAGGGGCACCCTGTGCTGTGTGATGCCACCTAAGTGGGATGCTGATGTTGGAGAGTTGGAAAGATCCCTCCACAGCCCCCACCCCTGATAGAATCTTCCACAGCTGATGAGGAAGAGCTGCAAGTATTAGTGCCCAACGCCCCATAGCTCACTCCTACCCCGACAGAACCACATCTTTTATTATTGATGTTTTGACATCTATCTCCGGTTTTTTCTTTGAGAACGTATATATTTATGTCTGAGTTGGATTATTTTCCTTAACAGAGATTTACTGATAAGATGTAAATTATGTCCTAATGATTGTCAATAAGTTTGAATTTTTTCCCACATCCACACACCTTTTTTCTTGTGCTTTGGAGGTGCTGATTTGTTCTTCTCTAAAGCTTTCAGTGGGTCCTTAGAAACTGAAAGAAGTCAGATTTCTTTCAAAATGAGTCTTAAATACTCATATTTTACAAAAATTTAAACTAAGGCATATTTTTAGCTCAACAGCTGGCTGATATGTAGCCTGTGACTAATGAAATGAAACAGATTTTTGTTTCACGATCATGTGTTAATGTCACCCTACAATTTTGTTATTTTTGATGCAAGAAAGAATGATTAAATCTGAGGAAACAAAAAAAATGAGCTTTTTGGTTATACTTGAAGGGAGATTTAAATCCAGTCTCTTGGTGTTTGAATTGTGGACAATGTTAGGGAGCGTGGGCTCAGATTTTGTGGTGTGAGATATTGCCAAAATTGAGAGAAGAGACTACCTTTTCTGATTCTCTACTCCTGGGCCTAAGGGACACCACCCACTTGGTGTCACCAGGGGTTTCAACCAAGAAAACTCAAACTAAAAATAATCACAGTGAAACAGTCTATATATAGTATGATCCAGATTTTGTAAGGAAAAATCTATATCTGTAGAAAAGGAAGTCTGGGACATAAACAGGTAGGTGAGGTTTTTTTTTTGGGGGGGTGGTTGGATTATAGGGGATTCTTTTGAAAAAAGCATTTAAAAATATTTTTAGAGTGAGTCATGTTGTGCTTTTATTATTATTATTTTTTAAAGACCCTAATAAGGGATATAAATGCCAAATCTTTGGAACTACCAAGATCTCTGGTGTGCTTTACAAATAACACTCCGCATGCTGTCCATTGACCTCGGGTTTCCTGACTGAGCACAAGAACAACCTTCAAGTCAAAATTGGAAAACAGATTTTCTATTCAGCAATTTTTGCCTCTTAGCCTTCTCACCTCTTAGTTAAGTCATTTCAGCCATGGTATCTAAGACCACTTTTGCTTTTCCTGCTGCTAACTAGATCTGGATTGCTTCTAAGAAATAAAAGTGGTTTACCTATTATGAGGGTTATGAGGAAGAAAGTTTTTTTTTAAACCTCGAACTAGTGGTGCCTGGGTGGCTCTGTCGGTTAAGTGTCCGACTTCGGTTCCAATTTCATTCTTTTTGATCGCTAGTAATACTCCATTGTGTATATATACCACACCTTCTTTATCCATTTATATATCGATGGACATTTGGGCTCTTCCCATACTTTGGCTATTGTCGATAGTGCTGCTATCAACTTTGGGCTGCATGTGCCCCTTCAAAACAGCACACCTGTATCCCTTGGATGAATACCTAATAGTGCAATTGCTGGGTCATAGGGTAGTTCTATTTTTAATTTTTTGAGGAACCGCCATACTGTTTTCCAGAGGGGCTGCACCAGTTTGCATTCCCACCAGCAGTACAAAAACGAGCCTCTTTGCATCCTCACCAACATCTGTTGTTGCCTAAGTTGTTAATGTTAGCCATTCTGACAGGTGTGGTATCTCAATGTGGAGTTAAATAAAATGTTAAATAAAATTTAAAAGTTTGCCTGTTGTGGAGGCTCACGCAGCAGGGCCTGTCCATCCAGTAAGTGTGCCAGATACCGCCTGTTGGCGGGGGCCTTCCCCACAGGCCTGAGTTCCCTGGCCTAAGAAGACGACAATCTGTGAGTCCTACCAGCACAAGAATATCAGTCTCTAATCTTCTGGCATCTTTTTCATAATCATTTTTAGATGCTTCTCCTCCTGTTCCTCTATTGGTTCATTCATCTGCCCACTTAAATGTTTTATTGTCCCTGACTGTGTGTTGAAAATACAAAGTGACAAAAAGCATAGTCTCCTGTCATGTAAGAGAAGTCCCCACCAAAGGAAAAATGGTGGTGGTGGTGGTGGGGAAGGAACTGGGAAAAACAACGTAGGAAGTAGAAAAGAATGTTAAACTTCTATAATCAGGGTTCCCTGACAGGTTAAAAGAAAAGTTTGGGGACCTTCTGCTTTGAAAGAAGAACCATCAGAAAATAAGAGCTCCTAGAAGTTGAGACTATGATCATGGAGATTTAGTTGGAGGAATCGTCCATACCATAACAGGACAAAACAAAACAAAATCCAAAGAGATAATAGGAAAGGGGAGAAAGATGAGCCAGCATCTAGCTAATAGGAGGTCCAGAGAGAACAAATGAAATGGAGGAGAGGAAATTGTCAAGGAATGTGAGCATATTCCCCAGAGCTGAAGGATACACGTGGCTTCATGGCGAAGAAGGCCCTGAAGTACACCTGAGATGATGGATGAGAAGTGGCCCTTACCAAAATGTATCAAGTTCCAAAAGAAGTTCCTGTGTATTATTACTTGATAATGGAGTAAAATCAAAAGCTACCAGGAGAAAAAGCCGGAGGCCTCGTGAGTTAGCTGCCTTGGGGAAGTTGGCCCAGGGAGCAAGGAAGGTTCCGATGTTTTTCATGAGCTGCTGGTGCTCTGTTAAGTGTGGAACTGTGCACATGTATTATTTTGATAAACCTAAAAGTGAATTTAGAGTCTAGCGGGAGAGACTGTTCGCAGACGTTTTTCAACAGTGTCGTGAGTGCCGTAACATGCAGTTAGGGGCACAGAAAAAGTAGGAAGGACTCCTTGCTTCTCTGTCTGGGGACAGCGGCAGATCAGCGGTGGCATGGGAGCTGGCTCTCAGAAGGAGGCTGGGAGCTCGCTGCCAGAGGAAGGGGGAATGAACGTTCCAGCCAAGGGGAAGGGAACAGCATCTGCAAAGGTTGAAGTATGAAGTAACATGGAGTGTTGAGGGGAAGATGAATGGTTGGGGTTTCTAGATTTTAGTTGATTGGGCAGAGCATTTTCTATTTATTTCCCTGCTTCGCTTATTCTCCTATGTTTACGTGACTGTTCTCTGCTAAGTTCTGTGTTGACTTAGGATGAGGGTTTGTGTCTCTGTCCTTCCTCTTCGAAACCCCCACTGTACGGAACACAGGGTGTGTACACATCAGATGATTTAAAAATTTTTCAAATACTTAAATAGCCCTTCATTGAGTTGTCTTCAGTTCAAGAGAGGCCTCCCCAAACCCTGATAATTTAGACATTTAGACTAATTGGGACTCAGGCACTGTGATACTTCAAGATCTAGTATATTCCTCTGAAGGCTCTAGGTTACCAGCTCTGGAAGGACAGGGCTCGTGTCCTTTCTGTCGGATCACCCGTGGGGCCCAGCACCGCACAGGTGTTAGCTGGTGAACCTTGTCTGTCTTCATTAACAGAGCCCAGACTGAAAGAAATACTTAACTCTGCTGCTCCTGGTTTTAATGAGATCCTTAAAGTCCCCAAAGCCCGGATGTCTGTAGCTTTCTCTGCCTGCCGTTAGGAACAGAACGAATAGGCTTACCTACCAAGGTGCCAACCCACAACCAAGCCTCATGTTTCTTGCCCTCATATCATAGCAGTTGCTGTTAAGACTGGTTGGCAGTTTGTTTTGTGTAGAAAACAAGATTAACAAGATTGATGCCTTCTGATTAGCGTCATCTCCATTCTCCTTCAGGTCTCCTCTCTGCGTTCCGTCCTTTCCATTGCTCCTCTCACGATGAAGGGTTTTCACGAAGTTTTTGTATATTTTTGCCTTTTAGTTTATATTATTTGAGTTTGTTTGGAGAAAGATATGCCCTTCGTTACGGATACAGGTTAACCAGTTCTAATCACCTGTACCATCCGGCCAAAGCATGAGGCTCTTCAGTGCTTTTTTTGTTTCTTTTCATTAAAAAAACTTCTTATTGTGAAAGAGAGTCCCAGGAAGTTAGAAAGAGCCTACAGAGAAGGGTGCATGCACCCCTCACCCAGCCTCTCCCACTGTAAGCGGGGTGTAATTCCCAAGCCATGGAATTGGTATGATTCTGTGCCATTTTATCACCTGTATATAGATTCATGTTCCACCACTGGGATCAAGGTACAGAACTATTCCACGGGCACAGAGTCGTCTTTGTACCATTCCGTTAGAGTCGCGTGCCACCTTCTCCATCCCTGACCCCTGAACTGTTACTTTGTCTTCCATCTCTATAATTTTGGTATTTTGAGAATTTTATGTAAGTGGAATTCTGTAGCGTGTAACCTTTGAAGCCTGCCTTTTTTTTTTCTTTGCATACAATACCCTTGAGATTACACACAAGTTGTGTGTATCTGTTCCTCATTTCTGAGTTGTGTTTCATGGTATAGATGTAGCGCCGTTGGTTTATACACTCCCCTATTGTAAGTCATTTCGGTTGTTGCCAGTGTTTGGCTCTAACAAATCTTTTGTGAATCTTTGTGTACAGGTTTTTGTGAAGATACACATTTTCATTTCTCTGGGATAATTGCCCAGGAATGTGATTGGTGGGATCATATGGTAGATAGAGGTTTCAGTTGCTAAGAAATTGCCAAATGATTTTCTCGACTGGCTGTACCTGTTCAGGTGAAGTGTTAGAAATCTGACCTCTCTTTACATCCATTTACTCTCCTGTGTTTACAGCGGTCTTAAATATTTCTTCTGTGTATGTTGAGAACTGCATCGAAACAAGTTAAAATTTTTGCTTCAACCTGTAAACAAAAATTTAGAAAACTTGAACAGAAAAATCTATTGTTTTTATCCGTATCCTAATTCTTCTGTTCTTTCTTCCTTCCTAATTTTCCACAGTTCCTTCTTCTGTTAATTCTATTTTAAGAATTTGTGTCATTCCCTGATGTTTTTCCTCTGGCTATAGCATTGCGGGTTGACAGTTCTGTTCTTTCAGTACTTGAACAATCTCCTGCCCCTTTCTCTGGCCTCCATGGTTTCTGATAAGAAATCTGCTGTCCTCTGACTTGTTTTTCCCTTAGAGGCAAGGTGTCATTTTTCTCTGGTTGTTTTTGAGATTTTTTTCTTTGTCTTTAGTTTTCAGAAGCTGAATTATGGAGGTGTCCTGCAGTGAATTTCTTTGAGGGGTTGCCTTGTTCCTGCTCGATGGAGTTGGAACTCCAGGTTCCCTTCTTGGTCTCCATTGACAGCTGAGGAGGGTGGGCAAGGGCGGATGTTACTGCTGTGTGGCAGCAGGCATTCAAGGTTGCTCCTAGACCTCTGCTGACAGCACCTTGACTGAGTGCAGAGGTAACTTGTCACTGCTCCCCACATGGCCTCCACTGACACTGTGGGCGGTGGTACCATTGGACAGTAGTGGAAGTGCTGACTCCACGAGGCCTTCTCTGACATCACTGCAGCACGTGTGAGGAGGGGTGCCTCATTACTGCTAGGGAGAGTGGAAGTCCAGGCTCCCCGTGTGGTCGCCACTGATACCACAGGGTTGATAGTGGAGAAAGAAGACTCGTTACTGCGCAGCAGGTTTGTAAGTCCTGACTCCCTATTCTTCGGTCTTCTCTGATACCATCCAGCCCAGGAGGAGGAGCCCTTGATTGCAGTCTAGTGAAGGTGGAAGTCTAGGTTCCCACTGAACGTTTGTTGTCAGAGGAATAGACGGACGACACTCTTTTGAGGGGTGTCTGACTAGTGCTTTAGGGTTACTCAGAGAAACAGACCAATAGAGAATGTGTGCATGCGGCGGGAGTGGGAGTGTATTAGAGTGATTTAATTTAAGAGATTGATTCACAGTTGTGGGGAGTGGGAAGTCTGAAATCTGCAAGGTAGGTTGGCAAGCTGAAGACACAGGGAAGAGTTAATGTTGTAGCTCGGAGTCCAGAGGCAGCCTGGAGGCAGAATTCTCTCTTTGAAGGAACCTCACTCTTCTTCTTCTAAGGTCTTCAACTGATTGGACAAGGCTCCCCTCCTCCCCCATCATGAAGGGTAATTGCTTTACTCAAAGGTCTACTGACTAATATTAACCTAAGATAAAAAAATTCCCTTCACAGCAGCAGTGAAATATCTGTGTACTGTGGCCCAGCTAAGCTGAAATGTCACTGCTAGAGGGACACCTGAGTGGCTCAGTCGGTTGAGCATCTGACTTTAGCTCAGGTCTTGATCTCACAGTTGATGAATTTGAGCCCTACATCGGGCTTTGTGCTGACAGCTCAGAGCCTGGAGCCTGCTTCAGATTCTGTATCTCTGTCTCTCTCTCTCTCTCTCTGCTCCTACCCCACTTGGGCTCAGGCTCTGTCTCTTAAAAATAAACATTAAAAAAAAAAAAAAGGGCGCCTGGGTGGCTCAGTCGGTTAAGTGTCCGACTTTGGCTCAAGTCATGATTTCGTGGTTCATGGGTTCGAGCCCCGCATCGGGCTCTATGCTGACAGCTCAGAGCCTGGAGCCTGTTTCAGATTCTGTGCCTCCCTCTCTCTCTGATCCTCCCCTGCTCATGCTGTCTCTCTCTCAGAAATAAATAAAAAACATTAAAAAAATAAAAGAAAAACATCACTGTTACAGTGGAGTGGTTATTGTTCGAAAAGTGTTGTTCCCGGGGTCCTGAGGTTGCTAGCTGGTCTGCCGCCCTCTCTCTGCCCTTAGGAGTTGTCTCGTGTTTGCTTCATAGTGTCCAGGGTTTTTAACTGGACTGAGCAGAAGGAGTACGTACGGAAAAGTGCCTGCTCTTGCTTTTTATTTGCCATCTTCTTTTAACATAGCAAATTAAATGCTTCATTGATAGTTGAGGTAATTGGTTTTTATTTCTAAGCTTCTTTGTTTTCTCCTGATATTATTTGTATTTCTCCTGATACTCTCCTGATAATTCTCTTGATATTAAACATTATGTAATGCTTATGTATGGTTTAGAATATTAAATCTTTTGTACCAGAATTTCTGATTTCATGATTTTTATTAGGATTTTTTCCCCTCCTCTTTCAGGTTTTAGTTTAAAATCTTTTAGTTGGAAGTTTTTTCTTTTAAGTAATGTTTTATTTACATTAGAGTGTGTGTGAGTAGGGGAGGGACAGGGAGAGGGGAACAGAGGCTCTGAAGCAGGCTCTACGCTGACAGGAGCGAGCCTGATGTGGGGCCCAGACTCAAAAACCACGAGATCATGACCTGAGCTGAAGTTGGACGTTCACCCATCTGAGCCATTCAGGCGCCCTAGTTGCAGATTTTTCTAAGTACATCACTTTGGTCTTGGTGAGCTGAATTCCAACCCTTTCCAAGAACTCCTTAGTCTATAGGCCATAATCCAGAAAAACAGTTTTACAATTAAAAAACAGTCTTAAGGTTTGACTGCATTGTTTATATTCCACTCTGTGCTTCCCTTTATCTTTTGCTTCTGATGTGCCAAATTTTAAGTTGACAAGAAATGGAAAATCTCTCTTTACTTCAAAGACCTGTGATCTCAGAGTCACTTGACACACAGCCTTGCTTTCTTCTGTCATTAGTTTCTGATGTGAATTGGCAGGGCTCACTGCTTGGCAGACTCCTGTCTTAGCTGTTTGATGCATTGCAGGAAGATGGAATCCTTTTTTTAAAACCGTGCTAGGTCTGTTTTCACGTGGATGCTTCTGAACTCCCCAGTAAGCGTCCTTTACAGAACGACTGGAGTTCAAAGCATGGGAGCCACAGCCTGCCTCATCTTATGTAGTCTCTCCCACCTAGTCTGCGTGCCTGGCTTACTTACACCTGTGCGTTTTCTCAGAGGTAGATTGCTGTTCCTGTAATGCTACTCTTTTCTACTACTTTCCTTCCGATTAGTCTGCCATACCATTTTTCAGGCTATAGGTCTTGTTTTTTTATGGGAGTTCCTTGCAGGTCGAGCAAGGGAGAGCTACTTATTACCTCTTTTTGTCATTGTGACACTGTTTTCTCATGGCCATTTACTCTGCCCAATTGTCCAGTAATTATGCATTATTTACCTGTAAACATTGACTTAATCTTTTAAAAAATCCATTTACTGTTAACACATACACCACATTATATGTTATATGTGTATACTAACATATACAATTGTATACTAACATATACAATGTGCAATTGTATATGTTAGTAGAAGAAACCATACATAACCTCTTCTGAATATATTTTGCTATTAACACTTCAATATGAATATTTTGGAAATTAACAGAATTTCAAATAAACTAGCAAAATTACCCGTTGAAACCCAACATAGGAATCACTAAAAAATTGGTCACTAGCCCCAGTCTGTTTCCCCTACCTAGCTTTTCCCAGCATTCCAAGTAGGAAACTAGTCCTATAATTTAATAGGTTGATGCATATATTAGCCTGGGTAGAGCTTCATCTATTGAATTAACACCCTTTTGAAGGGTGATGAAAATAATCATAAAAGGTGTTAGTTTATAAAGTCATTCCCTCTTCTTGGATCACAAAATATACTCCAGGAACCAATAATAATGCCAGTTGGCTGATTAAACAGAATTATAATAGATTTTGTGAGCATGTTTTGCCTACTCTGAATGATTAAAATTAATTTCCTGCTACTTTTTATTTATATTTTGGCATAATTGCTTTAATTCCTTTGGCTGAATAGTTTATTTGGTATTTAAAGTTTATTTGGTATTGTCTATCTTAAGTAGTAAGCTCCTAAAAGGTAGGTATCTGTCTATATGTCTTCTTCTGGTCCTGTTTATTTTTTTAAATTTAAAAACATGTTTTTAATGTTTATTTTTGAGAGAGAGAGAGAGAGAGAGAGAGAGAGAGAGAGCACACAAGCAGGGGAGGGACAGAGAGAGAGAGAGTGAGAGACAGAATCCGAAGCAGCTCCAGGCTCCAAGCCATCAGCACCAAGCAGGGTTCGTACCCATTAACCAGGAGATCATGACCGGACCCAAAGTTGAATGCTTAACCAACTGAGGCACCCAGGCACCCCGGTCCTTTAAAATTTTAATGACAATATAAAAACTTTAAAGAAAAAATGGAAATATAAAGAAGCAGTAGATGGCTTTTTGTGTGCATGGCTCAACTTAACTCTAAAGTAGAAATTCTCTGAAAGTTGTGGGATGTATTTTTCTTTTATTTCCTAATTTGCTATTTAATAGGATTTTTTTTAAAAGAGTGGCTTCCAAATTTATTTCTTTATCTCCAGCAGAGAATGAGAAATACCTTCTATGGGTGCCTGGGTGGCTCATTCGTTTGAGTGTCTGACTTCGGCTCAGGTCATGACCTCACGGTTCTGGGGTTCGAGCCCCACGTTGGTCTCTGTGCTGACAGCCTGGAGCCTGCTTCAGGTTCTGTGTTTCCCTCCCTCTTCACCCCTCCCCTGCTCGCTCGCGTCCTCTCTTTCTTTCAAATAAAAAATATTAAAATAACCTCTACAGCACAACTCAGCATGCACACACAGAATGGGGGTTAAAGTTTCAAAAAATACTTATTTTTACTAAGTGTAATTCATTCTCATACTTTCTATTCTAGTCCATTCTTTTTAAAAATGGTTTATTTTGGAGCATGCATGAGTAGGGGAGAGGGACAGAGGAGAGAGAGAGAGAGAAAGAATCTTAAGCAGGCTCCACGCTTAGTGCCGGAAGTGGAGGGGAAGAGAGACAGAGAACCTTAAGCAGGCTCCATGCTCAGTGCCAAGCCTCACACAGGGCTCAATCCCATGACCCTGGGATTGTGACGCGAGCCGAAGTCAAGAGTCAGGTGCTCAACTGACTGAGCCATCTAGGCTCAGAATGATTTCATTCTTTGTTACAGATGTGTTCTTAAAATATTTTATATAAGCTCTTATTTTAAAAGTCAAATTTACAAAGAAAACCTAAATTTATTGTTATAAAAAGTAAAAAGCAGCAGAAAAAAAGATTTCTTAGTTTTCTAAATGATGGGTTTTATATAAAGGAACAGGTAGGTTTTTATCGAGATAAGTTGTTGAGAATTAAATGTTATGTGGATTGGGCTTCACCAGGTGGCATTACCAGTCCTGGGTGTTCACCCCACGTGCTGATTTAACAAAGTAGGCACACGATTTCTGTTCACTTGATGCTTCTGGTCAATCGGTAGTGGCTTACTGGAGCGCCAGGTTGAAAAGCACGATGAGATTGCATCGAGGCTCGGTGAGAGTGCCACCAGTGGTGAGTGAGGTCTGACCGGAGCAGTGGGAAGGAAGACGCTGTCTGGGTTTTCTGTGTGTGCTGTCACTCGACTTGAGAATGGATCTGTGTGGTGATTCTAGGCTCTCTAGGTAACACGTGCGACCTATTTCCAAATTCTCTGCTTCATATTGATAAAGTATGTAGAATTAAAGAAGCCCTGTAAAAATTGAACACTTTTCAAGCGTGCAAGCCCACAAAATGTCCCTAACCCTGTCCATATTTAACAATGTCAGAATAACCGTGATAATATCTTGGCTTTTAATAGTTCCTTGACATCAGCAAATTCAGAGAACTGAATTATCTTATTTTGCTTTTGGCATTCTTGACAAATACATATCCTCGTCTATGCTCAGTATGAGAAGACAGACTTTTTTTTTTTTTTTTTAAATGTTTATTTGTTTTTGAGAGAGGGGGAGAGAGGTGGACACAGAATCTGAAGCAGGCTTCAGGCTCTGAGCTGTCAGCACAGAGCCCGATGCAGGGCTTGTACTTGTGAATCATGAGATCATGACCCGAGCTGAAGTCAGATGCTTAACTGACTGAGCCCCCCAGGCCCCCCTGAGAAGGCAGACTTTCTAATTGCCCAAACCATGGCAATATAGAAGCAGATCCTAGGGTATTTGTTACCTCCAGTGTAGAGTTGTTTTTCAGTGTGAAAATGTATCTAGTAATGAGCAGCAGTAGTTTTGAGAAAAGTAGAATCAGCATTGTGCAGTGTTTATACTTGTGATGAAACTATTTTCTGGGCAATGACCTTTTCTTAGAGTTGAGAGGGATTTTAGTGGTTTGCAGTCAAAACCCTGTGGAGATCCTGTAAAACCTCTGAGACTGAGTTAAGTGACTTGTCTTAGCCACAAAGCTAGAGGCAGAGTATTGGGGCTCCCATGTTTTGATGCAAAAGGTAATACTAGACAAGAGTGCTTGGCTGGGGGGCAGGAGGTTCAGAGTATCATTCTGCTCTGCTGCTGGGGACTTTGAGAGTTAACTCTTCTAACCACGTGTTTTATGGCTGCTTGCTGCTGTAGTCTACATCCAAGTACAGTAGAAGATATATATGTGTATGTATATACTATAGTATTTGTTTTTTTTAATATTTTTTATTATAAAAATTTTGGCTACAATGGATTTAAAAGACAGATTCTCAGAGAAATTCTGTACATGCGGGCTTGCAGAACTGAACTTAATTGTCTGGAACATTTTGTCTGTGAATTGAGAAAAAGCAAGCGATATCCATGTAGAGTTTTGGTTTGCTTTTCAATGAGATTCTTGTCGTTCTCTGTGCTCCTTGTGTTCTCTAATCCATTCCCGGTAGCAGGAGTGCACTCACAGTCCTGAAGGGAGTGGTACCTTCTCATCACAGTAGTTGGATCCAGGAATAATTAAGTTGATTGCTCTGGACAACTCCCATACTTTAATCTTTCATTCTATAAAATATCCAAATAAGTCAGATCTTTGTTACGGTGAATGGTCTTGCCTTGCTCAAAATTAATAGTTTGCTGGAGCTTGAACTCATTTTGCTATTTAGAGATATTTTAGTAGATTTATTACGGTGTGATTTGATCTTCATTGTAGGACATTTTAGAGGAAGTAGATTGTCCTCCTGGGGCTAGAAGCTAAGAGAAAAATTCTTGGCAGTTACAGCGATCTAGTCTTCGTCTTTATTAACACTTGGTACTCGAGGTTGTCCGGCATCCTGGGTGCCGCTGGTGAGCACGCTTTCCTTCAGCGAACGCCACGGGAGTGCCTGCTGTGTGCCCGGTACGGTACAGGCGCTAGGGGTACTGCGCTGGTCCAGACCGACTCCGCTTCCGTCTTCACAGAGCTCAGAGTGCTCAGCTGTAAGGGATCTTGGGCCTCACGCGTGTTGCTCAGGGAGATATGAGGAAATGGACCGAATCAAAATTTATTACATTTTGGAAATAAAGAAGACCTTCTGCATGCTGCTTTAAAAGTATTAAATTCATAACCTGGCTCAGCCATTGTTGCTGTTCCATGGCCTCCGTTTATGACACATTTTACTCAGCCGTGGTCACGGCCAACAGTTTTCTCCACTTTAGTACCGTCCCACTGTGACTTGGAGGTCACAGGATAATTGGTTTTAATTGATCCCATTATCCCCGTGAAGTCTTAGAGGATTCTTGACTGCATTTGTTTACCAGGGAATTTTCAGTGACATTTGAGGAATGAGAGCTCTTAAACATGGAACATGGAGATGGTTTGTCTGTGATGTTCTTGAACTTCACACTGGCCCTTGCCAGAGAGCTCTATTTTTACAGCCATGTGCGTCATTGTCATTTCCAGCCGATAGATGCCTGAAAGCAAGTTCACATCCTTCCTGTCCTAGGACTTGTGGGGCTTGGCCCAGGCAGCTGGATGCACTGCGGGGAAGGTCACTGAGGAGACGAGGCTGGACTAGGACTTTTTCCGTGTCCCCACACAGACACCCTCTGCTGTGATACATGTACTCTCTGGTACAACCGTTGAACCTGCTCATGGTGTTACCTTCTCTCTGTCTCGAAGCTGCCTCACAGCCTTTCTGTGGCTTCTAACGTTCACCCTCCCTCAGTTTCAAAGCTGTACTTTGACTCCTGTACAACCTCTCTAGTGCTCCTTCCGTCCCTTCTTGCACGTGCTCCCGCCGCTCAGTACCTTAGGTGTCCTCCCGCACCTCACCTGTGCTCTTCGCTCCTCTCCGCTCCGTTCTTCTCTCCTCCTTCCTCCCCTGCCTCCTCCCCCTCCCTCCTCTTACTTGAATCTTCTGTCGTGCAGGCTTGTGCACCTGCCGTGCACGGCCTGCGTGGCCTGGTTTGGGGTGCTGAGTGAGTGAGGCAGACGCAACTGCCCCTTCTATAGCGTTGGCTCCTAACTCACAGGTTACGGTCGTGCAGTGTTTGCAGGGGGCGCACTGGTTTCTGAGGGCACAGAATGCGAGGACCCGTCCCACGGAAATGATTAGGGGCTGGAATCTGCAGGATGAGGAGGGATTTATGGGGGGGAGGGGGGTTGTAGGCAGTGGGAACGGAGAACAGCTGTTAACTCCTGGTGTTCCAGTCACTGGGCCTTCTTTCAGTTCCAAAGTGTAAAAGGTTAGGTGTCAAATGCAAGCTGCCGTCTTCTCTTCATCTCCCCCAAACTGATTCTTCGCTCTGCAGCCCCCTCTTTGCTCCCGTTCACTGGGTTAGAAGTCTTGGTACCTCTGATTTCCTCTGAAAAAGGCCTGAGACTTTGCTTTCTTCTTCCCATCTGCCACCCCAGCTCAGGATGCCATCGCTCCCTCACAGCCGGCACTGCCTCCCAGAGCGGGGTGCCCGCTCCCAGCCTTCCCTCCGCACGGCCAGTGTGGCTCCCCTGCTCTCTGAGGCCCACTTCTTAATCCTTTGACTCTGTGGCTGAAAAGCCTAGAGTAGATTCCTGATGCACAAAATTCAGATGCTCTTAATTTGGGTCCTCCATTATCAGCCCTCAGACTCTCTCTTCGCTATTCTCCACACACATGTCTCTTGAGACCGAGAGATATTTCTCCTGGTTCCCCTGTAAACCACGTTCTTCTGCCTTTTTCCCTCTGTTCTTTCCAACTTTTACCATCTCTAGGAAATGTTTTCAACCACTGCAGCCCCCAGTGATTTCTTCCTCTCTGAACTCTGATGTTGTTAGAATACTTACTTTCTGTATTTTACATGTGCTAATGTCATTTCCTGACCTCAGTTACAAGTTTAGTAACAGAGACATGCCCACAAGAATTTTGTATACCCAAGTTGAGGATTCACCAAATAGGTACTTCATCAAAGGGCTTTGATGATGCACAGAAGACTCATTTTGGTGACATTTAGTGGATACTGCTAATTCATTGCTAATTGAGGACTCTGGATAGTTAATATTGTAACCCTTCTGTCCTACATGTTGGACATAACTTGAATTGACAGTAAACACCAATCTTCGTGGAAAACAACAAATCTGGGGCACTGGAGTGCCCTAGTTGGTTACCCGTCTGACTTTGGCTCAGGTCATGATCTTGCGGTCCGTGGGTTTGAGCCCTGCTTTGGCCTCTGTTGATAGCTCAGAGCCTAGAACCTGCTTCAGATTCACTTTTTTCCTGTTCTCTCTGCTCACTGCTCCTCCCCTATTTTTACCCTGTCTCTCTCCCAAAAATAAACAAACATTAAACAATTAAAAAAAGAATTGATTTTAATGGACCCTTAATGCTCCAGGGTTCTTTTCTGTCAGGTTCTCACATTTTACAGAGTTAATCAAGGATTCCTTCTAATGTTAAAGCAATATGTGTCATCCTTTATAGTTTATAAGTTTTATTTATTTATTGCAAAAGATATTTTACTGCTTTTATTTATTTTTGAGAGAGAGAGAGTGACAGAACAAGCGGGAAAGGGGGCAGAGAGAGAGGGAGACACAGAATCCAAAGCAGTGTCCGGGCTCTGAGCTGTCAGCACAGAGTCCGACGCAGGACTGGAACCCATGAACCATGAGATCATGACCTGAGCCAAAGTCGGCCGCTTAACCCACTAAGCCACTCAGGTACCCCTATACTTTACAAGTTTTATTTAAATGAACCCTTTCATTCAATCCTCATTGTAACTCTTTGAGGAAAATGGTAGTCTCCTTATTTTACAGAAGAAGAAATTGAGATATAAAAAACTTAAATGAGTATGAGTCCCCCATCTAATTTATGGGGGAGCCTAGATCTGAATCTAGCCCTCTGATGGAGGGTTCTTCTGATTGTTTAAATAAATTTTTTCCCAGTTTTACTGAGATGGAATTGACACATAATGTTATGTAAGTTTGAAGTGTACAATGTGATGATTTCGTGTATGTGTATATTGTGCGGATAACCACAACACGGTTTGTTAGCACACCCATCACCTCACAGTTAACCGGTTTTGGTTGTTGTTGTTTTATGTTGAGAACATTTAAGATCTTCCCTTTTAGAGTTCAAGTGTACAATGCTGTATCGTTAACTGTAGTCATCCTGCTGCACTTGAGGTCCTTTGAAAGTAGTCATCCTATAGCTGAAATTTATACCCTTTGACTAACATCTTCCCATGACCCCAGCCCCTGGGAGCCACGATTATACCGTTTCTAGGAGTTCGACTTTTTAAGATTCCACCTATGAAGGAGATCATACACTATTTGTCTATCTCTATCAAACTTACTTTACTTAGCAAGATGCCCTCAAGATTAATCCATGTTATCACAAATAGCAGGGTTTCCTTCTGTGTGTGTGTGTGTGTGTGACATACAAACCACATTTCCTCCATTGATGAACATTTAGGTTGTTTCTGTGTCTTAGCAGTTGTGAAGAATGCTGCAGTGATGATGGGAGTGCAGGTATCTCTCCCAGGCAGTGACTCCCCTTCCTTCAGATACATACCCAAAAGTGGGATTGCTGGATCATCTTGTAATTACTTTAAGTTTTTAAGGAACCTCCTTACTGTTTTCCATAATGACTGTACCAATTTACATTCCCACCAACAGTCCACAGGGTTTCTTTTGTCTCCACATCCTGGCTAGTCGTTTTTATCTCTTATCTTTTTAATAATAGCCATTCTAGTAGATGTGAGAGGAGGTGGTAGCTCATTATGGTTATAACTTGCATTTTCCTAATGATTGGCGACACTGAACACCTTTTCATGTACCTGTTGGACATTGATAGATTTTCTTTGGAAAAGTGTCTATTCAGGTCTTTTGCTAATTAAAGAACCAGATTATTTGGAGTTTTTTGGTGTTGGGTTGTAAGAGTTTCTTACATGTTTTTGGTGTTAACTCCTTATCAGATACATACTTTGCAAATATTTTCCATTCCATTGGTTGCCTTTTATTTTGTTCATTTTGGGTGCTCCTTTTCTAAATAACTTATTGCTTCTCTGATAAAGAACTTGCCCTTGATCATACCTAATCATTTTCCACTGGAAGCCTTTGTCCTTATATGTATTAGTTGTTCATTAACTGCTTTCTGGAAAAAGAAAATCAGCAGCTGCTTCTCATGAAGGATGAAAAGGCTACATAGTTTTAAATGGACTGCTATCTCACTTAGTATGATTTTGCAGTGGTATCTTCCCAAAAACATTATTTTAAATAGAATTTGCATATGGATTGTGTGATGAGTGGAGCTTAAAGCTAAGTGGTGTAGTTGGGTGTTAGTTACTACCCAGGTTTCTGGGAGACCACATGTACCCAGAACCAAATCTAGGTAATCAGACCTCTGTAGTATGTCTGGCCAGAAAAGGCCAGACTGAGGTCAAGGATTGAAATGTGCTACTGAGAGGCCCCCTAACTGAAGGAGGTCTTGGCATGAGACCGTGGGAGCTCTGCCCCTTGCTGCTCCTATTTGATTACAGAGGCATGGCGCTTGCAAAGCTTTTAAAAACTTGTTTCATGTTTTTAAAATCCTTGGGAGCTACAGAGTGGGTGTTGCGACCAAAAAGTCCGCTTCCTGAAGTGTTTATGCAAAGAATCATTTTTAGAGTTGTGTGGAATGGAATTGGGTCTGACGTCAATTCCCAGTGTGCTTTCTCTCCCCCTGGAGGAATAGCGCATATGTAGAGACAGATGTGAGACTCCAGTCTCCTTTACATATAAATAATGCTAGGAGAGAATGGGAAAAGTGCTGTGAGCTAGAGGTGGCGGAAAGGACAGAGTTTACCGCAGGCTGGAGAAGAACAAGCTGTTCTTTTTTTTTTTTTTTTTCTTTTTTTTTTTAATTTTTAATGTTTTATTTATTTCTAGGAGAGAGAGAGAGAGACAGCGTGAGCAGGGGAGGGTCAGAGAGAGAGGGAGTCACAGACTGAAACAGGCTACAGGCTCTGAGCTGGCAGTCAGCACAGAGCCCGATGCGGGGCTCGAACCCACGAACCGCAAGATCATGACCTAAGCGAAAGTCGGACGCTTAACCGACTAAGCCACCCAGGCGCCCCAGAACAAGCTGTTCTTATAAGCACTGTTTTGAACCTTCAATTGTGGATGACCCTTAAGCCTCAGTGTGCACAAAACACAAGTGTGCAGTAATCAGTAATATAATAATAGAGCCGGGTACCTGTGCAAGCACCACCAAGCTCAGATAGTAGAACACTGCCCCTGCCCACAACTCCCCTCCCTCCAATTCCTTTGGATCACTACCCACTCCCCCCTTCAGGGAAACTCTCTGATTTGTATGGTAATCATTTCCTGGTTTTTCTCTTTAGATTTACCACTTTTGTATTTGTATGCACTCATAAATGATTAAGTTTTGACTGTTTTTGAACTTCATATACGTAGAATCATACTGCATTTTTTGTGTGTCTTGACCTTTTCCCTCAATGTTTTGTTTGTTAATAATCGCACATGTTGCATATAGCTGTAGTTCTCTTTTACTATATAGCATCTCATTGTAGGATTATACCACAGTTTATCACTTTTCTGTTGATGAATGTTTGCCTCTTTCCAGTCTGGACCAACTGCAAATAAAGCCATGTTGAGCGTTCTTGAATTGTCTTTTCATGCATGCATTTCTGTTGAAAATCTGTTAGCTTGAACCATGGTGAAAGTACTAATTTTGTGGATTAAATAGTGAAATATTAATGATTTCATATGGTTCAGTCTAATACTTGGGCATACAAATGTTGGCTCATAGCAAATGTATGTGTTCAGTTTTTGTAGATTCTACCAAATAGTTGCCCAAAAATCTTGTACCAACTTGATCTCCTGCCTGCAAAGAATGAAGTTTCTCCATATTCTGGCCAACACTTAACTATTGTAATTTTTCATTGTGGTTTTGGTTTGCATTTCCTTGGTTCCTAGTATGAAGGTGAGCCCTTGGTCATTTGTTTTTGGCAATTTAGACTTTTTCCTATGAAGTACCTATTAAAGTGATTTGCCCATCTTTCTGTTGAATGATCTTTGTCTTGTTGACTAGCAGGTATTCTTTATAAGTTCTAGATATGAATCCTTGATGGCTTCATACGTTGCATGTTTCTTTTGCCATTCTGTGGCTCATCTCTTCACTCTGATGAGGGTGTGTCTGATGAATAGATATTTTAATGTAGTCAGATTTATCCATTTTTTTGGTAGTTAATCCTTTTTGTGTCTTGTCTAAAGAGACTTTTACTGAAAGTTCTTGAAGATATTCTCTGATAGTATCTTCCAAGAGCTTTATGGTTTTGCCTTTCTCATTTAGTTCTGTAATCCATCTGAGATTGATTTTTGTGAGCGGAGTGAGGTTGTGATTCAGTTTCATTTCCCACCCCCCCCAGTGTTTGTCCAGTTGTGTGAGCACCAGTCAGTGAAAGGCCTGTCCTCGCCCCTCTGGGCTGAGGCATCATTCTGTCATAAATCAGGGTCCATGTTGCCTGCATCCATTCTAGGCTCTATTCTCTTCATCAGTCTGTTGCTCTGTTCCTGCACTAAACACCTCTTGTCTTCATTCCTGTAAGTGTATTGCCGATATGCCCCCACCTTGCTTTTCTTTCCTGACTGCGCCTTGGCTGTCTTGTACATTTCCCTATACATTTTGGAATCAGCTTGTCAAGTTTCACAAAGTAAGTCTGTTGGGATTTTTGAGACTGCGTTTATTAGATCGGTCAATTTATTCAGACTTTACATCTTTATAACAGTGAGTCTTTAAGAATAAGGCGTATCTCTCCATTTAATACTGTATTGTCAAAAATTCTTTTGAGATTAAAATGAATCATTTCAACAGGTTTTATAGTGATAAAATTTACTACTTTAACCATTTTTAGGATATAATTCAGTGGCATTAAGCATGTTGTATGACCATCTCCTCTCTCTCTCTCTCTCTCTCTCTCGATCTTGTTATTCATCTCAGACTGAAAAGTGGTACTCAGTAGACAGTTTTTTAAATCTTTTTTAAAAATTTTTAATTTTTTAATGTTAATCTTTGAGTCACTCACACACACACACACACACACACACACACACACACACACAGCGTGGGCAGGGGAAGGGCGGAGAGAGAGGGAGACACAGAAGCCAAAGACCATGAGATCACGACCTGAGCCAAAGTTAGATGCTTAACTTACTAAGCCTCCCAGGTGCCTCAGATTTCTTTTTTAGTTCATTCTTCCACTCATGGACTTTGGGTTGTTTCCACCTTTTGTCTGTTGTGAATAATGCTGCTGTGAACATTGGAATACAAATACCTGTTTCAGGTCATAGCTTTCAATTCTTCAGGGTATAAATCCAGAAATGGGGTTGCTGGATCTTACAGTTATCAATGATTTTAAAATGCACTATTCAGTGGTGTTTAGTACATTCATACTGATGTGAGGCCATAACCATTATCTAATTTCAGAATACTTTCATACCTGAAAAACCCCTGTATGCATTAAGCAGTCACTTCCCCAGTCCTTAGCAAGCACTAATCTGCTCTTTTTCTCTGTGGATTTGTCTGTTCTGGACATCTCATGTAAGTGGAATCACACAGCATGTGCTTCTTGCAGCTGACTTCTTTCACTTAGCATCATGTTTTCAAGGTTCGTCCATGTTGTACAGTGTATCCTTTTTAAGATTGAATAATATTTCATTGAATGTATATACATTTTAATTATATGACTATATCATGTTATAAGTTTCTACGTTGACAGACATTTGTCAATAAAATTTCACAATTTTTTATAGAGGACTTTGCCATATTTTTGTTAGATTTATTCTAAGGTCTGTATTTTCAAATTCTTGTAAATTACACTTTTTATTATAGGATTTGAAAGTCTATAATTGAAACACAATTATTTTATACATTGTTTACTGCTGTTCTATAGGAATATATGACATTGATTTTTACATTCTATAATTCTAAAGTGTGATAAACTCAATTCCAAAAATTTATCGGGCAACTGGATTTTGTTTTTAATTTTTTTTTAACATTTATTTATTTTTGAGAGATAGAGCACAAGCAGGAGAGGGGAAGAGAAAAAGGGAGACACAGAATCCAAAGCAGGCTCACAGCTCTGAGCTGTCAGCACAGAGGCTGACGTGGGGCTTGAACCACAAACCATGAGATCATGACCTGAGCTGAAGTCGGATGCTTAACCGACTGAGCCACCCAGGCGCTCCAAGGATTTTTATATATACCAGTCATATAGTGATGAATGAATTTTGTTCTCTTTCCATTTCTTGTGTCATTTCTTTCTCTTACCCTGATGACTGGAACCCTTGAATCTCATGATAAAAAGCTTTGGCTGATTCCTGATCCCGAGGGAAAAGATTCCATCCCTTTACCATGAAATATGAGATTTGCTAAACATCTGTTCATGTTTCAAATGGCCTTTATCTTAGCTGATAACTGACATTCTAGGAAGACTCGTTACTGGTTTTAATTTGTAAGAAGCATTTAGATGAGCTACCGAGACCACTTTGTCTCTGATTCAGTCATTTTGGGTCTTGATGTGACTTTTGAAATCACATTGACTTTGGTCCAGATGTGGCTCTGCCATGTATTTGTGATTTTGGTTAGGACTGTAATTTTTTTTTAGTTTGAAAGGAAATATTTGGCAGAAGTATTCTACAGATTTTGTAGCATGTTCCATTGAATTAATTTTATGAGAAGCACAGTACTTAAATAGTTTTATTATTTTTTTTCAAGTTTATTTTGAGAGGGAGACCATGAGCAGGGGAGGGGCAGAGAGAGAGAGAGAGAGAGAGGATCCCAAGCGGACTGCTCTGTCAGTGCAGAGCCCAACGTAGAGTTCAAATTCATGAACTGTGAGATCATGACCTGAGTGGAAACCAAGAGACTTTTAACCAGCTGAGCCATCCAGGTGCCCTCAATATGTTTTTGTTGATTTTGTGTTTAAATGACTGTCGACTGCTGTAAGTGGGGTGTTGAAGTCCCCTACATTGTGGTATTATTCATTCAAAGCCATTGTTTTCTGTTTAGAGGATCTGTCCATTGCTGTAAGTGGGGAATATGTTTTTAATGTTTGTTTATTTTTGAGAGAGAAAGCATGAGTGGAGAGAGGCAGAGAGAAAGGGGGAGACACAGAATCCAAAGCAGGCTCCAGGCTCTGAGCTGTCAGCACAGAGCTCGATGTGGGGCTTGAACTCATGAACCGTGAGATCATGACCGGAGTTTCTAAAGCTGGACGCTTAACTGACTGAGCCACCCAGGCATCCCCCCTTGATGTGGTTTTAAATGAAATATATTAATATTATTTTATGAGTATCCATCCAGTTGTAATCAACTGGATGACTGCAGTTTTGCTAATAGTTATTATATATTTTTTGTAATCTTCTCTACTCTTGCACTTCTGATACCTGTTTTACTGATCCTTTCTGTCCAGACAGTTCCCATGTCTGTCAGTTCTGTTGAAATGTGGAAGGAGGTGATGATATATGATATTTCTGTACCATTTAAGAGGTGTAGGGTATCTCACATGTCTCTGTCAGCAGAGACAGGGTTTCACATAGTAGCATGCATGGTTAGGTGATGCCCTTTCCATCTCTGAGATAAGAAGTGATAGATTGGAAGGGAATGATAGCAGCAGAAGGAGGTTTTTTGAGTAGGTTGTGGACTCAAGCTAGCTTCGGAAGTGTCTGTGAGGCCAGAGGAACTTAATACCCAAACTAGAGTCAGAACTCCCAAAGCTTACATGTATATTTGGCTGGGTGGGTGCATATCTCTCTCCTGCCTCCAGAAGCCTAAATAATACCCCAGTACCCAACACTCCTATCTGAATGCAGAGAGCACAAGTAACATTGTCCCAGGGTTTGGATGTTGTACTTCTCTAACCCTGTGGGAAGTTTTAGGATTGTGATTGATGTCCCGTATCCTGAAAGGACCTTTGCAATTACTGATGAAGCCTTGGACTTTCTCCATTGCAGATTGACATCAGTAAATGCCATTATTTAGTGGATTTGGACACCATGAGAGAAACACCTCGGGAGCCAAAATACTCATCGAACAGAGAAGAATGGATCAGCTTGGCCTACAGACCATTCCTTGATGCTTCTAGGTATGTGGCTTTAATCCTAAGAGTTGTGCTAGGACTAACGAGGGTACAGATTGGAATCTTGACTGAATAACTCCCAGTCCTGGGCTGACTGTAATAGCCACCATTGCATTTTATTTTCATTTAGGCCCGAACTCCTCTGTTGTCCAGTTTCCTGAGAAATCTAAGAGTGCTCTTTCTTTCTAGGAACCATATGCAAAGTTTATTCAGGTGTCACCCAAATAAAAGAATCTAAATAAAACAGATCCACTGAAGACCATGCAAATAAGTGTTTGAAATGGATTACTTTTGGCAATCAACCTTAACTGTCTCAGAGTATTATAACAGGAAGACTGCCTCTATCCTGAGAGGGGCTAGAAGTTCATATCCATTGTTTCTGGAATCCAGGCTCAGTCAAGGAAGGGACAGGCCTTACTTGATCTCAGACCAAATAAACCAGGGCTTGTCTGGCTCTTCAGAAGGGCCTGAGAAGTGATAACAAGAGGGGAAGCAGAGTGTTCAGCTGAAGGAGTCACGGCATTCAGTTGGAGGAGTCAGGTTGTTGGTGGGCCGAGGTCCAGGGAGGCTTGGTGGACAGAGCCCAGGCAGAAGGCAAAAGGTAGAAGACCAGGTCCTGAGAGGCAGGACTGGGACTCAGAAACAGGGAGGAAGATGTTTTTAGGAGGACGGCATGGTCAGAAGCTGCTGATAAATGAAGATGAATAATAACAACTGTCGGTTGGGTTCAGCAGCTGATAAAAGCCGTTTTGATGGCGTGGTCAGAGCACCGTGACTTGAGAGTTAGGGGTCAGAGCGAAAGCAGTAGGACAGGACCCGGAGGTGGCGAACACAGGGGTTTTCTGGAGAGTTCTGCTCTAACGGGAAGCAGAGAAAGAGGGCTATGGCTGGTGGTCACTGCAGGGAGAGTAATGATGAGGGATTGTGTCCTTTGGGTTTTCCCATACTGTGGTGGCATATGTGTAACATACGTGTAAACACATACACAAAAACCCTACGATTTGCCATTTTGAGTGTATAATTCAGTGGCATTAATTACAGTGCAAAACTGACATACACATTTTGCAAGTTGAAGGTGTACATGTTTGATGCATTCCTGTGTTGCCCTGTGATCACAGCAGGAGCATCAGCTAACACTGTTACCGTGTCACGTGGTCGTCAGTTCTCTTTTCTGTTGAGAATGCCATTATCTTTTTCAAAACCTTTGCATCACCCTAAACTGTTCCTCTTTTATTTTTGTTAAGATGAGGGAAATCACAGTCATGTTTGTATACTGATAAAAATGTTCTCTTAGCTGAAAACTGGTCATGTAGGAGGAAGGAAGGAATTGGTGGAGCAGGTGCCCTTGATGTGGGTGAGAGGAGCTGCACCAGGAAGCAGAGATGTTTCCAATGGACGGGCAGCAGGTAGATGGTCTCTGTCAGTGACGGGGATGTTCTGCGTCCGCACTGGCCAACATGGGGCCCACGAGCCGCATGTAGCTATTAAGCATTTGAAATGGGACTGCTGTGGATGAGGAACTGAACTTTTAATTTTGTTTAATCTTAAATAGCCACACATAGCTGCTAGATAGAGCAGGGTAGTAACGGGCAGCAGGTGGGTGTGATGACGGCTATCTGGCAGCTCTCCTCTGATGGCCTCTGGTTTCTCCTGCAGCAGGAAGTAGGATTATTAGATGAGAAGGGAGTAGTATGTGGGGATGAGGTGTTGAGGATTTGAGGAGAGGGAAATAATTGAGAGTAGGAAACAAAAGGAACTTGAGAAATACAGTGTGATTGGAAGACAGGGTCAAGAACCCACCTGAGTTTAAAGTGTGGCCACTGTGGTTGCTTTTTGCTTCTCCAGCGATAATTTACAAACCATAAAATCCACCTACTTTAAGTTTACAATTCAATGATTATTAGTAAATTTAGCAAGTTGTGGCATATGCATGGGAGTATATAATATGTGGAACTCTGCGTCTGGCTTCTTTCCCTGGGCATGTTTTGGAGATTCGGTCACCTTATAGCCAGTGTCAGTCAGCATCCCTTTTTGTGACTGAATACTACTCCGTTAAATGGATATAACCCTTTTGTTCACCTCTTCCCCAGGTGTTGGATATTTGGGTTACTTCCGCTTTTCTGCTACCATGAATAATGCTGTTGTGGAAAATTATGCACACATTTTTGTGTGCAGGGTTGGGTTTTAGCCAAGAACGTTCAGCAAAGCATGCAGAAGCAAGGAAGTTGAGTTTACGTAGAGGAGTGGTCATGGCCTTAGGTTAGGTAAGGAGGGGTGACGCATGGAGGGCCAGAAGAGGTGCTGGGATCGCGGGTTGATGCTCACACGTGTCAGAACTGGCCCAGTGATGGAGAGCTGGCAGGAGGAGCAGCAGTGAAGGCGTGACACCCTCCCCATCACACACGTTCTTAGCTGTTATTTGGTGCAGTACTTGGAGTAGGTCGCTGTGGTGCCTTCTATCCTGAGTTGAGAACGCCGTGACAGTGTGAGATCTGGCCCTGGGAAGATCTCCAGCTCGGAGGGGACGGCACATCGCCAGTAGCCTTCCTGTTTGCAGAGGACGCTGAGTGGTTTGCAAATACCGACTAGGAGAACACTGATTGCAGAATAAAGTCTGTTTGTAGCAAATGGGGCGAGGGAGTATTTTTAAGGTGACTTTTTTTCCCTGTTTGGTTTTGAGGGGTTGACCCGAGAAGGTGTGTCCATCTTCCCATTTCCCCTTTCGATAGCACACGAGCCCAGCAGCTGGTACATAGACTGAGCGCCTTCGGGGCAAGGCAGAGACCCCGTGCTCGTACACTTCTCACTAGAGACTTTGAAATCTTCTGAGGGAGGAGCAGAAGGTGTTGGTCACTTTCCCACCTGCCCTGTGGTGAGCAGTGACACTGCTCGGTCCCACAGCTGCTGTGGCCCCTCTGTGTTCACCACTCTGCTCATCCTTTTCCAGAGACGCTCCTTGCTCTTCCCCACGGGGCGTTCTGCTTTCCTTACGGGCTCTGTTTTAAGGGCAGAATTAAAGCATAATTGGTTCAATTTGATAAACATTTATTGAACATCTTGTGCATCCTAGACTTGACACTGTGTGCAGATGAGACTGCTGCCTTGGGGAGTTTGTGGTACCTCTGGGGAGAAACGCTTCGCTGGAGAAGTGCCACTGAGTGCAGAAGGGACAGGCAGTTCCCGAAAGGCTCAGGGGCGGGGGTGGGGGGAGGCTGAGGAAGCTCCTGACAGGAGGTGACGTGAGGATTGCATTGGTGACAGTGTAGGTGGCAGACTGGAAGGAGGGAAAGTTGGAGCCACAGAGGCAATTTAGGAGGCTATTCTGGTTGGCGAGATGAGAGGCAGTGAGGGAGCAAACTCGACTGCCGAGGACGGATAGACTCCGGAGATGCATGGTGTCTGGAAGATCAGGCCAGAATTTTCCCGGAATCCCACAGCTTTCCCCAGTGGCCTGTATCAAGCTTTTAACATTTTCCTTTGCTGTGTTAGAGGCGCAGTACTCGTCACTGCCGGGGATTGCTTGCTCTGGCTGGGCTGGTCCCTGAGCGGAAGCTTTTGCAAGTTTGAGCACAACTTGCTGCAGAGACAGACCCTAAGCTTACAGTACGTCTTGTTTCTCCTGGCGGTGGGTGGTGGGTGGGTCCCTGCTGCTGCCCCATTTCCCCTCCGCCGCCGCCCAGCGCACCCCTCACACCGCTAGAGCAGCCCACTAGGGAGGGGGCTTCTTGGGGAATGCCTTCTGGGGTTTTTCACTTCCCATAAATTGTACTCATTTCCCATAAATTGGCATTCTTCTCATGACAATATGCTGAAAAAGAAGAAAATCTGTTGGTTTAAGAACTGAAAAGGTACAGTTCACTTGAAGGTGTGCAGAGTATGGGGAGAAGAACTAGGGGGGGGTCACAGGACACGTGTGTTTGATCCTGGCTGCTGCTCCTTAATGGGGATGTCATAGGATCTACTGAGAGTGCAAATCTGAAAGTGCTTTTTAAATTCTAAAGGATTATGTAAATGTCAGGCCTTTCAATTAATTAGCAGGCAGCCTAGGGTTCCAAAATTATGCTGATTCTTTTCTCTTACACAGCACTTCCCAGTGTACATTGATCTAACCACAAAAGCAGTGGGATCCCACAGCCCGGTTTTGCCACAGCAATTTATAACTGTCCGCACCATGACATCTCATGTTGCTGACTTGGGGCAATTAAGCGGGACTGTCAGAGGCTGTGGGCCCCAGAGATCTCACACTGAGGCAATGTCTGAAATGCTCGTAGGAACTTGATCCTGGGATGCCTTCCAGCCTGTTCACTGGGGATGTTACATTTCCTCTCTTGCTGCTCGAGACCGTGGTTTGTACATGGGAGCAATTTCTGTAACAAGGACAAATATAGTACCATCTGCACCAAATTGTCACTCATGTCTTAGACCCTAGACTGGATGGGGGCTGCAGGCCTAGCTGTTCTCCAGCTCTTTCTGAGGAAAGGAGAAGGTTTTAATAAGCCTGTGACCTACTGCCAGATGATGTTTTAGCAATGTAAGATTAGCTTCACAAACGTATAAATCCATAAAATTGAACTCTGCTTCCTTTATATCTATAGTTCACTTAGAGATCATTTTTTCTTATTTCCATGATCCATCTGTCTGTTCATCTGACAGATTTTTTGAACACTGCCAGGCACTGTCATGGATCTTAGGTATATAGTGATGAACGGTACACACACCTTACAGTATAACAGGGAGGCTGGCATTGAACAAATAGCCATCCAGATCAATATATAATTACAACCTGTGTTAGCTGCTTTAAAGGAAAGTGCAGGGCACTCTGGGAGAAGGAGTCAGCAGGAGGAGGCACCGGGAGACTCAGAGACAGCTGGTTAGGCAGGTTTGGAAATCAGAAGATAGTATGTCCTTGTCACAGAGCTAGATTTTTTAAGGGATGTAAAAGAAGTAATAAGACACAGATTTTGCCCTTTAAATAACTTAAAACTTGTGTAGTTACACGTGCAAAAACAACTTGAAAATAGTATTAAGACCATAGAAGGTACCAGGTTGTATGCTAGACCTTTCTAAGAAAGTAGAGGCCTGTGGAGGTCGGAGAATACTGAGAAGCTTCCCAGAGGACGTGGTTCCTGAGCTGAGGCCTAAAGGAAAAGGAAGCTTTGTACCGGTGGTAAAAAGGGCTGCATCGCTTCCATAATTCAAAGAGAAGAAATCAAGAGTGCAAGTGGAAACGAAGAGAAGGCTTTTGGATGAAGCACCTGAGGGTTTAGTCAAGAAAAATTTAATTCACCTCTTTCACTGGCTTAAATTGGCTTTTAGGTAAAGTGATCTATAGTAGATCATCCAAATCAGGATGCCGTTGAAAATTAAAGAGGCCCCCTGTCCTGGGCAAGTCAGGATGTGTGGTTTATTTAATGTGACCAGATTCCAGGGCTTGCCCCAGAACGCAGGGTGGAGGCATGGAGCATAAGTGGTTCCTTTGCCCTACCATCACATTGACTGTGGATTTGCCCGTAGTTAAGTTACTTGACTTCATCTGCTGACGCTCCTGGGTATTGTAGCCTAGGTTAGGCCTCAGCCGTCTGCAAGGGAAGCCCCTGGATAGTTTGAAGACCAGACTGGCACATCCTCCTCAGTGGAGACTCAGCTCCAGAGGGAAGTGGCTTAAAGATGATTAGAATGATATTGTGACTGGTATAAATTTAGAAATTCTGAATGTGAATACATGGCCTTGTTTTCCGTGGAAACTGTCGGAAGATTAGCAAGGCCTTTAACTGTTGGGCAGATGGAGACGACTCTGTAAATAGGACTAGATGTACTCAGTCCATTTGGGTGAATGGCAGTCTGGATGTCCATTGTTTTCCCACAGGCTGCTGCCTATGCTTTGTGAGAGGCCTAGGACCCCAGAACCTGTTAGTTTGAGATGCGACCCAGGCATAAGATCTTAACTATTTTCTAGTCTCCCCTTGCATACAGCTGGTACCAAAGCTGTGCCTTCCTCTCCCTGAGTTTGCCATGTCTGTATCTGGCTAGTTTTATAAAGCTTTCTCCGACTCCTAGGATATGGGGTCTAAACTAATCACCAATATCACTTTTTAAACTAGACACGTTTATTACTCTATGGCCGTCTCCTATTACAGACGTTCTAAAATGAGAGGAGATTTTTTTTTTCTTTCTTTGAAGCATGATATAATTGCTGCTTGTATAAAATAGCTTGACAAGTGGGTGGATGTAATGCCTACTCTGAGATTCCCCAGAGAGGAGGGAAGGGAGAATGTTGTCATAAACTACTGGCTCAATGGTGGGCTCCTCCTGAGTGTGGTGAGAACGTTTGGCTGTAGGAGTCTGGTGGGAAAGGCGTCTGCAGGGTGTTGGAGCTGACCTCCTGCGCACAGGGCCTGCCTGTGTGTGGCTTTAGAAACAAGCTGGGAGGCCCTGTCGCTGCCTCACACGGCCGCTTTCCGCCCACACTTTCCTCCTTGGTTCTTGGCCCCTTTTGTCTGGCTGCTTTGCTTAAAACCGTTGGGTTTTGGATTATGAGATTTTCTTCGTCTCGTTTTGGACCTATTAGCCTCATCTAACTGAATTTTAGGTTTGCCCAATGAGGGGCTGGAGGTAATTTGGAGAGACTTAAAAAGGACAGGATTCTCAAAGCCCTGTGAATGTATAGTTCTAGGTGAAGAGGAGATGCAAGTAGGGGAGTTAAAAGTTCACCCCCTCGGGCGCGGTAGGAGAGAGACCTCTGGTGCTGACAGCCTCTGCCATGCGTGTTCGTTCAGTGCCCAGCACAGGATCCTCAGTGACCGCTGAGCTTTACCTGCTGTGGAGATTGTTTACTGAGACGAGGAATCTTTTAGCCTCCAAGTAGAAGTGAATCCAGCAACCCTGAGGCCTGAAGGGTCCATGACACGTGTATCCATTTTGGTCCCATGTAATGGTCTGGCTGACGGCAGCCATGGCGTCCTCTGCCCCTAGCCCCAGCATAAGCAGACTCTATTTCTGGGAGAATCACTGCAAAGGGCAACTTAGTTGGAAGCTCTTGATCTAGTTGTGGTGGTGCAACAAATCATCCCCAGCTTAGCGGTATGAATGGATAGCACTTACTGATTATTGTTTTCTCTCATGGTTCTGGAGGTTGACTGGGCTCAGCCAGATGGTTCTTCAGCTGCTCAGAGTCGTTTATGCACAGCCCATCAGACGGTGGTTGGGGCTGGAGGCATTGGGAAGGCCTTCTCACATGTCTAGCAGTTGATGCTGGCTAGATCTCAGCTTGTGCTGCTGGCCAGGTCATGTGCATGTGGCTTCACCATGGGGCCTACGCTTCTTCACAGCATGGTGATGGGCTACCAAAGCTAATATCTCAAGAGCAGTGAAGTTTTTGATGACCTATCCTTGGAACTCATGCAGTGTATCACTCTTGTCTCATTCTGTTCATAGACAGTAAGCCACTCGAATAACTCAAGTTTGAGGAGAGAGGAGTTAGACTTTCCCTGTTGGGAGAAATATCAAAGGATGTATGGACATGTTTTAAAACCATCACAGCTCTTTTGATGCCATTCTTCATCCAAATTGGATAGTTTTTGAAGTTTTATTTTTTAAAGGAGATGTCATGTAGAAGAGACCTGTGGTACACAAAATAGTCGAGCGGCTGTTCATCTGTGGACTTTTGCTACCCAGGTGGTATGGGAGACTACACCCTATGGCAGAATTTGGTGGCAGGTCAATGGTTTTACATGCTTCAGATGACGTTCAAGTCCTTGGGGTAGAAATAGTTCTCCCTCATAATTAATAATTGAAGTGCAAGTGCTCTGGTCTTCTCCCCACCCCTCAAGCATGGCAGTACCTCCAGCTCCTTCATCTATGCCAAAGAATATATATAATATATTAATAATATAATATAATATAATATATAATAATATGCCAAGAGAAATCCTAAGGAAGAAGAGATCAGAGTTTCTGAACTTTTGTAATTCTTTATAACTCATTATCTTCAATACTTCTTGTTTCTTAATCAGTTCTTGGCCTTTCCTTTTTGTTTGGTTTTGTGTTACCTTCTCCCAGATACTTTGCTGAGGTGTTTCATCTGGCAGAGCTACCCCAGGCTCGCTTTGGTTTCAGAACACGGCAGTATTTTGCTCATTGTAGTCTTCAACTGCTTAATCGTTGAGATCTGTTGACATTTTAAGACGACAGATGTATGTGTTTGTGTGTGTGTGTGTGTGTGTGTGTGTGTGTTTCTGAAGCTCAGAGAGTATGCTTCCCATTGTTGTGAAATTAGTTGTCTAGGAAGAGACTGTGTACAGACCATCTGTACTCCAGGTCCATACTCTAGGGATTCTCAGGCTTGAAAGGTGTATGCAGTCTTTTAGGTCTGCCACTGCTTTTAGGTGGCTCAGACCAAGCAGCTGGCCGCATCAGAGGTCTTTATTCTGAGTTCTTTGAGAGTTAGAAACCACAACTCTTACTGAATCTCTGTAACTCCTAGCACATAGCAAGGGCTCAGAAAATGTTTATCCGTTATTTGATATATTTCATGTTCTTATTTGATTTGACACACAATGTTACTTTAGTTTCAGGTGTACAAGTTCATACTTGTGTAATTTCATATGTTGTGCTACATTGACCACAGGTGTAACTGCCGTCTTTCACCATATGTCACTATTACAGTGTCATTGATGATATTGTGCCCTTTATTCCTGTGACTTATTTCATAACTGGAATCCTGTATCTCCCACTCATCTTCACTCATTTTGCCCATCCCCTCACCCACCTTCTCTCTGGCATCCATCAGTTTATTCTCCATATTTTCATAGGTCAGATTCTGCTTTTTGTTTATTCATTTGTTATATTTTTTAGATTGCACATATAAATGAAATCATAGGGTATTTGTCTTTCTCATTCTGACTTACCCATGTTGTCTCCGACGGCACAGTTTCCTCTGTTTTTTGTGGCTGTGTAATATATTCCATTGTGTACATCCACATCTTTTTTAAAAATTAAGTTTTAATTTTAATTCCAGTACAGTTAACACACGATGTTATATTATTTTCAAGTGCACAATATGATTGTGATTCCGTAATTCTATACATGACTAAGTGCTCATCATTAAGTGAGCTCTTAATCCTCTTCACCTATTTGACCCCTCCCCTTCCCCAACCTCCCCTCTGGTAACCATCAGTGTGTTCTGGATAGTGTTAAGAGTCTATTTCTTGGTTTGTGTCTCTCTCTTTTCTCCTTTGTTCATTCGTTTCTGAATTTCTACATACGAGAGAAGCCATGGGGTATTTGTATTTCTCTGATGGACTTATTTCATTTAGCATTATTCCTTCTGGCTCTGTTCATGTTGTCAGAAATGGCAAGATTTCATTTAAGTTTACTTTTTTTTTTTTTTTTAATTAGAGCATGTGAGCAGGGTAGAGGGGAAGAAGGAGAGAGAATGACTCTTAAGCAGACTCCTCGCTCAGCTCAGAGCCTGACATGGGGCTTGGTCTCATGACCCTGGGTTCATGACCTGAGCCAAAATCAAGAATAAGATCCTCAAACGACTGAGCCATCCAGGCACCCCGGCAAGAATTCATTTTTATGGCTACCTAATACTCCCTTGTGTATATGTGTATATGTATACGTATATATACATATACGTATACATATACATACATATACATATATGTATACATACATATACACATATACACAAGGGAGTATTAGTATACGTATATATGTATATATACGCAACACATGTTCTTTCTCCAGTCACCTGTCATTGGACACCTGGGCTGCTTGCATATCGTGGCTATTGTAAATCATGCTGCAGTAAACTTACGGGTACATATATCTTTTTGATTTAGTGTTTTTGTTTTCTTTGGGTAAATACCCAGTAGTGGAGTTACTGGATGATACGGTATTTCTATTTTTAATTTTTTGAGGAACCTTTCCATAGTGACTGCACCTTTTGACATTCCTACCAGCAGTGCACAAGGATCCCTTTTTGTCCACATCCTTGCCAACACTTGGTGTTAGTGTTTTTTAAAAAAGAATTTTTTTTTTAGCCATTCTTACTGGTGTGAGGTGATATAGCATTGTGATTTTGATAAGACATTTCTCCGATGACAGATGTTGAGCCTTTCATGTATCTGTTGGCCATCTGGGTGTCATCTTTGGAAGATATCTACTCAGGTCCTCTGCCCCTTTTTATTTATTTATTTATTTTTTATATTTTATTTTTTATTTTATTTTTTATTTTTTTTACCCTCTGCCCCTTTTAAAAATTGGTTTCTTTGCTGCCGAGTTGTATGAGTTGTTTATATATTTGGGATATTAACTCCTTATCAGTTATATCATTTACAAACTCTTTTCCCATTCCATAGGTTGCCCTTTTGTTGATGATTTCCTGTGCTGTGCAAAAGCTTTTTATTTTACTGTAGTCCTAATAGTTTATTTCTGCTTTTGTTTACCTTGCCTCAGGAGACCTATTTAGAAAAATGTTACTACAGCTGATTTCAGAGAAATTACTGCCTGTGCTCTCTTGTAGGATTTTCAGTTTCAGGTCTCAGATTTAGATCTTTTACCCCTTGTGAGTTTATTTTTGTGCGTGATGTGAGAGAGTGGCCCTGCTTCCTCTTTTGCATGTATGCATCCAGTTTTCCCGGCACCATTTGTTGAAGAGACTGTCTTTTCCCGATTGTGTATTCCTGGCTCCTTTGTCAAAGATTGTGTAAGTGTGGGTTTATTTCTGGGCTTTCTATTCTGTTCCATTGATCTGTATGTCCGTTTTTGTGCCAGCACCAGACTGTTTTGATTACTGGAGCTTTGTAGTAGAACTTGAAGTCCGGAGAATTGTGATACCTCCATTTTTTTTTTTTTTTTTTTTTAATTTCTTGAGATTGCTTTGACTATTTGAGGTCTTTTGTGATTTCCTACAAAATTAAGGATTAGTTACTCTAAATCTGTGAAAAACGGTACTGGCATTTTGTTAGGGATTGCACTGGATCTGTACATTGCTTTGGGTGGTATGGACACTTTAACAATGAATTTTCCAATCCATGAGCACAGTAGATCATTCCATTTGTTTGTATCCTCTTCAGTTTCTTTGCTCACTGTTGTATAGTTTAAAGTACAAGTCTTTCTCTCCTTGACTAAGTTTATTCCTGGGTATTTTATTTTTGATGCAGTTGTAAATGCTGCTGTTGTCTTAATTTCTCTTTCTGCTACTTTGTTGTTAGTGTATAGAAATGCTGTAGATTTCTGGGTATTAATTTTGTATCCTGCCACTTTACTGAACTTCGGAGAGTTCAGTAGTTTCTTGGGAGAGTTGTTAGGATTTTCTATGTACAGCATCATGTCATTTGCAAATAGTGAAAGTTTGACCTCTTCCTTACCAATTTGGATGCCTTTTATTCCTTTTTCTTGTTTGATTACTGTGGCAGTACTGTGTTGAATTAAAGTAATGAGAGTAGACATCCTTGTCTTTTTTCTGATCTTAGAGTAAAAGCTCTCAGTTTTTCACCATTGAGTATGATGTTAGCTGTGGGGTCTGTCTTCCTTCCCTTCCTTCCCTTCCTTCCCTTCCTTCCCTCCCTTCCCTCCCTTCCCTCCCTTCCCTCCCTTCCCTCCCTTCCCTCCCTTCCCTCCCTTCCCTCCCTTCCCTCCCTCCTTCCTTCCTTCCTTCCTTCCCTCCCTCCCTCCCTCTCTCCCTCTGTCTCTCTTTCTTTGAAATTTTAAGGCCAGTTTATTAAGCTGAATGATGAAAGCTATCAGAAGAATATTCTCCTGAAAATTATTTTTTTTCCTAGAAAAATCAACACCTCTGCACAGCCACAGAGGGTGTGGCAGTCAGGGCTCTCTGCAGTGAGGGGTAGTCCGCTAGTCCGTCAGGTAGGTCTCTGGGTGAACAAGATTGTAGTCCAGGTCATCCTCCTCATCCTCAGGATGAGTCCAGGTCATCCTCCAAGTCTTCCATTTCCTGATACAGAGTTTCATCCACCTCTACCTTGGTTCTAGCATCTTCTGAAAACTGGATGTGTCAAGATTATGATCTGTTTCAGTGTTTCAAATAGCTGTTTCCCACATAATGTATTCTTTCCTGCTCATTCTCCTTCTTGCATTCATTTCTTTTAATTTCTAAGAGTTCTGTGTCAAACTTGGCCTTCCAACTTAATTTTTCTCATTCGTAATAGGGTGCCATGAAATAATTGCTTTTCAGCTTTCTCTGCTTCTTTTTCGGTTTTGTTTCTTCTCTTCCAGGTGTTTTTTTTTGTTTGTTTTGTTTTTATGTTTGTTTATTTTGAGAGAGGGAGCATGCGTGAGGTGGGCGGGGGCTGAGGGGGAAGGGAGAGGATATATCCCAAGCAGGCACTGCATGGCCAGTACTGAGCCCAGTGTGGGGCTTGAGCCCATGAACCCTGAGATCATGACCTGAGCCGAAATCAGGAGTCGTACATTTAACCAAATGAGCCATGCTGGCGTCCCTCTTGCAGTTTTTATTTGATCTATTTCATTTAACTTTTCTCACACAGCTGTCACTAAAGATCATCACCGTACCAAGGTTTCCTTCTACCTGGAATACTAATTGTTTTAAAATGTCTGAGCCATCATTATCTTGCAGATTTTCCCCATGAGATGATTTCGTAGAGGGGCTTCATCTGGGTATTTTTCACTGTATATAAACTTGAGGGGTAGTCTGGGCAGTTTCTTCATTTTCTCCAGCCTCAGATGTAAGAGTAATTGTGAAACTGGGTGGATTTTCTGATAATACTGGTTAATGACACTCTCAAGTCCCTCTTCAGTCACTCCCTTCTTGTCCTCACAGCACAGCTGTACTGCTGGTGAGCGAGAACATGAACAGGACTGGGGCTTGAGGGAGTAGCTGAGAGACCCTTGCCTGTGAAAGGAGTCAGGGTGGGCGGACTCCAGAGCCTCCAGCTCGTGCTGCGTGCTGTTCCTCCATACTCTGTCATTGTGGCCTCGCTGCCGCCCCTGGACCTCCCAGCCACCAGGTGGCATGCTGCAGCGGGGCCCCAGTGCCCTGGGAGAGCTGGCAACAGCCGGGTAGGTGCAGGTGCAGAGTCTGGCTGGGAGGCCCTGGGCCCAAAGTCAGGCCGGGCCCGGTAAGCAACAGTTGGGCGTTTTCATCATGATTGGATGTTGAATTTTATCAAGTGTTTTTTCAGCAACTATAGAGATGATCATGTGATTTTTTTTTTTTCCCATTTTGGTGATATGGTATATCACATTGACTGATGTGTGAATATTGAACCATCTTTGCATTCCTGGAATAATCCTCTACCTGATGTGGCTTCCAGTGTTACTTACTATTTGTCACATAGAAACAGCCCAAATGAAGGTCCAAAGAGCAGAGACAGATGTAGTTTTGAATACTGTGTTCATGTCTTCTCCACAGGATAGGTGGGTGTAGCGTATAATACCTCATATCTAAGTAGCCATCAGACAGAAAAGAGATGAGTGTAGAGCATTTTCCCAGAACCTTGGTGAGACCAAGGAAATGGCTAGTTGCCTAATACCAGTTCTTTCTCCATTGCCCCATTCTGAATTTTGGCTAAAGGTGACTGTCAAGAGGTTATGGTGTTATGTCAGATGACTGGCCAGGGTGTATACACCAGTCTTGTAGTGCTGTGAGTACAGTTAGTGCCTCAGTGAACTTCCAGATCGTTATATGGATCTTGGAGGTTGCCACCAAATAGTCAGAACTGGGAATATATATATTCATTGACAAGGGTCTATTAGACGTGCCTGCTGGAAATAAAGTGTCATTCAGCAAACCTTAAGTTAACTGAGACCTGGAGAGGTTACCTGACGTTTTGCTTTAATGTTTTCTTTGCTAAGATGGATGCCCTCCACTTGTCACTTGTGCTGGAACATCCTATGGGCCACCAGAGGTTCTGCCTCCCTCACCCCCCACTCCTGCTTTGCGTGGACCCATCTGATGTCTTTTGGACTGAATTGTTTGGGGAGTGAAGGGAAAAAAGAGCTTTGTATTATTTTTGATAATTCCTTTCCCTTTTAGAAGATTAATACTGCCCGAAGTGAGGGAGGTGAGACTGGGTGCTTGGATTTAAGAGTCAGGGCATGGGGCATCTGGATGGCTTAGTCGGTTGAGCGTCCGACTTCAGCTCAAGTCATGATCTCATGGTTCATGGGTTCAAGCCCCGCATCGGCCTCTATGCTGACAACTCAAAGCTTGGAGCCTGCTTTAGATTCTGTCTCCCTCTCTCACTGCCCCTCCTCCACTCATGCTGTGTTTCTCTCTGTCTCAGTAATAATAAACATTAAAAAAATTTAAGAGTCAGGGCATAGTCATTCCTTCATCCACAAAAGAGTATTTACTGAGCGCTTTCTGTGGTACCATCCTAAAAACTGGAGATTCAGCAGTTAGATGAAGGTCTATCTTCAAGAGACTGATGTTCTAGTGGAGTATGACACCCAGCACATACCTCCTGTGTCCATCTTTCTTATTTGGAAAAGAGATAAATGTATACTGAGCACTACTGACTGAACATAAGTGTCCCTCACCCTATTTCCTATTCAAGTGTATCAAAGAACTGTCACATTTTTTTAATACTTGTTTTTGAGAGAGAAACAGGTAAAGCATGAGTGGAGGAGGGGCAGAGAGAGACAGACCCACAGAATCTGAAACTGGCTCCAGGCTCTGAATGGTCAGCAGAGAGCCCGATGCAGGGCTTGAACTCATGAACTATATGATCATGACCTGAGCCAAAGTCAGGATGCTTAACCAACTGAGACACCCAGGTGCCCCAGAACTGCCACATTTTTTATGTGTACCAGCTTTTTGAGCAGTTCTTAAACGGCTTGATATGGGACTATAGGTTGAGAATGGCAAAGAAGAAGCCTTGAAGGGACTCTGAGGTCTCTTCAGAACTGGAGATGGCTGTAAATGGCCAACTCTGCTGCAGAAAATTGGTCACTGAAATATGAACAGAGCGCAGGAGAGCGAGAGATGGAGACCAAGAGAGGATGCCAGCTTTAAAAAGAAGGAACTTGAAATGTATTTAGACTACAGGTTCACGGGGATATTAATGTTGGGATAGATGGATAGACAGATAAAAGAGAAAACCCTCCTGTTTTCTAGGATGTTTTGTTTTTTACATGAAAAATTGGCCCAGCATTTCATTTGTGCCCGTTGAACTGGGAGGCAGTCTTCCATTGACGTCAGCAAGGGCAGATTGAAATCTCCACAGCAGAACGTGCCCTGGCCTTGATAAATAGGGCTGGTAATTGAATTAGAAAACATTCTGAGCTGTCAGCTAATTATGCTTTTCAGGCAATTGCTTTGTCCACGTCTTTCATCCTTGAATTGCTTGAGTGATTTTCTCACTGGGAGAGGGGAAGTCGGCTTCCATGACTGAAGCACGTATTTTGCATCTGTCTCTCTAAATTATGCTTCCTGTGCTTCCTTAGGGCAATACTTTGGCATTTCACATCATTACAGACATTGTTGCAGGAGTTTTGATAGACATTAGTTTTGTTCTCATTTGTATTTTAGTCTAATCTTTGTTTCCAGGTCCATGAGTATGCACACACATGTTATTCGAGCGCTCAACTGCTCTTTTCTTTCACAAAGGCAAATAACCAATTTGACTTCCCTTTTTCTGGCAACACTAAAACAGTTCAAAATGACCCAGTCATGCTTAGCATATTAAAACTGTTGATGGTAAAGAAATTAATTTAGAATAGCAGATATACTGTTAGAAGTGAAGAATGCAAGCCAACTTGTCTTTGGGTTTAAAAAAACAATCATCATACACATAGGTGTGTATATTGACTGTTTCTTCATCTTCTAGAAGATAGTAATGGCTGTAGATATGAAAGGTAGCAATGCTCTTAAAGACTACAAACAGAATCTGCAGGAGAAAAGATTTATCTTCTAATAAGGTTTTCTTCCTCCTAATACCAAACTGATGATAGATTCTTAGCTTCTGCTTCTATAGAGTCGTCACCTTTTATATAGTTTTGTGTTCAGGCTTAACTAGAAAGGCCTTTGTGCTTCCTGAACACGAGGATAGAATTGGCAACATGGTTATTGCAAACGACACAGACAGCTGGACTTTGAATTCCCTATTGAGAGTAGGAACCTTTTGTTCACCATTGTTTTTCTAACCCATTATTTGACATGGTGCTCAGTCACTGGTGGCTGAACTGAATTGAAGTCAGGTCTTATTTGTATAAAATCCCTGCCTCACTCTCTTCCTTCTCCCTCGTCCCCTCCCTGCCTTCCATTCATTCATCCATCCATCCAACACATTTTCTTCAGCACTTTCTACATGCCCGACACTGTGCTTTTGGCAAAATAAAACAGACTTGGTCCCAGAAATCTTTGGTGGATGGTATGGGAGATAGACCATAAACAAGTTAGCCAACAAATACATGTATGATTACAAACTGTGAGGAGTGTAACAGAAACACAAGGTACACTGAAAGAGATTAACTGATAGAAGTGGAAACCTAAGGTTTCCTAGGATGGTTTCAAGACCTTTCTAGCAGGGAGCCAAGTTGGTGGAGCAGCATGGAAGTTCTCTGCTTTTCTTGTCCCTGAAATGCAGCTAGATCAGCATCAAACCATTTTGCACACCTAGAAAATTGATCTGAGGATTAACGACAATCTGCACAACTTGAGCCATAGAACTCAGCAGGTACGCGACACGAAGAGGTGAGAGATGAGAGACAGAAGGTGAGAGGGTGGAGAGAGAATCGGTGAAGGGTAGGGAGTGGTATTTGTGGACAGAAGACAGCGAAAGGGGAAGGGGGAGAGTACAGGAAAATCACTTCCCTGAAAGCAGCTGGAAAGAGAGAGAAAGGATGGAAGCACCATAATTACGTGAATAAGAAAGGGAGAAAGGAGGAAGCAGAGAGTTTCAATATCATTAGGACTCTATAAATAGGGCAGAGCAGCATTGGAAATTCCGCAGCCCAATACCTGGCGGTGCTCTGGTGAGAAGGGCAAATCCCAGGAGCAGGCAGTGAGGTCTGAGGGGTCTGTGAGCCACATGGGGAAAAGTTGTTCCCCTGCAAGGAGGGCATTTGGGACGGCCTCCCCGCAGGCAGATGTCCCAGCAGACCCTGGAGAACAGGATTGGAACAAAATGCCAGGGTGTGGTGAAACCTGATGCAGGTTGTGTATTGTAATATACCATAATCCCTGAAATGCTGCTGCTACATGATTGCACAAACATATTCTGGGACAAGCCAGCATTCAGCCACAACCTCTGACCCTCTATAGCAGTGTGATTGCAGGGACATTCCCGGGGGCAACCTGGCATCTGGCCATTGCTTGGTGAGGCTCTTCCCCAGAGGATTGGAGAGGGTCCAAGCCGCAGGGCCCTCAGATATGAGGCGTTTGGAAACACAGCCCCATCTGAGATAAAATTCATGAGGGAGGGGCCTCCTGGCTGGCTGACAGTTTGGATGGGGACACTGTGGAAGATAGGAGTGGATAGAAGCTGGAGACAAATGAAGCTTGATTGCTTGTCAGGTAGAGTACAGAGTTCTGATGCTAGAGACTGGGAATCTGGGTGATGCCATTTTCACCTCTCCCACGCATGTGCACACACAGGCATGTGCACACACAGGCACATGCCACACTGATCCACCCCAGTAAGCTAAGTAGCACCACCTAGTAGAGAATGGAGCCACTATACCAAGCCCCGCTCAGCTGCACCAACCAAGCCCTAGAGGACCACTTACAAGTCCCTCTGCCTGCTTAGTGTATGGACTATAAAGTGCTTCATAGTTTGACTTCTGGGGGAAACTGGATGTAATTTCATTCTCTTCACTAGTCCATCTGTTTTTTAAGAGTGTGTGTGTGTGTGTGTGTGTGTGTTTTCTCAGATCCAGAGAGAAGAACATTTATCTTTCCATTTTATAGTTTTTTAATTTCTGCTATTTTTNCCTTCCCTCCTTCCTTCCTTCCTTCCTTCCTTCCTTCCTTCCTTCCTTCCTTCCTTCCTTCCCTCCCTCCCTCCCTCTCTCCCTCTGTCTCTCTTTCTTTGAAATTTTAAGGCCAGTTTATTAAGCTGAATGATGAAAGCTATCAGAAGAATATTCTCCTGAAAATTATTTTTTTTCCTAGAAAAATCAACACCTCTGCACAGCCACAGAGGGTGTGGCAGTCAGGGCTCTCTGCAGTGAGGGGTAGTCCGCTAGTCCGTCAGGTAGGTCTCTGGGTGAACAAGATTGTAGTCCAGGTCATCCTCCTCATCCTCAGGATGAGTCCAGGTCATCCTCCAAGTCTTCCATTTCCTGATACAGAGTTTCATCCACCTCTACCTTGGTTCTAGCATCTTCTGAAAACTGGATGTGTCAAGATTATGATCTGTTTCAGTGTTTCAAATAGCTGTTTCCCACATAATGTATTCTTTCCTGCTCATTCTCCTTCTTGCATTCATTTCTTTTAATTTCTAAGAGTTCTGTGTCAAACTTGGCCTTCCAACTTAATTTTTCTCATTCGTAATAGGGTGCCATGAAATAATTGCTTTTCAGCTTTCTCTGCTTCTTTTTCGGTTTTGTTTCTTCTCTTCCAGGTGTTTTTTTTTGTTTGTTTTGTTTTTATGTTTGTTTATTTTGAGAGAGGGAGCATGCGTGAGGTGGGCGGGGGCTGAGGGGGAAGGGAGAGGATATATCCCAAGCAGGCACTGCATGGCCAGTACTGAGCCCAGTGTGGGGCTTGAGCCCATGAACCCTGAGATCATGACCTGAGCCGAAATCAGGAGTCGTACATTTAACCAAATGAGCCATGCTGGCGTCCCTCTTGCAGTTTTTATTTGATCTATTTCATTTAACTTTTCTCACACAGCTGTCACTAAAGATCATCACCGTACCAAGGTTTCCTTCTACCTGGAATACTAATTGTTTTAAAATGTCTGAGCCATCATTATCTTGCAGATTTTCCCCATGAGATGATTTCGTAGAGGGGCTTCATCTGGGTATTTTTCACTGTATATAAACTTGAGGGGTAGTCTGGGCAGTTTCTTCATTTTCTCCAGCCTCAGATGTAAGAGTAATTGTGAAACTGGGTGGATTTTCTGATAATACTGGTTAATGACACTCTCAAGTCCCTCTTCAGTCACTCCCTTCTTGTCCTCACAGCACAGCTGTACTGCTGGTGAGCGAGAACATGAACAGGACTGGGGCTTGAGGGAGTAGCTGAGAGACCCTTGCCTGTGAAAGGAGTCAGGGTGGGCGGACTCCAGAGCCTCCAGCTCGTGCTGCGTGCTGTTCCTCCATACTCTGTCATTGTGGCCTCGCTGCCGCCCCTGGACCTCCCAGCCACCAGGTGGCATGCTGCAGCGGGGCCCCAGTGCCCTGGGAGAGCTGGCAACAGCCGGGTAGGTGCAGGTGCAGAGTCTGGCTGGGAGGCCCTGGGCCCAAAGTCAGGCCGGGCCCGGTAAGCAACAGTTGGGCGTTTTCATCATGATTGGATGTTGAATTTTATCAAGTGTTTTTTCAGCAACTATAGAGATGATCATGTGATTTTTTTTTTTTCCCATTTTGGTGATATGGTATATCACATTGACTGATGTGTGAATATTGAACCATCTTTGCATTCCTGGAATAATCCTCTACCTGATGTGGCTTCCAGTGTTACTTACTATTTGTCACATAGAAACAGCCCAAATGAAGGTCCAAAGAGCAGAGACAGATGTAGTTTTGAATACTGTGTTCATGTCTTCTCCACAGGATAGGTGGGTGTAGCGTATAATACCTCATATCTAAGTAGCCATCAGACAGAAAAGAGATGAGTGTAGAGCATTTTCCCAGAACCTTGGTGAGACCAAGGAAATGGCTAGTTGCCTAATACCAGTTCTTTCTCCATTGCCCCATTCTGAATTTTGGCTAAAGGTGACTGTCAAGAGGTTATGGTGTTATGTCAGATGACTGGCCAGGGTGTATACACCAGTCTTGTAGTGCTGTGAGTACAGTTAGTGCCTCAGTGAACTTCCAGATCGTTATATGGATCTTGGAGGTTGCCACCAAATAGTCAGAACTGGGAATATATATATTCATTGACAAGGGTCTATTAGACGTGCCTGCTGGAAATAAAGTGTCATTCAGCAAACCTTAAGTTAACTGAGACCTGGAGAGGTTACCTGACGTTTTGCTTTAATGTTTTCTTTGCTAAGATGGATGCCCTCCACTTGTCACTTGTGCTGGAACATCCTATGGGCCACCAGAGGTTCTGCCTCCCTCACCCCCCACTCCTGCTTTGCGTGGACCCATCTGATGTCTTTTGGACTGAATTGTTTGGGGAGTGAAGGGAAAAAAGAGCTTTGTATTATTTTTGATAATTCCTTTCCCTTTTAGAAGATTAATACTGCCCGAAGTGAGGGAGGTGAGACTGGGTGCTTGGATTTAAGAGTCAGGGCATGGGGCATCTGGATGGCTTAGTCGGTTGAGCGTCCGACTTCAGCTCAAGTCATGATCTCATGGTTCATGGGTTCAAGCCCCGCATCGGCCTCTATGCTGACAACTCAAAGCTTGGAGCCTGCTTTAGATTCTGTCTCCCTCTCTCACTGCCCCTCCTCCACTCATGCTGTGTTTCTCTCTGTCTCAGTAATAATAAACATTAAAAAAATTTAAGAGTCAGGGCATAGTCATTCCTTCATCCACAAAAGAGTATTTACTGAGCGCTTTCTGTGGTACCATCCTAAAAACTGGAGATTCAGCAGTTAGATGAAGGTCTATCTTCAAGAGACTGATGTTCTAGTGGAGTATGACACCCAGCACATACCTCCTGTGTCCATCTTTCTTATTTGGAAAAGAGATAAATGTATACTGAGCACTACTGACTGAACATAAGTGTCCCTCACCCTATTTCCTATTCAAGTGTATCAAAGAACTGTCACATTTTTTTAATACTTGTTTTTGAGAGAGAAACAGGTAAAGCATGAGTGGAGGAGGGGCAGAGAGAGACAGACCCACAGAATCTGAAACTGGCTCCAGGCTCTGAATGGTCAGCAGAGAGCCCGATGCAGGGCTTGAACTCATGAACTATATGATCATGACCTGAGCCAAAGTCAGGATGCTTAACCAACTGAGACACCCAGGTGCCCCAGAACTGCCACATTTTTTATGTGTACCAGCTTTTTGAGCAGTTCTTAAACGGCTTGATATGGGACTATAGGTTGAGAATGGCAAAGAAGAAGCCTTGAAGGGACTCTGAGGTCTCTTCAGAACTGGAGATGGCTGTAAATGGCCAACTCTGCTGCAGAAAATTGGTCACTGAAATATGAACAGAGCGCAGGAGAGCGAGAGATGGAGACCAAGAGAGGATGCCAGCTTTAAAAAGAAGGAACTTGAAATGTATTTAGACTACAGGTTCACGGGGATATTAATGTTGGGATAGATGGATAGACAGATAAAAGAGAAAACCCTCCTGTTTTCTAGGATGTTTTGTTTTTTACATGAAAAATTGGCCCAGCATTTCATTTGTGCCCGTTGAACTGGGAGGCAGTCTTCCATTGACGTCAGCAAGGGCAGATTGAAATCTCCACAGCAGAACGTGCCCTGGCCTTGATAAATAGGGCTGGTAATTGAATTAGAAAACATTCTGAGCTGTCAGCTAATTATGCTTTTCAGGCAATTGCTTTGTCCACGTCTTTCATCCTTGAATTGCTTGAGTGATTTTCTCACTGGGAGAGGGGAAGTCGGCTTCCATGACTGAAGCACGTATTTTGCATCTGTCTCTCTAAATTATGCTTCCTGTGCTTCCTTAGGGCAATACTTTGGCATTTCACATCATTACAGACATTGTTGCAGGAGTTTTGATAGACATTAGTTTTGTTCTCATTTGTATTTTAGTCTAATCTTTGTTTCCAGGTCCATGAGTATGCACACACATGTTATTCGAGCGCTCAACTGCTCTTTTCTTTCACAAAGGCAAATAACCAATTTGACTTCCCTTTTTCTGGCAACACTAAAACAGTTCAAAATGACCCAGTCATGCTTAGCATATTAAAACTGTTGATGGTAAAGAAATTAATTTAGAATAGCAGATATACTGTTAGAAGTGAAGAATGCAAGCCAACTTGTCTTTGGGTTTAAAAAAACAATCATCATACACATAGGTGTGTATATTGACTGTTTCTTCATCTTCTAGAAGATAGTAATGGCTGTAGATATGAAAGGTAGCAATGCTCTTAAAGACTACAAACAGAATCTGCAGGAGAAAAGATTTATCTTCTAATAAGGTTTTCTTCCTCCTAATACCAAACTGATGATAGATTCTTAGCTTCTGCTTCTATAGAGTCGTCACCTTTTATATAGTTTTGTGTTCAGGCTTAACTAGAAAGGCCTTTGTGCTTCCTGAACACGAGGATAGAATTGGCAACATGGTTATTGCAAACGACACAGACAGCTGGACTTTGAATTCCCTATTGAGAGTAGGAACCTTTTGTTCACCATTGTTTTTCTAACCCATTATTTGACATGGTGCTCAGTCACTGGTGGCTGAACTGAATTGAAGTCAGGTCTTATTTGTATAAAATCCCTGCCTCACTCTCTTCCTTCTCCCTCGTCCCCTCCCTGCCTTCCATTCATTCATCCATCCATCCAACACATTTTCTTCAGCACTTTCTACATGCCCGACACTGTGCTTTTGGCAAAATAAAACAGACTTGGTCCCAGAAATCTTTGGTGGATGGTATGGGAGATAGACCATAAACAAGTTAGCCAACAAATACATGTATGATTACAAACTGTGAGGAGTGTAACAGAAACACAAGGTACACTGAAAGAGATTAACTGATAGAAGTGGAAACCTAAGGTTTCCTAGGATGGTTTCAAGACCTTTCTAGCAGGGAGCCAAGTTGGTGGAGCAGCATGGAAGTTCTCTGCTTTTCTTGTCCCTGAAATGCAGCTAGATCAGCATCAAACCATTTTGCACACCTAGAAAATTGATCTGAGGATTAACGACAATCTGCACAACTTGAGCCATAGAACTCAGCAGGTACGCGACACGAAGAGGTGAGAGATGAGAGACAGAAGGTGAGAGGGTGGAGAGAGAATCGGTGAAGGGTAGGGAGTGGTATTTGTGGACAGAAGACAGCGAAAGGGGAAGGGGGAGAGTACAGGAAAATCACTTCCCTGAAAGCAGCTGGAAAGAGAGAGAAAGGATGGAAGCACCATAATTACGTGAATAAGAAAGGGAGAAAGGAGGAAGCAGAGAGTTTCAATATCATTAGGACTCTATAAATAGGGCAGAGCAGCATTGGAAATTCCGCAGCCCAATACCTGGCGGTGCTCTGGTGAGAAGGGCAAATCCCAGGAGCAGGCAGTGAGGTCTGAGGGGTCTGTGAGCCACATGGGGAAAAGTTGTTCCCCTGCAAGGAGGGCATTTGGGACGGCCTCCCCGCAGGCAGATGTCCCAGCAGACCCTGGAGAACAGGATTGGAACAAAATGCCAGGGTGTGGTGAAACCTGATGCAGGTTGTGTATTGTAATATACCATAATCCCTGAAATGCTGCTGCTACATGATTGCACAAACATATTCTGGGACAAGCCAGCATTCAGCCACAACCTCTGACCCTCTATAGCAGTGTGATTGCAGGGACATTCCCGGGGGCAACCTGGCATCTGGCCATTGCTTGGTGAGGCTCTTCCCCAGAGGATTGGAGAGGGTCCAAGCCGCAGGGCCCTCAGATATGAGGCGTTTGGAAACACAGCCCCATCTGAGATAAAATTCATGAGGGAGGGGCCTCCTGGCTGGCTGACAGTTTGGATGGGGACACTGTGGAAGATAGGAGTGGATAGAAGCTGGAGACAAATGAAGCTTGATTGCTTGTCAGGTAGAGTACAGAGTTCTGATGCTAGAGACTGGGAATCTGGGTGATGCCATTTTCACCTCTCCCACGCATGTGCACACACAGGCATGTGCACACACAGGCACATGCCACACTGATCCACCCCAGTAAGCTAAGTAGCACCACCTAGTAGAGAATGGAGCCACTATACCAAGCCCCGCTCAGCTGCACCAACCAAGCCCTAGAGGACCACTTACAAGTCCCTCTGCCTGCTTAGTGTATGGACTATAAAGTGCTTCATAGTTTGACTTCTGGGGGAAACTGGATGTAATTTCATTCTCTTCACTAGTCCATCTGTTTTTTAAGAGTGTGTGTGTGTGTGTGTGTGTGTGTTTTCTCAGATCCAGAGAGAAGAACATTTATCTTTCCATTTTATAGTTTTTTAATTTCTGCTATTTTTTTATTTTTTTGGAAATTTATTTTTTTATTCTTTTACCTTTTCCAATTCATTTTGTTCTACTGTATACATATTCTTAATTTTTAAATGTTGTTAAATTTTTTTTCTTTTCTTTCCCTTTTTTCTCTATTCGGTCAACCTTCTTCCAACACCAGACCAAAATATACCTAGGATCTAGTTTCCTTTATTTGATTTTTTGGTGGTGTTTTTAATCTTTTTAATTATAATTTTTTATTTTATTCTTTTTCTTTCCCCAAAATGACAAAATGAAGGCATTCACCCCAAAAGAAAGAACAGGAAGAAGTGGCAGCCAGGGACTTAACACATATACAAGCAAGATGTCTGAACTAGAATTTAGAATCATGATAATAAGCATACTAGCTGGGGTTGAAAAAACTATAGAATCCTTTTCTACAGAGATAAGAGATCAGGTCTAGTCAGGACGAAATTAAAAATGCTATCACTGAGATGCAATCTTGAATTGATATGACAGCAGCAAGAATGGATGAAGCAGAGCAGTGAATCAGTGATATAGAAGACAAAATTATGAAGACTAATGAAGCAGAAAAAGGGTAACTAAGGTAAATGAGCACGATATAAGAATTAGAGAACTTAGTGACTCACTAAAAGGGAATAACATCCAAATCCTAGGAATCCCAGAAGATGGAGACAAAAAGTGGTAGTATGTTTATGCAAGCAAATCATAGCAGAAAATTTTCCTAACCTGAAGAAAGACACAGATACCAAAATCCAAGAAGCACGGAGAACTGCCATTAGATGCAACAAAAACCAATAATCAACAAGGTGAATCATAGTCAAATTCACAAAATACACAAACAATTATGAAAGCAAGGGGGAAAAAGGTCCTTAACTTATAAGGGAAGACAGATCAGGTTCGCAGCAGACCTATCCGCAGAACCTTGACAGGCCAGAAAGGAGTGGCAGGATATAGTCAGCATGCCAAAATGTAAAAATATGCAGCCAAGAATTCTTTATCCAGCAAGGCTGTCATTCAGAATAGAAGGAGAGAGAGTTTCCCAGACAAAAGCTACAGGAATTTGTGACCACTAAACCAGCCCTGCAAGAAATTTTAAGGGGACTCTCTGAGAGAACAGATGAGACAAAACAAAACAAAACAAAAAAGAACAAAAGCAACAAGGACTAGAAAGGACCAGAGAACACCACCAGAAACTCCAGTTCTACAGGTAACACAATGGCAGTAAATTCAGATCTTTCTGTACTCGTTCTAAATGTCAACCATCAAAAGGCTCCAATCAAAAGATACAGGGTAACAGAATGGATAAGAAAACAAGATCCAACCGTATCCTGTTTAGAAGAGACCCATTTTAGACTTAAGGTTGAAAGTAGGGGGATGGAGAACCATCTATCATGCTAATGGTTGCCAAAAGAAAGCCAGAGCAGCCATAGTGATAACAGACTAGACTTTAAAATAAAGACTAAAAAATATAAAGAAGAACATTATATCATAATTAAGATGACTGTCCACCAAGAAGATCTAACAGTTATAAACATTTATGCCCCCAATGTGGAAGACCCAAATACATAAATCAATCACAAACAGACTCAATGATCATACAATAATAGTAGGGGACTTCAACACCCCACTTAGAGCAATGGACAGATCATCTAAAAAGAAAATCAACAAGAAACCATGGCTTTGAATGACACACTGGACCAGATGGACTTAACAGTTATATTCAGAACATTTCATCCTAAAGCAGCAGTATACATATTTTTCTGGAGTGCACATGGAACATTCTCCAGAACAGATCACATACTGGGTAACAAATCAGCCCTTGACAAGTTCAAAAAGATTGGGATCATACCTTGCTTGTTTTCAGACCACGGTGTTAGGAAACTCAAAATAAACTAGAAGAAAACATTTGGAAATGCAACAGATACTTGGAGATTAAAGAACATCCTACTGAAGAATGAATGGGTTAACCAGGAAATTAAAGAGGGAATTGAAAAGTACACAGAAGGCAATGAAAATAACATGACAGCCTGAAACCTCTGGGATGTGGCAAAGGAGATCATAAGAGGGAAGTATATAGCTGTACAGGTCTTCCTTAAGAAGGAAGAAAGGTCTCAGATATACAACCTAAGTTTACACCTTAAAGAGCTGGAAAAAGAACATCACATAAAACCCCAAACCAGCAGAAGACAGGAAATAATAAAGATGAGAGTGGAAATCAATGCTTCGGAGGGAAAAAAAAAAAAAAAAAAAAAAAAAAAAAAAAAAAAAAAAAAAAAAAAAAAAAAAAAAAAAAAAAAAAAAAAAAAAAAAAAAACCACATCTGTGAAACCAGAAGCTAGTTCTTTGAAAGAATTAACAAAATTGATAAACCCCAAGCCAGTTTGATCAAAAAGAAAAAGGACCCAAATAAATAAGAAAATGAAAGAAGAGAGATCACAACCAACACTGCAGAAATACAAACAATAATGAGAGAATATTATGAGCAATTAAATGCCAATAAATTGGGCAATCTGGAAGAAATGGACAAATGTTTAGAAACACATAAACTATCAAAACTGAAATAGGAAGAAATTGAGAATTTGAACAGACCCATAACCAGTAAAGAAATTGAATTAGTAATAAAAATTCTCCCATAAACCAGAGTCCAGGGCCAGATGGTTTTACAGGGGAATTCTACCAAACATTTAAAGAAGAGTTAACACCTATTCTTTTGAAGCTGTTCCAAAAAAATAGAAATGGAAAGACTTCCAGACTCAGTCTATGAGACCAACATTCCCTTGATTCCAAAACCAAAGACCCCACTCAAAAGGATAACTGTAGACCAGTTTTCCTGATGAACACGGATGCAGAAATTCTCAACAAGATACCCGCCAACTAGATCCAATAATACAGTAAAAGAATTATTCACCATGATCAAGTGGGATTTATACCTGGAATGCATGGCTGGTTCAATATCCACAAATCGATCAACATGATACTTCATGCTAATAATAGAAAGGACAAGAACCACATGATCCTCTCAAAAGATACAGAGAAAACATTTGAGAAAATACAGCATCCTTTGTTGATAAAAACCCTCAAGAAAGGGATAGAAGGAACATACCTCAAGTTCATAAAAGCCATATTTGAAAGACCTGTTGCTAGTATCATCCTCAGTGGAGAAAAATGGAGAGCTTCCTCCTAAACTTAGGAACACAACATAGTACTGGAAATCCTAGCCTCAGCAATCAGACAATGCAGAGAAATAAAAGGCATCTAAATCAGCAAGGAGGAAGTCAAACTTTCACTCTTCACAGACATGATATTCTATATGGAAAACCCAAAAGATTCCACCAAAAAACTGCTAGAACTGATCCATGAATTCAGCAAAGTCGTAGGATATAAAATCGATGCACAGAAATCGGTTGCATGGCTACACACCAGACATGAAGCAGCAGAAAAAGAAATCAAGGAATTGATTCCATTTACAATTGTACCAAAACCCATAAAATATCTAGGAATAAACCTAAGCAAAGAGATGAAAAACCTATACACTGAAAACTATAGAAAGCTTATGAAAGAAATTGAAGAAGGCAAAAAAAAAAAAAAGGGGGGGGCATTCCATGCTCATGGATTGAAAGAAAAATATTGTTAAAATGTTGATCCTACCCAAAGTAATCCATATATTCAGTACAATCCCTATCAAAATAACACCAGCATTCTTCACAGAGCTAGAACAAACAATCGTAAAATTTGTGTGGAACCAGAAAAGACCCCAAATAGGCAAAGCACTCCTGAAAAAGAAAACCAAAGCTTAAGGCATCACAATTCTGGACTTTGTAGTCAAGATGTACTACAAAGCTGTAATAATGAAGATAGTATGGTATTGGCACAAAATCAGACACTTAGATCAATGGACCAGAATAGAGAGCCCTGGAATGGACCTGTAAACATATGGCCAAGTAATCTTTGACAAAGCAGGAAAGAATATCCAATGGAAAAAAGACAGCCTCTTTAACAGATCGTGTTGGGAGAACTGGACAGTGACATGAAGAAGAATGGATCTGGACCACTTTCTTACACCATACACAAAAATAAAATGGATGGAAGACCTAAACGTAAGACAGGAAGCTATCAAAATCATAGAGGAGAAAGCAGGCACAAACCTCTTTGACCTTGGCCACAGCAACTTCTTACTCAACATGTCTCCAGAGGCAAGAGAAATAAAAGCAAAAATGAACTATTGGGACTTCATCAAGATGATAAACATATGCACAGAGAAGGAACCAATCAGCAAAACCAAAAGGCAATCAAAGGAATGGGAGAAGATATTTGTAAATGATGTATCAGATAAAGGGCTAGTATCCAAAATCTATAAAGAACTTCTCAAACTCAACACCCAAAAAACAAGTAATCCAGTGAAGAAATGGGCAAAAGGCACGAATAGACACTTTTCCAAAGAAGACATCCAGATGGCAAACAGACACATGAAAAAAAGTTCAACATCACTCATCATAGAAATACATATCAAAAGCACAGTGAGATACCACCTCACACCTGTCAGAATGGCTAAAATTAACTCAGGCAATGACAGATGCTGGTGAGGATGCAGAGAATGAAGAGCCTTTTGCTTTGCTGGTAGGAATGCAAACTGGTGTGGCCACTTTACAAAAACAGTATGGAGATTCCTCAAAAAATTAAAAATAGAACTACCCTATGACCTGGAAATTGCACTACTAGGTGTTTGCCCAAAAGATACAGATGAGCTGTTTCAAAGGGGCCCATGTACCCCAGTGTTTATAGTAGAGCTATCGACAATAGCTAAAGTATGGAAAGAACCCAAATGTCCATCAACAGATTGAATGGATAAAGATGTGTATATGTATACAATGGAGTATTACTCATCAAATGGAATGAAATTTTCCTGTTTGCAACAACATGGATGGAACTAGAGCATGTTATGCTAAGTGAAATTAGAGAGATACACATATCATATGACCTTACTCCTGTGGAATTTAAGATATAAAACAGATGAACAGAAAGGAAGGGAGGCAAAAATAATATAAAAACACTTGTTGGGATGAACACTGGATGTTGTACATAGGATATGAATGACTGGATTCTACCCCTGAAATCATTATTGCACGATATGCTAACCTGGATGTAAATTTTAAAAAACAATAAATGTGTATTTAAAAAAAGCCCTCTTGAAGGTTGCCTTTAAGATGAAGAATGAAAACTGAGTTGGACTTAGTCATGAGAACAGGGTGGAAGAGTGCTCCAGGGAAAGGAGGGAAGGCATGTGAAGGCCACAGGGTAGGGAGGGTCGGAGAGGTAGCTGCCATGGTGGGTGTGTAGTGGGCGAGGAGGGAAATGTGCAAGGTGAGGTGAGGCAGGTCAGGGCTAGATCTTCTAGAGCTTTGTAGACCATGAGAAAGAGTTTGGATTTTATTCCAGCCATTTTCTGGCTGGTGCTGAGTGGGCAGAGCATTTAACCTGAGAGGGTTGTAGATTTGGTTATGAATGGGGAAGTTGCCTTTCTGTTTAGTATATCTTGGAAATGTTGGATGAGTAAAATGAGGTAAGATAAGTAAATGTGTCTTCCACACCCATGCAACCCTCCGTGTTTGTCCTTGCTTCTCACTGTGTATATTATCATTTTGAACTTTGGTTATCACCTTTTGTTATGCTGTGCCGTGGTTATGTATCATTTAGATGGTTTCTTCCAACTAGATCATTAGCTCTTTGAGAACTGAAACTTTGGTGTGCTCAGGGCCAGCACACAAAGCCCTACACAGAGTAAGCACATAGGGGGTTTTTTGTTGTTGTTTAAGGATTTGACATTTATTTAAAAAATTGTCTACTGGTTTTTTAAAAACTATTACATGTAATATGTTTCCCCTGCTTTTGTATATGTTGGAAATTTTCTTTTGTAACAAACGGAAAACAACGTAGAGTGTTAAAAAAGCAGTGTGGCTTAAAGTATAAAGTAAAATCCTTTTCATAGGGATTGCATAGTCTTTGTTTTAGTATTGTTAAAATTGCCTATCCAAGTGGCTCTGCAGATTTCACGGTGGCATTATCTGTTTCCTAAATCCTCACCAGTGTTTGATTGTTGGATTCTGCTAGATTTTGATTTCTGTAAACCTGATTATTGAGAAATTGTGCCTAGATTGACATTTCCCTCATTACAGGTAAAGTTGAATATTACTTTCTATGTTTAGTTAGCTATTTGTGTTTCTTTTTAAAAAATTATTGTTAACATTTATTTTTTTAATTTTTATTTTTTTTAATGTTTTCTTTATTTCTAGGAGAGAGAGAGAGACAGCGTGAGCAGGGGAGGGTCAGAGAGAGAGGGAGTCACAGACTGAAACAGGCTACAGGCTCTGAGCTGGCAGTCAGCACAGAGCCCGACGCGGGGCTCGAGCCCACGAACCGCGAGATCATGACCTAAGCGAAAGTCGGACGCTTAACCGACTAAGCCACCCAGGCGCCCCTGTTAACATTTATTTTTGAGAGACAGAGTGCAAGTGGGGGAGGGGCAGAGAGAGAGAGAGACACAGAATCTGAAGCAGGTTCCAGGCTCTGAGCTGTCAGCACAGAGCCTGATGCGGGGCTCAAACCCACAAATGATGAGATCTTGACCTTAGGTGAAGTCAGATGCTCAGCTGACTGAGCCACCCCTAGCCATTTACATTTCTTTTCTCTGTTCATATTCTTTGTCATTTTTCCTTACTGAGTCATTTGTCCTTGACTGCAGGAGTGCTTCATATACTCTAGCTACTAATCCTCTCTGATGTCTTACAAATATTTTGTCCCAATCTCCTTTATCTTTATACCTTTCTTCAGTGCCTTTTGTATTCAACAGTAATATATAGTGGCCCTTCTTCCATTTCAGGGCAGTCAGTGTTTTTGGTGATGTCCCACATATGTCCCAAGATCTCTTTTAGAATTTCTGGGCATGATTTATCAGCATACCAAGAAAAATACTCCCATCACCATGGACTGTCTTGACCCAGTAGACACTTAATTTTTTACATTCTTTAGCTTATTTTTTAAATAACATAAGAATAAAAGGATAGGTGAACAACCTCTTCATTTAAAATCTTAATTTAAATGTAGCGACCCTGACTCTTTGTTCCAAATTCTCCTGTTTGGAATAGATGTATCTAAATATAAACATACCCAAAATGGATGTCTCTCAAAGTAGGAGCCATGCATGAACGTGGAATATATCCATCTTGAAACTACTGGTCCCAGACTTTAAATCTATCTCCAGTAGGTTCTAGCTAATTGCTCCTGGTTCTTCTCTCTCTTGCATCATCAAAATGCAATACTAGACTTTTTTTTAAACCCTTTAATGGCTCATAATTTTCTCGAAGAGATTATAGCTATTTTCTTTGCTTCGCAACTCAGACATTTTCATTTTTGGATTTATTAGACGTCAGATGATCCATTGAATTTGTATGTTTCTTTCTCATATATACCTTTTCTGTCACCTTTGTATACTAACCTGTCTTCAGCATTTGTCCATTTATGAACTGTATCAAATCAAACTTGGCCCACAGGAACAAAAGGTGAAAAAATCTGGTGATGTGCTTTTTAGCATAACAAAATGGTCTGGCAGGTTCTCGTTGGAAAATACTGAATGATGAAGTCCTTCCTGTGGAATGACTAACAACCGAATGAGAATCCCTTGTTTTCTTTTTGTTCTGAGAGATCTATTGCTTGCTCATCAGTTCTTGAGTTTGAGAAGATTCATCCTTCGATACTGTGTAGTATGTTGTCATCTGAAGACTCACCCTCAAGTTTTACTTAGGGTCAGTGTCCCTGTCCTCCATAGCGTCTCAGGTGCTGCTGTTCTTTGTCTCTTTACATCCATCTTCTGATTTGTCTAATGATTGTGACACATCTCCCTCTGTCCGTTGTCTTCTCAGTGCGCTTATGGACAGAAAAATTTTTAAATTCTGAATTCTCATCTGTGCTCAATGAAAGCTAAAAGCAGACTACCAAGATAGTGTCTCAAGTCTTAAACCTCATTGAAAGATGATGTAATAATTTGGGCAATGAGATTAGAAAATTGCAGGATGATGCAATGGTGATTATTTTTGCATCACCCTTTTTGGTGATTTTAATCATTTTCCTTTGTCTTATTAGTGTTTTTTTTAAATTATTATTTGCAAATAACCTGAGATGGAGGAGAAAAAATCCCCCACCAAAATCCTATAATATAGCTTAAATTTATAAAAGGTTGCAGTGGACCCGTATGTAATTACAAGACAGAATGAGTTTTATTCTATTTTTAAAAATAAGCATAATTTCTCTTTGTTCTTAGGAAAAATCTAAAACAAAACCATGAAATAACGGCCTTCCCATATAGTAAGGAATTGTTCAGAAAAGAGTGAAAAAGTCAAACTGGGCCCAGCAGCCCCCGTGTTCTCCTGGAGCTGCCTGAAGGACTGAGCTGGCCGGAAATACATACCTACTGTGCTCACAAAACTCTTACTGCCGAGTCCAATGGAACGGAAGTGACACCTAATTAGTCTTAGCCTGTCTTTACTACCCTCAGGCCGCAGGAGTTTGCTCTGGCTTACAGCCTTCTGTTCTGACCTCCCCTCTCTCTGTGCAGCATGGGCAGAAGGAATAAACTGGCTGCTTTCTGACGGAGCTGGGTGCGCCCCCCCTTCTCCCCCACCGTCTTTCTGTTAACCGGTCTGCTTTATCTCGGGTGTCTCTCTTCTAAGCCTCTTTTCTCTCAAAGCCCTCGAACTGTTAGCTGCTGAATGCAGCACGTCTGTGTTGAGCACCGAGCACTGCCAGCGTCCCATTCGGGACGAATCTACGAGGTGTGTATGCCAAGCACGATATCATTGTGTGCAGGCACTGCGGGAGTCTGCCAAACCCGAGGGCAGGCTGCCCGTACAAATGCCACGTTGACATGACATTTACAAGTTTAGAGTCTGGAAGAGGACTGGCAGCGGAGCACTCCTCAGCTGCCTCGTTTTGGGTGGCGGTAACCGCGCCAGCTTTGGGTTTTTAGACTCTGAAAGCATCGTCAAGAAGTAAGACTTCATATAGAATTCGAAACCGTCACTGCCATATTTTCTAGGAAGTGATGAATTTGGTCAGCCTGTTTCTGGAATGTGGATAAACCCTCGTGCAGGGTGAAAGTGCAGAACCTGGAATCAAATCTGGGTTTGAGCGAGGGTGCCGTCACTTACCGCATGATCCTGAGCAAATCCGTCTGCATGAACCTCAGCTGCCCACCTATAAAGTAGAGATACTAACACTTTGCTCATGGGGAACTAGGGTGAATTAAATATTTCCAAACGTGTAAGCACTTTTTCAGTGCTTCTCCGATTGTGAGTGCTCAGTAATGTGAGCACATTTTCACATTGTTCAGAAGCTCATGAGAAATTCAAGTTTTGAGCTGTTTCTATGTTTTAGTAACAAGCGGGTATATTCCAGCCTTCCAGGGACATGAGCCTGTGGGGACACTCTCTCTGTGACTCAGGCGTTGCCGGCACACTGCACTGGAAGCCTAGGAGGGAGTCTTCTTTCTCTAGGGAAACTTAGAGCTGGAATCAGGATCATTTGAGCATTTGGCAGAATGCAGAAACCATTTGGGTGGTAAGAATTTATTCCAGTAATAGACCTTTGACCTGGAGCTTTTCTGTGGCATAGTCTCTGCAAAGGGAAGGCCTTAGGCTATTCTGAAGGGTGTTCTGCAGCTTATTAGGGACATGGTCTTTTCGGTGTTGACAACAAAGTACTTGGTCTTGATGATGTCTCTTCATGATCTAGTAGATAAAGGACAGGGGTTTTTGTTTTGTTGTTTTTTCTACATATACAGAATACGATCCTTACCACTGTTCATCATTTCAACACTGTAAGTTCTCTCCAATGATAAAATTCTCTTTTCTTTCTCATTTTTCAGATCTTCAAAGTTGCTGCGGGCATTCTACATCCCCTTCCTGTCAGATCAGTACACAGAGTATGCAAACTACACCATCCTCAAACCCCGGAAAGCAAAGCAAATCAGGAAGAAGAGTGGAGGTTAGCAACATGCCTGTGGCCCCAAAGGACGACCATCCTGTTAACTAGCGACTTCACTGACAGGACGCCCTCCAGATCATCGTTTGTAATGTTTGTAATAAAGGCTGTCTGACACAGGAGTCTGGAATCCGGGTGCTTTGGGCTGGTCCGAGTCATTCCCATTCACGTCTTGTCCGTGTCTCTCTCCTGCATGTGAACTTTTGGCAGCTAGGCAGAGAAAGGCCCTAAAGTCTGGTAGGTTTGTTGCTCTACATCTTACTTACTTTTCCTCTGTTCGATATTTACTAGACCGCAGAAGAGCAGAGCCACCTCACAGGAAGAATTGAGAACCCCTGAATTGGATGGCTGCGTTAGGCTGTGTCTCCATACTCTGGCCTGGCGTCTGAGAACTTGCAAGCCCGTCTTGGGCCACATGGGCTTCTCCACCAAAGCTGTCTGGCAGCTGCTAGCAGACGTTATTCAAATCCTAGTGCTCAAAACGAGCACAGCCTAATTGCCAACCTACATGTCCTTTTCACCTCGTGCAGGACTCAGCTTCCCTAAAGCACTTCACAGGACGAGGACCCTGTCCTGGAGATATCTCAGGAAAACGGCAACCGTTTGAGGAACTGTGACCTAATTTCGTTATGTAGGATGCCTCTTCCTCTCAGTTTATTTCCTGTACAACAAACTGTGACTGTGTTCAGTTCTAGCATGCTGTTCCTTGATTTCAAGACTTTTCTGTATCAAAGTATCAAGAGATTAGACCATAACTGTACAGGACATATTTGGAGAAAATTAATTTGGTCACTTGGTAGGTAGGTGTGGATGATCTCACATTTTTAAGTAATGTACTTTGAGGCCATTTCTGAGGAAATTAAGAATTTTTTTTTAAACCCTAGTGGAAAAGGCCAGTGTATATTTATAGCACCTATTTTTGAGTCTATCTATTGCAAAGCACATTCTGCATGGGGGCACTTCTACTCAAATAGGCAATGATAAAGGACCTAATTAAAGTGTAGTGAGTATATACTGTTACTTTACATACAGTATTTCACAGCTGAGAAAGCACTTTCACATGATCTCATTTGGTCCTCACAGTCACAGTGTGAGGCAGACTAGACAAGTGGTTTTGTCCCCATTTTACAGATGATGAAACAGGCTTTGGGGGTGGGGCGGGGGGAAGGTCAAGTGGCTTGCCCAAGGCCACAGTCCATCACAGAGCTGGGATTAGAACCCGGGGTCCTCAACTTCTTACCTAGTGCCCTTCCATACTTTCTCTCTTGACTCTGAAGACATTACTTGAAAGAATGACGATGTTGGCTAGAGACCTGACTGATCGTGTACCTTTCTATTTTAAGGAAGAATTTTATCTGTATTTCTTTGAGTTCCTCAGAGCCTCCATTCTGCCTGTGGGTTAGACCATCACAGTAGCACGCTGTGACGCGGCCCGGCCTGTGTCAGGGAACTTGTGCTCTTGTTTGGAAGCCCTGCTCCCTTGCGGCCACACAGGATGTCTTATCAGTTCCATTTCTACACAGTCAATCTGGGGTCCTGGTATGGGTGCCTTATTTCCCTAAGGTAATCGTGTCTAGTAATCTGCACAGACGAGCAAGTGGTTTTTCAGAATTTTCATCCTTCATTTTCCAAAGAGAAGGGCTTTTCAACAGGAACTGACCCCAAGAGAGGAGAAAGGAAGTCCCAGGGGAAGAAATGGCTAGTCAACATAGAAAAGTCTCTTCCTTGTCGGAGTCCCTCTCCTGGGCTTTCCAGACTGAGGGTGAAGCGCTGGAGAGGAAACAGGTCTAGACACTGCAGAACAGTAACCGGAGAGCGGAGATAAAGTGGGGTCCCGCTTCCTGCTTTAAAGATTTCTGGTATTTAATTCTCCATACTTGTTCACTGCTTTCCAAGGCAAATGTTGGCACGTGTGGTCTGACTACGGGGTAGGGGTTTTCAGTGAGCCCTCTGGCCACACCTGCGGTAACTGCACTGTCTTCCCTGATGGCTAAAGCCCTCTGCTTTTTACAGGAAAATGAGTCCCATGATGGAGGTCCCTGGTGAGTAGCTTTTTTCCTAATCAGAGTGATACAGTGCTAGTCTCATGTATCACCTTGCATGTTAAAAACCCCGAAACTTTCTAAGAACTTCCTGTAATAGAGCACATAAAAGATCACAATTGATCAAAGGATTCCTTGGGGATATCAGGTCCTATCCCTTTTGAAACCTGGTTTTGGTTTCCTCTGTTCTAAGTACATCTTTAGTGAGAGCACAATAAATTATGGGACACTGTGCCAAATGCTGTGGGTAAGGGATGTATAAATGAATGTTTTTCATTGTGAAAATGAGTATTTTTCACGTGATGTTATATAAACACATTTTTGAGAAATTTCCATCTCAGCAGTACAGGGAGGCCAGCTGTGCCTGGGAAAAGGTTTCAAAACACCCGGTCAGACAAGCAGTTCTCCTCTGGAGCATCCGAGTTGAGCATGAGCTAACTGCTCTGCTCACTCTATGGATGAAGTACCTGAGGGATGAAGTATCCCTTTGCACAGATAGTTGAGTATTGAGGAATGAAAGACTGCAGATTATTTGTAATAAACTTTGATGATGGAGCTGAATGAGAGAGTAGGTGTGCTTGTATTTGACAGTTTCAGGGCTTTCTGATTTCTGAAGTTTATTTTTGGTAATCTGTACATGGGGCTCAAACTCACAGCCCTGAGACCAAGAGTCATATGCCCTTCCCGCTGAGCCAGCCAGACGCTCCCCTGATCTACCTTAAGCAGCCTTATCTGAATCCTAGATCTTATGACACTGAGTCCCATTACTGACCCAGACAGTGTGCTAGGCATCTATTATCAAAGTGTACCTGGCACTTGGTGGCTGTCATCTGATAAGACTGAAGACCAGACATTTTAATCTCTTGGGATAATCAGAAAATGGGAGCCCATACTCTTTATTACTGAATTCAACTTTAGAAACAGATTGGTTTAAATCAGGGTGGTTCTTGATCTCAACCATTTACTTGGGTCTTTTTTTTTTTTTTTTAATTTATTTTATTTTTTTTTTACAAATAGTTTATTGTACTTGGGTCATTTTTTTCTAGTTTGGAGTTCTGGGAAAGAACCTTAAAAACTCACGTGGTTTTGTAGCATTACGTCTGGAGCAACTGCTTGGGCAACACACCAGTGGCAATCCTTTGTTGTGCTTTGCATTTCATGGGATTTGAAATAAGAATTCACTGTGATTATGCTGTCTTCTAGCCAGTGTCAGGCAGCTCTGCTTTAATTTGGTTATTTTTTCCGAAGAGGAAAAAGAGACTCAATTTTAGTCTTTGCCTCCACAGCCTATTAAAGCTCATGTGTTAATTCATTCTTATGTTACTACATTAAATGCCTTGAGTAAATGGATAGATGGACATGTGCTCAGCTTTATTCTTTTGCAACAGAAAGAAGAGATTTCAGAGGCTCTCTGGTGTTTTGGTAAATCTAAATGAATGTTGCCTTTAATTCTTCCAGTATATATATAACCATGTAATTCATGCTGCAGATGAAATCAGGAAGCAGTGCAGTGTTGAAGCAAGAGTATTGTCCAGTTCATTTGTCTTCCTGATCCTTGCACTTTATTCCACCTGTCACTATTTATGTCTCATACGTGTGTTTTCTGTGAAAGAAAAAGTTAAATAAATCTTGGCAATTTGATTTTCCTCTTCTTAGGGTGATATTTTCTCTTTTGCTTCTAGCTTTTAAATCTTTGGTGGAGATTGAAACTCAACTCCTTGCATCTCCCCTACTCTTTAAAAATTTTTTTTTTAACATTTATTTTTGAGAGACCAAGACAGAGCGTGAGCAGGGGAGGGGCGGAGAGAGAGGGTGACCCAAAACCCAAAGCAGGTTCCAGGCTCTGAGCTGTGAGCACAGAGCCCATTGTGGGTCTCAAGCTCACAAACTGTGAGATCGTGACCTGAGCCAGTCAGACACTTAACTGACTGAGCCACCCAAGTGCCTCGGCATCTCCCCTACCCTTACCCTGCCTTCCTATAGGCCAAAGAGCCCAGAATGTTTCTTCCAAAAACTCTAGGAAGAGGCCTTTGTGAAAGCCACTGAGGGTTAGTTTATTGTACTCGCGGAAAAAGCAAGCATAGTGGGAATTACTTCAGTGTGTTAGTGTTGTGCCTAAGAAGTGATCGATCTCCGGATCCATCTTCTATTTTTTGGATTAAAAATCTCTGGACTGTGACAGTCTTAGCATTCATAGAAGTGTGGATCTGGTAATTATTTAATTTTTATCTATTTTGAGAGAGAGAGAGAGACAGTGTCACAGAACTAAGAGCAGGCTCCAGGCTCCACACTGTCAGCACAGACTCGAACTCATGAACTGTGAGATCATGACCTGAGCCAAAGTCTGATGCTTAACCGACTGAGCCAGCCAGGTGCCCCTCCCTTTTTATGTTTTCATATTATTTATTTACTTTTTTTTCATGTTTATTTTGAGAGTGCGTATGTATGAGTGGTGAGGGGCAGAGAGAATCCCAAGCAGGCTCTGTGCTGTCAGTGGGGCTTGATCTCATGAACTGTGAGATCATGACCTGAGCCCAAACCAAGGGTTGGACACTTAACCAACTAAGCCACCCAGGTACTTTGGATCTAGTAGCATTTAACGTTTAGGTAATTTCCACCTTTGTTGGAGGTTGTTAGGAGGAGTAAAACTTTTTGTGAATGAATTCCTAACATCATTTCTGTACTGTGTACCTAGAGCCAATAACTTCTAGTAGTTTTCTGGTTTTATAAAATAGGTTATCCGTTTTCTTTCTATAGGACCCAAAATGCCCACAAAATTTAGTTTGTTTCATTTCTTTCAAGTCCTTTTAGAGAACTGTGCTCTATTAATACAGTTCTAGAAGGGAGAAGTCCATAGCCTTAATTAATTTCTTCTTTCTGTCTGTCTGTCTAGAATGTCTTCCTCCTCTCTGTTAATCTTTTAAGGCCAGCTTGAGTCTCCCTCTCTGCTGTGAGGCTGTTCTAGCTTAAGGATTACTTCCTTTCCTAACCCCTCATGGGTACCCAGTGCCTTTACTAACAGCATGTTATCTTTGTAAACCTTTTTCTCAAGAACATTGTTGGCACATTGAGTGGCAAAGACCGTATCACACTCCCAAGTATTCTCAGGGCTCAACACGGTTCCCCGAACATTTTGGTAATGTCCATGTTCATCGACTAGAAGGGTCAAAAGAAACCTGCAACTAATACACAGCTTTTGCTTTCAATTTGGCTGATTTTTAGGCCATTTGAGAATAGAGCAAGTTAGTAAGCCCTCTGTTACTCAAAGGGCAGTTTGGGAGATGTAAATGAGGCTCAGTATTGTGCATATTTTAGGAATTCTCCTGAAGTACACACACAAAGGCAGATTCCTCAGAGTACTTTCTAAAAAGAGATTTGGTACCTTTATTGAATGTGTCTATTTGATTTTGGAAGGTCAGGCTTGACTCAGGAGATCTCCTGAATGAATTTAGGGCAGAAAGCTTCCCTGCCAGGTGTGGGGAAGTGCTCCGTTCCTCTCAGCCCTGCGAGGAAAAGGAAGTCTAACTGCAGGATGGCTTTGTAGGGATGCATTCAAATTCAATAGTATCAGGACACCTGGGTGGCTCTGTAGGTTAATCATCTGACTCTTGATTTTGGCTCAGGTCATGATCTCCCAGTTTAGTGGGTTTGAGCCCAGCATCAAGCTCTTGGAATTGAGTGGAGCCTGCTTGGGATTCCCCCTCTGCCTCCCTCTCTCTCCCTCTCTCTCTCTCTCTCTCTCTGCCCCTCCTTTACTCATGCTCTGTCTCTCTCAATATAAACTTGAAAAAGTTTTTTTTTAATGTCTTATTTATTTTTGAGAGAGAGAGCGAGCAGGGAGGGTCAGAGAGAGAGGGAGACGCAGAATCTGAAACAGGCTCCAGGCTCTGAGCTGGCTGTTTGCACAGAGCCCAACACGGGGCTCGAACCCATGAACCACGAGATCATGACCTGAGCTGAAGTCGGACGCTTAACCGACTGAGCCACCCAGGTGTCCCCCCAACCAAAATTTTTTAATGCTTATTTATTGAGAGAGAGAGAGAGAGAGAGTGTGTGTGTGTGTGTGTGTGTGAGAGAGAGAGATTGTGGCTGTAGAGGGGCAGAGAGAGAGGGAGACACAGAATCCGAGGCAGGCTCCAACCTCTGAGGTGCCAACACAGAGCCCAATGTGGGGCTTGAACTCACAGACAGGGAGATCAAGACCTGAGCTGAAGTTGGATGCCTAATCAACTGAGCCACCCAGGCGCCCCTCAAAATAAACTTAGAAACAAAAGAAATTCAATAATATCAAGTAGTGAGTGATTTTTTAATTTGAATTTTTATTTGTTTTTAATTTTTATTTTATTTTGAGAGAGAGAAAGCAAGCAGGAGAGCGGCAGAGAAAGAGGGAGAGAGAGAATCCCAAGCAGGGCTGGAACTCCTCAACCTCAATGAGATCATGACCTGAGCTGAAATCAAGAGTTGGATGCTTAATGGACTGAACCACCCAGGGCCACCCCTCCTGTGAATGATTTTTGTATTTTTAAACTGAAGGCTGTTTTGGCTCTCTTCACCTGTGCAGTTCAACCTAGACCTGACTTTGGAACAGATCATGACTAAAAGACTTGATAAAATGAAGAAAATTTAGATAAGGAGTAGGAGATTGCAGAATTGTAGTGATACAGACTGGTGGTTTCTACTGTAACTTCTTAGAATAATTAGTGATTAATCTAGGAATTAAATAGCATTTTACCCGAGTAGGAACATTTAAATGTTTTTTTAAAAAAAATTTTAAATGTTTTTTATTTATTTCTAGGAGAGAGAGAGTGTGAGCAGACGAGGGTCAGAGAGAGAGGGAGTCACAGACTGAAACAGGCTCCAGGCTCTGAGCTGGCAGTCAGCACAGAGCCTGACGCGGGGCTCGAACCCATGAACTGTGAGATCATGACCTAAGCAAAAGTCGGACGCTTAACCGACTAAGCCACCCAGGCGCCCTGAACATTTAAATGTTTTACATGGACTTTAGGTATCTTCATAAACTACTTACGAGTGGTAGGGCTTTTTGTTTACTCTTGGTTTTACTTCTAGTTTCTGGGCTGTTTATTCCATCCTTACCTGCCTGGAGATAGAAGTACAGACAATGGACTTTTGATAGCTCTGATGCGTGAGTTAAAATAACTTTGACCTTCACTGGCCTGCAGAACTGGTGCCATTGCCCTGTACTGACCATTTTAATTCTTGAATCTCAAATTGCCAAGTGAGAAGGGTGTGCTTTTTGGTCTGTTTGCTAGCTGCCCCCGCGGCATCACGCTCCGTGCTGGAGAAGATGGTCCTACAGAGCAGTGGTCAGCCACAGCTGCACGAGAGGCTCGCCTGGTGGACCATTTAGAAAATGGTCCCTGTCTGCTTGAGCCCCCCAAGGAATTCTGAGTTACTGGCTACGGTTGGGCCCTGGCATTGATTTAAAAAAACAAAACTTTTTATGTGGTTTTCAAATATCCATCGCAATCATTAGAGGCTGGAAGGCCAACGGTCCCAACAAAGATGAAAGATAATTGAGTAGACAAAATGTTTGGTGTTCTTTTCTGGTTACAGTCTCTGGCTACACAGGCTGGCATCTACGCTTCTTGTGTGCCTTTCCCACCCACCCCCACCCCACTCCCCGCCTGCCCCCATGTTTCCTCTGTTTTTCCTGACTATCAAATTTTACCTGCCCCGTTACCCATTCTCTCTGGGCCCTGCTTTCTGGGAAACAATTAACTAATAGGGTACTGATGTACACTAATGGATGTTAATAATTGACTGCAGTTCTCTGCCCATTGATCCCCTCAGCACATTTGGATGGGAACACATCTGGAAAAGAGCAATGCCTAATTTTGGCAATTTCAGACCCATTCAAGTGCCATTTTATTGATGGATGTGGAAGAGAGTGCTTGAGCAGGCAGACTCGACCTTGAGGAAGACCGCCTGGCCCGTTAAGTTCAGACCCTGCTGATGGGCACTGCGCAGCCTACCCAGAGATGGACCTGTGTGGCCCTGGTGAGCGGAATGAAAAACGTGCGGGTGGGTACTTAGCCCTGCGCAGGGCACGCTGGGCGAACCTGCTTTGGAGATTTCGAATGCTACACTCTGGGGCATGTATAGTGAAGGCTTCCCTTTGTTACTCTGTCCCTGGTCTTCGGCAAAGCTTCTCTCGGGAGCCCTCCCCCCACCTCCACATGCACACACAGGCCTGAGAGCAAAGGTTAATCTCATTTTGAGAGAAATGACCTGAAATGTGCCCACTCAACCAACAAGAAAACGCCATGTCTCATTCAGCAGTTGGTCTTGCTGCTTTCTTGCCTCGATCAACATTTCGTGTCTCAGTCTCCCTGGTATTTCTGGGAATGTATTCTCATTTTTTTTTCTTACCCGTGACATATTTGTGGGGTTCTGTAGCAAAAGGAGGCTGGTTTTCCAGTGCTGCATTTATAAAAGAATCTTCAGTGCTTTTTAAAATTCAGCCCTTTCCCCTCTCCTTGGGCCTTTTCTATAATTGTGTCTCTACAGTCTGTGATTACTGGAGATAGTCTAAAAAACAACACCAAAGTTTAAATTTGCTGCCATGGTTTGTTTTTGTGTTTTGTTTTGTTTTGTTGTTGTTTTACTTCCAAGTATCATTAGTTCTGAAAACTTGCTGAGGCAGTCAGGCCGCAGTGCCCTCATAGAGACTTCTCTAAATGTCCAGCAGGGGGCAGCCCATTCTCACTGAAAATTTCACTGCTTCTTTTTCTTCCAGGAAGCTAATTTGTTTCAGTATTAGCTGTATTCTTTGGTATATAAATTCCAGTGTAAATGGAAATATCCGAGATACATTTTTTTACTTAAAATTTTCTAAATGCTTATTTATTTTTGAGGGAGAGAGAGAGACAGAGACAGTGCAAGCGGGGGAGGGGCAGAGAGAGAGGTAGACACAGGATCTGAAGCAGCCTCCAGGCTCCAAGGGGTCAGCACAGAGCCTGACATGGAGCTCGAACCCAGGGACCTCTCATGACTTAAGCTGAAGTCAGAAGCTTAACTGACTGAGCCACCCAGGCGGCCCTGAGCCACGTTTCTTTAGAATGCATGGTTACATTGCTGTAATGGCAAAAGTTTCCTGGAGAAAACCATACCCATAATTTATGGGGGATGGGTCATCCAAAGGTCAGTTCTTCACAGTGAATGTCAGTACTCTTTAACATGGCTTTGGTAGGATTCATAGGTAATAAAAGCTATGTGTTTGCTTGAGAGGGGGAAGCAGCTACTTTGAGGTGTAATTACCAGCTGTTTGCCCATTGTCAGGGCTCCAAACTGAGCAGACCTCATCCAACACACAGTCCTAACTCTGCCTCTGCTCACTTACTGATCTTGTCAAAGGCAACCCAAAGGGTGCTCCCCTCCGTCAGATGCTAACACATTATCCATACGGCAGCTCAAAAGAAAGTAATAGCACATAGCAGGGGCTGAGCCCCTGTAAAGGCCTTAGAATACCTTTGATTGCTCCTCCTGTGCAGGTCATTAGATGAAAAGCAAACATTTGCAGAACATTGACATTTAAAAGTATGGGGTATTCAGCTAGGCAGACAGGCCTTGGGGACCAGACAAGATCAGTTCTTTGATATAGGAGCTTGCTTTCTTTATCCGTGTGATGCCTGATAGATACCCTCTTTTGAGCTCAAACTTGATGGGGAGTTTCTTTATTTTTAATTATGGAATACTTCATGGATTTGAGAGTCCTCATTCGCATGTGCAGGGGCCATGTTCATCTTCTCTGTGTTGTTCTGGTTTTAGTCTAGGTGCTGGTGCAGGGAGCATGGTGGTTTGGGAGTCTTTTGTTTTCTTTTTACTTCTACCCTCTAGGTTGTCAGATTTGCCCTGCAGAGAAATATTATGAATAATAGCTAACATACATTAAGCATTGACTATACGTCAGGAATGTTTCCAGTTGCTTTTTTTCTTGCATAATCCTTACAACAACCTTATGAGGTTGATAACTGTTAATACCTCTTCTTAAACTGACGCCAAGAGATATTACATGTCTTGCCCGAGATCACCTAGATGGGAAGTTGCAGACCTGGGATTCAAACCTAAGCAATCTGACTCCACATCCTCTCTTAACCATGACGTTACACTCCCTATCTCAAGGCCTCTTTGAAGTCAACAGCCCTTGAGCCCCTTTTTTGGATATTATGTTTAGGTATCTGGAATGATTAGATGGGCGGAGGTAAGTCAGAGGTTCGGTCTTTTTACCACCTTCTTAATCTGCCTCCAGAACCATAGCCTGGAGTTTGAGTGAGTGTACAGATAACAGAGTCTGTCTTTCTAGGGGTTCTTTTTAGAGCACTGTGTGGTCCAGCTAATATTAATCACTCAGCTAGATCAGACAGGGAGCTGATTTCCTAAAGTCCTAGAAGTTAGTGGAAATTCCGGTTTCTGATTACAGTACCAGCTGAACTTCTGCTGAGAGGTGAGTGACGTGTCTGGGGGATTTGGCACGGGTTTGTTCTTACTCCTGTGACCTTTTTCCTAATAGTTCTGCTGGGAAGATCAGAAAAGGATGTGGGATGGGGCGCCTGGGTGGCTTAGTCGGTTAAGCGTCCGACTTTCGCTTGGGTCATGATCTCGCGGTTCGTGGGTTCGAGCCCCGCGTCGGGCTCTGTGCTGACTGCCAGCTCAGAGCCTGGAGCCTGTTTCAGTCTGTGACTCCCTCTCTCTCTGACCCTCCCCTGCTCACGCTGTCTCTCTCTCTCTCTCCTAGAAATAAATAAAACATTAAAAAATATTTAAAAAAAAAAAAAAAAAAGAAAAGGATGTGGGAGAAAATACCATCTTCAGAGGACCCTATAGGGAAAAGCTTTCGGGGGACAAGGAATATTTGAAGTAATCTCTGCCTTTACTAAATCAAACCTCTGTCTAGTTGGAACTTGGGGAGACTGTGCCCAGATGCTGAAAGCTACTACTTAGGTTGGCTGGGTCCAGTACAAGACGGGTGATAAAGGCTTATAAAAATAAAGAAGAAGGAAATCTGGAATTCGTGGACATAGCAGAGCTAGACCAAGGATAGCTGGCAGGAAAGGGCTATTACACATATTTATGAATGCCACGGGAAAGGCCGGCCAGGGAGGCAGAGTCTAGTCTAGGATGTGGGAACTAACCAAGAACCAAACGGGTTGTTTGAACATGTAATCATTCTCATTGTTCAGAATTCAAAAAACCTGAGTATCTTGGATATTGGTATTATAGACTGGTCCTGAAAGAGATAAAAGACGTTGGCAGAAAAATGGTTGAAATTGGTGTAAAATCTGTATATAGTACACAGTATATAGAAAAAAAAAAAAAGGACAAATGGATAGACTGAACATCGAAAAATCTCCCATTCTGTTCCCTCGGTACCCAGTGTTCTTCCCATTAACCAACCAATGTGATTAGTCATATTTTCCTCTAGAGCCTTTTATTTTTAATACTTATACAAGCATGTATGTCTGCATTCTACTTGCAACAAATGGTCAGATACTATATACACCATTCTGACGCGCACTCTCTTAAGATATTTTAATACTACGTGTTAAGGAGCAATCTATTATTTTCTAACATTTTTAACTTAGGTTACACCCTGCAACTTCAATAACACTGCGTACCTTGCTTTTGCATTTAACACTGTAACAGAGTTTTTGGTGAGCTGTGTGTAGCATCTGACAAGATAACAAGGGGTCTGTCCTAAGAAAGTCCCCTTGTCCCATAATAGAACGCGAATGCCCGAGACTTTTGAGAAAGGTCGCCGTGCCTTTGTGAGCTCTAGGTTTGTCATAGCCTAGGTCTGCCCTTGCGTTTGGAGAACTACTCATTCTGGCTGCTGTTCTTAGCAAATCGGGGGCTGGTGCACTTTGAGCGCAGGTCTCCAGATGTTCTCTGCTTTTGTTTGGTGTGGGCACCAACCAGTTCAGTGAGCCCTTGGTAATCAAGAACATAACATTTTACATTTGCGAAGTGATTTTCATTGACAAAGTACTTTGTGTTATGGATCTTACTCCTCCCAAGAACAGACAGAGTGAGTTGCCCATATTGTACCGATGAGAAAGCCTTTGGAAGACCTTGAGTCAGGTATTCTGACTCTAAATCATATACTGTCTTCATCCCCTCAAACTGGTCCTCTTAGTTCCCAAAGCTCAATTGATTGGAATGTTTGCCTTCCTGCTTCTACTTCTTCAGTAGATAACTATTATAATGGCTAATACTTGAGGGTTGACTCATGTCAGTCAGGTACTAATTGAAGCACTATATATGAATTATTTAATCTTAACCACGAGGTAAGCTTTATAGCCTTATGCCGAAGCCAAGATTCAGAGAGGGCAAGTTATTTGTTCAAAGTCACACAACTAGTAATTGGCAGAGCTTGGATGTCATTCCAGAGCATCCTGGCTCCAGGAAGTACTCTTAGCCAGTCTGTATTCTGCCCTGAATCAGAACTGGCTGCCCCATGTCTTTGATTTGCTCTTCCCAAGAATTCTGGAGAAGTTGTGCTCCGGAAATCCAATACTAGTTATACAGCTAGTGATGAACTGTTGCATGGAGATAGACGACGAAGCAAGGAGTAGTAATAACACCTGGTTATGAGTGTCCTAGCTTCTGCGTTCATCGTGATTCACTGTGTGGCTCCAGCCAAAGCTTCTTCCTCCTTGTCAAGTATTCCCAGCCTTGTAAAAATATAATTAAAATTTTGAGGTGAAAATATTGGAGTCCCACAGGATTAAGACAGTCTTTGTATGGGGTACCTGGGTGGCTTAGTCAGTCAAATGTCCAACTCATGATTTCGGCTCAGATCATAATCTCCCAGTTGGTGGGATTGAGCCCCACAGTACCATTAATGCTATGGTGATAATTACTGCTTTGCATTGAATTAAGCACAGACCCAGGTTAAGTACAGACCCAGGAATCAGTTTCTCAGGGTCATCCTGCTGAATGAGATTGTTGGAAAATGCCTGCATGTACCTCAGGTTTTCTGTACATGAACTGGACCATTTACCAGTTTGTTATTTTTTTAATTAAAATTTTTTTTTTCATGTACCACTTCTTGATGGCCTTTTCAATGGGATGATGCTTCTGGGTCTACCTTACGAGGACCACCTGCTTACAGGTCTCTCCCTCTTGCATTTGGCCTTCTCTTCCAGCGGGGTGGCTCTAGAATCATTGAGCTTGGATGAACATTTACTTTGTAAAGCCCCATGGATGGTGAGGAAGAAGCGATTTTGTAAATGTGAGTCAAGAGGCCAGAGAGCATGACAGTGATGTCATTCAGACTTCTTCAGCATTGGCACTGACCTTTTCTGCTGTGACACTGGGAGCTCTTACAAGCACCAGAGTTGATGTCTGTTGATCCCATCTGCTTGTGTTTCTCCGTATTCTTGATGCTTTGTCTGACGGGAGTGGGGCAAGTCTGTCCCTGTCTTCCCTTGAATCACTAGATGAGTGAGCTGCACGTGGCTGTCAGAACTCTGTGCTTTCATACTGAGAATGTCACACTGTTTACTGAGTGTTGCTTTAAACCCACAGCCTAATCTCAGCTATTTCTTGTGGCGCTCCCGTCATTAGTGTCTTGTGTGTGTTGGTGGAGGGTGGGGGTTGTGTGGAGGAGACCAGAGGAACAGTAGAGAGGAGGGGGTGTTGAAGCAGCTGAGTGCCACCGTGCTGTGTGGGTAACGCAGCTGAATTCCAGGAGCCCAGCAAGAGAGGGATCGGTTTAATCTGGCAAAAGCTGTAGCCAAATAGGGACAGACTTGCTTCTTGATAAGCAGTTTTAGCTGTCACTGGCTTTTGCTGGACAAGTGGTGGCCTCCAAAAACTCTCTTCATACTCTTCCTGAACAGCAGATTGTTGACATGGAAATTACTGTTGCAGATGTTTTTAAATCAATGACTTTGAAATATTAGCGTGTGCACAGTAAAATGCCCTGCCCGACTCTCAGAGATTCTGACTCAGTGGATCTGGGGGTGGAGGCCAGGAACCTGCATTTTTCAACACACAGCAGGTGACTCAGATGGCCCGTGGACCATGCTCCCCAAAAGACTTAGATTTTGTTCCAGTTTTCATTTGGCCCAGTTTCTGAAACAGCCTCTTTTCTGCTGCAGTCTGTTTTAATCAATTTCTTTATTGAAGGATTTATTAGCATCTCCATGTTTACTACCTGCTCCTTTCTCACCTCATCACAGTAAGTAGAGAAGGAACCAGAGGCAGTTAACTCCATTTTATTGGGGGTGCGGGGGTGGGAGGTGGAATCGAGGCATGGGAAGACCTGGGTCACAGTGAGTCAGAGGCAGAGGTGGGAATTGAAGTCCAGAATTGATGCCTCTCAAACCAGGCAATTTTCTAGGGCCTATTTTTTCAGCTTGTAATTTCATATTTAATCATAGTTACTCCGTAGGTATCCCATTCATTGAGCTTGGGTAAGGAAAGCATATCTGAGTTTTAAACAAAATAGCAGTAATTAGTGCTAATTTTCGTTCAGCAGAGTGAGGCTCATCTAAGCTTGAGCAAACGTATGGATGATGATATGTGTGGGACTTGACTTGATGCGTTTCTGTCTGTATTTGCTTCCTCTGCCATTTCTGAAGACTTTTTACAGCAAGTATAAGGCAGCCGATTTCTCCTCCCCACGCCAGTAGGAAACCCCTCTGATCTTCTAACTGGTAAAGTGCAAAATCCAGAAACCTCCTAGCTCTTTTTTTTCCTCAACCTTGAGTGGTATTTGGATCCATTTTTAAAGGAAAAGAAAATCGCGAAAACTCTCAGGCAACTTATTTTTATTACAATGTTACTTAAACTTGCAAATATAAAGTAAGAATATAATGTTCTTTTATTTATAGTTCTTATATGCTAGAAAACCAAGACAGATTTACAATTTAAATACAAGCGAGACTGAATTATCCCTCATATTGTGACAGTGGTCTTGCCTGGGAGAGCTCAGTTTCTGTTGAGTTCAAAGTGCCGGTGCCACCAAGTGACCCATGGCACTCTGCTGCTCTCAGTAGTTTTCTGTTAGAAATGCTGCAACAGTGAATTATCCTAGAATGGCAGAAGCACTGAGACACACATGCAAATGTGAGGATAGAAGTAGTGTGGCCATACTGGTTAGAAAGTGGTCCTTCAGATAATCCAGAATATGCTCATATCAGTCTCAAAAATGTTACCAACACGAAAACCAAATTGAAAACCGAGCCCTACAGAATACATCCAGACTTAATTCGAGAGAGACTGTTCAAGTCCATTAATTCCAGACTCGGATCTATCAAAAGCTCCATCTACTGGGTTGACTATTTTTTTCAGTCTCCTAAATTGTGTTTATTAATAACTTTGTTTTTGTTAATCAGACACATAGAATTACCATTTCAGAGCTTATGATCGCCATGTGTAGTTCATCACTCTAAGCTCCTTACATTGTAGCCCAAAACAAAAAACAGGGGACATCTAGTTCTGGGTGCCCTTAGAAGGGTAAATGAAAACTCTCCAGTAAGTTTTGTAAGAAAGGACTCCAGCACCTCCCCTCCTCCTACTGCTGGCCCTGAGGACTCAGTGGAGTTCTAGGGATGCCAGTTTAGCCCTTCTCTGACAGCAGAGCAGCCACTGCACCCAATCTGGAAGGATTAAAGCTTGTCCTAGTTTTGCGTGATTGTTGTACTTGTAGCACGCTAAAGACTTAAAAGAGGGAGGAAGAATAAAAAAAAAAAAAAACAACAGAAGGCACCATTCCAGTACGAAACTGAAAAGGAACACAAAAACAAGAGAGCAGCATGTTTTTAACAGCTTGCATGGAAAAAGCGGAAAAAATATTGACTGGGGAGTTTGGACAGCAGCGTTCATTTTCTCTCGCCGCCCGCGGTATTTGTCTTACGGAGCAGGAGCCAGATACAACCCTGGCTCGCAGGCCAGAGGAAGAGGTGGAGGGGTGCTGCGTGAGCTTGAGGCTAGCGGGGAAATTCGGGCCGGAGACCCGGTGGCTCAGAGCCAGGACGAAGGCAGGGGAGGCGCTAAATCTGATTTCCTCCTGCCCTGGGGCATCCTCTTGGGTCCGTGAGTCCGGGGAGCAGGGCTCGCTCGCATCACTCACGTAGGTCCTCGACCTCGTCAGCCCACCATGAGCGGAATGAATTCCTGTCCCTGTTTCTTTCGGCTGCGTAAAGGATGCGGGGGCTCCATTCGCTTCCTCAGCGCACCCTTCTTCTGGAGTGCAGACCTGCAGCTGCCGCAACGGGGTCCACGCAGGGGCCTCTGCCAGTGGGGCCGGGACTCCGCTCCCCAACTTCGGAGGAGCTGGAGCGCCGGCCTTAGCTCTGCCTGCCCGGGCGCGGGGCGGGGCCCGGGCGCGGGGCGGGGCCCGGGCGCGGGGCGGGGCCCGGGCGCGGGGCGGGGCCCGGGCGCGGGGCGGGGCCCGGGCGCGGGGCGGGGCCCGGGCGCGGGGCGGGGCCCGGGCGCGGGGCGGGGCCCGGGCGCGGGGCTGGCTGCGGCGACCAGCCGGAGGAGAAAGAACATGGCGGGCGCAGCGGGGCCCGGGACCGGCCCGGGGGCAGCGGGAGGAGATGGAGACGATTCGCTATACCCGATCGCGGTTTTAATCGACGAGCTCCGCAACGAGGATGTGCAGGTACTGAAATCGGGCCGAGGACGGGAGGCGAGCCCGGCGGGGTGTGTGTGGTAGGGGAGGAGGCAGGCCGGCTCCGCGGCGGAGGAGGAGGCCCGGGACCGGAAGAGCCGGCTTCGGAGCAGAGATTTGACGGGGAGGAGGGGAAAGACCCGTGAGGGGCTGCGGTGGCCCGACCACACCTTCCCCTGGACCCGGGCGGCACTCCCCCTCCCAGCGCCCTAGGCGTCGCCCCGGTCCCGGCGGTTGTGGGGGGCACCGGCTTCCCGCCTGGGCGCCTCTTCCGGGCGGTGTGGAGTGGGGGGGGGACGCGCGTCCCGTCCTGGGCAGGGAGGAGGCGGGGGGGGGGGGATGCCGGGTCCTGGGAGCTGCAGGTGAATGAAAGCCTTCCTCTCGGCCAGGAAAGTGGCTGGGCTTGTTGGGGACCGAGTGGGGTGACTTATCAACCTAGAGGAGTTGGAGCGTCAGCTCTGCTGTAACTTTTCTGTGGAGCGGCCGTGGTCGTCTGCAGCCGTTTCACCTGCTTCTCCAGGGCCAGTGGGCTCTCAGTTTGGAACTGTCTCCCTTCCCCGGATGCGGTGTTCTCTTTCCTTTCTCTAAGGGGCCCTTTGAGTGCTGCTCTTAAGTAACCTTCCTTTGGCTAAAACGAGGGCGTGTTCCATTGCGGCCGAAATCCCTCATAAATCAAACCTAAGTTGAAGGCTTTCCTTATTGTCACCGTGTGTCGTTCTCTCGCCTGTTTGTAGCGTTCTTGTTTTGCTCTAAGTCACGACTGTTTATTCCTTCCACGGTCTCTCTTTAAAGCTCCGCCTTAACAGTATTAAGAAGTTATCCACAATCGCTCTAGCACTTGGGGTGGAAAGGACGCGAACAGAACTGCTGCCGTTCCTTACAGGTATGTGGATGTTGTGTTTAAAGAAAGGCATGGCCATTTCCGTTTTCCATGGCTTTCAAATTTTCTAGTGGCTTTCGAAACTTTGACTCTTTTTTAGACTGTGTTACCCGTACTGCTAAGTACTAAGTAGGGCCTGATGCACCCTGTGAGGAAATAAGACAGGGCATAGTGTAATGTGGGCAGACGTATTCAAACATTTAACTGTTTAGCTCGTGGGAAAGTCATTCATACGGGGTTGTCGGTTTCTAATGCATTGTGTAAAACACATCCGGAATGCTGTTAGGACTGTGACAGGCCTCACTAGGTAAATATCGTGTCTATTCCTAGTTCTGTGTGAGTGTCCAGCTCCGGGTCCTGCTCTCTTTGTTGATGAGTACCGGGTCATTGTCATTTCCAGATACAATTTACGACGAAGATGAGGTACTGTTAGCTCTTGCTGAACAACTGGGAAATTTCACTGGTCTGGTGGGAGGTCCTGACTTTGCCCACTGTCTGCTGGTGAGTATATTTTGCCTACCATTCTTCCAGAACTTGTCCAGTTTAAATGATACACTGTTTGATGATAGGGACACTACAGCATTAAAAAAAAATTTTTTTTAATGTTTTATTTACTTCTGAGAGAGAGAGAACGTGAGCAGCGGAGGGTCAGAGAGAGAGGGAGACACAGAATCTGAAACAGGCTCCAGGCTCTGAGCTGACAGCACAGAGCCCAACGTGGGGCTTGAACCCACAAACCACGAGATCATGACCTGAGCCAAAGCCGGACGCTTAACCGACTGAGCCACTCAGGTGCCCCACACTACAGCATTTTTAATGCAGGTCTTTTTTTGTAGATAGCTCTGGTGTTGGCTATTGAGAGAAAGATAATGTAGGCACTTTGGACTCAACCCTTTATCTGACTGCAAGGATAAGAACTTTCTGTGGACTTGACAGTTTAGAGATTGGGAGAAAAAGGATTCGATTATTTTCATGGGTCCTCTCCCCAACCCCTGAAATTGGAGCTCTTAATTCTCATGTAGCAGTGTAATGGATTTGGAAATATTTATTAGCTTTTTCTTCTTCTTCTTCTTTTTTTTTAAGCTTTTATTTCTTTAAGTAATCCCTATACCCAGGGTGGATCATATACCCAGTTTGAACTTCTAGCCCTGAGATCAAGAACTATATACTCTATGGACTGAACCAGTCAGGTGCCCTGGAAATGTTTATTAGCTTTTTATCTTTGATTGTAAGCCTATGTTTTGCTTCTGACTGACTTTGTAGATTTGATGAGTTCAGTTCAGTTTGGTTGACATTTACTGAGAGCCTACTGTATCAGGCACTAAAGTTACAGCGTTGGTGTTAAAGACCAGTGTGAATGGAATGAGGTCTCTGCCCTTACGTGTCAACAAATAATTACTGTACAGTGTAGATGGAAAAATAGGAGCACATACGAGATACTTAAATAACAGAAAGGAGAAAGGAATTAACCCAGGGTGATGAGAGAAAACCTCTTGGGGGATAATGTCTGAATTGGGTTTTGAAGGGTGACAGCAGTTGGACAAGATAGAGATGTATGCTTCATGGCTCAGATACTGTCTGCATGATGTTGACTTGTGATTTCTCTTTCTGCCTCTGACCTTTCCATTGAATTCTAGATACAGAGATAGAAATATCTGCTTATATTTCTCTACATATCTGCCTGTGGTTTTTCCATTTGGATGTCAAGCAGGCATTTCAAATTTAACATGTCTCGGTGGCTCATTTGGTTAAGCATCCAACTCGATCTTAGCCCAGGTCTTAAGCTCAGGTTCTGGAGGTCAAGCCCTGAGTTGGGCTCCCTGCTGGGCATGGAGCCTACTTAAAAAAAAAAAAAAAAAAAAGTTAACGTGTCTGAAACAGAACTCCATTTTCTTCCCAAAATATGCCTGTCATTTAGTGGTTCCATTTCTGTAAATGGTATCACTGCCCACCCATTTGCACAGGGCCAAAACTGAGAAGACATTCTTAAAAATTCTCTTTCACTCATTCCCCATTTTCAGTCCATTAGTAATTCCTGTAGATTCGAACTACATTCTAAATCAGTTCACTTTCCTTCTTCCCCACTACCACCTAGCTCATCTCTCGTCTTTCCAGACCTCACAGTCTTTATTCTAGATTTTACTGCGGTAACATCCTGACCATTAGTCCTATACTCCCGCCTCCCAGCCTGCCCTGTAGTCCACTCCTCACCTGGCACATGGATTGCTTCCTGCCACAGCTCTTAGAAAATCCACATTCTAGGGCACCTGGGTAGCTCAGTCGGTTGTGTCTAACTCTTGATCTCGGCTCAGGTCATGATCTTATGGTTCATGAGATCGAGCCCCACATTGGGCTCTGCACTGGCAGCTTGGTGCCTGCTTGAGGTTCTCTCTTTCCCCCTCTCTCTGCCCCTCCCCTGTCTGCGTGTACTCTCAAAATAAAGCAAGACAATCCAAATTTCTACTTTAGGTTTTGTAAGCTTAGTTACAAGCTATATCTGAATTGATCTCCTACCATACCTTTTTCTCATAACCTCATTCTGTTTATAGGGATCTTCTTTCTCTCCTTTGAATAAACCAAGCTTATTATTACCTTAAGGTTATTGCCCTGAGTTGTTCTCTCTAATGTTCTTTTGAGCTTCTGGTGGCTGGTTCCTTGTCATTCAGATATCATCTTCAGTGCATCTTCTCACAGAGGCCTTTCCTGAACACCCAACCTGAAATTGCCTCTGAGTCACCCCTTGTCACGTCATCCTGTTCTGCTTCTTGACAGAGCGCTGAAGTTGTCTCCCTGCACTACAGTGTAAAGTCCACTAGAGCGAGGGACCCATCTAAGGGCCTTGTTTTTCCTCTGTCCTCAGTACTAAAATACAGCAGTAATCACTCGTTGACTCGGGTTTGGAAGCGTGAAACAGGTTGTGGTGCTGGGGTGCACAGAAGTGGTGAGGGGGACAGTAGGCGAGGGCGTGGAGAAGCAGAGTTACAATCCAGAGACAACTCCTCTTTGATTCTCAGGACTTGGTCTTCTCCTGTGGTAGTGATGGGGACCAGTGGCACTGGATGAGACGAGCTCCGAGAAGGCAGGGGTAGATTGTGAAAGGCCTTTGCAAGTACGAAAGAGTATCCTTTTAAAGGGCTTCTGGAATACCTCTTAGGAAAGCGAAGTACTTTCTACTTTGTGTAATTAAACATTTTTTGAAATGTATTATCAGTAGAAGGTTCTTTTCTTTGAGTCTTAATTTTGTTTCAGTCTCTTGGTGAGTCCCGTGTTGGGGATTTTGCCTTGAATGTTTGCAGCTCGTGGCGTATGCTGAATATGCCTCGACCAAATGCAGACCCAGAAGGGGAGAGGCTCAGAGCACAGGCCTCTTGCACTTTTCACTGGGCCGGGACGTGTCCACTTCCTGATCCTAGTCCAGGCCAAGCCTTTTGGTCTCTCCTGTTTCAAAAGCTGCAAACGAGGATTCCTACATCTCTGTGCTCCTCATGCTCTGTCCCCAACTCCTGCTGTCCGTCTGGCTCCTAGAGGCGGCATGTTTTCTGAAAGAGCGGTTTTGTACTTAGCCTCTTAGGTGTAAGGTGAGTCAGTGGTGTGGAGCGGGTGCACGGCGCTGCTCGCCTTCCCAGGGGTGCTTAGGATAGTAGTCCAAAGGCTGCGCGGACTCGGTGGCCTGATGAGAGGCCATCTGTAATTGTGCCGCCCGGTGTTGCTTGTGTGTTTGCAGTTTCTCCTGAAGAAGTAAACGTGGTCTTATCAGAATCTGGCTACGTACCTTTTAAACCTAGTCATTGAGCTCACAGCAATATTAACATTGTGTCGAGTCTCCACCGTGTGGTTTGTAGACACCATCTGGGAATTGCCATCTGGGACGTGAGACCTTGGCCGTCCTACAGGAGTCGTGTCTTCAGGTTGGACACACCATATGTTATCACTGTGTGAACTGAAAGTAACCATTTGGCGTGATGTAGCGAGCATTCTGGTTACATGTGCCACCTCCCTTCAGTCACCGTAAAAGGCGATAATCTGTATCTATCCTGATTCAATACGTTTTCCTCTCCGATCTTTCCTTTTTGGCCTGTTCAGCCTCCTTTGGAAAGTCTGGCGACTGTAGAAGAGACGGTGGTTCGAGACAAGGCCGTGGAGTCGCTGCGGCAGATCTCCCAGGAACACACTCCTGTGGCCCTGGAAGTGCACTTTGTCCCTCTGGTGAAGCGCCTGGCGAGCGGGGACTGGTTCACTTCTCGCACATCTGCGTGTGGCTTGTTCAGCGTTTGCTATCCCAGGGCTTCAGATGCCATCAGAGCAGAAATTAGACAGTAAGATACGGTGTTTGCTTTAGTTACTTGGGGTTGTTGGGAACTCCTGGCTGACCGTTACATGGTGCCTGCTTGCCTGTGAGTGGCTGATAGCAGGACACCAGTGATAACCTGACTTTTTATCATTCAGTTGAATGTACCATTGGTTTTAGATGTGTTACTTCCAGGATTAGAAGCCTAATCACTGATGTTTGTAGAAGAAAACCTCTAACATGGCTGCATGCGTGTGCGTGCGTGCGTGTGTGTGTGTGTGTGTTTCGGTGGTATTTAATTCAGTGGTACTTGACAGGAAATACCTTCATTACCATTTGCTCCAGGCACTTCCGTTCGTTGTGCTCAGATGACACTCCCATGGTACGACGGGCTGCTGCTTCCAAACTGGGTGAATTTGCAAAAGTTCTGGAATTAGACAGTGTGAAAAGTGAAATTGTTCCGTTGTTCACTAACCTAGCTTCAGACGAGCAGGTAAGTTGGTCGTTAGTATCTGAGGTACATACATTTCCTTTTCTCTAATGTTGTAAGGATTCCTTTGGGAGTTTTGGTTGTATGTTAGGATCCTTTTTGTAAAATTAATACTTAATTTTGGGCTAGATAAAGTTTAATATGACTCATCTCGGTGCTTTTTTTTTTTTTAATTAATGTTTTTATTTACTATTGAGAGACAGAGAGAGTCAGAGCATGAGCGGAGGACGGGTAGAGAGAGGGGGAGACACAGAATCTGAAGGTGGCTCCAGGTTCTGAGCTGTCAGCATAGAGCCCAACGCGGGGCTTGAACTCAAAAACTGTGAGATCATGACCTGAGCCGAAGTCAGACACTTAACTGACTGAGCCACCCAGGCGTCCCTCGGTGCCTTTCTCTTTCTTTTTCAACCAGAGGGTGATTTTGTCTTGCACTAGCAGTGGTTACAAGAAGAGTCAGACAGGAGATGGGAATCCCCTAAGAAGGAAAGACCAAAGCTGTGTTAATGGCTAACACACTTTCGTGCATCGCATCTGGTCACAGTGGGGTCATGTTGTCTGGAATTTTTGACTTTGAGATAAATGTGTGTTAGGAAGGCTGCCTGAGCCTCTCTCCTCTGGAGGAGTGTATAGGGGGACTTTGCATAATAGCAGTTTTAAGTCCAAGGATCTAGATCTTTTTGGTAGAGATAGTAACAATAAGGAGCACGTGTAGTAACTGTGTGATTTTTCTTAGCCTGTTCTAAGGGATTTACGTAAAAGAAGTACTTGGGTAGCAGTTGCCCTGTGAGGTAGATAGCCCACATTATGTATTAGGGAACAGACTCTGAAGATTGAAGTAGCTTTTTTGGGGTGGCGTAGTTAGCAGTCGCGTAAATGGGGTTAGAATCTAGGCAGTTTGGCTCCAAGTTCACAGCCGTCACAGCTAAGCTGGGCTGACTGCCTTATGGTTAGAGGATCCACCCCCAGAGTTTCTGGAGCCTAGAAGAATGCGTGTGGGGTTGTAACTTGCCTGGTGTCTCCCTGGAATCACTTCACACGTGGGGGACCTCTTGATGAGCCTCAGATTGAAAGATGGTAAATTTACTTTAAAATAATTTTAAAAACTTACTGAAATAACACATAGAAGAGAGCACAAAATACACAACTCCGAATGATAAGAAGGTTAGGAAGCAGAACTTGGACAGCCACCCGGAGCTGGAAGGCCCCCGAGCTCCCTCCCTCGCACGCCCACCCCTGTCCCCCCCAGATAACACTTGCTTGACTTTTGTGGTTACCAGCTGCTACTTCTCTTTGTACTTTTAGGGAACTTTATAATTTAAAACCACACTGTTCAACAAATAGAATGTAAGTTACCTGTTAATTTTTAAGTTTTCCAGTGATCACATTTTAAAAACTAAAAAACAGGAAATTAATTTTAATAATTTACTTAACACACCATCCAAAATAATGACCATTTGAACATGGAACATTACCATATTTCATGGACTCAGGAGCCACATGTGGGTGGTGGTTACCACGTTGGACAGCGGAGGTTGAAGTCCTCATTTAGGGTTTTATTGATTTTTGCTTCCCATGGTATAATTTAACATTTTTTTTGATCCCCTGTATTTCCTGCAGCTTGATAGTTGAATCTAGTGTGGGGGAGGAGGCTTTGCAAACTTTGCCTGTAAAGGGCCAGATAGTAAATATTTTCAGCCTTGTGAGCCAGTCTCTGTTGTAACTACTCAACTGTGCTCTTGTAGCACAAAAGCTCTGTATGTAAACTGATGTGTGTGGTGGTGGTGGTGCGGTAAAACTTTATTTACATAAAGTAGCTGCAGTTCTGGATGGGGCCAGTGTTTGCCCCTTCCGTGATCTAGAGGCTTGATGGGATTTAGGTTTGGTATTTTTGGGGTAGTAAGACCACTTCATGTGTGGGATTGTATACTTCGTTAAGAGGCATGTAATTTCTAGTTGTGGTATATTAGAAAAAATAATAAGTGCTTAATCGTAAGATACATGTGTGTATAATCCATCTGACCACTGGTAGAATTGTGGCTTCTGGCTTATTCATTCTTTGAAAAGGTAGTTACTGAGTACCTGCTACATATCAGGCACTGTCCCAGGGCTGGGCTACAGTGTTCAACCATTATAAACAGGTCGGTAAGCATGATAAATGCGAGGGTGAAAATAAAGTCGGGTGATGTAACGGGGACTGATTACAGGGCATTCCTCTGGACTGGTTTGTCAGAGTAGGACTCTGCAGAGGTGGTGTAAACTGAGACACACAAGAAAAATGGCAGCCATACCCTGTTCTGGAGTACCAGAGCCCCAGGAGAAGAGAAGTGCAGGAGAGGGGGCCTAGGAAGGTTGGAACATGCTGGGTGATAGGGACTCTGGTGAGATCTTCTGGAGAAGATAGGCAGAGGCCAGATCATGAGGGGGCCCTTTAAGTCAGGGTCTGGAGTTTGAATTTTTTTTCTAGGTGCAGTGAGAATACACCTAGATTTTAAGCAGGGGTGGCGTGGCTTGGTGTAATTGATGTTTTAAAAAGAACATCCCGGCATTCTGGTTTCTGGGTGAAAGCTTAATGATAAGGGGGTCGGGAGGTGGGGTTTAGAAACCGGAAGACCAGTTAGGAGACTTTTGCCATAATCTAGGCAAGACAGGATGGTGAACGAAGGTGGCACAGTGACGGTGGGGAGAATCCGGACTTGGTTTGGAAGCAGAGTCACCAGGACTACGGCTGGGAGGAGGGAAGAGCAGTCAAGAAGACCTTGATCTTTGGCTTCAGCCCAAACCGGGTGGGTGGCGGTGTCATGGCTGAGACGGAGAAGAGGCCAGGAGGAGGAGCAGGTAGAGGGGAGAAAAGTCACTGATTAACAAATATTTATTGGTAAATATCTCCATAGATGATAGTAGTCCCTTGATATAGCATTGCTTTTAGATTCCAAAATTACTTGTATAGCCACTACCAAGAACCTAGTTCTGCCTTTTTTTAGCTTGTTCATCTGGGTGGAGGAGGGAGTATTTTGGGCATATTAGTAAATTATTGTTCATCAATGATTTTTAAAATTTGTAGTATTTTGAAAAGTATGTGTAATATTTATAAAATACGTAATAGCCTATGCGCATGTGCTATTCGGCGTTTTGGTCGCTCCTAGGTGCTTATGTTTGTGTATTTTTAGTTTCTATTTGTTATGCCTTTCAAATCTGTAATCTCAGTTTCTGATTTCTCATTGATGTGTCTAATTGTGTATTGCTAAATACTTGCTAAAAAGACACATAGGTATCACATGGACACTTGGCAGTTTACATTTGGGGAACTGAGGTCATTAATCTCATAGCTTTCTAAATTTTTTGCTGCATTTTTCTAGGCTTGGATACCTCAAAGTTATTGTCTCTGATTTTCAACATTTAAAGCCAGTGGGGTTTTGTTGTTGTTGTTGTTGTTGTTGTTCATTACTCTTTTAATTTATTTTTTGTGTGTTTCTTTCCAAGTCATCCTCTCCTGCATAAACTATTACTGCCTCCCCAAACTGAGTATTTTGAAAACTGAGCTTCCTGAGTGTTTCCCCTAGCCTTATTCTCTTGTCTTTGTTCTGATCTATTAAACAGCTAGGTCAAGTACAGCTTTCATTTTTATCCTTCAACAGCTTATTACAGGAAGGCCTTGAAGACATCATTAAAATGTTCTTTTTTGGGGCGCCTGTGCTGACTGCCAGCTCAGAGCCTGGAGCCTGTTTCAGTCTGTGACTCCCTCTCTCTCTGACCCTCCCCTGCTCACGCTGTCTCTCTCTCTTTCTCCTAGAAATAAATAAAAAACATTTAAAAAAAAAATTAAAAAAAAAATAAAAAATAAAATGTTCTTTTTTAATTTAATTTTTACGTTTTTATTTCGTTTTCCTTAATAAAAACTCTGCACTCTAGCCAAGATAATTACTATTCACTTTAGAACAAGGTTTTTGTTTTTTGTTTTTAAATGTTTATTTGTTTTTGAGAAAGAGCATGAGTTGGGGGAGGGACAGAGGATCCAAAGTGGGCTCTGTGTTGATAGCAGGGAGCCTGATGCAGGGCTTGAACTCACAAACCGTGAAATCATGGCCTGAGCTGAAGTCAGATGCTCAGCCAACTGAGCCGTCCTGCCATTCCGAGAACAAGGTTGTTTCTCCCTTTATGGATTTTGATACACTTTTCCAGGCAAAGGGAGCCGCTGTTTCAAGACATGAAGCTGTATGCAGTGGCGTTTTTTTTCTTCTTTTCTTTTTGTTTTTTAAAGTTTATTTATTTTTGAGAAACCGAGAGAGACCGTGTGAGCAGAGGGGCAGAGAGAGAGGGAGACACAGAATTGGGAGCAGGCTCCAGCTGCCGAGCTGTCAGCACAGAGCCCCACCAGGGGTCTCGAGCTCACAGACCGTGAGATCATGACCTGAGCCGAAGTCAGCCCCTTAACTGACTGAGCCACCCAGGGGCCCTTTTTTTCCTTCTTTTAAATGAAGCCTGCAGCGCTGCCTCAGACCACACGTGCTGCCTGTGGCTCTCCGTAGATATTGTCTGACTAACAGAAAGAAGTTGTGTTCCTGTAGGATTCCGTGCGCCTCCTAGCTGTGGAAGCTTGTGTCAGCATCGCCCAGTTACTGTCCCAGGAGGACCTGGAGGCTCTGGTGATGCCCGCACTCCGGCAGGCAGCGGAAGATAAATCTTGGAGGGTTCGCTACATGGTGGCTGACAAGTTTTCAGAGGTAGGGTTATTGTAGTGACAGTTTTTAAGTACTCAGAGAAAGAAACCCTTCTCTTCTGTTGTGTACCAGATGTTTTTGAATGAGTTCTTCTGAATGGGAAGTGCCTGTAGCAAGAACATACTTGAAGGTTACACTGTTTTGTTTGGCTCCTGTTAATTAACTTGTTAGTGTTAAAATCAGTATAAACAACAAATCAAAACCACACTGAGATACCACTTCACCCTGGTCAGAGTGGCTAAAATGAGCAAATCAGGAGACTCTAGATGCTGGCAAGGATGCGGAGAAATGGGTACCCTCCTACACTGTTGGTGGGAATGGAAACTGGTGCAGCTCCTCTGGAAACCAGTGTGGAGGTTCCTCAAAAAATGAACACTAGAACTCCCCTAGGACCCAGCAATAGCACAGCTAGGAATTTACCCAAGGGACACAGGAGTGCTGATGCATAGGGGCACATGTACCCCAATGTTCATAGCAGCGCTCTCAACGATAGCCAAAACATGGGAAGAGCCTAAGTGTCCATCCACGGACGAATGGATCAAGAAGATGTGGTTCATCTATACAATGGAATACTACATGGCAATGAGAAACAATGAAATCTGGCCACGTGTAGCAACATGGATGGAACTTGAGGGTGTTATGCTGAGGGAAATAAGTCAGGCAGAGAAGGATAAATACCATATGTATGCCCGTATAGGAGGATTCGGAGGAACTTAACGGAGGACTGTTGGGGAGAAGAAGGGGAAAAATAGTGGGGGAGAGGGAGGGAGGCAAATCATGAGAGACTCTTGAATGCTGAGAACAAACTGAGGGCTGATGGGGGTCGGGGGAGGGAAGGGGAGTGATGGGCATGGAGGAGGGCACTTTGGGATGAGCACTGGGTGTTATATGGAAACCAACTTGACAATAAACTATTAAAAAAAAAAACAACAGTATAAACCATTAAAACCAGTATAATTTGTTTTATAGCTCCAGAAAGCTGTGGGTCCTAAAATCACCCTAAATGACCTCATCCCCGCCTTTCAGAACCTACTTAAAGACTGTGAAGCTGAAGTCCGAGCAGCTGCCGCCCACAAAGTGAAAGGTTAAGGAGTTCATTTTGTGTCGCAGGACATAGCCTTCGTTTTGGTGCAGTTTTTAATGCCCATGACTTTTGTATGTTTGTTGTTGTGTGTCTTTACCTAGGAAACAACTGCAGATGTAGAAATGTCTTGTTGTGAGACAGAGCTACTCCTTTTATATTTAAAACCAAATAACCATTGTATCTTGTTGCTGTAAAAAGATGCCTTTTTAGGATTGTCGTATTTGGCATATAGGTTGACAAAAAGTACATTCAGAATAAGAGCTCTTTTCTCTCCTTGGAGCTTATTTGCTTAAACATAGGCTTTGATTTAATTTGCAACTGTGAGACACCTGGTGTCTTGTAAATGGCTGTATGTAAGCAATATTTTTTTTCTATTTATCTTTTAGAACTTTGTGAGAACTTGCCCACTGAAGGTAGAGAGACCATAATTATGAATCAGATTCTGCCCTATATAAAGGTAAACCTAGCTAGATTAGTTTTTGTTTCGCTCTGCCCTATATATATGATACAGGCAAACTTTACCTCAGTTTTTCTGTTTCTTTGTTTTACCTTAAAGCTTTTTGAGGGGCGCCTGGGTGGCTCAGTCGGTTATGACTGAAGCTTGATTTCATGTCAGGTCATGATCTCACGGTTCGTGAGTTTGAGCCTCGCATTGGGCTCTGCGCTGACAGTGCAGAGCCTGCTTGGGATTCTCTTTCGGTCTGTCTGTCTCTCTCTCTGTTCCTCCCCAGTTTGTGCACATGCGCTTTGTCTCAAAAATAAATGAGTAAACTTAAAAAAAAATCATATATGTTAAACCTTTTTTGAGTTTAAAGGTGGATAGGGAATAATTGGGACAGTTACGTTAACATGACATTGCTATTCATTACTTACTAGTGTTTGTAATTGTAAATGCTCTTTGGTGCATAGGTTTGTGTTATTTAACAGATGGCCTGAAGAAATGCATCAGCTAATCAATATTGAAGTAGTGCTGTCTCTTTAAATTCTTTGGGCGATGGTATGGAAGCCTCTGTTGTCTTGCCAAAAAAGAAGGCTTTTAATTTTGATTTTATTTTAGGAATTAGTATCTGATACAAATCAACATGTCAAATCGGCTCTAGCTTCTGTAATTATGGGATTGTCTACCATTTTGGGAAAAGAGAATACCATCGAACACCTTCTACCTCTTTTTTTAGCTCAGTTAAAGGATGAGGTGAGTGTATCTAAAAATTCTCTTGCCTTTGATAGTCTGATTTGGTTTGGTTTTGGTTTGGAGTTTCACTAAAATAGAACCTGAAACAGGGATGAAGGGATAAAAAAAAAAAAAAAGGTAGTTTATTTTAAACCAGTGACAATTCCTGTGTTTGGGTATGGAGTTCTATGTTCTGCAGAAAATGAGCACAAGGAGCCATTGATACAGACCTGAAAATGTTTGTAGGCCCTCTCTGCCTGATTCCTGCTGATACACACTGGTGTCCTCTCTTTAAAGCCAGTGTATCTTCATTTTAACCATTGTAAGTTAAATACAATATATCAAAATTCTAATGATAGCTAACATCTGGTGACTAATATAGTCTGTTAGGTTTCATCATAAATGCTTTGCCTGTATCATTACGTGTAATCCTCAAAACAATCTTATGAGGTCCATCTAATTATTATCCCTATTTTATAGATGAGGAAACTGAGGCAGAGAGCTAAAATAACTCTCCCAGAGTCTCAGCAGTGGCAAATCTGGGATTTGAATGCATGTAATTGATTACTGTCCTTATTGACTTTTCATTGAAAGTTCTGGTAGAGATCAGTTACATTTATGTGCTTTGAATTGTTTGAGTATTGAGTATTTCTTTTAAGGCTATACTTTTTCTCACCTGAGTCAGTATTTTCTTATTAAAAAAAAAAGTTTGTCAGTGGTTACCCTCATCGTGACAGTAGGAGAACATTGGGCAGAGACCTTGATGCTCATATGTGTTCTTGCAGTGTCCGGAAGTTCGTTTGAACATCATCTCTAACTTGGATTGTGTGAACGAAGTGATCGGGATCCGTCAGCTCTCGCAGTCTCTCCTTCCTGCCATCGTGGAGCTGGCTGAAGATGCCAAGTGGAGGGTGCGGCTGGCCATCATCGAGTATATGCCCCTGCTGGCGGGCCAGCTGGTGAGTACGTTTGCTCACCAAGGATGGGTAGTGTCAGCTCGTTGGGCACATTGACTGTGGCTCTTGGGAGCCCCACATAGCTTATCGGATTGTGTTCGTGTAGATGCATGAAAGTCTGGCCTGGTTGCCCGTAGCGCATGAACTTCCTCCAAGAAGGCACTACAGAAACACCTTTCACCTCCTTGCCCCCCAAAACAAAGCCATAGAAGAATAACAATTTGGTAGATAGAACTGAGAGCGTGGTATTTGTTTCTCTGTGTCTGAAAGAATTCGTAACGGAGAAGAAAACGGAGTGTGTGGTTTCAAGATATGTCAGCCGTGACTTTGGCTGCAGGCAGCTTCCCTGTTTTCCCCTGGTCTGAGCAAAATGTCCCCGGTTACTGTTTTTCCTACATTCTGGTTAAGGGGAATTGAGGAATCCTCATACAGGGAAGGAATATGCTGGTTATAGTGCTAGTATTTTGGCCAGAGACCACGTTATGACATTATCACTGTTGATGTTACATGGTTAGTTTTACTCTGATAATCATAGTAATTAAAATTTCAGAGGTGCCTGGGTGGCTCAGTCAGTTGAGTGCCTGACTCTTGATTTCAGCTCAGGTCTTGATCTCGTGGTTTGTGAGATCAAGCCTTCCGTCGAGCTCCGTGCTAACAGTGTGGAACCTGCTTGGGATTCTCTCTTTCCTATCTCTCTGCCCCTCTCCCCACTTTTTCTCTCTCTCAAAATAAACATTAAAAACACGTTTAAAATTTCAGTACTGGGTTTTATAGACACATCCTTTCCTCTCTCTCATTAACTGCCATGGATAGCTTCAAGTTTGATATTCCCTTACTCTGCTGTTAGCACTTACAGGGTATTATAACTGTCGGTTAAAGTCTAGTTGGGAGGGGAGGTGCCTCAGTGGCCAGTCGGTTGTGTCCGACTCTTAATTTCAGCTCAGGTCACGGTCCCAGGCTTGTAGGATTGAGCCCTGCATCTGGTTCTGTGCTGAGTGTGAACCCACTTGGGATTCTCTTTCTCTCTGCCCCATTCCCTACAAGTGATCGCTTTTAGAGCAGCAGCTGTGTTCAGTGTTTTTCTCCCAGAGCCTGCCTGTCTCTGGCAGCAATTAAGCACTTACCCTTTGTTGAGTGTTGAACGAACGAATACCTGAATATTTTCTGAGAAAGCTACTAATACCTGTCCACTCGCGGCTAACGTTACTGCAGTTTGTGTCCCCTCTCCCCCAGATCCATTACTGTCAGATCACAGCGGGTGGGATGCGTAAGTTCTCTTTTCTCAGACCACTGGGCATGGATTGCTGATTTGGGCATTTTTAGTTTACAGAGCGCGCCCTGTGCATGTCTGTGGCATCGTATGTTTTTTAAAAAATTTGAAGTGTCTGGTTCTTCCAGACGGATGCTAGAGGTGTCTGTGTGCAGGTAAATCTGTTTTTCCTCTGTCCCTCCCACGTGCTGCTGGGGGTCATCCCTCTTCTTCACTGGTGACATGGGTCACCTGTCACCTGTCTGGAGTGGAGAGCAGCAGTGCCTGTTTGCTGGAGACTGGAGCTACTGTCCGTGGGTGCGAGCGGGACGGTGTTAGTATGGTTTGTTTTAGCGTCCGCTCCCGTCAGACCTGCAGACGGAGGCTGGGGAGCTGTGTGTAGGGGAGGGCGGAAGCGGGGCAGGTGGTGGGTGTGGTGGACCCGGAGCGAGGTCTGCTGTGACCCTCTCAGGCCTCTGGCAGGGAACACGTGCAGCCGCCGTGAGCCTTGTCCACAACGCCTTCTTGTTAGTCATGTTTTCTTGTTATTTTTCTTTTTATCTGTAAAGATTTTTATATCAGGCAGTCAATTTACAAGATTCTTGTAAGACTTTACGTGTGGCCTGGCTTGTTGACCATGGTGAATGTAAAGTGAAGCCACAATAATTAAGACTCAAGAAAAATCCATTACCTGCAGTGAAAAAGATCCCTTTGAAAGCTGACGTGGTCATCGAAGTGGATGCTAAAACCTGTTCACAGTCTGTGACCATAAAGCTATTTTGTTCAGTCACTATTTCCAAAGCACTGCAGCTCTATGTTTTGTCTGTTTATAGTACGCAGTCACTGGTCAGTAACTTCTTAGCCACCAGAGAGAGCACCACCTCTACATGTGCGTGCAGGCCCTGCACAGGCGGCACGGGGAAGGCAGATCTCGCCTGGCACCGTCCCGCGTGCCGCCGGGGCCCACGGGGCCGTGTGTGTCCGGCTGCTGGCTGCCAGGGAGGACAGAACCGGGCCGCCAGGGTGGCGCCGCCGGGCACTGTGTGCTGGGGCCATGTCCCCCGAGTCCTGGGCCCGCCCCCTTCTCCCTCTTCTGCTTTCTCCCATCATCCCAAATTCTGTCTTAACTGGGGGTCTCTCTCTTTCTTGATGTCCATTTCTTCATCCTTAAGGATTTATTATGCTATTAACCAGGCAGGGATACAAAAAGAGAACCGTTACCATGGACAGGTATTTTCCCGTAGCCCGTTTTCCACAAGTGATCCACACGCTGCTCGGCCCACCATCCACCATGCGCCCTTCCAGCCCGTGTGCAGCGTGGGGTCTGGCTCCTGGCCCCCCTCTTCTGTCGCACGTAGCGGGGCTTGGGCCGTCTCGCGCATGGTTTTCTTCCTTTGTGAGCGCTAATAAAATAGTCTCAATATTTGTAATTCAGGTTCCATGCTCTTCCTTTTCTGGCTGTGGCTCATGCGTTCGGCTTATTTGGAAACCTGCTTTTTAGCTCTCAGGTCATTTTGATGTAATGTAAATAGACCATCTTGATTTCTGAACTTTGGAGATATGTATTAATGGAATCTTCTGTATCCATAGGGTGTGGAGTTCTTTGACGAAAAGCTGAATTCTTTATGTATGGCCTGGCTGGTGGACCATGGTGAGTAAGCTCAACACAGATTATTTTGGAAGGCCCGTGTGTTTCTGTACATCCGTTTTTCATAGATTGCCTTTTTAGAAAGGAATCCTAATCTGACCAGACATTTAACATTACCTCTGTAGGGACGAAGAAAGGCTTCGATTAGAAGCTCCCCTTGAGCATGAGCTTGATGTTTTTATTTTGTGTCAGTTTCTTTTGCCTTAAATTTTATTTTCTTCATTAAGCAATCTCTGCCCTGTTTCCTAGCCATTCTCTTACGTTGTTTTCAAATGACCTTTTTTTAAACATAGACTCCTTCCTTTGTCCCCAGGGCTCCTACTCACACACGGCATGTTGTGTTCGGCTCCTGCAGACTGAGTGGGATAGGGATTGGCATCTGAGGAAAGGCCCAGGGGGAGCAAGTGGCTGCCTGTCTTCTTTGAGGTGACAGAGGGAAGGAGGAACTCCGTGGCGCAGGAAGGGGGTCTCAGAGTGGAAGCCGTCAGCTGCGCCTGAGGAGGGGGCGCCCGGGTGTCTGGTTGTGGGGGAAGGCAGGCTGACTGTGCCCTGGCGGCTGCTGGCTCGAGCTCAGGCGGCTCAGAGGGAACACCTGTTTGAGAGAGTAGGTTTTGAAATAACTTCTCTTCTCTTTGTATTTATGACCTTGTTCAGCATCACAGAATCCTTTTCTCCCAGTGCCACACACTCCCTGAAAGCTGGTGTTGCTGCTTACCGAGATATCAAGGCAGTGGTTGTTTTCTGTAAAACCACCTTACGTGCTGACTCTTTGCCAAGGCCTCGGGTCCACGTATCCCCTCTGGTCTGCCAGGCAGCGGGGCGGGGGGCGGAGAGGGGAAGGCACCCTCTTTCCCCGTGAGATTCTCCGCCAGGCCCCGTGTCCAGGCCCGGCAGCGTCAGTGTGGCCTGCTGCCTGTTCACAGGAGGGCCCCGGGGCTTGGATAAGGTCCTGCGTGAGCTGCGCTTCCACAGTCGGGTGGACGTGACCCGCGTTCTGTGTCACTACCACAGCATCTCACACGGCCTGCACGCACGGAGCGAGGCTCTGCTCTGCTCATCGGCCGCGCCTCTGCCTGGACGGGAGGAGGGGGGGTGCTTGTGGCCACTCGTACGTGGAAGCGGTTTCACTACGGGCATATTTTGATCTTGTGGGAGATTATATGGTTAAGAGAGAAGAGGACGGTGTGAAGGAAATGTGCGAATCTTGTGAAAGCGTATATATGCAAGTAATTTCAGTGTTTTCAACCTAGATGTGAAGACTTCTTTCTTGTCTTGTCCTCTAAGGTTACCTTTGGCCATTTTTTTTTCCTTTTTAAATGAAACTTAAGTTTGGTAAATCATAGGAAAGAAATTTCTCTCCTTTTTGAAAGAAGATGTTTATTTCTGATCCATGTTTAATGTTAGTGGAAGGACACATCCCAGCGGGTCATTCTGTACTTTTTTTTTGAAAGCTTGCATTCTAGATAAATTCTGAACAACTTTTGTTTGTTTTAAGTTTTTAAATGTTTGTTTACTTTTGAGAGAGAGCGAGAGAGCGAGAACGAGCACCAGCATAAGGGCAGACAGAGAGGGAGACATAGGAACTGAAGCAGGCTCCAGGCTCTAAGCTCCGAGCTGTCAGCAGAGTCTGACACGGGGCTCGAACCCATGAACTGTGAGATCATGACCTGAGCCGAGGACGCTTAACCGACTGAGCCCCCCGGGTGCCCCGATTCTGAGGAACTTTAAAGTCCTGATGTTCCATAGAGAATTGAATTCGTGCCATCTCTTCCATGTAAGATGGTACTGTGTGTGCAAGTCTCTTACTCCTTCTTGGCTGCTCAGATTTTTCTCCTCCCGGTTTGGGAGTAAGAGAGACCCTGTTCCTTTCTCCTGCCCTGGCGGCAGGCGTGCTGGACTTGGCGTCGCAAGCGCTCTCTGGATCAGTGACCCGTCAGCTCGTAGTGGTTCTGTATGCAGTTCATCACAGGGGGTTTTGTTGTTAGCGTTTGTCCTGCGTCTTAGACTCACTGCTGTGTAGTGATCACTGACCAGTCAGATTTTTGAAGTTGTTTTCCTGCTTGCTAAACTACTACAAGAATATTGTGAAAAATCCAGAGTCCTACAAGGAAGAAAGGGGTCACCACTTTTCCTGAGGTTGAGTGGACAGTATGGATGAGAAGGAGGGATTTAGAAGGGGAATGGATTTCGTACAGGAGAGGGGGGAAAGCATCAGAGTGAGCACGCGGAGGGTGGTAGGCATTCAGAGGGACCATGCACGTCCGTCAGACCTTGAGGGGAGAGGGAGAGCCGGCCGGCAGAACTCTGGAATGGCTTGCACTCTTGTGGCGCCAGGCTGAGAGGAGCCAGGGCCGTAGCGGGCATCCGGCCAGGTCCAGGGGAGTGCAGCTGAGGTCTGGGCCCGGGCTGAGCCCGTGTGCCACCTCTGCTTACTCTGGCTGCGAGGTCCCTTTGCGTGATGATGGAAAAGATCTCCCGCAAAGTAAACAACAGAATTAGATAGGAGGACACAGATGCTCTGGGTGGTTCCGCGTAGGGGGAGCAGCGGGGAGGAGGTTGTGCCAAACACGAAGCCTCTGAATGTGGAGGGAGACCATTCGGGTCTCAGGGTGCGGGCAGAAGAGTTGGCTTGAGGGCGCTCCGTGAGCGCTCTGGCTGTCACTGCCAGGTTGTTCCTCCTGTAGACTGTGGTCAGGTTTCGTGCTGGTAATAAATTCTGTACTTTCTTGGCTGTGCGGTCCTTCCTGGTGGCCACAGTGGCACTGCCTCAGGATCTGCGGACTCGGAAGAGTTGGGTGTTTGCTGGCCGGAGGCCTTATGTGAATCTGCCAGGACAGGGGCTGCGGCTTGGCTGGCTGGCCTTGCCTATCCCATGACCCAGGAGGGCTGGGCCTACCTAGAGACAGAAGTAGAGTAAGGAGTCCGTGCTCCCTGCCCTGGACTTGTTACCTGAGCCCCGGGTTGGGGTCCTTCAGGCCCTGGGAAGTGAAGTAGCACCAGGCCTGACGCCGTCCAGTGCTGTGCACAGTAGCAAGTTGTTGAGGAGGTAGTAGCTCGGGCTTTGGGCGTCTGGATTTACGACGTCCTTGAGAAGTGATCTTACGGTGATGTCTTAGACGTTAAAGCAGGCACAGTTATCCACAGAAGACGTTTGACATGTCTCAACATCAGCATTTTAAGGGAAGAGACAGGTTGCCAGAGGTTTCCATTTGGTGTCATGCAGGTGGCCACCGTGGCCTATACGCGACCTCCTTGCTGGCCTCGTCTCCCCAGCTGTTCTTGCTGTTGCTGGAATAGTCTTGCTTCAATACCACATTGGTCATCAGGTCACAACTTTGCCTTGAGAACTCAGTGGTTTTCTTACAAGATCTCAGTTGAGCTCTCCAGGTACTCTGTGTTCTGGGTCCACCTTGACTCTGACCTTGCAGGCTTGCTTAGGGCACTTAGCTGCCTCCGTACCCTGGATCCGTTGGTGCCTTCCAGGAATTCCTCCCTCCTCTCCTCCTGACACAAATCCTCTTCAGTCTTCGAGGTCCAGGGCAAGGCCTCTCTTTCCTGAAGCTTCCCAAATCTCCCGTTTCTTTCTTCTCTCAACTCTTGTACAGCCCTCAGGACCTTTGCTACACAACTGCATTCTTCGTCATCGTCAGTGTGCCACCACGAGACTTCTTGGCCCGTGTTAGCTTTCACATCTCTGATGGAGCGTGTGATCTTTGAGGGGAGGGAGCCTCTGTGTTCTTTCCGGATCACCTGGCACATAGGAGGCACTATAATGAGCACCTGCGTCCTCTGCTTGGACATACTACACGTTGTTAAACGATGCTGAGACGGAGTCCGTATGTCACAGTCACGTCTGAGCATGTTTGCCAGTGTAGAATGACTAAGTGGGGAGTGTGGGGAGTTTGATTTCTGGTCCCTTTTGCTGACGGTGTGAGCGAACGGGGCTGTGCTCCTGCCATAAGCTTCGTGACCGTGTGCTCTGCACCTCTTCCGCCAGTGTATGCCATCCGCGAAGCCGCCACCAACAACCTCATGAAGCTCGTTCAGAAGTTTGGAACCGAGTGGGCCCAGAGCACCATCGTTCCCAGAGTGCTGGTCATGGCGAATGATCCCAATTACTTGCACAGAATGACCACTTTATTCTGCATTAACGTGAGTCTTCCACAGGATTATTGCTCAGCCCAGGCGGTAAAGCAGGTATCTGGGGCTGTCTTTCTGAATTCCAAATCATCTGTTTCTTAGGCCACTTAATTTGGATGGTTGATGAGAGAAAATGTCCATTTTCAAATTCTTGGTAAAATGTGCGGGAGCCTGGTCAGCCGGGAATTCCGGGTTAGTTCTGAGTCGTCGAATGCTTATTTGGATCCCGCATTCGGAGGCTCAAACTAGCAACCTTTTCCTGCTGGTCAATGACTTTCTTAGTAAATACTAATTTGTCATCTCATATTTGGGGAGATTTAAAAACATGAGGAAGTATTTTAACTGCACTGTCTTAATTCTTTTTCTAGGCGCTGTCAGAAGCCTGCGGTCAGGAAATCACCACGAAGCACATGCTGCCCGTTGTGCTGAAAATGGCAGGGGACCAAGTGGCGAATGTCCGTTTCAATGTAGCCAAATCTCTTCAGAAAATTGGACCCATTCTGGATACTGAGTAAGACTTGAGTATTACTCTGGCTTAAAATAGAGTTAAAGATTTACCCTGTAGTGGCGAGTTAGAGCAAAAATTAGGTTCACTGATTTTCACTTGACCCGAGATAGGGGTTTGGGTAAAGATAATAATAATTGAAAAACCGTGGCTGAGGTGTTCACTCTGACTTTTACGTTGAAGCTCTGTATAGGTGCCCATCACTGTCTGAAGCTATTGGGGATTTTAGAAATTAGTACCTAGGACCTAGTACCTAGAAATTACCTAAAAAATTAATTTTTAAAAAATTTTAAACTTGACAAATTGTCATAGAACATGTATATCCGAGAGCATTTATCTGGCTCGGAGGACGGCCTTTCACAGACAATCCTGTTGGATTTCAGTGCTTTGCGGGAGGAAGTGAAGCCAGTACTACAGAAGTTAGGCCAGGATGAAGACATGGACGTCAAGTACTTCGCACAGGAAGCCATAAGTGGTGGGTCTTGCTGTTTCCTGTCCTGCAGCTCGGGCTTCGGCGTTGGGGGCGGCGTGAGTGAGGCAGGGGGGTCGTGTATATGGGAGTGGCCCTCTGTGGGTGGGACCTTCTTGGCCCCCGCTGAGCGAGCCCTTCTCTTAGTCCCAGGGGTCTGGCTGGGTAGGACTAGGATTCTCACTGGTAAGAACAGTTTGTCTTTCGGATTTTAATCAGTTTTTAAAGTTGAACTTGGTGAGCCTGGCAGAGTAAAGAAACTGGCCATGGGGAGAAATTCACCGTCTCATGCTTTTGGGTCGTTGTTGTCGTAGTGAATATTCACATAGGTACTTCATGAACTTTCTGTGCCACTAACTTGATTTTGTTTGGAATTTTCCAGTGCTTGCATTGGCATAATGAGGAACAGGAGGGACAAGACTTTACTAAATCCTTACCACAGATTTCTAGTCAATGTGCTCTTATGCTGGGTGGAGAGAGCGTGGAAAACCTTCAAGACCTCATCCAAGCAAATGGCAGCAACTTACAAGAGATCGAATTTCAGTGACTTGATCCTTTCTGAAGATGAAATGGGATTGTTTTTCACTTGTCTTCAGTTTTGGGATAATTTATTTAATTCTTGTTTGTGACCAGTCCCTGACACTTGGTCAGTCATATGTTGATTGTCTCCTAATGATTATCCAGCACCATCGGGGCTCACGCCTCCTCGCTGTTTATGTTTAGTCAGGCGCTGGCCTCTTACCGTCTCCCACCAAGCCTGGATGGGTTTGGACCCAGACAGGGAGTGGAGCGGTGTTCTTGGTGTTTACATGTTATCTGTCTGTGTGTGTCTCTCCACGATTCCACATTAGATACACATGATGTGGGATAACTTATTGTATGAACACTCTCTTTGGGAGCTGCGCCGAGAGGTCGTGTAGTGGGTGCCACATTTTCCTGGCCACTGGCGATCGGCATTAGTGGCTCATGTGAATCGGGAGTATGGCAGCTCGGGGTTCACGTGTTGGTTGTTTTTGGTTTTATGTGCTTGCTTTTGGCTGTAATCATGTCCTTTGGAAACCTGAAATACAGGTGTGTCTTGCTGCTGACGTGCGGTGTTGGGACCTCACTGAATTTCAGTGGCTCAGCACCGGGACTGCCTTCAGACATCGCCTCCTCCCTCCTTCCCTCCCCCCACCTCCTCTCCTGGTCTCCCCACCAGGAGACTTAAAACTTAGTGCCTCCTAATAAGCAGTCGTTGTACTGCTTCATTTTAAGATTGCTGTTTTATGTGTCTGCTGAGCAGGGCAACCACTGGTGGGCTTCTGGAAGGGTTTCCTGCCCCCTGCCTGGCTCCGCCTCCAGCTGCTGACATCTGGCCCTTGCTGCCTCGTGCCGCTGGGGCTCCAGACCGAAGCTTCCTTACTGGCGTCTTGGTGCGGGCTATGCTGGAGACTTAGCGTTTGCAATGTTTGTTTTTCTGCTTTATGGTAAAACCTCATTAATTTCTCCTGGAATTTAAGATGATGAGCTAAGCCAAAGGATTTGCTGGCGGAAATTAATAGTCTATAAGGAAGCCCGTTGTATCTGAACTACTTGAATCATTTTAAAAAGCACCCTTTAGCAGTTGATATGCCAATTACTGGTCACTCTTTTTAGTTTTACTAAAATACCTTCCATGGGGATTGTTAGAAGCTACCCCTTTCTTTTAGATGTATTCGTTTTACTCTTGATCCCTGAAATATTTTAAGTATGTTTTTCACGGAGAATATAACTACTTTTTCTTTTGGATTTATGTATATTTTTCATCTACTCACACTCGCATTGTTCCGATGAATTTTAGTTAATTAATGAAGCTTCACTGTAGCTTGTGTTTTGCTTCTTGGACGTTGCTGTGTGGTTTGCTTGTTTCCATTTTGGTTGTTGAATTGTTTTCTTTCACTCACAAGCTCTTGTAAACCCAGCGAGCCCTGTTCTGCTCTGTGAGGGCGAAGACTCACTGTAAAGCTCTGCACGCGAGACCGTTACGTTGGACCAAATGCTTCCGGGTTTGTCATATCCTAGAGACACAGAACCTGACTCAGACGTTACTGCCTGCGTTCGCAACTGCCAGCCTACCTTCTGGGACGTTTCTATTTTGTTACCTTTTGGGCAAGGATCAGATCTATTCCTGGGCAAAAAAATGTTCCTGCATGCTCATTTTAACGTCTTAATGTTGATGCTGTAAACATTTAATTTTAGTTTCATAGTTTTTTGTTTGTTATTCTCTCCGGGCTGTGTTCCGCTTCGGTGAGTTGCATATTTGAGAGGCTGTTTCATGCTTAAAACAGACTCCACAGCTATTGCTTCGCGCTTTGGTTGGGAATGCCGTTGGTTTGGGGACAGACTTTTAAATGCCTTTTAGATGTGGTGTGTACTCTTAGGGGCCCTGAACTTTGGCCTCTCCCTCCAAGACTGGTCTAAAGGAGACAGGAGCCCTTGCTTTCTCAAGCATGGGTCTGGGAGCTAGGCAGGGCTCTGTCATTTTGGGTGACCCTTAGGGACTTGATTGACTTTCTGATTTAAGCAATAGAGAATCCCTTCTGTTACTCAGGGAAGCTGTTCTCTGGCTCATAACTGGTCATAATGTCCGTTGATTACTTTTCCTGTCTTGATTTCATTAGAATGTCAGCTCCAGAAGCTCTGGAAGGGCAGAGAATTTTGTCTGTTTTTTTGTCTTCTGCTGTATCACCGGCACCTAGGTCAGTGTCTGGCGTACATAGTAGGTGCTCAATAAAAACATGTTCACTGAATTTCTAAAATCTGTCCTCTGATGTGTTGTGTGTGAGGAACGTGTCCTCGAAGGTACCAGACAGACTGCGTCTCATTCCCGCGCTGGCACGGGAAGGATCGTACAACTCTTACACAGGGTTGGGCCACCTTCCCCAGGCCCCTGCTTCACCAGCGGCCCCGCTGGGGTTTGCACGATTGCCCCAAGTGTCCTTCATCCTACACCGTTCGCGTCTGTTCCGTTAATGATGAAAGTGGAGCAGAGACAGAGTGGAGCAGAGGCTAATGCCAGCCAAACTGCCCCCTCCACCCTGGGACGCGCCCGCACGTCTCTCCCCACGTCTGTGCGCCTCCCCACGCAGGTTCAAGGGACCAGATCCCGTCCGTCCGTGCTGCCGCGAGGACAGCAGCCTGAAGCCGTGTCCCGTTTCGGAAGGACAGACCGTGCCGTGTGTGGTTTCGACAAGGGCTTGTTGCAGTCACGGCCCTCGGCTCGTGGAGGTGCCGTGGCTCGGCCCTGGGCTGTGAGGCGCTGGGGGTCTTGGCCGGACAGCTTGTCCCGATCAACACAGACGGCAACACGATCGGGCCCCAGGACACTCGCACAGACCTTCGGGGGAGTTGGATATGTCATTCCTGACGCAGAGGGGAGCAAGAGCGGTGCGCCTCGGTGCGGTGTCACCCGTCACCGCCGGGCCGCGGGGTGGAAAGTCGGTGCTTTCCTGGCACTCGCGTGCTGGTGGCCCCACAGGGATGGGGTGGGGGTGGGGGGGGGCGCAGGGCCGCCAAACTCGCTGGGCGCGGGGCCCTTCTCACCTTCGGCTGAGAGTCGTGTGATGCTCTGCTCTTGAAGCTCCTCCACCGCCTCTGCCTAGAGACCAGAGCGCGGGAGCCGTGTTCTCAGTTTAAGGATGAGTGGGCGTGGTGCGCGTAGGGGACCGTCGCCCTGGGACTCGCGGAGCCTCCGCCGCCTAGGGCCTCGCCCCTCTCTCTGTCGCTCGTGCGTCTCCAGGACTTTTGGTGCCTATGGTGGTTCCACCATTGCCTGCTCGCCTCCGAGAGCCTCCTGTGTCCAGGAAATTACATAATGTTCAGTTGGGATGGGAATCTTCTGGAGAATGAAGTTTAATTACTCACTGGGTAGCAAAGCCAAGTCCTTTCTCCACTTCTCTGAAACTGATGTTACCAGTTCTGAGAGGAGCCAGGTCTTTGCCATGCGGCCGGGGCTCTGCAGGCGGTGACCAAGATGGGGCGGGGACACCCTAAGGCCCAGTGTGGTGGCGCTCTGCGTGGCCCTTGAGGGACGGGTACTGTCTGTAAGGTTCTGGGGTGCTTCCTGTGCCTGGGGCCCCATATGCTCTCGCGCGCCAGGGTCCCCCCGCCCCCGCCCGCTGCAGTGCTGGGGCGGGGGGTGGGGGGGGCGTCCTGGCTGGGAGGTGCAGGCGGCCAGGGCCCAGGGCCGCTTACAGGACTGCCGTCTGTGTCCCTAGCAGTGGCGCAGAGGCTGAGGAAGCCGGGTTTCCCTGCGAAGGACGGCGAGGAGCCCGGCGCTCCTGGGGCTGACAAGATCCACTTGCCGAGAGCCCGAGAGGACCCGGGGAAGGTACGTGCGCGGCGCCCGGGCTGCAGGTGCGCGGGCGGGTGGCCCCGGCCTGGTGCTGAGGCAGGCGACGCAGAGCTGCCTTGGATCCTCTCCCCACGAGCCAGAGGGGTCAGCCGACGGCAGTGTGTTGGTGAAGCCTGTCGCCCTCCTCCGCGTCCTGCGTTCGGAGGGCCGGGGTGGGCTTCCGGAGCTGTGGCTCCTGCGGCCGGGGGGCTCCGGGCTGTCCTCCCCGGCAGAGGCAGCGAGGCTCGCGCAGGCCGGCTGGTTGGCGGGGTCGCCCTGGAGATGGGGTGCTTCCGCTCACCTCCGAGACTGCGGACCGTCCGCACTTGCTGTGGCTTCTCTCTGGCAGTTGTCTCCATTCAGGGACAGCACAGGTTCTGTCCCTTTTACTGTGTAGGGGCCCCAGGCCGCACTTGATGCCCGTCTGGGGAGGGTGTGCGGAGGTTTTCCACTGGAAAGTAAGCGCTCATTCATTGGAGCTGGTGGCGGCCACAGCCCTGGGGCTGCTTGTTAGGAGGGTGTTGTTTGGCTTACAGATCCAGTTGACCTTGAACTTCAACACAGCGGTCAGGGCACTGACCTGACCCCCCTTCCCCACGCAGTTGAAAACGCACATAAAACTTGGCCCCCCCCCCCCCCAACGTAACTACAGAGAGACTCCTGGTGACCGAAGCCTTACGGACACCAGCAGGCGAGGAGCACGTATTTTGTACGTTGTGTCTGTTAATTCTTACAACCGGGGCAGCTGGAGGGAACGTGTGTCAGAATGCCGAGGACGGGGCTACGCTCGCCGGGTTGAGGGGAGACCCTGCGTGAGTGGCCCGCGCGGCGCACACCCCGCGCTTTGGGGAGGAGGCCTCGCCCGCCTGGGGCTGCGTGGCCTGGGTTTGGCAGAGACATCGGCGTCTCGGGCCTGTGGTGCTGGGCTCGCCCAGGGGACATTGTGACGCCGAAAGCCCGTCTTCTAAGTCTCCCTGGCTTTGCCCTTGTTCCGAGTCGACTGAGGCCATGAGAACTTTCTCCTGTTGTTCAGGCCCCCAACTGTGGTCCTTTGCCCTGGAATGTTCTCTCCTTCCTGTGGGCCTGCGCTGTTATCCCGGGGCCAGAGCTGCCGGGCGTGCCTGTTCGGGTGGTCTCCCCCGCCTCCCCCCCCCAGCTGTCCCTGTGGCGGCGGCACCGCGGGTCGTGCTGGGTGACCGCGCCTCCCGTGGCAGACCCGCTCAGCCCCGTGCTGGCCGCGCGCTGCCGTCCCTGGAGCTCCGGGCCCTGCCCGCCGTGCGGACGCTGCCTCGGTCTTCACGGCCCCGGACGGGAGGTGCCGTTCGCTCCATTTTTCAGGTTCCTCCCCCCAGTCCTGATCCTGTCTCCGTGGGGGTCTCCCGGCAGCGGAGGCCGCTGAGGCTGCAGATCATGTAACCCAGAAAAATCCCCCGCCGCCCCTGCCTTAGACTCTCTGAAGGAAAATGACCTGAGGGTGAGATGGAAGGAACTGAGCGTTGCCAGGCAGAGCCCTGCGTGTCAGGGGCCGGCGGCCAAGTGAGTGATCCAGGAAGTCATCCAGTGCGAGCCAGAAACCGTTCTTAACCCTTCCCTCGCCGTCCGTGCCGCCCCTGCCTCCTGGGCCAGCGGACGGGAGCCCGAGGCCAGAGCCGGTTCCTTTGGCCGCAGGGTGCCCGCTCGGCCCCGCGTCTGCTGGGCCGCGTCTGCCCCGGACGTCACACATGTCCCCCACGCGGGACCTGCCCGGGAGCCGCGTGGCTGCCTCGAGCTCCCCGCCGGCCCCTGGCGCCTCAGCCGCCTGGTGGCGGTGGTGGTGGATGGGCTGTCCCCGTCCCGTCAGGCGGGGCCGCCCTTCTGGCCGCTCTGCCTTTGCCCTGCGGTGACAGGGATGCCCTCCGTCAGGCAAGGGTTAACAGAGGATTTGTTTATTGAATCACAGAGTAACTGTCACATGATTTTAATCAAAACACCATTTCCCTGACAACAGTGATGTCAGTCGTGTTATTGCAGGAAGGAGCAGCTGTGAGGGACACTCGGCCTCCACGCAGCCCGGTCTGGAGACTCCAGCCCGGGGAGGCGTCCGTAAATAGTGGTTGCAGGCGCTGACGGGCCAAAGCCGCCTCTCCCTCTGCTCCCCTGCGTCCAGCACCCCTTTCCCCTTCCGCCCTGCTTGCCTCTTGTGGTTTTCCCGGCTTTCCTGATTCTCTCTGGGCCCCGAGGACTTCTGGCCTCTGGCATGTGTCTGTCCTTCGTGCTCGAACCGGGTAGCTCCCGCCAGCCCGAGGTGGGGCCGCTGGGCAGCCCGGCCGCTGGGCTCCTGGGGCTGGCCTGGTGCCTGTCCCCGGCCCCCCCCCCCCGCCCCCGCCGGGCCATCTCAGGGGCTCGGCTCTGGGTGCCTGGATAGAAGAGGCCCCGAGAGGCTACCGGAGGCCTGAGTGAGGAGGACGCAGCCAGAGGCGGGGTGGAGCAGTGCCCTCAGGCTCTGGCCCCCACCCGCCACCATCCCCACCGCGGGAGCCTGGGGACCTCTGCCCCTCTGCCCAGGGGTGGGCCTGAAAGTCGCCGGTGGATGACAGAAGCCCCCTCCTGGGTGGGATGTGGATTCCTGCGGATGCTGTTCCGGTTGCGGCACCTGCGGCTGGTGCTGCCCAGAACTCCTGAGAATGGAAGAATCCAGGCAAGAGTTCTCGGCTCACCACCTGGAGTAGGTGCTCAGAACAGGGCAGCCATCTCCCAGGTGTCCCATGGCCATGTCGGAGCCTGGTTTTGGGGGGGTCAGCAGTTCGGCGAGAGCGGGGCGGGTAGAGGACGAGCCGTCGAGGGGCTTTCTGCTTGGAGGGCAGGGCGAGGCCAGGCTGCCCTGGACCCTCACAGTAAAGCTAGGAGTTGAATCAGCTGGCGTGTGTTCCCCGTTAGCGCTGGGCACAACGAGCCTCTGCTGTGCTGCGCTCAGGGCCCCGGTGGGGCTGGGAGTGGTGCCTCCCACGCCGTCCTGGCACCGGCCGCTGTCCCTGGGGGGCGCCGCGCTGTCTGCAGGGCCCTCTTGGCGGGCAGTGGGGGCTCCAGCGGGCGGCCGGGGGCAAGCGAGGCCCTCTTGTCCGGGCCGGGCCCTTCGCTCCCCGGGCCTGTCTGCTGGCACAGCGACCCTGCCCACCATTTGGGCTTCTCTGGGGACTGCGGGGCAGCTCCTGTGGGTCTCAGGCTGAGGCGGCGGCCGAGGCTTCTACGAAGGGCCTTGGGGGCTTTTCCGTCCGCTCAGCAGGGTCGCGTGCCCAGCTGCACCGCGGCCCTGGCACAGCGACGGGCTCAGGCCTGAGCGGCAGCGCCGGCCGCCCAGCCCCCTTCGCGCGTCTCAGGCCCCTTTCTTTCCTCCTCCTCTTCGAGGAGCGAGGAGGAGAGACGGAGTCAGCAGCTCTGCAAGCCTCCCCCACGGGGAGGGTGACTGTGTCTCTGTGAAGGAGCAGGGCCGTGAGGCCTTCCGGCCTGGGCAGGGCCCGGCCCCGCGCCGACGGCGTGCGGGTGCGGTGAGGGGTGCCGGCGCGGGAGGCGCAGGCCGTGTGGGCGAGTCCTGCCCCCGCTGGGCCCGGCAGAGACGGGGGTCTGGGGCTCCGCCCTCCTCCACCTGGGCCAGGACTTTGGCTCACAAAGGCCACAGAGGGAACGCCTGGAGGACGTGTCAGTCAGGGGCCTGGCTGCCTGGTGTCGGCCACTCTGCTGGCAGGTCTGTCACGTTGGCCTGTACTCCGAGGTGGTTTTTGGCAAAATTCGGTGGGAAAAGGGATAAGTTTGCAAAACACCATTGCTGAAATTGTTTTCCTTAAAAAAAGAAAAAAGGCAATTGAAACTCAGGGTCACTCAGTTCCTGGGTTGCCCAACAGGGGTAACAGCCTTCCAGGGGCAGGACTGAGCCCACAGCGCAGGGGGCGGGGCCACCCCTGCACCCCCACAGCCGGGGCGGTCCCCTGGGGGAGTTCGGGGCCGCAGCCTGGGCTCAACTGCGATGGTTTGAGTGAAACCAAACCCCCGTTGAACTTGCTGCCAGAAAGCAGGCTTTCGTGCTTCCGATTCGCCCCGGGCCGGCCTGATGCGCTGCGGCACAGGGACGCGCCTGCCCCCGGGAAGGGCTAAGGGGTGTGCTCGCCAGCGGGGGGGGGGGGGGGGGGGGGGGGGGGGGGGGGGGGGGGGGGGGGGGGGGGGGGGGGGGGGGGGGCGAGGGACCCGCTGCTGTGAATACGCTGCAGGGCCTTGCTGCCCCCTCCCCGGCGGGCCACCCCTTGCTCTGGGGCTTGAACCTGCGGAGCCGGATGCGCCTGCCACCTCTGGCGGCCTCTGGCGCGTGGGCTCCGGGAGCAGCAGGTAGTGCGGGCCGCGTCAGCCTGTCCCCGGCAGGGCAGCGTCCGGCAGTGGCGGCCACGGACTTGGCGGCCACAAGCAAGGTATTATTTACCCTGCTGACGTCAGTGAGAACATATTATCCGCTGTCCCTTCCTGGAGCCTGAAATGGGCACCAGAGCTCAGGGAACGCAGCCACCTTCCATACTTTAAATAAATTCTGCCCAAGGCCCGATGAGATAAAGGCCCCATCTCCTCCGCCTGACATTCAGATCACCCAGGCTCTTAGAAAACCAGTTGTTTTTATTTTAATTCAATTTTATGTTGGAAACATAAAAACAGTACATTTTCTTTGCAGAAAATTACCCCCTTTAAATTACTATTTGATAACAAAGATCATTTATTAAACTGCATTTTCGGCAATTTTCTAACATTGAAGGTTACATTTTGATTTTTTTTCACATTGGAGCTATTATGATTTGCACTCAAAATACCAAAACTATTGAACTCACCATTTTTCTTAGTAATTGAAAATAACACAGAAAAAATAACTACAGTTTGATTTTTATCAAAAGTAACTTTCACAAACCAAAGACCACCCTCTTCCTTCCAGAAATAAGCAAATAATCTTGCCCTTTCCACAAAGTGCAAATATCTCAATCGCTTTTATTAAATTGCAGTCCCCACAGAGAAGCAAACCTTTTCTTGATGCTGCTTTTCCCGTCCGAGACCCCGGCCCAGGCAGATTTCTGTCACCAGCCAGGGGCCGGCTCCCACCGTCCGGGGCGGTGCGTTTGCAGGGTGCTAGTTTGGACTTCCCTGGTTACAGCTCCCCTCCACCCCCCACTCCGCCTCGGACGAGACAGAGTAGTCAAGCAGAGTAGGTTAGCCTTTTTTAACCCGTAAAAGTGTCTAATCAGCCCTTGTGTCTAATAGACCTTAACGTAAAGAAATAACGCCCCTCCTCAGGGGAGGCTTTTCAGATTCGTCCCCAAGGGCCTCCGTTCCTGGGGCTGAGCCCCCAACGCAGCGCCGCCCGTCAGGGCTACTCCTCCAGGAAGGGACAGTTGTGCAACCAGGAGAGACCAACCACGCTGGCTGGCGGCCGGCTGTGGGGTCCGTGCAAGGCTCTGGGAGGCGCCCCCCAAGCCAGGCAGCTGCCAAGGGGAAAATCGGGTTGCGAGGGGCTGGAACACCCCACAGCTTGTCCCGGCCCCTCCCGATCAGTCAGGCCCCCTAAACTTTCTAGAGCCTTCGTGTCCTCAGCCGGGTGGCCAGCTAACTTGACTGACTGGTCGTGCGGAAGGGAAGAGCAGTCTGGTGAAACGTGTGTGGATTAATGTACAAACACTCTCAGGCATGCGAGCAGAGGAAGGGGTGGGGGTGTGAGCGGATGGCTGTGTGTGGCAGGGACAGGACACCAGCCTAACGGACCCCCCCCCCCCCCCCCCCCCCCCCCCCCCCCCCCGCAGGTGCTGATGACAGCGTGGGGACGGAGCCGGAGAGGGGGACAGGGGGTGGGGAGCGGCCCGTTCGCGCNCCGCACGACCACGGCACTGCGCCTGGCAGAGAGCTCGTACGTGAAAAAGGGTTTTGTCTGGTTTAGAAACAGGCAGCTGATACTGCCGTTGTCTTCCACCCCTCCCTCTGAAGACAGAAGTCTGTAAAAATTTCCAGAAGCAACACAGTGATCAAAGATCCCTGCCTCTATAATGACTCCAACTTACTACCTGTTCTCCAGTTTTTACCTTTGATGTCTAGGCACACAGAGAGCGAGCGGCTTGGGCGGCTTCCCAGGAGGCAGTAGAGGCGGCCCGGTTTGGGGGTACAGCCGCCGCCAAGGTAAGCGCCCCCGCACGGGGCTGAGGCCACACCGGTCTCTAGAGGAGGAATGTGAGAGATCTGGAGTAGGATGTCCTTTAAACCAAAAGGGGGCCTAGGTGTTAACGGTGGACAGAAACTCTTAACCGTGAGCCGACAGTCCTGTCTGGCGCGGGGAACCCAGTACTTAAGAACCACGGGCTGGAGCTCCCCGTGCCGGAAGCCACTCATTTGATGTGGCCGGAGCCCTGAGCTGCCCGCCCTGTCCCCGCGGTTTCTGCTTGGCCCTCCAGGCACACCCTGGCCACGCACACCGCCCCCCCCCCCCCCCCCGCAGGTGCTGATGACAGCGTGGGGACGGAGCCGGAGAGGGGGACAGGGGGTGGGGAGCGGCCCGTTCGCGCCGGACTCAGGAAGCAGCCAAGCAGGGCTCCATTTCTGGGGAACAGAGGGAGTCTGCCGTTCTCTTTCCGAGGAGGGGGCAGAGTGTGATACAGGGTCTTCCTCCGTGGGCTCCAGCCAGAGAAGAGGGGAAAAGGGGCGCCGCCGGGCAGGGCAGCGCCCCAGGGACCCTAACGGGCATGTAGCCCTGCTGCTGCGGTAACACGCTGTACTTGCCTTACAGGGACCAGCGTACCAGGTGCGTGTAAATCGCAGAGACACCCCTGCGCAGCTGGAAATTGCAGGCCTGGCGCACTTCTCCCAAAGCAGACACTAATACCCCTGGATTAAAAAAGAACATAGAGAATAAAGTACCACACGTATTGCACTTTTTGCCGAATGAAAATTTTACCTCATGTCCATGTTGCCAAAGTCTCTTCAGAGAAGTCTGGTTTACAAGACAGTAAAGCTAACGATTACTATACAGTAGTGTACACACTGCTACTGTGAAACAGACCGGAAAGAAAGTCATTATTTCCAAGTAGCCTCATAAGAATAGCGGTATGAAGCCTTCTTAGTGTCATTTTAGTGTGTGTGAAAACTGCTTGGAAGTGTACAGAGGTCAGAGGTCACTAGTTAGGGGACAGATCACGTGGGGCTGCGAAAACACTCAACTGACCAACACCAGTCGCTCACCAGCATACATTTCAGTCAGGATGATCGTTCTGGAATTGATTCATTTCTGCTTGACAAAAGCAAATAGGAGCTTACGACACGGGTCCAGCAGGGCCAGGTCACGCTCTTCACCGGGGAGCGCCTTCCGGCGGCGGCGGCAGCTGCTGGGACGCCCCCGCCCCCCCCTCGCCCCCCCCGGCCTCCCGGTCGGCCACGGCTCCAAGGTTCCCCAGCCCTGCGGCCTCTGTGTCCACCTGTAAGTGCTGCCCCTGCGGACCCCAGTCTCAGGCTGGAAGGCCTTTTCTTTTCACAAATATTACAGTGCTTCTGAAAATTTTGGAAAAATATCATTTAAACAAATCAAACCCTGTTTCATAACTGGCTTATTTTGCAGAGACTGAAAACGGGTTAGAGATTGTAACGAAAGCTTAGCTTCAATGAAATCATGTTCTCTATCTCCCGAAACTGTGAATCTTAAGCACAAGGAGGAGTAAATCATCCACAGGAGGAGCAGAATTCATCCCCCCTGTATTCTCCTCAGTTGTTAAGTCACAAAAACAGTCCTGCCCAGCACCCTCTCTTGCTACCCCAGACCCTCACTCCCGCAGAGCGTCTCCGTACCCGCCCCGACGGACTACAACGAGGAAAGGCAACTTAGAGGTGTTTCTAGACGCAGCATCAGTGTAGTGTCTCTCTGCTTTGTGCTCAGCGCGGTCCACTGCGGCGAATGCAGGCCGTCTGTCCTACAGGACAAACGCCCGCCTGTCAGGAACACTGGGATTGTACCGCCGGGTGGCTACCTGTTCCTTCCAGGGATACGATGACTAGCTGGTGCATCTAGCGTTTCCTTACTCTGCTGAGTGAGGTGTAAGGGGGAAGGTTACGTGTCACTAGTCCTCGAACGTGTCTGGCAGGTGGTCTGCTGGCTGGTTCACACAGCTGTGGTTCTGAATATTGCTGTAATACTTGAACATTTCATTACTAGTTAAAACTTTTAAGGAAATTAAGGACGCGATTCCCACATGGTGGAAAACAAACTCCGAAGGGACTTTGGATTTAGCATTGACATAAATGGAAAACTGTAGGTTTCTACAGAAATGAAATAATTAAAGCATGGTCTGGGGAAAAAGGCACAGCACTACCACTTCACACGGGAGGTCAAAGTTCATTTTTCTTGTCCTTAAAATTCCTAAGCCCTATATGAAACTGTCCAAATATACAAAGCTCCATAAACTACTAGCAACATAGAGCGTAAAGTCAAAGTAGTTACATTTTAAAGGAGCCGCTAGGCCGTCTGAAGCCGGGCCGCCCCGCAGCAGTCTGCACAGGAGACTGCGGAAGAGCCCGGCCTCTCCTGGCCCGGGGCCGGCGGTCCCCAAGCTCCACTGCAGGCGGGTTGTGTGGTTCTACAGGTAACCGCGTAGGAGCTCCGGGTGGAGACGACTGCCAGTCTCAGGGCTCAGTCCCGGCTGTCACGCAGCGGCCCGGAGACAAAGCTCTGGTCCCGCTGCTTTGCAGTGGTCTTGGAGACAACCTGCATCAGCAGCTTCAAACTTAGGATTCAGTGGCCAAGCGCAGCTTTCCTTCCTCTGCATCAAATCCCACTACATACTCTTCACTTGCCTGAACTCAACAGGCTGTTGCCCGGCTTCAGTGAAAACTATATTGCATTTTGCGTTTGTTTTGTTCTGCCCATCTCTGACGGCACACAGCTGTCCCCGAGGGTTTCCCCCAATAACCAACTCGTGTGGCTCCACACAAAACCTAGCTCTGCGTGTCCTCCCACGAAAACGGCCGTCGGTGCGTCCCAGCAGCGCTGCTCCACTCGACCGAAGGGAAGGGCACGGGCTTGGGCTCCGCCGTGTTCCAGGAACCCCCGCCCCCCGCAGCAGGTGGGGGCGCCGCCAGGAGGAAGCACCGGGGGGCCCTCTCATTCCAGTTGGGCGACGGGATTTGTCTCCATTTGGGAGGGGGCAGGAAAGAAAGCTGGACACTTAGAAGGCTGGAATAAAAATAGAAATCCACATTCTTCCCGCGCCGACCGGCCTCCCATCCTGCGCCGGCGCTAATTTACCAGGACGAAGCCGCCGTGCTGTGGGTCCACGGCCTCCAGCATCTCACAATCGAAGAGTCCGGGGAACTCGGCGAGGGCCAGGGGGTCGTAGCTGGAGGCGGCCTCCTGCAGTCCTGAGCCCCCCCGGGGACAGTCCTGGGCCTCGAGGCTGCCCGGCGCGGGCCCCTCCATGGGGTACGGGCAGTGCGGGGCGTAGTCCGGCTCGGGGGACGCGGCCCCGGGCAGCTCGCAAGTCTGGTAGGGGAAGCGGAGGGGGGCGGGGGCGGCTCCCGGCGGGGGGGGCGGCGGCGGCGGGGGCAGCGCCGGGGCCCGGGGCCCGGGCGAGGAGGGCAGGGGCGGCAGCCGCAGGTCCTCGTACTGGCCCAGGAAGGGGCTGAACTGCATCCGCTCGGGGCCGGGCTCCAGGACCGGGCCGAGCGGCTGCGCCAGGCCGAAGGGCGCGGGCGGCGGCGGCGCGGCCGCCTCCTGGCGGGGCAGCGGCGGCGGGAAGGGGCCCTCGGCTATCTGCATCTGATTGAAGTAGGCCTGCAGCTGCGACTGCTTCTGCAGGAAGAGTCGCTTCTGGTGGAGTCTAAAGGGGCAACAGCAAAAGACAGAAGTTTAAGCCTTCCTCGGGGATGGCAACTTTACCGTAAACCCGGGATCGGTCATTCGCTTCCGTCCCTCCCGCTTCTCTTGTCTGCGGCAGGAGAAACCCCCGTAGGAACCCACTGTCTGGGTTCTTCTACCTCGTATTTTCTGTCCCCAGATTCTGACCCCTCAGTGCTGAAGTGCATGCTCTCTTCTTCTCTAAGACTGAGCTTTACTCCCTGTGAAGCCAGAGGCGGATTTCCCACCTGGGGTGTTTCAAATCCTGGGTGGCGGGGGTGGGGGGGGGGGGCGACCCCTGGCCTCTGGGGGCGGCTGTAGGTTGACTGATTAGGGGGACTCCTGGTCAGGAGTGAGGACACAGAGTAGCACCCAGGCCGATGGAGTATAACCCACTCAAACTGCTTTAGGTCACAGATTCTGAAAGCTTAGGTCTATTCCTAACCAGAAAGGGAAAGGAAACAGCAGGCTTCAGCCAGCTGTCCCCCCTGCCAGGATTCCGGAGGCGGGAGCAGGTGGCTCAGTGGGTTCAGCGTCAGACTTCAGCTCATGTCATGACCTCACAGTTCATGAGTTCGAGCCCCGCATCAGGCCCTGTGCTGACAGCTTGGAGCTTAGAGCCTGGAACCTGCTTCATACTCTGTGTCTCCTTCTCTTTCTGCCCCTTCCCTGTTCATGCTCTGTCTCTCTCTCTCTCTCAAAAAACAAGTAAACATTTAAAAAAAATTTAAAAAAAAAGTGATCACATCTTGAAACCTGTGTCCTACTTAGCAGAGGCAAATGCTGACAAGGGGGGGAGGGGTACAACACATGGCTGGGGGGGCAGTGGCGACACCACCCCCAGTGACCTCACTCTCTCACCTGTGTTCCTGCAGCTGCTGTTCCAGGCTCCGCGGGGCTTCTTTACAATAAAGCTGACAGGTGTTCTGGGCTTTGGACAGAAGGCTGGGCTTCTGGAAGAGCAGGAAAAGAATTAGGAGCAGGACACTGTGACGACGTCCAGGCTGCAGTGAGCACAGCGGACGTTTGCCCGGAGGACGAAGCCAGCTGTGCCCCCCAGAGTCTGCGCAGGGTAAGGGCACGAACCCTCCTTCCCTGAGGCCCCGGGGGAGCCGTGCGGCCCACGGCCCTGGCCCAGCAGGCCTGCGTGTCTCTGCTCCACAGACCGACCTCGCTTTTCCTTTTCTAAGAGTCCTCTAGAACCCTAAGGCTCGTGGAAATTTAAAATAATGAGAAAGCGGAGTTAAAGGTTGACAGCCAAGGCCATAGTGCCTGGGATCTTTGTGTACCAATTTTAGAGATTTTCAGGCATTCATGCAGAGAGCTGATATTAACATTTTTTTTGCTTGAGATTTTCGTTTTATTTATTCACTGTGATCCAGAACACCAGGAGCAAAGAAACCCGGCTTCGCACCCCTACCGGCAGCACGACCCTTTCCTGCTGCCACTACAAGCATGAGGCTACGTCTGAGCGGGTTTCTAGAAACTACAAATCCAGAGTCCATCTACCAGCCTACAGAGAATACAGCATCTCCCATAAAGTCACCAAGCGAAACAGGTTTCTGCTGTGCCGGAACACAGATTCTGGACGAGCATGGCGAGGTGGTAACGAGGGTAATGTCCCACCTGCAGTCTGTGTAGGTACTGGGCTTCCAGGCTCTGCCGCGGGGACAGCTGAGGACGCACACTGCTGGGGACAGCGGAGACCGTTTTCTGCTGCTGGGGACAGCGGAGACCACTGTCAGGAGAAACTTCCTCCTGAGGAGCAAGGGGGATGGAAACCTTTTCAATTCTCCATGTGGGAGAAAGTTTCAGTTCTGTGTTTAAGCACCTTGGCAAATGTCCAAGCGGAACTCCAACTCTGTAAGACTTAATACTTAAAGCTTTTTACATAACTAGAAGGCTGAGGGTTAATCTCTTGGCCAAAAAAGGTGTACATGTATCATCTGCAGTAAACGATGGCCTCGTCAGTGCCGCGGCAAAGGCGCTTGATATCACCAGGAGGCCATTACATTCTTGTGGCCATCAAATGCTGTAATATCCTTGATGCACTGAAAATAGGCTCAAAGTAAAATTTATTGGGTAAACAGCAGTATTTTTTGGTATTTTTAGCAAATAATCCACTTAAAATATTGAATAAAGTGGTATCAAAAGTAATGGTAAGAGTGCCTGAGTGGTTCAGTTAAGCATCAGATTCTTGGTTTCAGCTCAAGTCATGATCTCAGGGATCTGGAGTTCGAGCCCTGCATGGAGCTCTATGCTGACAGCATGAGGCTGTAGGTACTAGGCTTGGGATTCTCTCTCCCTCTCTCTCAGCCCCTCCCCTGCCCACACTCGCTCTCAAAATAAATAAATAAACTTAAAAAAAAAGTAATGGCCATAAGCTTCACATTTGTGTGAGCTTGTGTGTGTGTGTGCGCGCGCGTGCGTGTAGGGGGAGAGGAGTTCAAAGGACACTGTAAGAAGTCAATGCATATAAAATCTGCCATATGGACCAAACACAGCTGAGAGTATCGACCCCTCCTTAGGGCAGTAATCACCGGGGGCCAGCGGGGGACGGGTCTAGTCTGTCAGTGGCAGGTGGCAGCAATAAGGAAAAGTTTTAGGCTCTGAGACAGTTCAGAATGGCCTGTCTGCTTCAGGCCTGGAATCAAGCCTCTAAATGAAATGACACATCTCAGGACAAGGTGAGTCCCCGTGGCAAGGGCCCGAGGCACCCACCTGAGGGCAGCTGCCAGCAAGGTCCTGGAGCTGGGGCGCCGCTGGTGCCAAGTCCTGGTCTGCCTCTGGCCCTAGCTGCTCATACAGCAGCTGCACTTTGTTCAACTCGAGGATTCCTTTGGTTCTGGCCAGATTCTGAAGATGCTGTCTAAATGCCACAATTCCTGAAAGAAAGAACGAACAACGGCCAGTTTAAATACAATGCAAAGCCTTCTAGTGATCAGACATGTGACACCGTGGCCACAAACCCCCTCAGGTCCTGCCACAGAAGAGTTTTACGAGCCCCAGTCACCTTGGGTGAGGGAGGTATCCGACGCCCTGCGGCCCTCTCTGAAGCTCACTGGTGACCTGTTGTGAGCCTCTCGCTTCTGGGAGCTCAAAGCCTGCATGGCTGGGTTGGCAGGTCTCAGGCTGATGAAGGGAGAGGTCATGCGGGGGGACGGCTGATTGGCTAACATGATGTCCTTCAGGGAAGGGTTGTCTTCCAGAAAGTTCAGGTCCCTCTGAACAGACCCCATCTCATACTCAGAGTCCACACTGTCAAGGGATGGGTTGTCACTCATGGAGAAAATTTTCCCTTTAAGAGAAAAAACAACAACAAACCAAAAAGATGTATGGCCTGCAGCAAGCAGCGCCTTCTTTGAACATGGGATACAAAGTATAACTAGCTGGAGTCTGCACAGCTACAGCTTTCTTCATCTCCAATCTCCACACTCTTCCAGAAACTTCTTACATGTTAATTTAATCAGCTTCGAATTTGGTGGCATGAACACCCTAAAACTTGTGCCCGTGAGATCTCTGCCACCCCAAAGCCAGGGTCCTCGAGGGGCCACACCGCACTCACACGGGTCTCGGCAACTGCGGGCACCAGCTCGCACATACCACACTTCAAACTTCAGTGGCCGCTGAGCGGGCCTAGTCCTACAGCCTGCTGCGCGGGGTCCCCAAGTGAGTGAGGCGCAGGCAGCATCCTGAGCAGCGGGGTCGCTGCACTTTTCTGGAGACTGAAGCAGGGCTCAGGCTAGGAAGGCGCGCTGGTGCTTACTGTCCCCTACCTGAGCCAGGCACCACGACCAGCTGGTTGGTCACTTCTGACAGAGTGTGCCGTCTCTGCCCGCCGCGCGTGGACTGGAACGTGTCGAAGGCCTGGCTGGGGTCTTCCTCGGCCTCCCCCTCCGTCTCCAGCCCCTCATCGATGGATGTCTCCATCATGTTGCTGGGCAACGACTGGCACCCCTTCCTCACGAGGACGGGAGGAACAGGGTCCAGCAGGCAGCCGTTTACCTAAATGTCAGTGAGAGGAAACCATCAGTTGCTGCTCTGCTGAGACATCAAAAAACAACAACAGAAAACCCACAGAGGAAAAAATGTCAAGACTTGGGGCACTAGAAATTGAGTAAAATATTAAAAATGCACAGATCTGTTGCTCATGACAACACATACATGAGAAGCCAGGGCACGTCAGCTGCAGAGCTCAGAGACAGAAGCCCTTTATGGCCCGAACTGGCACTGCCTCCCAGGTTTCTGTTAGTCATCTGTATTACAATAAACAATTTTTTTAGTGGTTTCCAGATGAATAAGGGTATATTAGCTTGAGGCCTACCAGTTATTTTTTTTTTTAAATAAGGGAAACGATGAGGGGGAGGATGAGATAAAAAACAAAAAGCAAGAAACCTGCATGTCTCACTAAGAAAAAAGAGTAGTCCCTTCCATTCTTTTAATTGTCAACCACAAAACATTCTGGAAGGTTCTAGACATACTTTTATGTTCATAATTTAAGTACCTGCCCATTTGATTTAGTCTTTAATTGGTTCTCTGTGCCTGGGGAGTGGAAAAAAGAATTCTTTAAAGACAGACTGATATCACAAAAAGGATCGAGAAAAAAAAACCTGAAATGGCCACCAGCCAAAGTCTTCCCTTATAGAATAACAAATGAGTCAGAGCCCCGAAATTCCAGCAGAGGTTAATGAGCACCAGGGCAGCAAATGCACACAGCAGCTGGAGCTCCTACCCCACGGGGGTGAGCTTGGCCCGGCCCCCACGCCCACGAGGACTCGGCCCTCCTCGGCAGCCCAGCAAACCACCTCGCGGCAGGTGGAACCGGCAGACAGAGGGGACCGTGGCTGCCAGCTCTCGGGCGGTAAAAGCCCCAGTGAGGAGGCAATTATTTACTTCATTACCGTGACTATTCCCCCGTGGAAATCAATCCGTTTTCCCCTCTGAATAGCTGCTCAGGAGCAACCAGTTACAGGCCGCTGCGCTCTACGTGGTGCCTGCGCCTGGAACCCGCTGGGTAGAGCTATTGTTCTCTTTGGAAGGCCGAGAAGCTCATGTATGTGAGAGGTGACGTGGGACTCCCCATTGCCAGACACAGGGAAAACTTTCCTCTTATGGCAACCAATCTGAAGCCACTGCAAGGCCCTTTATTTGGAGAGGGAGACTCTGTGGGTGACTCAGATCTTTGTTTGCTTGGGGGAGGGGACAGTTATTCCATAAAAACTGCTCTGGGGCTGTAGCCGTTACTTGGACAAGGTGGCTAACGTGTGACAGGGTTTTAAAGTGACAAAAGGAAGAGTGGTAAATGCATTCTTCCTACGCTAAGACCAACCGTCCCCACAAGGCACCAGAAACAAAAAACTCTGACATCTGCCCAGTGACTCTTAAGCTCCCCTTGGCCCTTCCCTTGGTAAGTGTCCCCCCCCCCCTTTTTTTTTGACACACTCAGTAGTTTCCTTGTAGGAAAGAATGGCTCTTTGGGAATGTCTACCTCTAGGTTCCTTAACTATCTACGAATACAGTTTTCTAAGAATAGCCAAGGATGATTTAGAAATGAATAAAGCAATAAAGACTTAAGTAAATATCTAACTGAGCATCTTTATACTTCTATAAGCCTGTCAAAATTTTACCAGACATTTCTTGCAGTATAGCCTTGCAATCAGGTTGTCTTTTTCCTTAATAGAGAAAAGTCATCTTTTTTGGAGCACTCAAAAGGCCTTGCAGTTCACCTAAATTTATGTTCTTTTCTTAAACTGTCTGCTTATAAATTATCTCCTCACCTAGACTACAACAGGAATGAGGTCTTTCATTTAAAAACATTTGCTGAATTCAATTTCATCCTGGTCTGGATTTTTCAGATGCTGTTTGATGGTGCTCAATCAGAAAGCACTGCTGGGGAGGGGCCGGGGAGCACTCACACATAGTTCACAGGTGTGAACACCTTCAGCTCCTTCATTTCCTGAAATGGGTGATAACCACGCCACCCTTGCCTGCCAATTACCAGGGGTCTTGATACAACAAATTCAGCCCTAGGACTTTGTGAATGAAATGTTGGGGTGATCTACTTAGGTGACTTAAGCTATTAGAAGGTCTTTAGTCTAGGAAATAATCTAGGCTAACTATAAATTACAGGACTTCGAAACACATGGGTGAAATGGACATTTTCCAATACACTGTTTTTGTCTTTCCTTAAAGCTCAACTGATCACGTCTAGTAAGAGGCCTCATTGCAACAGGGAGTACGCACGTAGGAGTCAAACCCTCAGAAAGTCTACCATTAACTGGTAACACCCAAGTCCAGCATAAACACAAGATTCTAGCACAAATGACTGGTAGACTGTTATGTGCTGAATGGTTGTGTCTCAACTGCACCCACCCCCGCCAAATTCACATATGGGAGCCCTAACCCCCACTGTGGTGGTGGTATTTGCAGATGCAGCCTCTAGGGCAGTCATAAGGGTGGGGCCCTGACCTGGTGGCATTAGTGTCCTTACAAGAAAAGATGCCAGAAAGCTCCCACGTGCGAGCTCTTGCTTGCGCGCACACTCTCCCCACGTAAGCACAGAGGAAAAGCCAGGGAGGACAGAGAGAGAAGGTAGTTTTCTAGAAGAGACTGGAAATAAAATTGGTCAGAACCCTGGTCTTCAACTTCCAGCCTCCAGAGCTGTGAGAAAATACATTTCTGTTGTCTAAGCCCCCTGGCCTGTGGTATTTTGTTATGATGGCCTGAGCAGACTACGACAGGAGACCAGTCAGTGCACAGTATTGGCCAGGTGACTTGGAGCCTGTCCTATCTCACGCGCACCCTCAGTGCCTGGCCAGCTGGGCGCATACTGCGCAGCACAGGCTCAAACCTCAGCTCAGTCACTTACTGGCAGGTTGTTCAACTTCTGTAAAGCTCAGTTTCTCTCACATGTAAGATGGCTGCTTGGGGGGGGATGAACTAAAATATCATATCTATTATAGGATTTCCTGATCAAAAGAAAAAACTGTTTAACAGTAAAAATTTTTAAAAGCATCAGAACAGAACTTCACCATTTTCTTTTAAAATCTTATTTATCATCTTGAGACAAATTAAACAAATAACCAGGAAGAAAGAAGTGGATAACCCCAGTTCTAGCAATTTATCTTAAGGAAATAATTAGAAGTACAGTCAAAGATTTAGACACAAAGACACTCCCCTGAAGCACATTTGAGGTTGCAAAAGTAAGTACCTGATGTCCCAAAATAGAAGTTAAATAAGAGTATACCTAATCCAATATATTAGGCCACTGTTCTGTTTTCAGAGTGCATGATATGGGAAAAATGTTCATGATGTTATATTACCTAAAAACAAGATACAGAATCATATATAACAATACAATTTTGTTCTAACAAGTCTACCAAGACATCCTCCACTCACCCACCCACCCATCTATAATCCACGTTTAGAAAAGATGCCAGAATACGCCTATCTTTGCATAACAGGATTATGAATAATTTTTTTATCTCTCTCTGAATTTTCCATGTATGATTTTGACTGGTTTTATTTTTTCAATTATAAATCAATAGTTTAGGTTGAGAACTCAAAAGGTAATCGTCTCCCCTTTACAAAGCCTTAGAGGCATGTCCTTTTCAGACCTACACTCAGGTAAGAGTAAACAGACCTGGGACACTTGCATATTCCTCGCGTGGCCACTCAGCTAGGAAAGAGCCTGGGAAATCCTTTGTTGTAATCTCTACTACAATGTTAAAAGGGACTAAAACGTGTGTGTGTGTGTGTGTGTGTGTAAAACTCATTATTCCCACAGAGAAAGGAAATGAAAGCACTAACTCAGAGAGGCGTTTGCACTTCTGCGTTCACAGCAGCGTCATTCAGCAGCCAGGGTATGGAAACAGCATAAGTGTACATCAACAGATGAGTGAAGAAGTTGTCATATATACACACATAAGAATAATAATGCTAGAACATTATTCAGTCATGAAAAACCAAGGAGCTCCTACCATGTGCAACCACACGGATGGAGCCTGCAGGCATTACAGTAGGTGAAGTCAGACCAAGACAATACGAGATGATCTCACTCAGATGTGGAATTGAAAAACCAAAAAGCCAAAAGAACAAAACCAAACTCACAGAGACAGAGATAAGACCTGTGGTTCCCAGAGGGAGAGCAGGGAGGGGGGACGGTGTCTGGAGGAAGGGGGTCAAAAGGCACAAACTTGCAGCTGTAAGATAAGTAAGTACCAGAGGTGTGACGCACAGCGCGAGGACCACAGCCAACACCGCTGCAGGGTGGTCGGGCAGGTTTTAAGGGACTGAGGAAATCCCAAGAGTTCTCATGAAAAGGGTAATTTTTCTATTTTTTCTTTTCTTTCTGTGTGTCTGAATGAAAAGACGGAAGTCAGCTGACCCCACTGTGGTGATCATTTACCCACACATGTGTGTCCCGCCACCATGCTGTGCACCTTGAGCGTCCACAGCGATGCAGGTCTATTATTTCTCAATAAAACTGGAAAGAAACGGATTATCCTCAAAGAAACCCACAGAAGAGAAAGACTGACCTACAGGGTTTGTGCACCTGTCCCTCAATGACCTATGTGTCACCTGGGGCTCTCTGTTACTGCTCAGATTTGGGGGACGGTCTCAGAAAGGTGGTGGTTTTTGCAGGAGCCCCAAACCAATGTTTCAGTGCTGACTCCCGAAGGGACTTTCCTGACGGTTTTAGGACTTCTGGGACAAGGGGACAGGTGAAATCTCTGTGAGGGACGGGATCTGCCAGCAACTGGGAGTAGGAACGAATGGACAATACATGCATTTCTGAAGCATCTGTTAGAAGACAAAAAATGGGCGTCCCAGTAAATGAGTAGGAAGTAATAGGAACCACAACGGAGCCGTAGCTCTGACAGCTTTGTGTGTGTGCACTCACTGATGGGTCACCAAAAAAGAGGTCCTAGGGAGGGAACAGGGGACAAGCATTTTTGCTGACATAAACGAAACGGTCCACAGAGAAGACCAGGGGGTGTCTCTGGCCTGGCTAAGTGCCAGGGCAGCACTGCTCTTCCTACAAATGCAAATACACCATCTAGCTACTGTCTTTATCTTTCACAAAATCATTCATTTCCTGTCTGTTTCCTAGTTACGGGAACAATCACAAGCTTTAAAAATAGCTTGCCCTATATACTACAGCAGACAGTGCCCAATCTGTGTTTCAGGCCTGATGCCCTCACAGATAAGCTTTTAGCAGGCTGCTTTTTAATTTTTTCAAGGGAATTAGATCTTAAAAATAAATTACGTTGTCCCAACGTATGGCTAAATTTCTAGGTGAGGACATAGGAGCTGACGAAGTTACTGGACATCCTAGGCAACCACCGACAGAGGAAACATGCTGTCCGCAGGAAGTGGCCTCATCCTCAGAAACACCGACTCTAACTCCTCACGGTCAGCAGTGAACACCTGCTCGCACAGCCTCGCCTCCAGCTGCCTTGATTACGGTTTAGCTATACACATCACCTAACTTCTGAATCAGCTCTACCTCCAGAGACCTGGATTTCTGCAAGTGGCACTTACCCTCCCAAACACCGGGGCTCAAAATGCTGTTAGGAGTTTGGACTTCTTTTTTCTGGACCCTGAAACTCTATCAATTTTTGCTGCACAATCTCACTCATACCATCCCCTCTTCTGCAGTTTCTTGAGCACTAACAGTCCTGGCCCTCATCATCTCCCCGCTGGACACCTGCTCTAAGCTTCCACTGTCCCTGTCCCCATCCAATGCAGGCTAGATAGATACCTTCCAGGCTCATTTCTGAAGCACAGTATGGATTCAGCCTAGAGAAAAAGCCTACATTCTCGGGCTTGACACTCAAAGCTAAGTTATTGGTCTTTATTTCATACAGCTCCCCTTCATACGTGCTTTTCCTCAGAGACACACTGAGCTATTGGTCTTACATGGACCTAAGCTTTCCTGACATTTGCTTGCTCAGACTTTTCCCTCCACCAAGATGCCATCCAGCTCTATTCCATCCCACCCCTCAATTCCCTGCTCACAGTTAACCTAGACTGTCCTGGTCAAACCTGCTAAAAGCAACTCCCCTAACTTTTTCCCACTGCGCAGCACTTTGATTTAGATCTTGAAGGGAACGATTACGTTTTATTAATGTATTCAGCACCTGGTACCTTGTCTTTAGTTATGCATCAGGTTTCTTCTGCTAGACTATGAATGTGGAGGCATAATTCATGTCTGAGTTATCTTTTTATTACCTAAAGAGGCTAAAAAGATAGGGAACAAATAATAATTGAGTTTTTACAGTATGCATAGAATCTCACACACAGTATCTCAATTAATCCTCACAAGGATCTCATAAGGGTAAGGGTTCTCATTTTATGGAGAACAGAGGTTCAGAGATGTTAGTCACCCTGCCCAAGTTCACACAGCTGGGAAAGTACAGTCTATTTAAAACATACTCCAACATCTATGTTCTAAGATCTGCCCATTAATACGATCCTCTGGATATCACTTGATGCTCAGTATACAAAACACGTATTAGAAGTTAAATAAGGGGCATCTGGGTGGCTCAGTTGGTTAAGCGTCTGACTGTTGGTTTTGGCTCAGGGCATGATCTCATGGTTTGTGAGTTCGAGCCCCACATGGGGCTCTGCACTGACCGTGTGAAGCCTGCTTGGGATTCTCTCTCTCAGAATAAATAAACTTAAAAAAAAGTAAGCATCCGTCAAATGCAAGAAAGAAGCTGTCAACTTCTATATATTAAAAGCCAACTTCATGCAGCACATAAGGGATAAACTTACCTCATTTAAGCGTATTCAAACAGAACAAAAAAAATGTTGGACCAAAAAAGACGGCCCATTATTTTGCAGCTACAGCACATGCAGCAGAAAAGAGGTAATAATAACACAGACGAAGCTCAATGCAGCACATTAATTATATTTCTGTTTTCAGAATTACAATTTGTTAAAAAAAAAAAAAAATCCCACACCTATGAGGGATCTAGAAACCTAAAGAGGGAAGGGACTGCCTAAGGAAAGAGAAAGAAGGATTTGGAAAGTACATAGAAGGTCTGACAAGTTATGCAACAGCTATGAAAAGACAACAACGAGAGCCAAGTTCAGCCCAGATATTTTTCTCAGGTTTCTGCAAGAAATGACACTCCTGAGTGATTTGAGGAAATGACAAAGGTCACCAGAGCCCAAGTACAACACTTGGGGACCAAACTCAAGTCCCAGCCAAACTGCGAGCTCAGAGTCTTTCAAACACGTTCGTACCTTTGGTGTGTCGACACATTCTTCTTCCATGAACGCTGCCTCCGCCTGACAGCTGGACGCTGGGAAGGAAAAGGCCTCCATGTTGGATGCTGGTGGGAGGAGGGCAGAGCGCATCAGCCGCACGTTCGGTGAATGCACGGTCACCGGGAGCCCCACAGTTTGGGCCTGAAAATATGGCAAGAACAGTTTGGGAACATTAATACTCTCTCTACAAATACACAAAATTTTTGGAATAAGATACCTCTTCCTGGTACAATTAAAGAATAAGTAGCTGGAATCCCAGAAAAAATGTGAGGAGACCGGGACGTGGTACAGATCCTGATTTGCCGCAGTCTCAGGGATCAGTTATTCTATGCGTTCCATCCCCGTTCTTCAGAGAGGTGCCTGTCACACAGATGAAAGGAAGCTGGTCTCGGCACAGACCCTAAGAAGGCGTTGCTTCTTACTCAGCAAACTCATACGGTCTCCATCCTGAACACGTCACCACACACCAGTTACACAGAAGAGAGAAGCCTGTGTCCAGGGGCTCAAAACTGACCCAGGGGTAGGCACGCGTGCGCGCACACACACACACACGCACACACACATAGGTGGGGTGAGGTGGTTACCATTTCCTGACAAGGCTATGTGTACAGAGGAAGAAAAGGGAAGTGGCAGCTACTCAGAGGGGACAGGACTGTCCTCCTTCCAAGGAGGTGCGCAGCCTGAGCACAGGCTGCTGGCCCAGGGGAAGGAGAGGTGCTGCTTGCTGAGCAACTTATTTTCCTAAAGTCAACCTACTGTAGAAAGCTCTGGATGGTTTTAAGCCCATTTTCATGTCTCCTCTGTTAAGAACTCTATGTAAACAAGCATTACGAACTCTTATCCATCGTATAACAGAGGATCTTTTTTTTTTTATTTTAGAGAGAGAGATAATCTCAGGCAGTTTCCACACTCAGCATGGAGCCCGACACGGGGTTCTCTATCCCATGACCCCGAGCTGAAATCGAGTTGGACTCTGAACCGACTGAGCCACCCAGGCACCCCCAGAGAATCTTTCTTTATGACAATGGCACGGATTGATTTTAAAGATGAAACTACTGGATAATCCTACCCTGCCATCTCTTTAAAATTAGTGGAATAATTTATTTGATGCCTTTTGAATACAACAGACACTGCCAAACAGTTAAGGGAACACTCATCACCCGAGTGTCTAAAAGGCAGAGGAACGGCCTATTTTTTCTTTTACACACTTAAAGGGACTTAGGGTGGTGAGTTTTAAATTCAAGCAAATAAAAAGGAACAATATGGTATGATTTTAGCTTCTCTCCTCCAGAGGCCTGGATTTGATTCCTGGCTCCTTCACTCACTGTGTGAACATAATCAGGTTACCTAACCTCTCTGAATCCCATTTTCTTCACCTGCAGAAAAGGGCACAATCGCTAGTTCACAGTGACACCAGGACTGTAAGAGGTAACGTGTCCTTCGGTCCATAATGTCAGTTCTGCCTTTCTCCTTCCTTCCAAAGTTGTAAAAACAGTTATAAGAATTTAATATAGGAGTTGGCCTGCAAATAAATACCATTTTGTTCTCAGATATTATCTAATGGTTCTCTGTTAAAATTTTAGGTTGATGGTTTTTGATGATGGGGGATGCGTTAGAAATATACCTTATATTTGAATATACTTTGAACATATTTAGAATGTTTTATATTTGGTTCATTCCAACATTAACATCAGTAGATATGATAGCAATAGCTGGGGTGCCTGGGGGGCTCAGTCGGCTAGTCGTCCAACTTCAGCTCAGGTCACGATCTCACAGCTTGTGGGTTCGAGCCCCACGTCGGGCTCTGTGCTGACAGCTCAGAGACTGGAGCCTGCTTCGGATTCTGTGTCTCCCTCTCTCTCTCTGCCCCTCTCTCACTTGCACTTTGTCTCTCAAAAAAACAAACATCAAAAAAATAGCAATAGCAAAGCGTAGGTAAAAACAGGAAAACCCACCACATTGTATACCGTCCTGAGCATGATAACAAAAACAGCTTTTCTAATATCATCAGTCCTTGTGCTTATATCCTAGGCCACTTTTGAGGCTAAACAAATCTTTTTTTTCCTTTCAAACGTTAGTCGTTTTAATTTTTTTTCGGCCCTGTGTCACAATGTAAAATGTAAACTTTCTAATAAAGTAGATTTCATGCAGTCTTCTTACTCTTATCATCATTTTTTTTTTCCCCAACAAAGGATAAAGTTGAATTTTGATTCCTACTTCCCAAATGTATTAGGTTGCTCCTGGTGTATGAGAGTAGCCTAAGCTATCAGGGCAAAGCATTACTTAAAGACACTGCCGGAACTGAGGCACTAACACAGTAAGCAGGAAGCGTTGTTCCTTCTCAGTCACTACCTCCTAGGAGCTGTGACTTCTTAAATGGCAGGGTCATGCTGTGCCAGATCAAGCGTAACACATTCTCTTTGACAACTGTCATGTCTGACCTGGACTACAGCAACCTACAGTGGACGTGGTGTGGACAGAGGAATAACCCATTTCGGTGTGACAACCACTTCACAGGACACAGGATGGTAGGTTTTAGTGGTCTACTTTTTAGCATTTTTGAAATCATTGAAGGAATTAAAGAAATCTTTTTGGAACAAGGTAGAGGGTAAATATTCAAATGGTATGCTCGGCACTGTCATAAAGAAGATGTCATTATAATAAATAGATGGATGACTAATGTCCCAAGGAAGCAGACACTACCAGTTTCTTCAAGAGTGGCAACAGACAATGATCACGTCCAACTAACTGAAATGACTTTTTAGACTGTATGTGTTTATTGTCTTGAATCTCTTCTTCTGATTTTGTGCTTTTTTAGAATCGTTAAAATGAAAATGTTTCTCCTATGGGAAAATCTTTACTGCTCTAATAGGAATATGCCGGTTATAGACAAATTGTGTGCTCTGTCACACTTCTAAACCCCCAGCCCTCCCCCCGTCCCTGAATCCATATGTTACAGCCCTAACCCCCAACACAACTGCATTTGGACTGAGAGCCTTTTGGGGGGGTAAAGTTATATGAGGTCATAAGGGTGGGCTCTGAATCCGAAAGGACTCCTGTCCCTCTAAGATGAGGATGAGACACCAGGGATCTCTCTTTCTCTCTCTCTGCATATGCAGAACAAAAGCTGTGTGAGGAGGACACACTGAGAAAGCAGCAGAGAGTTCTCACCAGAAATCAGTCCGGATGGCTCCTTGACCTTGGACTTCCAGCCTCCAGACTAGGGCGAAAATAAATTTTTGCTATTTAAGCCCCTCAGCCTGTGGTCTTTGTTATGGTGGCCCTGGCCAACTAGAAGATGCTTTTTCTTACAGTTGTGGAGGGCAGCCTCTAACCAGTAATCAGTGTTTCTTTCTCATCTGCTCACAGTTGACAGAAACCTGGAGTGAAGGACTATTAGTTAGGATTCCTGAGAGAAAGGCATGACATACATGGTTTCTAAATCGGTGTCTGTATCTGGACTAACTGGACACTAACATTTCTTGCAGAGCATATGGCAGACAGAAGTACTCTGAATCATCCTAAGGTAGGAAGCTGGCTATTTTCTAATCACAATAATGGGTACTTTATCACTATACCATAAATTCTTTACATGAAGGGACTGTTTCCTGGCACAGAAGTACTCAATTTGTTGAACTGAGCTACAAGTAGATGTTAACTAATTGTATCTTTGTAGCAAACTTATATAGGAGGTACTGCTATTTCTGGTTTATACTTAAGGACCCTGGAGCTCAGAGATGCTGACTTGCTGAAGCCACTCCACTTGGTATGGAACCCAAGGTCTGTGACTCCATGGTTCATGCAATCTCTGCATGGGATCATGTTGCTTAATTTCTTATTGTTACACCAACTACAAGTGATTTGCCACTTCTTTATTTTTAAAAAAATTTTAATGTTTATTTAATTTTGAAGGGGGTTAAGGGGCAGAGAGAGAGAGGGAGATACAGAATCTGAAGCAGGCTCCAGGCTCTGAGCTTTCAGCACAGAGCCCGATGTGGGGCTCAAACCCATGAACTGTGAGATCATGACCTGAGCCAAAGTCGGCTGCTTAACCAACTGAGCCACCCAGGCGCTCCTCCGATCTGCCACTTCGTTAAAACAATAGTAGAACAAAGAATTAAAGGGAAAAGGCTCTACTAAAACATTGAGCCCAGGGAAATCTATTTTTTAACAAGTTCAAGAAACCACAAGAATGTGAAATCTCTCAGGGAAGAGAGCATCTTGTTCAGTTCCAGTGCCTGCTGCTCAGGGTCCAGAAGGCACTTGGGACAAGCCTATGACTGGACACTGAAGACTTCTACTTGAATTAGTTACATTTTTAAGTCTCAGTAAGTAGCTTTCTATGACAACTTGGGTCAACGCTTAAAACGAAAGTAACTCATGTGGTGTTTGGTAATAAAAAAATTATCAAACCCAAGAAGCTATGTTATAGATCTGAACTCTCAGCCAAGTCAAACGTAATTTCAGCTCTCCTAAGGAATCTGCTCCAAGCTTCGATAAGAAAGGCAATCATGTGCAGTGATGTGTATGTGCTCAGGGCCAATCATTTACATAACCCCATGCCTTGGTCTGTACGACGTGAGCAAGAACGAAGAGACCTGGGGCTTTCCTGCTTCCGGTCCTGCTGCCTGGCAGCACTTCCCAGGGGGGCGGGGGCACCACTGCACCCGTTACTCCCCCTGCGAAGTATTTTATCATTTTATCCCCCTCCTGTCTTGAAAGCAGTACCATTCAACTCTGAAACTTTGAAGGATATCAAGTGCTCCGAGAGAATCTGACCCAAATATTTGGAACTTAATCCATATGTTACATTAGTTATCAATATTCACGTTATTTTATATATTAAAGTATGTATAACAGTGTATACACCGTGTGCCTACTCAGCTCAAGAAGATCTTAATTTTGTTAGGTTTCCCCCCCACATGTTTGGTAGAAGCCAATATAAAACTGTATGAAATCTTCTAAGCTTTGTTACACTGCCAGACGAAGAATGTCTGCTCTTACTTGCCCTCTGAACAAAGCAGGCACTCACAGAAGCCCGTGGGAGCCCTAGTGGATGGTCTGAGTGAACCACTCCTCTCCTCAAACCCTATGTGGCTGATTTCCCAGCTCCCCTCAGCCCTTGGCCTCTCTCCTGGAATCCGGACCTCTTCCTCTCAAGCGACAGGGTCTGTGCCACCCCTTACTGCTCCAGCCTCGGGCTTGAGAATGGGATCATTTCCAAGTCATGGCTGTCCCTTCCCCACCAACAAGTATTACTTTATATAATAAACATTTACAGAACACGTTCTAAGTGCTGTACCACTATCAACTAACTTAAACATCAGAACATTCTATATTATCCCCATTTTATAGTTTGGGGAACTGAGGCACAGAAAGACCTTACGTAACTTTCTGAAGGTCAGGAAGCAGGAGGTGGCCTGGTCTGAGGTTTGCCCAGAGCACCTGCTCTCACCACCGTGTTTCGCTGTCTCTGCAAACCACTGCCGAGTACGTCCAGAGCCCCAACCAGCACGCTGTAGGCCAAGCCTGTGGTGTTTACTACTTGCCTCCTAAGTGCTCTCTCCAAAGTTCTTCCCTTCCTGGCCAATCTTTCTTTCCCGATGTCACCGACTAATTAGATCAAAGCCGGGATATGATTTTATCACTTTCCTGCTGAAGTCTCCCATCATTCCTTATAGTTTCCTGAATCGTAGGTAAACTCTTCACCTTGGCATTGGAAGCCCTTCACAGCGTGGCTACAACCTCTTCATCTCCCTGGTGGGCTTCAGTTCCGGGGTGCTATTGGGAGCCCACCCTGCCCTTGTGCACTTGAGTACTTGTGCTCGAGCTGCTTCTGAGGCCTCCACACCGGGCCTCCCACTACTGCCCCGCCCCCAGCCCCACATGCCTGAGGGTCCCACATCCGCAAGAGTGCCGTCTCTTCCACGCAGCCTTTCCATTCAGAAGTGTTGGCTCTCCCCTCTGTCCTCAGTTCTCTTGCGTTCATCTCTGTTTTGAATGATGGTTATTTATGATGCTGTCTTACTTTGCTTTAATGCTGTAAGGCCTGTGAGGCTATGCCTGGGTTTTGTACATCCTATCCCCTATTGTGCCTAATAACAGAATTTTGTACAGATTTTAATAAAAATCTGTTAAATGGAATCGAGTATACAGGCCAATTACATTAATTCTCACCAGAAGTCAATGATTAAAAAATGAGAAGTCTCTTAAAAAAAACTGTTTGAAATAAAATTAATCCTTAGAAACAGGAAGGTGCTAAAACATTTGAGAATCTAGTAAATGACAGGCAGAAACTTTACAGAAAAACAGGGCAGAGGATAAATCCCAACCCTTTGTTGTGCTACAAGATGAAAAATGTGTCAAACATGGGAACGGGCACCCGCAAGATGAGACCATTGGCTAATATGGTGTTACCTTGGCAACTGTTTGTTCGGCCACGGTGCTGGGCCGACGCTGGCGGGCATCGAGTCTCTGCTCCACGGGAAAGCTGCTCCTGTGTGATTTCAGACGCTCCACCAGCAAGTAATAGATGGCAGCAAAGTGGTTATAGCTCTTGTTCTGCAAAGACTGAAAGAGAAACCAAGTGCTGAAGTTAGAGAAGCATGAAAACCAATCTAACGATCTACATCTTTCTGAAAAAGGAGGGAAGAAGCCATGTGTTCTTAAACATCAAGTAATGAATAGAGTGTGTCTCAGAATAAAAGGTGTTCCAGAATTTAAAATGAGGGGCACCTGGGTGGCTCAGTTGGTTGGGTGTCCGACTGCAGCTCAGGTTATGAACTTTGGTCTGTGAGTTCGAGCTCCGTGTTGGGCTCTGTGCTGACAGCTTAGAGCCTGGAGCCTGCTTCAGATTCTGTGTCTCCCTCTCTCTCTGCCCCTCCCCTGCTCATGATCTCTCCCTCTCTCTCTCTCAAAAATAAAGACTAAAAAATCTTTTTAAATCAAAGAGAGTTTCAAGTTCTAGTATTGATTACATAAAGGGTGATACTTTTAAATGACTGGCGCTTTTACATAAACAGGCTCCATTTATTTTTCTGCATTCAGAAAAAAATACCACAGCTTTATCATGTAGGAGGTCTGCAATGGCGTCATACGGTCCCGTCTCCTAGTTGTAACTATGGTGTAAAGTCGGCTATAAACCTGAGCCCAGAGGCTCTAATTCCGTAACTTCAACACAAGTCCAAACTATTGCAAACTCTGAAGTGAATGATTAAAGTCTTTGGGGAAATTCCTTGTGATTATTTTGGGCTGGGAGAGTAACATTTGGATGGTAGATTGAGAGACACTGTGTCTCCGTTGTTAGGTAATTTTTTCCTCTTGTTTTTGCAGTCCCACCCTCTTGAAAACTTGAAAATAAAGTTGCTTCCCAATTTTTCACACCCCTCGGCAGCCAGCTTCCCCAAGACACTAACGGGATGGAGAAAGAACCGCTCCTCTGGCTTTTCACCCCACCGGACAGCTGGCACGGGCTCTGTGCAGGCCACCTCAGGGGCAGAGCACCCCTGACAAAAATCTCAGGCCTGCGGGACTGCACTCACAGCTGCCATTCGAGATCTACCTCGCGGACAAGAACACAAACACATCGCTGAGCACATGAAGAGCCAGGCGGGAAAGCCCGTCTGGCTTCACTTAATGGCAGCATGGTTTGGAGCACTTGACATTCACAAGAGGTATTTTGTGTTCTTTCTTGCTGTGCTTCCTCCACAAAAGCACTGTTTGTTTTTTTTACTGTCGTGCAGGTAATAAAAATGTGTTTCTCTATGGATCTGCTACCTGCTTAAGGGCAGAAATCAAAGCGATGAGGGACTTCCCAGGTTCATGACTCTCGGTTCTATGACCCAGAGAACCCTCAAATCTGGAATCCACCTGTTTCTGCCTCCTCAGTTTCTCCAGTTCACAACCTAAATCCTGCACCTGATGCCTACTCTTGTGGCCTCCTGGTCAGCCCTCAGCCTCGCTCCCTATCTGTATGCACTTTTATACTCCACATAGACTAGCTTATGACTTGGATAAAACTCCACTCTTCATCTTAGAAGAAATTTTCTACTTTGTATTTGTTAAGTTCCCATCTTTGTCTTTTCTCAAACTTATATAAACTACCTCTTGAATTTTCTGGCAGATGGGGCAAAGGGAGGAATTTATATATTAAATAAAAAAGCAAATATGAAATAGCCTGATTGTAATCCTCAGGGAAAGCTGGACATGCCTAGGTGAAGGGACTGGCATGCTGAAAGACCAGGATGGTGGGTGTGACCACAAACTCTCAAGTTATGAGCACAAAAGAATCCTAAAATATCTTCAGTCAGATCTCTCATCACTTTACCTCAATGGTTTTCTGCTGATCTATTCCAAGGCTGTGCATCAATCGCAGAACCTGTTCATTAAATTCCCCAATGGATGGCTCATTTTCTTGCCCTTGTGGATAGAGAACAGGTCTCTGTACAGGAACTTCTACAAGCATCCATTTATGCTCCTTGATTTGAGCTATGGTTAGCCGTTTGGACGGGTCTAGGACCAACATCCTTCGAATAAGGTGCTCACAATCTACAGAAAACACAATGTTACAAAAGTCACGTAAATCACCTTGCGTTTCAGAGTACTGGCTTGAGTCATGTGACTTTGTACAATGGCATTAATTTCTGTATCCTTCACAGTGCCCTCTGGAAAGCAGAAGGTCGAATGAATAAATGAATACATGAAAGTCAGTTGTATTGTCAGGTTCACGTGGTGAGTGCTGACACAAAAGTAACCATCATGTGAATGACTACGTAAGAAAAACCGGAGGGTGTAGGTCTGTCCAATTCTGTGCTAAATGAACCCTTCTAATGAATTTCTCAACTGAAAAGACCTAGACACAGACTTAGATTCTGCTGAAGACAAAAACAAGCCTTCTTCCTAGAATGAGCACACAAATGGATCCTGAGTCACTTCTGAGGCGGATACATTCAGGGTAAGTGAGTGAGGTGAGAGTTCTCTGGTGGACAGTTGATCTCCTTTCCCTGTCGGTGCAGCTGAGAGAAACGCACGTGAAGCATTATTTACTTGTAATTACATTTCAGAAACTGCACTGCTGTGACTTGGGCACGAGCTAATTCTCGGAGCTGTCACCATCCTCTCTACCATCCTGCGTCAGCTGGCCTTATACCCTTCTTCACTAGGCGCCAGACACCACGGAAGATGCTTTGCACAGATTAATTCAATTGATCTTCACAGCGCTCTTACGAGGAACCACTATTATTTCCATTTTAAAGACTGAGGAAGCACAGAGAAGTGACATCACTTGCCTTGATTAAAACCAGGCAGTCTATGCTTTTATGCACTAGAGCTTTGTTTCTACCATCCCTAGGAGTGACAGAGTCAGGGATGGTCACCCAAAGCTATGGAGTAGACAGAGCTGCGCCAACGGCCAAGTTGGCTGCACGAAACAAGCCAGTCCAAGACGGGAAGGGGTCATGGTGTCTCCTCTCAACTCGACAGCTTTGCCAGTTTTTACTTCAATTAAAAAACTCAATTTTGCAACTTTTCACAGCAAGATACAGGAAAATGCATTTCATACTCAGAGTGAAGTAGCTATGACTCTGTCTAAAAAGTGCTTCTCTGAGTCTAAAATAAACCTGGGACATTTATAGACCCAGAGCACATGTGGAGTCTTGCTGTTCTTAACCTTGGAAACTTTCCGTTTTCAGTGACAAGTAGGAAGGCTGGAGTGTCGCTCACCTACGGGGAGGGGGCTGCTGATTTCTATGGCTTCTGAAGTGACTCAGTCACTCTGTTTGGTACCAAACTCTTAGAACGAGAGAAGCCTTGCCCAGGCATTTCATTCGGAGCACAATTATAAGACAAATGGGTTTGTTACCTTCGGACATGAAATACGGAATCCGGAATCTTCCTTCTAAAACCCTCTGCCTCAAAATTGGAAGAGTAGGTCCATCAAAAGGCAGAGCTCCGCAGACAAGGACGTAAAGAACCACTCCCATACTCTAGGGAAGAAGACAGTGCAGTCACTTTTCCATGGAGAACTTGAAACGCTCTTTGTTTTCCTATACATCCCAGGGGCCCTTAAAATCATATGGGTTGAAAAACTCCCATTTGGATTTACTATTGTCTCAGAATTGGAAAAAAAAACCTAAAATTCGGACTACCGCAATAAAATATCCTATAATAAATACTCAAAGATCTGAATTTAACTCCTTTTGATTATCACTTAAATTTATTGCTGCTATTAAAGTAAGAACATCTGCCCCTAGAAATTCTTTCCTAGAATCTAATTCAAAATGCTCTAATTAGAGGCCAGTGGACAGGGAAAACATGAGTTATGGCCTATGTGTTAGGCACCAAGAGCTTCCACGATGGGCCAAAGCACCAACGGTCATCATACAGATGCACTGAACACAGCAAAGCAAACAAGTACCCAGATGTCCAGCTGCGGTCCTTCATACTGCTGCCCTTCAAAGACTTCAGGGGCCGCATAAGGAGGGCTGCCACACCATGTTGCCAGCAGTTCACCACTTTTAAAGAAATTTCCAAAACCGAAATCTATTGGAATGGAAATAAATGTTACTTTCATCTGTGTTCTCAAACTATACTGAGCTTCTTGTAACAAATTTTACACTATGCTGTATCAATGATAGCACTACTATTCGCTCTGTGAGGAACAGCATCGATCTGTCATGTGTCCAGAGCACAGTGACCAGCAAATATCAAGCATTCAATAAATATTTGCCGAATGAATGTATAAATGAATCAAGTTTTCTTCTCCAAGACAATGAGTGAGAGGCTGGAAAAAGACTTTAGGTCATGTATTTTTAAGGCTGAAAGAAAATCCATTGGTGTGGACAACCAACTTGAATTAGAAAATCTTAGAATCTCAATTACGCCATGAGTTAGAGCCCTTTATCTTCCTCTTCGTCTTTTTTTTTTTTTTTATTGTTAAAAAAAATTTTTTTTTTTTTATTAAGTTCTATGCTCAGCATGGGGCTTGAATTCATGACCCTGAGATCAAGAGTCACATGCTCTACTGACCAAGCCAGCCAGGTGCCTCATGAGCTCTTTATCTTTTATAGTCTTTAAGGAATGAAACAAATGGGTAAAACTTTAAGATGTCTACCTAAACCCAACCAAGTGGCTGGCTGCTCTTGCCGCCATTACCCAGGGTAGCAAGACTTATAACCTCTTAAGGCAACTGAGTACCGTGTTTCTGGGGTTACAGTTCTGTAAGAGTTGGCCCATACATTCTGATTGAGGCAGATATGTATCTGAATAGCTCATTACCACGTGATGCCTCTCTGGCCCAGCCAGCCACAGGCCACCTATCACTTCTTCACTTACTCATGGAAGGCAGTGGCATTATACCTCAAAACAGTGAATGCCTTCCCTTTATGACATTAGTCACATGGAATCTACATCTTTAATCTACAGCAGCCTCCCTGGAAACACTCAGATGCCTTTGATATGCAGGAAAAGGCAATTTTTCAGTGAGTTTTGGTTTAAATGCAAGCTTGTGCCCTTTGGCTAAGCCTTCACATAATCTCGTGTTCTTACTGCGGAAACAAATTCCTGTTATTTTACAAGTAAAAGGAATACTGTCTTACGTTGTATGAACCCTGCCTGGAGAACACTGCCTCAGTGACAGAAACTGGCTCTACTCCCAGCTGGTACATGGTGCTGCAGGGACAGGGAGCTCTAAATGGTGTCCCCAAGAGTACTGGACCAAATCTCCAATGTCAGACTCACTGGCTGTGTGACTCTGAATCAATCAATCTCTGTGAACCTCAGTTTCCCCATCTGTAAAGCTGAAATGATAAACATCTGTAGTTGGCAAATTTTTGTGAGGATTTGGTGAGTTAACATCAACTTACACTCTGTTCACACCTTGAGACTACAACACACGTGTATACTGTAGGCGAAGCGTTCTCTTAGCTCACTGACATGAAAACTGGTGGCAAGCGGTAGTGACAGTTAACAACAGTCACAATCCCCAACACCACAGCCTCACAGCAGAGCACAATCTCTCAAGTTAGAGAGAACGAGAGCAGACTTCCAGTTTTCCCGCTTTCCTAGCTTCAAGTCCCCTTGGTAGATGATTTAACTTCCCTGAACCTAAATTTATCTATAAATGTAATGATAATCTACCTACCCAGACAGGGTGCTGTGAGGATTAAATGAGATTAAACATGTAAAGTGCCTGGAGCATGGTAGGTATCAAATGTCAGCTCCCTTCTCCTTTCATGAAGCCATCGTTACCAACTACCGCCTTTCCGAAAGAAAGGTTCTGAGAAAATACACAGGAAGGGCAGAAAAGTGGAGAGGACCCCGAGGGCTCAGAAGACAAATGAGGGTGCACGCAGGGAAGAGCCTGAGGCACCGTGCAGACCTGGTGGAATCACACTGGCATCCCAGAGCATGAATGAGGCTGGGAGAACCGCTCCCTTCATAATGGGACCACAGGCCAGTCCTACACTCTGCCTTCCCGTAGGACCATCAGAGAGGCCTGACCCTCTCGATTCCACCTCTACGACTGACCTCTCATACCACAACATCACCCTTATGTCCTTACTGATGTATGTTTCTAATTTCCTAGAAAAACCATACTCGCAAACGAGTCAAGGACTAGACATTCCACTAACATTTAAAGAGGGAAATGTTAACTTCACACACATATTTTTTTTCTAAAAATTTTTTTTAATATTTTTATTTATTTCTAGGAGAGAGAGAGAGAGACAGCGTGAGCAGGGGAGGGTCAGAGAGAGAGGGAGACACAGACTCTGAAATAGGCTTCAGGCTCTGAGCTGGAAGTCAGCACAGAGCCCGACGCGGGGCTCGGACCCACGAACCGCGAGATCATGACCTAAGCGAAAGTCGGACGCTTAACCGACTAAGCCACCCAGGCGCCCCATTCACTCACATATTTAAAGACAAGAAGCTCGAGGACATGTGTTTGGAGATCCTGAAGTAGGTCCAATAACTGCTGTACTTTAAACAGTAATGAGAGGAGGAGTTTTAGGCTCATGTAAGTTGAGGATACTCTCTAAACATCAATGTCAAGTTTTAACACCTCGAAGAGCCATTATAGAACTTCAATCTGACCTTCCCTGGGCTCTGGTGGAATGCGTCCTCTCAAAGGAGTGACGGGGCCCAGCCGCCTACCTGCCAAGGCTCTCTCACTGGTACCCTTCATAGGCAAGGCCAGAGCAAGGGCTGGGAGAGCATCACTGTGCCTATGGGAGCCCAGTCTCGACCACAGCTTTACACATTCAAGACAAAGAAAGTGTCCCCTAACTTATATGGAGAGTGGCACTACGCAGATGTTCACTTCCATTTCCTGTGGGGAAATGAAGAAAACAGAACTTGAGCCTGGGGCATTGTTAAAAGAAACCCCAAAAGACAATCAGGTTCACTAAAGCTATTACGGTAGCATATGTGCAGATGTCTTCTATAACCCTGGCAAAGCACCAAAACATGGTTTCTGCAATCATCTGAGGTATGGGTTCAGAAAGACTTTGGAGTCAGGAAGATTCCAATCAAATCCACTTAGCTTGTGATCTAATTAATTAACCCAAGAGTCAGATGCTCAAGTGACTGAGCCACCCAGGTGCCCCAGAAGATGGCTTCTTAATAATCCAATGGGACATCCATATTGTAGGAAAAAATGAGGGTAGCAAGTCAGGCACTTCGCTAAAGGTTGAAGAATTAGAATAGAAACCAAGTCTGACTACAAAGCCCTCACTGTTAACCACCACCTTTATGTCCCTCCCTGGCACCATGATATGTAGCTATTTTTGAGCAAGTTAATAACTGTCAAGTTTAAGAAGGGGCAATGGAAAGACACTTAAAAATAAAAGCCTTTTTACTTCTTCACAGGAACTTGGCTAATTTGCTTCATTCACAGCCTGCAGCTTTCTGCCTAAAAGCATCTAAGTGCAACGAGGAGTGAACAAGAATGATGAAATACGAAAAAGGCATAGCTGGGCAGGATTTGCTTATCACCTTTTATTCAAATGGAATGGACCAGTGTTTCATCCCAGCAACCAAATTCATTCATTCATTCATTCATTCATTCATTAAACATATGAATTCATATTATGTGTCAAACACTGTGCTGACTGAAGAGTCTCCCAACAGCAGAGAATAATAAACGACCCCACATTATCATCGGACTTTTGGAAACCATTATGAAAACAGTAACGTGGGCCTTCTTCTCTTTATGCAGGCTCCAGACCCACGGTGGCCCTTGCTAGAATGGAAACACCTGTCTAGTTTCGTGTACACTCTACCTCTGATCTACAATGATGGCTTCTACGTCTCTCAGACATTTTGATTCCTGTTTCTCCACCAAAGTTCGTATACCATGGAATGCTGGATTCACACTGATATTATTTAACTTTCAACTCTAAAATAATTTTAGATTTTCAGAAAAGCTGCAACAATAAAGGAGAATTCCCTATGCCCTTCATCCAACCTCCCCTAATGCTAATGTTTTATATAATTGTATTAGTAAAATTATCAAAACTAAGAAAGTTTTGGCTCAGTACAATTGAGTCAGTGCTAATGGCTAAATCACAGACCTTATTTAAGACTGCATCTATTTTTTCTATTATTGTGCCCTTCCAGTTCAGGATTCCATGATGCATTTAGTGGCTGCGCCTTCCTAGGCTTCTCTAATTTTAACTATTCTTTAATCTTCCCTTACCAAGAATCGTACAAGTCACATATTTTGTAGACTGTCCCTCAGTCTGGTTTGCCTGGTGTTTTCTCATGACTGGGTTCAGATTATGGATTTGTGGGGAGAACATCAAGAGGTAGAGTGCTCTTCTCAGTGCATCGTATCAGGAGATGCATGGTAGCACATCTAATTAGCAGTGGGGTTATTAACCTTGATCTCTTAGGGTGCTTTCTGATGGGTTTCCCCATTACAAAGTTACTATTTTCCTTTTATAATTAATAAACTGAGCTTAACGGACTGATCCATGCAGGTGCCCTCACTGGTAGATCTTGACTGTAGCAATGACCACTGCAGTGTTCTAATGGTGAATTTTCATTTCCCTCATTCCCTCTATACTTAGTAATTACAATTCTTTAAGGAGGAGTTGTCCCTTCTTTTATTTATTCATCAAATTATTTATTCATGATTTCTAATATTATCATTGTATTTGTCATGAGCATTTATTTCTGTGTGTGTGTTATAATTAAATACTCTTGTTATTTTGATGCCAAATTCTTCACTTTGGCCATGAGAAGCTAATTCAGGTTGGCTTCTGTATCCTTTCAACACATCCCCATCTTTTTAAAATTTCATTTTATTTCAAATATTTCCTTATCTCTGGCACCAGAAGATGTTCCAGGCTTCTTTTGTATTTTCCCTGCCTCTACTCTGGAATCAACCATTTTTCCAAGTAGCTCTGGTTCCTTTTAGAGGAATGGTATCTAGAAACCAAGACCTGGGTACCTGGGTGGCTCAGTTGGTTGAACGTCTGACTCTTTATTTTGGCTCAGGTCATGATCTCATTGTTCGATTTGAGCCTTGCATCAGGCTCTGCGCTAACAGTCTGGAGCCTGCTTGGAATTCTCTCTCTGCTCCTTCCCTGCTTGTGGACTCTTTCTCGCTTAAAACAAGGATGGATGGACGGACGGAAGGAAGGAAGGAAGGAAGAAACGAAGACTAGGACCTACATGTACTCACTGTAGCTGGGATGTCAGTTGCTTCTAGTCTGTGTCAGCAGAGAGTGTTAGGCAATGTATGTATGAATGCTAAAATCCATGTATACTTCCCATATCTATTCTTGTTCCTTTCTATATGGATTTAAAAAAAAACCCAAACAACTCATGAATTGATACCAATACTTCTCACTGTAATCCAGGGTTCAGTCTAGTGTTATTTTGAAACGATTTTTACGCATACATGATTGAGCAACTCTTACAAAATTTTGAAGATAGAACAAGTTTCTTTGCTCTGCAGTAATCTGTCACTTGTGTGGGGGAGTGACTGAACTCCTCCTCATAACACACCTGGAGTTTGTCAGATCAATCAGAATTTTCAACGTTTCTTGAACAAGTAGGAAAAAAGCCACATCTTTCTCAAAGAATCTCAGCTTTTTAAGTTTAAGAAAGTTCAATTATGAAATCATTAGAAATTTGAGAAACAAATGACAACCAGTCCTTCAGCATGGCCTAGGAGTTATAATCAAATCCAAAAAACATTTATGTCAAGCCTACACTGGATTAGGCACTACACACTTGGCATTTTTATAATATGTTATTTCATCTCATTGTGATGATAGCTCTATGAAATGTGACTGTCCTTGCCTTACAAACAAGGAAACTGAAGCTCAAAGTAGCTAAATGATTTGCCCAAATATCTATAGCTATGAGTGGCTTAGACAGTATTCAAATACAGGTGTTTTTCAAACTGCAAGCCAGGTCTTCTTTTTTACTATATCACAGATGTTCCAAGAATTTTGCTAATCAGAGACGTTTAATCCAACTCACAATTGGAGGTAAGGCTGTCTTAAACCTAGGAAAAATCCTTTACGTTAGTAGAGACAAGAGATTTTCTAATTGATCCCTCTGCCAACAGAACTTGACAAGTGAGGGCTTTCTCTTCTCAATAATATTAGATGTTATGTCAACAGGATCCTTAATAAGTGACTGCAAATAATTAAGATGTTTACAAAGTAAATGTCAGAAACATATACCTACATGTTTTAGGTATATTCATATTCTTTGTTTAAAATTATTTAATGCTATAAACTATTTGTAAAAAAATAAAATGTGATACACCAATCACACAATATTCTAAAAAATAAATAAAATTATTTAATGCTTATTTGTTTTTGAGAGCGAGTGAGCGAGAGAGCATAAGTAGGGGAGGGGCAGTGAGAGAAGGGGACAGAAGATCCAAAGGAGGTTCTGTGCTGACAGCAGAGATCAGGCTCAAACCCACAAACAGCGAGATCATGATCTGAGCTCAAGTCAGATGCTTAACCAATTGAGCCACCCAGGCATCTCAGGAATCCATTTTCTTTTTTAAGAATGCATGATGTGTTGAAGAGATCTCTTGCCCTTTTGTGTGAGAGGATACATGCCCAGACCCCTATAACACTATGGCATGTTCTCCAGGGGTCTTACTCTTAACAATGGTTTGAGATCTCCTCATATACCCATATTCTCTCCCTCGTTTCTGTGAGGTCTAAAACGTCTACAGAAGAGAGGGTTTGGAGAAGACTGTTTAACCACAGAACAAACGCAATTACTTTTGACGGACTCTCATGGAAATGAACTTGGCCTCAAAAGTGGAGTGCTCTAATAACCTTTTATCTAACTAACCAGTAACAGACTATGGATATATTTGAAAACAGTACTAGAACTGCTCTGATTGTCTGCTTTATATTATCAAAGTGACTGACCTGTTATCTTACTGACGACAAATGCTGATTATGACTGTCATCACTAACTGACATAAGGTCTCTGTGCCCAAATATCCTTCTCAGAGGGCCAGTGTTTCAGGAATAACAAGGCCATGCATAGAATAAGCAAATTGGATGCTGATGATTGCTGTCTGGTGGGAACCAAGCAGGAGAGGTTCTGTTGTGCTTGCTGTCGTGAAACAGATCGAGCATAAGTGGACATATGAGCCACCCGGACAACCTGCTGAGGGCCAGGTGCTGATTCGGCAGGTCCAGGGCTGGGCTGGATAGTCTGCATTTCTAACAAGCTCCAAAGGGACGCTCATGCTGCTGGTCCCCAGACCACTCTTCAAGGAGCCAGGAAACAATAAAATGAAGGTTGTGAAAAAGATATAGAAGATGTTAAACAGTTTGTCACCGTTTATTGTTGCAAAATGATTAAAATTGTTGAGTACTTTCAGAATTTTTATGTAAATGACAAAAAGACTAAATAGAAGTCATTAGGTAAATTAATTGTTTCTGAAAAGGGAAAAAAACCCCACTTAAAACCAGTCTTCAAGCTAAGAAAAAGTAAGTGAGTTCTAGGAATCAACTCAACCAAGGCAATTTTTAATCTCCAACAGTGTGTTATAATGTCTAATTTATAATTAAAAAAATTCTCCTACAGAGTAGCAGATGGCTTTAGGGTTAATTTTATTCTTGTTTCTAAAATTACCAGAATTCAGATACCCCGTCTCGCTGGAGAGATACACCTCTTTTGTAATTATGACGATAGGAGCAGAGAAGACGATTATGAGGAAATGAAAGCTGACAAATGAAAGGTAGGACGGGGGTAGAGACAAAGCTGACACATTCAGTAAACGGAATACTGACCGAATGCTGACGTCACGGTGTGCTTTGCTGGCCCACCCCCTCACCCCCAGCAAGAGAAAGCCAGCTACACAGCTTCCTTCCAAACATCAGTCACTCCCTTTCCACCTGACCGGAGGGGCACCGAGAGAATGATCAGCACAGTTGAGGTGAAATGTGACCCTGCTGACCAGTGTGAGACATGTGTCCAGTGAGAGAGTTCAGGGAGCTAACAAGCAAACAGATGGTCTTCCTTAGCCCCAAGTGGGGTGGAGAGCATGAAGGGAGGAAAAAAGGGGAAAAGCAAAACAAAACCCAACAGCCCTTTGAACGGTCTTCCGCAGTCCAGGCTTCATGTGCTGCTAGTGCTAAGTGGGCTTAATGGATAAAGACGAGGTATCACTGTGCTTGGTGATGCAAAGCTCTTTTTACATCACACCAGTGGCAGAGTGATACCAATAGAAGACTTTTTATAAACATTTTACTATTAAACCCTATCTCAGCCTCTCCCACCCTTTTTTGGTTTCAGGACACAAAGCTGGAATTATATATACAGAAACCCTGTCTCAAGGTCTTCTAGTAAACAGGAAGATTGTTAGAAGCAATACTGAGAGATGAGGGGTTACTCAGAGATCACGGATCTATTCAGAAGGGAAGCCTTCCTCAGGGGCTGGAGACAAGTGACTTGTGATGCACACGTACGATCCATCAGGCTATTACACATTGCTAATTACATTTAAGGTCCTTCTCAGAAAAATAATTTGTATGGAGCAGAGACAATTTAGACTACAAGCGATAAACTTGTCTTATTCCTCTGCGATTTGTATTAATAAAGCTTTAAGGCCCTGGTGATTAAAAAAACAAAAAAACATGGTGGGGCGATTATAGGGCTATCAAAATTTTCAGGACTTGTTTTCAAATGGAATCAGTTATATACTGAATACAAATAATAGCTACCTTTTAGTGAGTGTTTACATGGTGCCAGGAACTTGAATTAATAATTTATTTAACACTTCAACAGCATTAACTATGTACCAGGCACTGTTTTAAGTACTTTGCAAATATTAACTAGTAACCACTATGAGATATGAACTTCTATCATGCCCTCTTCACAGATAAGGAAACCGAGGGCAGAGACATTAGGTAATGTGTCCAAGGTCACCCATCTAGTGAGTGGCAGAACCACAGTTCAAAGACAGGTGGTCTGGTTCTAGAGACCATGCCCTTATGTGCTATCCCTGGTCTGTAACGTTATCACAAATTCTCGCATTACTCCTGAGAAACAGATTAATCTGTTGAATATATATGGAAACACAGCACAATGAGGTTAAATAATCAGCCCAAGGTCACACAGCCACTAAGTGGCACAGCCTGAATTTGCACCAGTCATGTCTGATAGCACACTCCACATTCTGTATGTGAAGCCTTGTTTGAATTGTGATATTTTCTGAAAACTTCCCCCAAGTAATTCATACATTTTTATCTTTAAGTATTTATTATAAACATTTCAGATTAGGAAAGGTGAAGAATAAAACAAAATGTCCTTCATCTATTTATCGTCAACTTGGTGCCTCAATAGTCTTTACCAAAATAGCTAGGAGGAAACTACCACAGCTACACAACTAACGAAAGCCAATATTCCTTTGCATTCTGCCTGGTATTTTGCAAAGGCTGGAGGTCTCATAATTGAGGCAATGAACACACATGGGTAAGGATGGACCCGTGGCTCATCAGTAGCTCAAGTCTTTACTCACTGGAAGAGCATAAATTAGAAACTGATTTCAAAGTCCTATTTGTGTATTTATTAAAATGAACCACATTCAATACTTCTACGCATTTTCTCTTATGAACAGAGACAAAAATTGTGATTTATGCCTAGTTCTGATTTGCACTTTCTCAGTGCAACAAAGAAGATAGCTAAAACAGTTCAATTATTCAAGCCATTTAGCAATTAAAGAGATCTTCATAAGAAGAATAAACCGAGTACAATTTGCGGGAATAATTTTGCATTTTTCCATGGAGTCCCATCTTTCCTACATGTGCCGGAATTCTTTAAAATTCAAGAAGAATCCTCAGAGATCACAAGATGATGTTTTTAAAGGAAAGCAGGACTATAAAAAAGTTATAGAATCTATGGATAAAAATAAACATCCTGGAGAAATTCTTTAAGGGCACTGAAACACATCAAAACTTTTGATGGCATGTGAAAGTCTTCATGATCTGAGTCTGCCTACCCGTCCAGGCTCTTTCCCCATCATGTGTCTCTGGCACTTCGATTCCGCTAGTTCTGTCTACACCTTGGCTACACAAGTGAACTCTCTGGCCTGCCTGCCTTCACATATGCTGACCTACCTGCCTGGAGCTGCCATCCCTATCTTACCCCCTTTGCTGGTCTCTCCCCCTATCCCACCAGATGCCTTTTTAATCAAGTCTTAGCTAATAATTTCCCTGCTTCTTCCAGGCAGAGTTAGCCTTTCCTCTAGCCTCGTGGCCTGTACAGTTATCTCCTTGTGTTAGACTTAGATAAGCTCTGGTTCTCAGTTAACTCCTTGAGGTGAGAACGGAGTTTGCTGCATTGCCGTGGTTGTACCTGCATTTCCGGGATTCACACACAGTAGATGCTTCATAAAGATTTACTAAAATCTGGGGTAAAGGGTGGTAGGAATGACAGAAAAAAAATGTGGGCAAGAAGACATGTGGGTGCTTAGATGTACTGCGTGTGTGTGTGTGTGCACCTCACCCGTGGGTGAGGTATGGAATCAATTGACACTACATGCATAAATTCTGAACGCTAAAACCCCCAATTCGGTGAGTACCTCTTGAGGAAAACCTGACCAATAATGCTTGGAAACTATAACATGATATCGTGGTGGAAGCACAGATTCTGAGGTTGAAGAGACCAAGCTGTGAATACCACATAATGAATGACATTAGAAATACTGAGCTTACCTACCAATATTATAGGCTAGAATTAAAGGAGACATATTATAACCTGGCAAAACTTGGTTTATGACCTTAAAGGAGTGCTCTGTGTATTATGTTTGCAGGTTTTCCTGGTGTTCTACTTTGACATTTTCTTTTGAGATGTTAGTGACAGAGCACTCTGTAATTTCTATAGCATATGACTCATACCGCTAACCTTTCTCTGCCTAAAAAGACTCCCAGAACTTCCTTGGAGGTATTTGTGTGTGTGTGTGTGTATGTGCATGTGTGTGTGTGTGTGTGTGTGTGAATTTTTGTTTTAGTGATAAAGGAATATGATGGTGAAACAGAGGTTTCCTTTTTCTTTCTGCCGAGTTAAGGACTTCGAAAAACAAGAGACTTGTTTGAGGAGGACAATTCGAGGGGAGCAGATGTGTTCAAGAAGTAAACAAAACCTTCCAGGGATGTGGACTACAGAAGAATGGCAAGAAGGGGTGAAGTGATGGAGACAAATCAAAGGGCCAAAAGAAAGAGAAACCAAAACAAAAACCACAAATGGGAGAAGTGAACACACATAAAAAACTACGGAAATACCAATACTGCAGGTTGCATTTTCAAAACAAAAAAGACAAATCAATACAAATCTTTATATATATAATGGGAATGTAACAAATTAACAACAACCGCTCCCCCCCCCCCCCCCCCCCCCGCCACTGACTTATTCAGTCAATCTCATTAGGAAAAAAGTCATAGCCTGCAGAATGGAAAAATCCATTACCTCTCTGAACCATATGTAACACTGGCATTTAAAATTAATTATTGAAATTAAAGTAAAGTAAGTAAAAATTAATTATTTGCTTTCCCCACATGCCCAAGGCAAAAACTAATGGGAAACGGCATAGAAACAAACCAGTTACGTGCACAAATCAGAGGCTTTTGAGTTCTAGTTTATACCACAATGCCGCAAACAAAGGCGGCTGTTTTCTCCCTAAGCTTAGGAGTCCAGGGAGTGTCCCACCTAGGAAGTCACAGTAACTTCCCAGCCAGCTCCTCTCTTCCGGATGTCCCTGTGCCCTCTTTAACTATCCTGCAACAAGCACCACCCACCACCTGCAACTTTGCTGAGCTTTTGCTCCAAGCCCCTTATCTTCTTCAAAACCCTAAGTGAAATCAATCTCCCTCCCACACCTACAACCTCTAGCCCAGACCCACATTCTCTTTCTTAATTGGACCACTGCCTACGATTCCTTAGGAATCTTCCTATCTTCAGTCTTACCCACACCTCCTACCCATCCGTCACTCCGCTGCCAGAAAGAGACCTCTTTCCAAAATGCAGATCTAATCATAGTACCCCAGTCCCACCCGCGCTCCCAGCCCAGCCTACAGTTTTCAATAGGTCACTGTCCCTATCATCAACAGAGCACACTCGGACATCCCTCATGGCATCCAGGACCCTGCATACTCTGCTCTTTGCCTCCTGTTCTCCCTGGATCGACTCCCTGGGCCTGCAGATTCCACATCTCACCAATACCGAGCCACGGTTCCCCACGTCAATCTCCATCTCTCTCTCTCTTTTATCTGTGGTATTTACACAGTCTGCCTGCCTGTGTGCATATCCCACTTCTGTTTATCCTCCTGGCAAGCTTCTAACTCCTCTCTCAAGCCCAAGTTCAAAGAGTGCCTTCTCTCTGAAGCTTCACTGACTTCTCAGGTAGACTGCTGTTCTTTCACCTCAATTCCTACTGCATTTTGTACATATATTTTTGGGCAACATATTTATTTTAATTATTTTAATCTTTCCATTAGCCTTCTAGAAACAGAGGATTTGTATTCCCAGTACCTAGCATAGCAAAATACCTGACACATAAATATTTATTAAATTTTTGACCATGTGGATAAAGAGACTTGACTATAAAATTTTAAACTTTTTATAATTGTGAAAAAGGTAGGAGGAACAGTAGAACAATCTTTACCCTTAGCCTCCATATTATAAATCAAAGCCTTACTGTATCAGAACAAGGCAGCTGACCTCTACACTGTCTTTTCTCTGTCTGTGACCACTCTGCAGCCTCTAGCGGTAAGCAGGAGGGAAGGGCTGAGCACCAGCAACCCGTGCTGCTTCTCTGTCCAGGCCAGCAGCCCCCTGACACACTCCCGCACCTCGACATATTCCTGCACAGCGGAGCCGCCTGACACACTCCCGCGCCCCCTGACACACTCCCACACCTGCACTTCCTCCAGCAGATCCCTGACACACTCCCGCACCTGCACCTTCTCCAGCGGATCCCCCTGACACACTCCCGCACCCCCTCCAGCAGAGCACCCTGATACACTCCCGCACCCGTGCCTCCTCCAGCAGAGCCCGACACACTCCCGCACCCCTGATGCACTCCCACATCCCCTGACGCACTCCTGCACCCCCTCCAACAGAGCACCCTGATACACTCCTGCACCCCGACACACTCCCATACCTACACCTCCTCCAGCAGAGCCCCCGACACACTCCCGCACCCCTGATGCACTCCCACACTTCCTCCAGCAGAGCCCCAACACACTCCCGCACCCCTTGACACACACCCACACCCCCTCCAGTGGAGCCCCCTGACTTACTCCCACACCTCCTCCAGCAGAGAGCACCAAGGGACCTGGCCACGAATCAGATCCTGGGTGCCATCCTGCCGCTCTGTATATTAATAACGAATGTATTTAGCTTACTTTTCATTACGCATAGCAGTCATGAAATGAGTAAAACACACTTTGAGAAAGCATGACGACATTGGTAGAAATGCTCTTGAGCCTCCGCCCACGCGTGCGCATGGGCACACACATGTGCAGGGGCCCGTGTCCAGTCACGCTTGAGCCAGCGCATCCCAGCTACCTGCTAGTTTGATGTTCATGTTGCTATCCAGCAGGAGGTTTTCGGCCTTGAGATCACGGTGCACGATCTTCCGACCATGACAATAATCAACAGCGGACAGGATCTGCCAGAATTTGCGCCTGGCCTCGGACTCATTCAACCGGCCATGATTAGCAAGGTAGTCTGGAATACAGGAGACATTTTAGGATTATTCACAAAAACCAAAAACAAAACCAACAAAAATCCCCACTATCAGTAGTCAGGACTTTTTCCTCCTCAAAAAGCCAGCTTTTTAATTACTTTAATTCCAGTATAGTTAATATACAGTGTTTTATTAGTTTCAGGTATACAATACAGTGATTTAACAATTCTGTATATTACTTAGTGCTCATCAAGGTAAGTGTACTCATAATCCCCTTCACGTATTCAAAAGCTTTTAAAATGAGTTAAGAGTGTTCAAGTACCATGCTGTTTTCCAAGTTCTCTGCCTTGAGAAAAGTAATTCCAATCATATTTCACTGGAATCCAGACAAATGGAGAGAGAGCCCAAGACCAGACAACATGCAAGTGACATAATATTCACAGTCTAATTCCCAATGCTGTTTTATCCCCAAGTATTTCCTCTGCTCTTTTGTTTACAAATTTATTGAATATTTTTCCTAACCACATTAAAAAAATATATGTAAAAAACACGCATGAATCCATTTTTTGACATGTCAGCAGACAAGGGATATCTTTCTTTTCAACAATCACTTCAGAAGCAGTTACTGTAAAAGCCACCTGTAACATAAGATACAGTGATCCCTGGAAGTAGCTTAAATAATGCACAGCCTGTTTTGTTCAGCGGAGCACTTCTGATCTGCCCAAGACTTGTTCTCTAAATCAAATATGCTAGCCATGTTCTTTCCGCACACACTTTGCAAGATACATCAGCTATCTCTATGCAGTGTTATAATCTTTACTAAAGCAGTTTACCTGAGGATTAATTCTGTGTATGTCTACATGAACTCAATAAAACTAAACATTACAGCTCCTTCAATTTTCACTTGAAAATCTTGAAGTCTTCTAAAGTGATCTTTTGCAGGAGAGGGTCAGTGGGAATCTTGAAAAGTTATTCTAAGATTTAAGATTGTTTTCCCAAGTTAGGAATTGTAGTGATAAATCAACATTCAGTCATCTTCATACACTGTGTGTTCTAGGCTACGTGGTTTACTGATACTTCGATTCCAGGGCTTTGGCTCTTGACATCCTCAGTATTTACTGTAAAACTAACATTTGTACAGCATTTTACAATTTATAAAACGTTCATATAAAATGCATCTCAGTTAATGTTCCTAAAAGCACTCTAGGAGAACGATTACGCTAATTTTCATCTTACCGTTGAGGAAGCTGAAGATCAGAGGGATTAAGTAATCTGGCTGAATTCATACAACTGGTAAGTGAATAGCTGATCTGGAACCTTTGACTGTTGTTTTTTCAAACCGTATCAAGCTTCTTTACTAGACCTTTGCTTAAATCCCAACTATCCTTTCGAAACCCTGCTCATATGCCACCTTGCCCTTAAATAGTCATCACTTCAAGTAGAAATGATCTCTAGTCTGAACTCCTTACCACTTACAATAGTCTCATACTTTAGTTACCTGTACATATACCATAAACACCTCAGTGTGTATACATGTCTGGGTGTATACACACACACACACACACACACACACACACACACAGCCTAATTCTAACATACTGTGTGTTAGAAAATAAGATACCTTCACTTACACTTTCTGAGGATAGGAACCATACCGTTCTCTTTTGTACTCTCCACACTGCTTTAATACTATGCACAAAACATCAGACGTGCAGTTTTTAAAACTACTTAGCTGATTAAAGTCTGATCTTAGATGGCATCACCATTAGTGTTGTAAAAATATAGAGTATTAGTACTATACATGTTAGAGGCTTTAAATGTAAGCAGACAGACCTAAATGTGAGATCAAAAACCATAAAAATCATAAAAGTGAGAAGAGGCAGTAATTTCTGACATTGGCTGTCGCACCAAAAATAAATAAATAAATAAATAAATAAATAAATAAATAAGGCAGCAGAATCAGACCTATAAATGCAGAGAACAAACTGACGGTTGCCAGAGGGGTTGGGAGTATGGAGTTGGGCAGAATGGGTGAAGGGGAGAGGGAGATAGGCTGGAATGAATAAGTCACAGGAATAAAAGGCACAGCATAATGAATATAGTCAATGATATTAACATAGTGATGTAATGGGACAGATGGTAGCGACACTTGTGAGCACAGCATAACATAGCAACTTGTCAAGTCACTAAGTTATACACCTGAAACTAATGTAACATGTGTCAACTATACCCAAATTAAAAAAAAAAAAATGGAAGCAGACATTTTGTATATGCTTCTGTATCTGCTATGATCAGCTCATCACATCTTCCTTCTGCCCTTTTACAGAGCCTGCCTAACAGCCATTCATGATTTAAAGGGAAAAACAGCTCACTTAAGAAATATGTAGGATTTTCAGTCAAAATGTCCAAACTGTCATCAGAGTGACTATGTCTAAGTAAACTGGCAAGCAGACAATGTGCTTTCTGCTCATAAGAGTAAACCAGAACCTCATTTCTATGCTGGATCAACTGGGAAAGCCGTTAACGAAAGGTCCGTGCCTTGGGCAAATACACCTGACTGAGGGAAACGCAACATGTTTTCTGTACGGGATTATCTTCTGGCTAGTAAGCATTATCTTTCCTGAAATGCCACACCAAATGCTACTTAAACTCTATCTCTAAAGAGACAGTTTTTTTTTTCCCACAGACAAATAAATGGTTTCTTCAGATAGATAAAATTTCTTTCTGTTGAAAATGAGGAGTCAATTTGAGTTAATGGAAAAAATGTTTGTGATTCTGGCAACACAGAGAAACCCAACAGGTCCAAGGTGAACAAAGAGAAGCATATGGGAACAATGACAAACTATTGCCTACAAAATGAGTCCTGGGAAACAAGACAATCTCGAGAATAGACTGGTTTTTGAAGCGATCAGTTCACATTAATACTACCATGGCCAAGGGGGAAGAAAAGCTCTGAAGCCAGGCAGGAAAGGTACAGTGTGGGGGTGGGAGTGAGAAAGGCATGGTCTGCCTGAATCTAAAATCACCATGTAAAAGCCAGGATCACCACAGGTCAATAAACCTGTAACACACTGTGAGAAAAATGAGAACACTCATTTTCCCAGAGATTAAGAGGCGTCCTGTTTAGAGAGGCTGGTATGTTCACCCCGCAAGTGAAAATCTCAGCAAGTACTGCATCATATCCATGACCTTTCTCATTCTGTAGGACTTCTGCAGTGAAAACTGAAAACTCTTATCTTTTGCTGAGAAATCAGTAACAGAAGTAACAGAGGTAAAAACCTGTGGCTGAAATAACATCAGTTTAGGTATACCTCATCCTCCTCAGGGAAGGGCACTGTTATCAATCCAAGCTCAAGGTCCTTGAGGTAACATGCAAAAAGCACACTCATGTTTTACATTGAAAACTTAAGGCCTAATTATAATTACAGAACAAAACTGTTATTTTATTAAAAATTTTTTAATGTTTGTTTATTTCTGAGAGAGACAGAGGTGAGCAGGGGTGTGGGAGGGGCAGAGAGAGAGGGGGAGACAGAACTCCAGGCTCCACGTTGTCAGCATCTATGCTTGGGCTCACTTGAACTCCACTTGAACTCACGAACTGTGAGATCATAACCTGAGTTGACGTCAGATGTTTAACTGACTGAGCCACCCTGGCGCCCCAGTTACAGAACAAAATTGTAAGTGTAATAGCAATTCTCCACACTAATTGCCTATATGTGTATTTTTGGTGAATGGATATAATTTAAACAATTATTTTTTCCTATTTCACATTTGTCCTGATTAAGTAAAATTAACTTTCTATGTGGACTTTAATAATAAACCTTTTTAAGGTTATATTATGTATATCTTTTCTCCCATTTTTGCTTTCATGGTAATGATTTTTATCATATTTTACAAAAGTCATGGTCTGTGACAAATTAGATAATTAAAAAACTGGTCTCTCAATACTGATAATTTGAGAAATACTGGTATAGACAAGTGAATAGGCAATTATAAAACACTGTGAAAAAGACTAGCACAGGAATAAATACATCCTAATATTTTTGTAGATATAGTTTTAAATTTTCTATTTTTTATTAAGAAAATTTCAAACATACATGAAAGTAGAGAAAACGGTATAATGAACCCCCCAGATTTAAAAGTTGTCAACATTTTGCTATACTTGCTTCATCTTTTATTTTTTTCCATAGCAACCTAAAGCAAATCTTGGCATCATTTTGTTTCACCTTCAATACTTTCGTATCTCTAAAAAATGTAACATTTTCTTACATAACCAGAATACCATCACATCTAACAAAATTAACAATTCCTTAATATTATTTAATTCACAGTCTGAATCCCTTCACTTCTTACTGGAATCAGGATCCAAAAAGAGATGTACATTCTGTATTTTGTCTTTGGAATCCTTTTTTTTCTAGAACAGTCTTTCTCCCCCCAACCCCCTTTTTCTTATGCCATTAACTTGCTGAAGAAACTAGGTCAGTCATCCTATATTCTAGATTTGTCTTTTGTTTCCTCATGATATTGCTTAACTTAGTCTTCTATTTCCTGTATTTCCTATAATTTGGAATTCAAGTACAGAATAGATTCAGGTTTAATTTTTTTGGAGAGTGGCAAGAATATGTCATAGGTGCATGAACTTGGAGGAATATAATATCTGGTTCCGCTTTTAGGAGTGCTAAGACTGATCGCTGAGTTCTGGGGGTGACTGCTTGATCTTTCAATTAAAGAGTCTCGTCATTCTTTTTCCTAATATGGTTCGTGAGCTCCAGGGTACATGAGAACCCTTAGAGACCTTAAGCCAGATTGCTGGGATCTATCTCTAGAGTCTCGGATACGGTAGATGCTGGAAAGGGCCCAAGAATTTGTGTATTTTTGAGAAGTAACCAGATGATGCCTAAGATACTGGAATGGGGGCTGCTCTTTGAGAACCACAGCCCTAACTCACTAGTGTTTGAACCTGAACCAGTTACCTCATTAGGGGTTGCAAAACTGTGACTTTCTAATTATTTTATTCCTGCCACATCTGTTAGATAGAATTCTTCTGTTGTCAGTTAGGACTGTTTAGTTATCCTGAACTACAAAATAGGTCAGGAAGGATGAATGCTTAATTCTTCCTCCTCAAGTACCAGTTTTCAGAGTAGGAGGCTGGAACACTAGCTACCTCCAATGAGAACTATTAAGATTTGTAGGTTTGTTTTCTAAGCTTTTTTCCCCCTTCTATTTTATGATTCTCTTAAGTATTATAATGGTTGTATGGATTCTTTTTTTATTCTTATATACTCAATTTGTTTCAATTAACTACAGTATTATTCCTTTTGATGCTAAAGTTTTTTAATCTTTGACCAGTGAGAACGGGGGTGGGGGAGGCGGTGGTTTTTTTTAACATGACCACAGATATATTCATTGCCTTTTTACTTTCTGGCGTAATAAAAATGTCTCATGCGTAACTTGAATACTTCCTGTCCCAAACCTGGAATCAGTAATTTTTCCAAGAAGCCTTGTTCTTTTTACTGGGGAATAGTACATCTGGGTGCTCAGGGTGCTTTTTATAGAGGAGTTGGTATTATTTCTAAAACTTTTCAGGGACAGAGCTAGAAATAAGTACTTTTCAGTAGAAAAAAAAAACTGACTTCGCTTCATTTCAAATTTACCTTGATAAGAATTACTTTTCTTTGATTTTATATGTATATTTCTTTTTTTTTCTTCTATAAAAGACCCTACTTCTTTAAAAGATTTTTAAAAAAAAAATTTTAGGGAGAGCAAGCACAAGCAGGGAAGAAAGGCAGAGGGAGAGAGACAAAGTCTTAAGCAGGCTCCATGCTCAGTGCAGGGCCCACCGGACACAGGGCTCAATACTGCAACCCTGGGATCACGATCTGAGCTAAAATCAAGAGTCAGATGCTCAACCAACTGAGCCACGCAGGCAGCCAAAAAGATCCTGTTTCTTCTTCTTCTTTTTTTTTTTTTTAATGTTTTTTATTTGTTTCTGAGACAGAGAGAGACAGTGTGAGCAGGGGAGGGTCAGAGAGATGGAGATACAGAACCCGAAGCAGGCTCCAGGCTCTGACCTAGCCGTCAGCACAGAGCCCGACACGGGGCTTAAACCCACAAACCGTGTGATCATGACCTGAGCCAAAGTCAGACGCCCAACTGACTGAGCCACCCAGGCACCCCAAAAAGATCCTGTTTCTTAACATTAATTACCTGATTTATCCTACATCATACATGAAATAATTTTAAAATACCTACACTAATATTAGGTATTATTACTAACAACGAAGCTAATAGAGGAAATTTAAAAGTTAAAATTTCTTTGCCTTTCTTTTTATCTTGAGATTGTATTGTCATAAGGATGCATAGTACAAATACTATATTTTAAAGGTATTTGAAAAGCTGTCTCTTTGTGGTATATTTCTCCTTTTTGATTTATCTTTGAACATGTAAAAATACTTACTGATATTTAAAATGATATAGTAGGATAGAGTCCAAGAAGTCTTGTTTCCATTCCGTTCCCTTCCTCTGCCTAAAGGTAACTATTTTTTATTAATTTTTATTGCCCTTTCTGTTGCATTTGATATGTGCAAATATTTGCCCCACTTCTTACACAAAAACATTTATCCCTTTTCTTTTTCATTTTATAGCAGTACACAAATCTTCCATATTCCTTTTACATCATGGCAGGTACTTCTAGTATTTAATAGTACAGTGCTAAGAATAAAGGCTCAGGAGTCAGGCTGCCTTGGTTCAAATACTGTCTTCACACTTGCTATGTGGCCTTGAGAGAACTACTTAACTTCCCACATCCACCTCCATTTGCTAATCCAAAAATGGGGATAATAATAATAAAATAATAGAACACCTCACAAGGTCATATGAAGATTAAATGGGAAAAGCAATTTAAAAAAGAAAAAAACCCCTCTTCATGGTGCCTGGCATGTACAAGTTCAATAATGGTAGCTGCTATTATATCAACCGTGATTGCTACTATTGTTATTATTTTGTTATATCATCAGCGATTGACTAAGGCTACCTTCCTTTCCCAACTACTGAAAGCCCCGTGTATTATGATTTGCTTCACACTCCACTGGCATAGCTTTAAAGTCACCAGCAACTTCTCTAGGCCAAAGCCAATTACCTTTCCTCAATTCTTATCTTTTATGACCTTTCAATTATATTTTACACTTAACTGGTTTCCAAAATAAACATCTCTCCCTATTGATTCTCTGTTTATAGTTTTTCTCCATTTCTTTCACTAACTGACTTTTCTAACCACATAAAACTACCACAGTCTAATTCTCGCTCTTTGCCTTTCTTTTTCTATACACCATTCCTCACAGAATTAACCTAAACTATCACCTCCTTGCAGATCACCTTTGATCTGCTTTATTCTTAGTTGGATAATGTTAGTTCCTTTTCACACTCTTCTCACTCTTCTCAATCTCAAGGGTGCCTCTTTAGTCACTCCAGCAAAGGGACATCTTAACATTCTGGCTGGTCATAGATTCTATTGAGAAGCTAGTGAAAACTATACTGACATGAAACACACACATACAATTTTGTATGCATTTTCAAAGGGAGGGGTCTATAAAATCTCAAGTTTAATGAAGATTAAGAACTCTGTCTTGGGGGATTTCATTAATCGATTAGAATTTTTATAAAAATCACCTCCATATTTGCAAAGCACATTTGACCTTCCAACAATTACTCAATTGTGTATCTACACAGATTTTCTTTCTGCTACTATAGTGTTATGACTGAGTTCATCTTTTTTTTTTTTTAAATGAACTTCATTACCACCTTCTAAGTCACTAAAACTATCATTACCACTCCCACCCACTCCACTCCCACCACCCACCGTCCCCCCTGCCTGCCGACTGGCATCCCATCCCATCTCTTCCCACAGGGATAAGGGGCAGCTTTCCTAGCATCTTATCAGGGTGAAGAAAGACAGCCAGTTGAGTTTCTTTAAATTTCAGGGATGTCTGAATTTTTAGATCACTATCTTTAAGCTTAAAATTCTGTAGTCAGAAACTATTAGCATTCATTAAAGCTGGATCTGAGTAGTAGTACAAAAGATTAGTAAGCTATACAATTAAATATATAATGTTGTATTAAAAGGACTTAATTTATAATTTCACCAATTTGTAATCTGGAAGTAAAAGGGTTAATAACAATTTAATATTTTTGGCTTAACCAGCCTCAAAAAAACAGCCCACCTCAAATAATTAAATCCTGGTCAGAGGTTTCTAACCCATAAATCTGCTAAGAATCCACATTTCTAATTACTAAATTTGAAGAGAAAAAGTGTTTTCAGGAATATGACCACTATGAACCCAAATGCTCCAATAAGATAATCAGATTTGTTTGTTTCCTTCAAAATATTTTGAAGATTATTTTCATTTTCCATATTCAAATCTCTATTCATCTCTCGAACATGTCTTTTCTCTAATTAGTACAAAATTTCACTGTAAAATACAACTTTATCTCACTGGAAATCAGGACTCTGATCTTTGTCAACGTAGGCTGTGCTGGTTCTAACCAATAATTCTTGGATAAAATAGAACTAGGAAAGGAAGGCACATCAAACAAAATAAAAACCTGAAAAAGGTTTTTGCACATTAACGTACGTACCACCTTACACTGTAAACACTAACAGAAAATGTACTCGGTGTATGATCTATATTGAATTAGGTTGACACTGGCTATATTAATTTTAAATATTAGATTACAATATTACTTCTAATATTAAAATTAAACTTTTAACGTTGAGATGACATGAATACAAAACTACAGATTTTTAAACATTTTGCTTTGTTTGCTTAAGAATATAATCATTTCAAATTATGGGTTTGACAAAAATTAAAGGAAATTGTTGCTGGTGATATATACTCTGGCAATTTCATTGTGCTTTCAGCAACTTCCCTACATTAGACTGTTTGCATCTGTTAGGGTCTGAGTCAGTTCTTCAAGACCAGTGGAACTACTGAAGCAGACAAACCACAGTCTTCTGAGAAATAAGAGTAGGTTTCAGTTACAGAGTTTAAAATTTTAAAGATTATTTACAATTAACTTCTGCACCCAAATTCAAAGTAAATCGATCAAACTTCTCTAAAATTACTTATAACCCCACATAGAAGCAAACAGTCTGCAATACTGATGACGGCAATGGGTATCAAACAGAGGCCTAAACAAATTTTTCATATCTCTAATAAAATAAAGTTCTGATTTCTTTGGACCTACAGAGATTTCAGAATATATTATAAATAAGTGCTGGAGACAGAGAAGCCTGATTTTGAATGCTGTTTACTTTTTACTGCTGTATGACCTTGGACAAATTATTTAAGCCTTCAACTGCTCTGATTTCTTAGTAACAAACCCCAAGTTTTGTTCTTTGTGGAACGCTTATACCATAAACTGCTCCACGCATGAATTGTAACTTAATGGCAAAGAACCTTTTAAAAATGTTTTATTTCCACATTTATCCCATTGGCTTCATTCAGTCCACACACAGCAATGTCTTTATGCTGTTTCATGACAATATGCTGTCTGCAGTGCCCAATAAGAGTCTAGTAGTTACAGTATGAAATATGCATTAGAGAAAACTTATATTTCCAGTTTTCAAATGTTTAATAAGGCAAATCAACCAAGAAGACTTGTAAAAATAAACATGTAGAAATAACACAACTTTTAGTCCACTTTCTGTACGTGTATAGATCTTTAAAAGTGCGCGCACACACACCCTTCAGTTATGAATCAGAATAAAATTAACTAGAAAAGAATAATGAGCACAGTAGGATTCAACCATGTGGACCCTTAACTGTACTGATTCTCTTCAGGTCAGCATCAAAGCACAATGCTTTCTCCCTCATGGAATCATATTAAGGAAGAATGCTTAAATTGTGTGTGAGTTTAAGGTGTAAGAGACATCTTTTTATGTATTCATTCAACAAGGACTTGAGTGACTTCTTTGCATCAGCCACTATGCTCAACCCTTTGCCCTCATGAAACTTCTGTTTGGGGGGAAGAAACAATAAATAAATAGACACATAAAAATTATAATTACACAGTATAATACATGCTAGGGAAATAGGATGATGAGCTGGAAAGTATCTGGGGGAGGCCTCTGGAGAGGCTTTTATGAGAAGGTATTATTTCAACTGGGGAGAAGAACATTCGAGGAACAGCTATAGCACACCCATGAAGCCAAGAGGCCACCCGTGAGGCAAAAAGCATAAGAACGAGGAAGATGGGAAAGCCAATGGTGGAAATGAAGAAGTGGAAGTCAGGCTCTGCAAGAATTTAGAAGCCTAAGGAGCCAGAGTCTGTATTTTAAAATACTGGTAAACCACTGAATGGTTTTAAGTAGGTGAGAGACCCGATCTAATTTACATTTTAAAAGTACTCAAAAATAATCTGAAACTGTGAACCCTATGTTCATAAACTGTAAGTTCCATTAAGCAAAAATTTAAACAAAAAATTTAAGCATTGCTATGAGAATGGTCTTGATTGATAGCTGATATGCAGGCCACAAGAAAACTCAGTCCCTAGTGCAAATTCATAATACATATAAGAAAATTTGGTTAAAAGGGATACAGAAATGCTGAGGCATAGGAGCACATGTACCCCAATGTTCATAGCAGCACTCTCCACAATAGCTAAAACATGGAAAGAGCCTAAGTGTCCATCAACAGATGAATGGATCAAGAAGATGTGGTTTATCTATACCATGGAATACTACATGGCAACGAGAAACAATGAAATCTGGCCATGTGTAGCAACATGGATGGACCTTGAGGGTGTTATGCTGAGCGAAATAAGTCAGGCAGAGAAGGACAAATATCCTATGTTTGCACGTATAGGAGGATTAGGAGGAACTTGACGGAGGAACAAGGGGGAGAAGAAGGGCGGAAATGGTGGGGGAAAGGGAGAGAGGCAAACCATGAGAGACTCTTGAATGCTGACAAAAACTGAGGACTGATGGATGTGGGGGGGAGGGGGGGATGGGCATGGAGGAGGGCACTTTGGGGATGAGCACTGAGTGTTATGTAGAAACTAATTTGACAATAAACTATTTGTAAAAAAAAAAATAAAAATAAAAAAAATAAAGTCATAATAAAAAAAAAATGAGAGGAAGGCAACCCTCTCCCCTTGGGCGGAATTCCACAAAAAAAAAAAAAAAAAAAAAGAAAATTTGGTTAAATAATAAAAAAACTTTAATCAGCCCTTCAGGACAAGAATAGAAAGATGTCATGAGGCAATACTGGCTTACAGACATGAGATGAGACACTGTCTGAAACACAAACTCTTGTTAATATAATTTCGGAATGATAGCTGGGTTTTCTTACTGCTTTCAATGTATACAGTAACATTTCATTTACTGTCCTAGAACGGTTTTTTAGGCAGTAATTTAAAAAATTATGTCAACTGAATAGCGCAGAAAAGTGCCCAGGTGATGATGTCATCTGATGGTATTCAACATTCCAGACAATTCCCTAAACAGGTATTTTCAATCCACCTATTTTTATCATCTCTACAAGACCTCAAAGTCTGTTGTGAATTATTTCTGAGTAATGAAAATGACTGGACTGATAAATGAGTCATTCTAAGCTGAACTACTGATGTTGTGTGCTATTTACTCAATTATGGTAGTGTTATAATAATATTTATAAATGCAATCTGGTCACACTTCTAACACATTTTTTACACAGATAAATACATCCAGATAGCTAATTCGATATGTAATTATTTAAGAAGGAAAGAAATACAGTTCAAAGAACGTGTCATCATTTACAAAACCATGTAATTTTTAGGAATTAGGAATGAAATGCCAAATTTGGAGAATAAGATGCTGATGATGAAGGAAGCGTATCTGTTAATTTCAATATTTTGATTTACAGATAGATGCCCTCTAAAGAAATATTTTTAGCAAATTTTTGAGAATTAAGACATTGTCATCATTCACTCATAAATCAAACAGCAGATATATTTCTCTTTTCATTAATTTCTTCAGGAGCATGACAGTGGGAAACAACGAAGCCAGGCTGAATTGGTTAATTCAGAAATGGGCACAGATGGAGAGGGAGGTGGGGAGATAGGTAAAATGGGTGAAAGGGAGTGTGAGATAGAGGCTTCTGGGTGTGGAATGGGTAAGTCAGAGGAATAAGAGGTACAGCATAGAGAATATACTCAATGGTATTGTAACAGCATTGCCTGGTGACAGATGGTAGCTACACTTGTATGAGCATAATATAGAGATGTTGAATCACTGTGGCACACCTGAAACTAACGTAACATTGTATGTCAACTGTACTCAAACTATTACAAAAAAAAAAAAAAAAGGCAAGAGGTTAAAAAAAAAGAAATGGGCATAGATAGAGAGAACTCAAGAATGTAGATTAAGCTGTACAAAGTAAGAATGATTATGTCAATGAAGTTCTTGCAATTAAGTTAAAGAGCAAATCAAGTTTCCTGGGTAAGCAAGTTCAGAAAACCCCATTAGTTTACTAGCCAGTGGCTTGACTGATGTTTCTGGGGTTCCCACCAAGTAATACTGATATTGTGAAGTCATTTGTCATAGGGGAGAAAGAGTAACAGTGAAAGGGAAGGGTTAGTTGGAAAAAAAGAAAAAAATAAGACCCCAGCTGTCTGTTCAACTATACAGAAATCAAAGAGGATAGTTAATTCAGTAACAAACTGACATTACAAAGTTGAAATGTTTCTGTAGTAGATTTTTGTTCCCATTCCTTCACTCCTTCCCCGCAACAAGATTAAGTATCTACACCCTCTGCTGTGGCTCTGCAATGCCTCCCAGCAGTACAGCTGAGGTATACCCCTGCCCTGCTGCTTTTGGTCTTGCTCATGGGGAATGTGTGTAGTGTGACTTGATCTCTTGTGTCCCTATCATCTCCCCTGACAAGAGCGTGCCCCAAAATGAGACACACGTGGAGCAGACTTGAACTCAACCTACAGTCTGAAACAGAGCCACCCCAGCTGACCCGCAGATAAAAAAAATATTTGTTGGGGTGCCGGGCTGGCTCAGTCAGTAGAGCATGTGACTCGTGAGCCCAAGTGTGGTGTGAAGTTTACTTAAAATAAAAAAATACTTGTTGATGTAGATAACCGAATTGTGGAGCAGCAATATGAATGATAAAATTTCCAATATTAGAAAAGAGAGGTTTGCTCAGCTATAAAATGAAGCACACTTCCACAAAGAAATCTTTTGAATGCTTTTGCCAATTTATGTGACATTTTGCATTCTTTATTAAACACTTATATTATTATTTTTTTATACATCTGGATGACATCTTTAGTATTGGCCCTGAAGAACAACTGGTTGGTAACTGCTCATGTAAACTATATTAGTTACTGCCTCTATTATGTAAGATACTGTAAAAAGGCTAGTCTGGTTTCTTTTGAGAAGGAGGTCACTTGATCACAGTGTACCCATTATTAGCACCTAAACTTACCCACTGCCTCCAATTTCAAGGTTCACCACTGTGAAAGGGGGACAACTGGTTGGACATGGTTCTGAAGAACAAACCACAGTTCAGTTCCATGGAAGATAAAAGAGACACGGGCGTCAATTATGGCTAACTCCTAAGTCAAGGGAGTAATTAAAGAAGATAACTCCAAAAAGACGCAGCCTAACACTGAAAATGCTGGGCTCTATTCTCAGCTCTTACGCAAATCGCTTAATCTTTCTAGACTTCAGTTTCTAAATATACCTAATATAACTTAACATACTTAAAATAACTTCTAGGGTTGCTTTTTAATTCAGTATTAATATATCAATGGATATTACTGGATGTCACTTCAATTTTCCCCTTGGTTTATTAAAAATTTTTTTTGAGGTAAAATACACATAACATAAAATTTACCATCTTAACCATTTTTAAGTGTACCGTTCCCCCTTGGTTTATTTTTGACTCATCTCTTCCCCTGTAATTTCTGGCACAAAATTCCCTAGGGCACTTACTTTAGGACTGGACAGAAGTTAGATGTACTGGAGTGGCGACTCTGAAACCGTTACTCATTTAGCAGCAAGGCAGAGAGCGCAGAATCCCAGGTAGGGAATGACTGCCAGAAACCAGAAGAAAACAGACAGATCCAGGAAGCCCACAGGAAAGATCAAAGGTAAATGGTTCTATTTGGGCAGTATTCAAGGACCGGACATAGGCAGGAGGGCCTGGATTTCTCTGATAGTTTTAGAAAACAATATCTGACACTCCATAACGCTAGTAGTATTGTGCCAAAACAAGAGTACTCGGAACAGCAAAATTGTAATTAAGCGCAAGAATGGACAATGAGGACTCTAAGCATGTAGCTAATAAATTAACATTTGTGTAGCAACATGGATGGACCTTGAGGGTGTTATGCTGAGCGAAATAAGTCAGGCAGAGAAGGACAAATATCATATGTTTGCACGTATAGGAGGATTAGGAGGAACTTGACGGAGGAACAAGGGGGAGAAGAAGGGCGGAAATGGTGGGGGAAAGGGAGAGAGGCAAACCATGAGAGACTCTTGAATGCTGACAAAAACTGAGGACTGATGGATGTGGGGGAGACGGGGGGTGGGCATGGAGGAGGGCACTTTGGGGATGAGCACTGAGTGTTATGTGGAAACTAATTTGACAATAAACTATTTGTAAAAAAAAAAAAAAATTAACATTTGTTAATAACACACACAAACACCTGTTTCACTGCTCGTGAAACGTGCTAGTGCTAAGAACACAGTGGTGATAAACCTGAGTCACAGAACAGGTATAGTCTTGAGCAAAGTTTCCTTCTTGTGGCCATTGAAAGACTGATACTCGACAAAGGACATGACTTCATAGGGCTGGGTTTGCAGATTCAACTCTTACATTCAATGATGTCTCCAGGTGGTTTAAGTGGCTACAGTCTTGCATTACGGGTGTGGTTAGGAGGTAAAAGATTAGAAAGGGTTTTTCAAATTATTACTCTTAGGAACACCAAACACATTATCATCACGTACTGCTGACACATAACGTGTTTAAAATAAAACATTCTAGGGGCATCTGGGTGGCTAAGTCAGTTAAGCATCCAACTCCTAATTTTGGCTCAGGTCACGATCTATGGTCTGTGAAATTGAGCCCAGTGTCTTGCTCGGCACTCACAGCACAGAGCCTGCTTGAAATTCTCTCTTTCTTGCTTTATCTCTCTCTCTCTCTCTCTCAAAATAAGTTTTAAAAAGTAAAAATAAAAAATAAAACACTCTAAGATACAGTTTGGCACATTTCTCACTAATCTCTAGATTTCATTAAAGCCAGAATTTGAACTACTAGTGGTCTCATCTACAGAGTTTATAAAGTATCTGCATCCTTATCTCAAAGTTCCACATCTACCAAAGGCAGAACATGGCTCTATGACTTTAAAGATGTTAAAAGTCCTTGCATCCCTCATAGGTGTTGTTTGTTGTCTATAGGTTTCCTTCCTCTTTGAGCAGAAGAAAAAAAAAAAGGTAAACCTTTTCTTTCTAGGCATTTAAGAAATGCTAAATCTGGCCTCTACTTAGCCAATTAGTACAAGAATGCTAACAAAAAATAGATTCCTTATAAATCTGTGCCCTTAAAAAAGTGCTACTCTAAGGTTTATTAAACATCCTAGGCACAAAGAATATTCTATTGGAGTTTAACATATACCTTCTAGAATGGTGGAACTCCCAGATGAGATAAACTTAGTCTTGGGGAAATTCCGAGCTGGCCCTATTTTTAATTTAAAGCCCGTCATGCTCTAGCCTACCACCAGTTCAAAGAGAATACCTTATGTCCTACTCAAATATTTGTGGACTACTAAGCTTCTTTATAAATAAGGATGTCTGTTAACCAAACAAATTGGAAAGATCCAGTGAGATCTGTCAATGCCTTTGGATTTAATCCTTAGGAAATCAACAGAATTAAGCACTAAGTGCCAGCATGAATTTATCACTCACATGCAGGGAGTTTCTGGCTTTATGTCTCCTAAAGAAAATTTCATCATGTGGATAAATGACAGACTTAATTCACAGCATTTTAAACTACTATAATCAGGCTGCAGTTTGAGCCATGAATGGAATGAAGCTCTATCAAATATGGGCATCCCCGTAACACACAGACAAAAGGTAGAAAAGACATTTTGGGAACTGACAGTGTGGAGAAGGATTTGGAAATGTATTTTGTGGTCTAAGAAAGTTTTGTATGTGTTATGAAAAACACATATGTATGTGCTATGAAAGTTATGTAAAATTAGAAAACATTTCTAATTTTATATGGAAGTCAACATGAAAAGGTTTTCTTTTAACCATTCTGATGAAACACAGCAACTCCATAAAGCTAGAATATCTCGATGCAGAAGTTTTAAGATCAACCACTTTCTGAGGAGTGTCAGTCAGGCTCTGAGAGGAACAGATATACATATACAAATGTACTTCCCCTCATCTCTCCAAACTCTTACCAGGTTACTTCTATTCCAGTCCATATGAGACCTACCTGGAAGCGGAGAAAAAAGGACCATGTATGTGAGTCATTATAAAGGAGTTAACTGTAATTAACTGTGTTAACTGTAATTCCGTTCTCTTTCAAACTTTTGTTTTCTGAACTTCCTTCCTGATTTACCTTTCAATCATTCATTCATAAAATATTAGACACCTTGATCTCTAGGCTCATCTGCATACTCACCACCTCCACATGGATATCTAATATACATTTATTTTATTATTTTTTTAATGTTTTATTTATTTCTGAGAGAGAGAGACAGTGTGAGCAGGGGAAGGTCAGAGAGAGAGGGAGAATCTGAAACAGGCTCCAGGCTCTGGGCTGTCAGCACAGAGCCCAACCCGGGGCTGGAACCCATGAACCGTGAGATGATGATCTGAGTTGAAGTCGGATGCTTAACTGACTGAGCCACCCAGGCGCCCCTCTAATATACATTTCAAACTTAACATAACCAGCACAGAATCCTTGATCATCTCTCCTAAGCCTGAACCTTCCCCAATCTTCTCAACTCAGGAAAAGGCCACTCTGATCTTAGTTAATCCTAAGACTCTCCACCTCTAACCTATCAGCAAATCCTGTCGACTCAAACTTCAGTGTATGTCTAGGACCCCTCCATCATCCCCCCTTCTAGTCCAAGCCACCACTTCCCCCTGCCTGAGCTATACAATAGCTTCAGACCTGGTTTTCCTACTTCTATCCTTGCCTCCTTATCATCTGTTCTTAACACGACAGCCAGAAGGATATTCAAAAACCTTTTTATATGTCCTGTCGGTCCTCTGCCCAGAATCCACCAATGGCTTCCCAGATCATTCAGACTCCTTCCCATGACCAAATAAGGCCCTACAAGAACTGAAACTGAAGGTGCCTTTGATGTAATCAAAATAGTGGACTCAAACACTATACAATATAAATGAAATATGACTGGGCATAGCTCACACCTAAGATACTCAAATTTGTCAATCCTATTAAAATCAAGGCCTAGCCTTTGATGCAGAATTACACTGACAGTTTGTGAGGACACAGGTACGAGTATGTTCAATGCAACATTATTTGAAATAGACTAAACCAAGTAAAAACCAAAATATCCATTAATAGAGGAATAGTTAAATAATTTATGGTATAAAATCCTACTATTGAATACTATAAAGCTGTGAAACAATATGATGAATCTTCACGTATTTACATGGAAGAATCTTTCTCTCTCTTAACCTGCCTACAACCCTGTGTCTCACTTTAGTTAATTCCAAACTAAGGGTCATTCCCCACACAGGCCATGCAGGCTGTTCCTTCTGGGTATCTCCACCCTCCTCACTATACCAAGTCCTACTCATCCCTCAAGACTCAGCTCCTTAAAGAAGCATTTCCTGGCTATTCTGGCTCAGTGGACAAGTGCTCAATGTTTGCTGACTAAAGAAAAAATACCTATGGTTTTTTTTCTATATTCTAAAAACTAGACTGACACTTCTTTCTAAAAATTAAGCGGTATCCATTCTCTCTTTTCCTTAGATGCAATGTAATTCATTTGTATGTCATAAGTTCTAGCACTGATATAGAACTATGGTCTTTCCCTAGTAATCCTCACATCTACTTGGAAATGTGTGCAGTGAAGAGTAATTTTTAAATAGCGTTAGTGAGATATAATTAGTACAGTATACAATTTACTCATTGAAATCACGCAGTGCACTATTTTCAAGTACATTCACAGGGAGAATTATTTTTTTTTTTAAACAGCAGTAAAAACTCTGAGCTTGGAAACCATCAATGTGTGATTACTATAAGATGTAATACAGAGGTGGTTAAAAAAAAGAAAAAGCCAATTATTACATCTTATGTAACTGGCTTTAAAACATCTCCTTAAGAAAATCCATCTGGGACTGTAAGCGCATTATTGGGCTTAGGGGAGCAGGAAAGAAACCTGTTCATCTCTCAATCTCATCAAAAGTTTAAAAAGACACATCTAGGTTTTGATAAGTACATGCTGAATGTATAAAATTTCCAACCAGCTAGTATTTCCCAATCCTCCAGATTCAACATGCTCCAAATGGAACTCATTACTTACTAGTTTCCTATGTAACTTCCTCATTCTTATTAATGGCACCAGTATTTCTCTCATAGTCATCTTTGACATCTGGCTCTCCTCTATTCTGTCATACTCTCTAGTTTTTACTTGTAATTTCATGGCTGCAAATTCACACTCAGGATACAAATCCTCTCCTCTCCTCAGCCCACCTGAAAAGTTTCTTTAAATCAGTGTTTTAATTCACGTGGTGTGAATTACAAGTTTAAATCAGTCCACTCTGTTCACAACCACAAACTGGGTCTACCTCATCATTTAAAAATGTAACACACTTTTACTAAGATAACCAACCATTAATAAATTAGTTAAGTATTTCAAGGGATGCCTCCTGAAGGAGGCACAAACCTTTGGTACAATCCTGTTATCTTTCTCACCAAGACTTATTACTGTTATTAATGCTACAACTAACTTTCTTTTAGTCTCCAAAATTGGTTGGAATGCTAATTCCATCCTGGACAATCCTTTGTTATCACACACTTTTAGAGACTATATTCATCTTTGGCACTGCAAATCAGTTCCCTATTCAGGAACTTTGCTCTAACTCTCCTGTTCTCAGGTAGTAGAAAAGGATAATGAATACATCTTGGAACACTAATAGAATAGTGTAATTAGAATGTAATTATGTCACGACTATTCTCTGTAAGAAATTTCATTTTCCTATGATTTTCTGCCCTTTGTTGCTGTTATTATTCCCAGGATTTACTAGTTTTGTGTTTCCTGAAATTCACATTCAAGTTCCTATTTTTAGCCTAATATAGTATCATAAATGTGGACTGGTTAAGACAAAAAAAGATTTTTAAACCGGTGGCTCAGTTGATAGAGTATGCAACTCTTGATCTCAGGGTTTTGAGTTCAAGTTCCTGTGTTGGAGCCTACTTAAAAAAGTATTAATCTGATGCAAAGACCATGAACATGCCCTGAAACTGAAAAGAAAGAGAATAACCATGGAAATAAAAGTGTTTGGATTTTTTTTAGGGCCCTGAAAACAAATAATAAACAAAAACAAACCAGATTACTGAAAGTAAAGGAGGCTAATCTGAATGAATTTATATTACAAAAATGTGTTGCAGCTGGCACAGCCTGAACTGACTTCAGCTTTTATAAACCATCTCTAGCATACAGTGTATCTTGTTTATCTTTCAGTTACAAACATTAAGTACCTACCAGAAAACAACTTTCAGGCAAATCTACCTTCCCAACCTCACCAAAGAGTTCAATCAATTTTATGTTAGGTCAGGAAATAACACAGAAAAGCAATGCTATATCCTTAGGAGAAGGCACAAGTGTCTGAAAAGAACCTGTATGTCACTCTGACATCAGAATGTAACAAAAATCCTATTTCAACTATGATGGCTTTGTGCCAGTTTCCTAAGGTCGACTGGAATTCCCTAGCCCGACCAAGACTCCATGAGGTTGTAGGGAGACAGAGGGCAGCCTTTTAAATCTTGGAGATTTTAAGAGAAAGCAAATAAGAAGTTTGCGTCATCAATTGTAAGAGCCTTCATCCTGTCTACTTTATGCCAGTGCAGTAGTTCCATTGATATTTTGAAGCTTCTCCTGCCCTGTTTGGAACTCTCCAAGGTTCTGACCCTTCATGGTGGTCTAATAACTTAGAGAGCAGCACTTGGAACACCAAAGTTCAGGAAAAAACAGAACCATAGGTGTCGTGGTCCCGTGCCATTTCTAAATATTGATTCGAAGTCTCACACTCACTCTGGCCTTACTCTGATCATTTAATCCCATCCCTGACGTACTCCTACCTTAGAACATCACTGGGTACATCACTAAATCCTATCACATCCCTAAGGTAGCTGGATCTATTCCTTTCTTCCTGTTTCAACCATTCTCCCAAGTCTGCAATTTTAGAATCAGGGTTCAGTGGATTGTGGGTGAAGGGTCAGATTTAATTTAACCTTGATCTATTTAGCTAGATTAGAGCAGATGCAACAGAAGAAATGAATTTCTCTCAACACCTTAAATATCTCACTCTATTCCCTTCTTGCTTGGTTTCTGAAAAGAAGCTGGATATAATTCTTATCTTTGCTCCTTTATAGGTAAAGAAGTTTTGCTTTGTCCTGGCTTCTTTCAAGATTTTTTATTTTGATTTTATGCTGTTTGAATAGGATATACCCAGGTATAGGATTTTTGGTATTTATGCAAAAATATTTTGGTGTTCTATGAGTTTCCAGGGTCTGTAGTTTGTTGTCTAATATTAATATGGGCAAAATTCTCCATTAATATTGTTAAAAATTTTTAATTATTTCTTGAGAGAGAGAGAGAAGGAGAATGAGGAGGGGAGGGGTAGAGAGACAAAGAAACACAGAATCCGAAGCAGGCTCCAGGTTTTGAGCTATCAGCTCAGAGCCCAATGCAGGGCTTGAACCCACAAGCTGTGAGATCACGACCTGAGCCAAAGATGGATGCCCTACTGACTAAGCCACTCAGGTGCCCCAAAATTCTCAGTTATTATTGCTTCAAATATTGCTTCTGTTCCTTATTCTCCCTCTTTCCCCATTACACGTATTTTGTAGTTGCCACAGTTTTCACATATTGCTTCCATTTTTTTCACCCTTTTTTCTCTTTGCTTTTCAATTTTCTAAGTTTCTTCTGCTATATCTTCAAGCTCAGAGTCTTTCCTTACCCATATGTAGTCCAATGAGTTCAAAGACATTCTTGATTTTGTTACAATGTCTTTGAACTCTAGCTTTTCTTTTTTCTCTGTCCTAACATTTTTTTATTCTTTCTCAGAATTTCCATCTTTCTGCTTATATTACTCATCTCTCCTTACAAATTGTCTACTTTTTCATTACAGTCCTTAGTATTTCATAGTAGTTTTAAATTCCCAGTTTGATAATTCTAACATCTCTGTATACTTGAGTCTGGTCTCTTAAAATGATTTTTTTTTTTTTTTTTTTGCCTTTCAGTATGCCTTGTAATTTTTTGTTGAAAGCTGGACTTGACATACTGGGTAAAAGGAACTCTGGTAAATAGTGGGGAACTCCGTTTACCCAGTAAAGCAACTGAGGTAACTAGCCTTTAGTAGTGTGGTGGTGAGGTATGGAGGACAGAGAAGTATTCTACAGTTGTATGATTAGGTCTCAGTCTTTTCATATGTGCTTCTTGGTTCCCCCTCCCAAGCTCCCCCTCAGGTGGGACAGCATGGCTACAGTGGGCTAGAGTTGGGTATTTCTCTTCTCCCAGGTTGGTCAGGTTCCATAAAATTTCAATAGGTTAGGCTCTGTAAAATAGTTTTTTTCTTGAGCGCAGGCCTTGTTAAGAACAACAGAATATGCTGGCATATTACAAACTGGTTACTTTTTCCCTCTTCCACCACGAGCAGAATGAGACTTTTGTTTTTCCTGATCTTCATTATGAGAACCTGACAGAGCTCCTGGAGCTCAGACTTACAAAAATGTGCTTCGCATCCCTTTTGCCCCATTAACTTTTTTTTTTTTTTTTTTTTAACTACCAGACTTGTCCACACTGAGGTTCTAGCAATTCATCATTCAGTTTTTCCTATCCCAGACTGGTTCCTGCAGAGGCTTCTGCTTGTGGGCTTCTGTTCTGGCAAGCCAGGATTCTCTGCACTTGCCAGTCTGTCTAATTTTGAGGGTAGCAGTCTGCCCTGTGACTTCGCTTCTACAATGAACCAAAGAAGCACTGTGGAATTTTTAGTTTGTTCAGCTTTTTACTTGCTAGGATGGAGTGATGACTTCCAAGCTCCTTACATACCAGACCAGAATCTAGAATAAGATTTCAAATGTGTAAATTTCTAAGAGTCTCTTCCCTCCTAGAAAGCACTCTGAAGCCCCAAGCCAAGGAGGAAAACGGGAAACCTAAGGGCAAGATAATGAGTAAGAAATGGGTTCTCCTGTTCCAACTGTGCCCCTCAGAATCACTCAATGCAGAAAAGGCAGCTTACGATACCCTGCTATCTCATTTCTGTCAGGAGTAACCCCAAAAGAACATGTGGAATCTTACCTCCTCTCTCCTACACTGCAGTGTGCCCAGTTTTACGCTGCCCAATCTTTTTCCCATGGTGAAAAATAACAAAAAGACATCATTTTCCTGAGAAACTGAAAGTCCTTCAAGAACAGTTTCATAGAAAAACAATGAAAAGGACAAGGTTATGCACAACTAGCTCAAACACTTTATCAGCAGATTAAAGGGAAAAAACTCTGATTTCTATTTCTTATTCATTTTGCACATACTGGATGGAGAGTGGAAGGCAGACTATTCATGGGATAGGGGGTCTGCCTCTAGCCGCTGCCCAGCGACTCTACCTGCACGCTGTGCTTTACTTCTCTTTTTAGCGCTCTTCACCATTAGCCGTTTCGTCTATCTGTTTACTGTATTTCTCTTATGGTGTAAATAAACTCCATGAGGACAAGGATTTTGAACTCCCTGCCCCCCCATATTCTCTAGACCTAAAACAATGCTTAGTATATAATATACTTATATTTATATACATATAATTAATTATGTCCCAATAAATACTTGTTGAATAAATCCATCAATCAATGTTCACTATTATTATCCCATCTGTAACATCTTCTTCACACCAAATTACTTCAGCAGTTTCTAAGCAAGACTTTATGCTTCCGGTCTCTTCTGTCTCCAATTTATCTTATATACTACTCCATTATTCCTACAAAAACACTGCTTTCATAAGGTTATTCCTCTGCTTATGAACACTCATCTCTGACCTCAGCAGCTCCTCAGTATGATCCATAAAGTATTAATAGATATTATATAAAAAGAGAGACTTGGTGAGTAAGAAAGTTTGGAAAATACATGATGCTTGCATGTAGAGATGCTTGCATACTACAGAACTTCTAAGAATCTTTAATTTACTAATGTGCAATGTAAATCTCCTGGAGAAGGATTTGGTATTTCCTACCTTGTGACTACAGAATGATTCCTTTTTTTCAAGAAGCAGGTCAAGGAAGCACACTTGTGTGAGCCACACTGTAGGAAATAATGGCCTATAGAATTATCTGATACCATTTTCAAAAGTGGCCCTTAGGGACATAGGTAAAAACAACAAGAATACAGTTGCCTTTGTGACCCTTCCTGTGCCAGATCCCATCTGTCTCCCATATTCTGTGGGTTCTCTTTCTTACCAATAGAGCTCACTAAGCAGGAGAAAGAAAACCCACCTCACACTGCAGATGTAAGTATTGGCGTATTATCTTTGAAATGAAGGGCCTTTCTGGTTTTTAACCCACTTTGGTTTTCCTTTTGATCCATAAATAATCTTGTTCTTCAATGAACATATGTTATAGTTTGAATCTTTTGCTTGCATACTGTATCAAGCAAAGAGTTTATCATAGTAGATACTCTATTTTTAGATTCATTTTAATAATCAGCATGCATAAATTCAGCAAGATACAGGCCACGAAAAATGTGACATTCCTACTAAAAATTAATCTTGAAAATCACATTAAATAACACAGCTTGGATATTAAATCTTTCTGGTTCAGGCTTTGGAAAAATGTCTTTACTGGCACTATAATCTTACATGGTATATATAATCTTACATGCTCACTGTGAACAAGGGACTTTCTCCAAATTATATTCCAAACTTTGCAAAAATCTTACGTGACTCGATATTGTTTCTAACAGTAATAAGAAGCATTGTTTAACGAAATCAATGTATTTGTTTACTGAAAAGCTCTGAAGAAGGACTGTGTCTGCAAGAACTCAGAAAATGGATCCAAAGGAGATATACACCACATATATTTTAGGATATCTGCCTACCGTGCCCTTTTGGGAGAGTCTTCACTCATAATACAAAGTGGCTTTGTCTTATATTATGTATACATCTCCCTCTCCAGGCCCTAATGTAAGTGGGAAAGGGGTATATATCTGACTTAAAGATAACTGTAATAAACTTTCATCCTGACACAACTCTAATTTTCTTTAGGTAAAATTCCCATAATGATTTGCATTTTAAAGGAAGAGCTTATACATCCATGTTTATACCTTTGAAGAGAAGATGTTTCTTGCTCTCATCAAAACACTGCCATTCCTTTCTACTCTCCAGATATAAGACTTCCGTTCCAACTCCAAAGATGGGGAAAATGACTTCCATCCCAACTCCAGAGAGGGGCCTCATTCACCTCTGGATAATCCCATTCCCCCTTGCCAGTGATGGGTTTGGGACGGTATATTGTGGTGGCTTGTCTTACTTACCAACAGAGATTATTAACGCAAACAAATCTCTAATTGCAAATGTGGCAAAGAAAACATGAGGGGACATCTGCTCATTTCCAGAACAGAGCTTAGGAAAAATTTTCTCACTCCTAAGAAAAGGCCACAGGAAGAAATGCCCACTTTCCTCTCTGGATGTTGTTATATCTGGATGTGGTACCTGGAATGGCTGTAGCCATGTCACCACCAACCCTCACGGGGGTTACATGAAAGGATGCAGAGAACACAGGGTTCTTTATGACACTGTGGAGTCTCCAACCTACCAACTCTTCAAGCTGCCCTTCCTCTGGATTTCCTGCTGGAGGAGATCATACATTTCCTCATTTCTTAGCCAATATGAGTCAGGTTCTTACTATTTGTAGCTGAAAGATTGCTGGATCAGGAAGGATACTGTCACTTGGACTGAGTGAGTTGAATGAACCAGATTCCCCCTCTTGGGAAATACTAGGCCTGAGAAACAAAGACGGAAGCTGCCAGTTAGCTGTGACGAACTGAACTGAGAGAGTCTATAAAAACAGGGAACTCATAGGAGCCTTTATAAAAGGGAAAAAAAAAAACAAAAACAGAGGAAGCCAGCTAGGATAGAGAGAAGAGGGATACAGTCATGCGTAGCAAGAAGCAGAGAAGCCATTAGAAAGTGCAGCACAGCTCCTTGAAGGAAAAGATACTCTTTTAGATTTCTAGTTACCAGCCTCTTAGTTAAGCTTTTCTTACCCATGAGACATCTCTGTAACCTTATACCGTATTTCCCTTCACCAGAGTTAGATTGAATAGGTTCTCTGCTACTTAAGCTTTGTCTTAGGACAAATGAGCATATATGCAAAGGGAAAAGTCAAAATAGACTAAAACTACGAAATTAAAGGGACCACAAATAACAGACAAAGGATGAAAGAATGGCTGCAATAGTAAAACTGAACAAGATTATACAAGTAAATAACAAGTGAACAAAATGATCACATCAGCAGTATCAAATTGGCACTTAACATCAAAGATGTTCTGCTCATGGCAAAAAGGTCCAGCATTAGATTTTCAAATCCATTCGTGACACATTTTTTCCTTTTATTTATTCCTAAGCTTCTGGAAAAAGATGCAAGGGCTTGATGTTTTTGCTCCGCAGCCTCTCACACGTGGGGTCTCTTTCCTCCATTCCTCCTTCCCAACTGAGTTTGGCTGCTATTACTCCACAGTAGCCCTGATTACATCTCACTTGGATTACCGCAACACATGTCAATGTAATCACCATGGTTGTGGGATCTCCCAATTCCAGCACAAATTAATCTTTCTAAACCAGAACTCTACTTCATTCCTGTATTTCAGTACCTCTTTCATGCTCATGGCATGAATTAGCCCATATTACTCCTTAGTCTAGTCAGTACACAGAAATTCCAGGATACATGGGTCTAACACATCTTTTATACCCTTCCTATCTCTTCATATTAACATCTACTTACTACCCACCTTTCCTCCCTCATGTGCTCCAGTCAACCTGAACTGCTTTGTTCTCCATATAAGCCTCATAATTTTTCTCATTCTGAACTTTAGTTCATGTTATTACTTTTATCTGAAGCTTAGCTCCTAAGCTAAATTCTCTTCCACTCTAGTAGGCAGCACAAAGAAGTAGCAGATTTTTAGAAATAGCAGCATGTTCTAATTACTAAAATCAGCATATAAATGGATCACAGCAGATACATGCAGAATCACTTTAAGGACTAACAAGTCAGCAATACTTTTCCAAAACAGAAAGATAGAATGCGGCCAAAATGGGAGTTTGCAAGGGCAGCAGCAGTCCAAATGCTATTCAAAGGTGTAGGTCAGATACACGTTCTTTTAATAGTCCTTCAAGTTCCAACTAAAATGCCATCTCATTAAAAAATCCTGCCTTGCCCATTAAGGTCTGTCATTGTTACCTGAATAGGTCTCATTTATTCCAACAGAACTGAAAGCAGAAAACCACATCTTATTCAATCTGTAGTCCAGAGCACTAAGAACAGTGACCCATAAGTAATAGATGTTCAATAAATATCTGTATAAATTTTATTCTCAAGACATTAGAAAATAAAAGGGACACTGAGCTTTCCTTTTTTATCTTCAGGTTAAAATAATAGGAAAGGTCTTTTAAAGAGGTTCTATTTCTCTCTCAAGGGGAACTTGAGTTAGCTAAACACCTAGTTTAGAGTGTAAAAACAATCTGTGTGTGGCAGTACACTGAGAGAGGAATCGAAGTTTCTGAGAGAAGTTAAGAAAACTGAATGGGAATTGAATTGGGTAACTAGCTTACTAGCAACTCAAGTTAGAGTTTCATAGCTTCATTATTTTATTTGGAATGCCAAAATCACTAACAGAAAGGTCATGTACTATGTGCAAGGCATAATGCAAAACAAAATTTCAGATCAGACACTTCAAAATGTTAACAAACCAGAAACAAATCTAAAAGGTTAGTTTGCTTATGAATAACTTGTCCATTTCTTTCCATGAAGGAGTTTCTCTAAAAAGAGAGAACAAATCATGACTGCTATGCCAGTTATCTTCATGGAGTGGCAAACTAGAAACTGGTGAATGGGGGTGCCTGGGTGGCTCAGTTACGTGTCTGACTTCAGCTCAGGTCATGGCCTCGCAGTCTGTTGAGTTTGAGGTCCACATCGGGCTCTGTGCTGACAGCTCAGAGCCTGGAGGCTGCTTCAAATTCTCTCTCTCTGTGCCCCCCCCCCCCCGCCCTGCCCCGCTGACGCGCGCTCTCTCTCTCTCAAAAATAAACATTAAAAAAAAAGAAAGAAAGAAGCTGGTGAGCTGTACGTATGGAGAATATGCAACAGAGGAGCTTCAAGTCCTCTAACAGCCACAAGTTATCCTTATGTTAAGGCCTATCAGCATTTGATATGCTGAACACAATTATCTGCATACGAATACATTCAGGTCAATAAACCTTGGTAAACTGAAAAATAACACATTCTGTAATAAATGAACAACTAACACTATTAATAGCAGAGAATGGTTAAAAGCAATACAAGTATGTTTTGGGCTGACTGTCTTGGTCTATAAAAAGCACAATTTTAGTTCAAAACAGTAATCATCAATGTTAGAGAGTCAATTCTCTCAGTTCCTTAATGAACGTTTACAGAGTGTTTACAATATGCTGTGGGCTAAAGACTGCCATGTACGAGAAATACAAGCATAAATAAGAAACACTTGTTGTCCCCCTGCCGGCCCCGTAAACTTCAATCCAGTAGGAGACACAGACCCAGAAGCACACAATTATAAATGGCTAGTACCGCACTGAGAGATGCAGAGGCTGCTGCGGGACCACAGAGAGGTGATCTCTGCCTCACCTACCCAGCACAAGGGGAGTCCAGAGAGGATTTTCAGCCACTGTTCTTTCAGTAACCCCTGTCACCACTACCATCATCACCTTCAGAAGCCCCAGTATACACAGCCAAAACAGTAAGCAGCGGACTGCCCACACAGATTTTAATAGTTAATATAAAGAATGGAAATGAAGAAATTATTAATATCCCCTGACCTATATAAAGAAGATGTCAGATTTTACTGGGAGATGAGGTGACCAAAGCAAGAAAAACATTTTTTTAAATTTAAATATTTAAGTAAAAAAATCTTTACAAATTCTCTGTCCCTCACGTATGTATCATATGTCTTGTATGTGTGTGTGTGTATATGTGTGTGTGAATGAATATGAATGATTTACTCATAATTCTAACAAATAGTTTGCTGTGCTGCAGAACAATGTTTTAAATAGTCTAATTAAATTTTTTCTCAGAGGAATTTGTATTTCTCAGAGGAATCAGACTTCACACTCATAATTATCTTCTAAAGGGTCTGTATCTATGGTGAAAAATAAAAACAGTCCTTACCTGGGGAGACAAATTGCACCTCATGTAAAACAAAGTCAGATCCTCCATGAAGATTTTCTACTCGACTCCTCTAAAAATGTGAAGTTGATGGGTATACAGATTCTTAATAAGACACCACAGATGGACATGGTTAGTGAAACATGGTTTAAGACTGAGGAGAAGAGGCAGCTGATGACAAGCAGAAAAATGTACAGTTCTCACTTGCATTTAGGTGTGGGGAACTAATTTAAAAGCTACTGGAGATTCCGGTCTTAGAATTGTAAAACAATGTGTAAAGAAGTTCCTTTATATTGATTAAACATCTCATAATACTAAAGAATTTACCTTTTATTTGAAATAACTTGTAACTGGGTTTTTACATAGATAGAACTATAAACAGGGAACTAAACAACAAAATCAAACAACTAAGTCAAGAAACATGTAAAGGGAAAGGCGCAAGTGGTTAGTACCTATTCTGGCTAAACAAGCTGACAATGGCCAAATACTGTTTGAATAATAAAGACTCAAATCTTGGAGCATTCTCTACTGCAGACAGTAAAAACCTGGAGTGTAGGAAGGAGATCAGACATCAGTCAGATATTTCAACAAGCAAATAAAATGTTTATCACAGGAAACAAAATCAGCTACTCCAAACCAGGCATCTAAGTTTCTTTTTCCCTTTTTGTTTTTCCATAAAAATTCACCCCATAATTAGAGCTTCTAATAGTTTTTTCTCCCCTTTAAACATATTTATTTTGTACTGAAAATCGCTGAAATAACAAAGCAGAAATTCCTTTAAGAGGAAATAATAAAATCATTTTACAGAGCAGATATTTACTAACATAGACATTATCATAATCATGTTTTACTGAAACAATTTCTATATATGCTTTCCCCAGGTTTTTTGGTCCCAAATTTTTAACCATGGATCTCAACTTATAATTAACTTTAGAATTCTTAAAAAAAAAAAAAAAAAAAAAAAAAAAAAAGGGAATAAAGCAAAGTGAAATCAGAAGTTTATATACATGATTTCAAAACCGCAGATAACTCAGGAGAGGAAAGACAGATCTGAGAAGGAAAAAAGACAACTCACATCAAAGACACCTCCCAGCTTGTCCACAGCAGTCCTAAAATTACTGGCGGAACATTCTGGTACCACCGCTGAAATTGGATTAAATCTATGTTCTGATAGGATTCTTTGGCATAAGTTGTTGCTAGAACTGACCATTTCTTACTGCTTTAAGTCCTTAGAAAGCTTCTGTGCAAGGCAATGTACACATTCATGTCTGTGTTCAATCTGATCTCCATCCTGTGAGGAGAACAAGCCTCCGTTAAACCAATGTTAGGAGCCTCTTCTCTGAGAATGCCGATTCTCTTTCCCAGCACCCTTCTTGTTGGATTTTCTGTTTTCTCCTGCTGTTGGAACAATTCTGGGGCAGAGGAAGGATGGTACCACAGCAGAGGGTCAAGTTACTCAGCATTTCTGAGCTGAGGAGGAAAAATGAGAGGCTGCTTTTCTCACTCTATGGCTTCCAGAATGATTAAAAAAATGACAACACTGAAATTTAAGTCTGAGGTTATTTTTATGATATATACTATGACTGAAGGATCTCCAACTAAACTGTCTTTTCAGAAAGGAAATAACAATGTCCTTTCCTATTATCTCTATAGTTGGATAATGGTCTCCTGTCTGTTCTGCTCTTGGAGGGGCCCTTCTGGTGGAGGGAAAGGGTAGTCAGCCCCAGGGCTGAGGTTCAAGTTACTGAGCCCTCTACCAGTACTGCTGAGGAGGAAACAGAGACTGCTGGGTCTTCCTGGAAATTTTCTTCTTGGAGCATCTGGGAAGACGCAGGATTCAGCTGGGTTAAAATCAACTTCAATGATTGGTTCATGGAAGCCAAGTCACAGCTTGAAGCTCCTCCTTGGATCTGTGGGTCTAGACAGGAAGGTGATGTTCAAGGCTCTCAAATTGCTGAAAGTTGGCCCAGAAAGGACTCTCGCCAAGTTTCAGCCTTCTAAGAGTTTTAAAAGAAAAAAGTGAGATAATCAGACATTTATTAAGGACCTCCGTGTACCAGAGATGGGGCTAAGAAATTGGGACACGAGAATGAATAAAAATCTAGAATATCTAGTTTCAACAACATAGTTTAACAAAGGAGACAGCTGAATGTTTCAGCATTATGATACAGACGTTAGCAAAGTGTTAATGGAGCATGAAAAGGTAGCACCCAACTCTTCAATCTACTGGGAGCTTCCTTCTTTTCTAAAGCACTGTCCTAAACTTTAATGTAGACTTCAAAGTCCTCCAAGTCCTCTGTATGATAACGTATGCTTCCCAGTATTACAAATACTGCCAGTCCATAGGGAACTTGTTCACACTTCCATGATTTCATACGTATCATTCCTAATGTCAAGAATATTTTTCCACCTCCTAACCATTAGTCCTTACTATTTATCTTTACATACTCAAACTATGTAGCAACATAGTATGTACAGTGGGTCTCACGTGTTAGTGTCCTAAGAATCACATTGGGAAGCTTGCTAAAAATGCCAAGTCTTGGATCCTAAACCCAAGAAATATAATTCAGCAGGTCTGGTATGGGACCTAGAAATTTTTTCATATAGTTACCCAATTTAATTTTGATGTCTGTGGTCTATGAAACATGCTTTAGAAACACTATCGTAATGGTTAAGAGCAAGGGTTTTTTAGTCAAGCCTCATTTGAATTTGAATCCTATCTTTCCCATTTATTAACTATGTTATCACAGGTGAATTTATTTTACCATGGAGTCTTCTTTTCCTCCTCTATGAGAGGATAATGATAACACATCCACCCACATGTTTTATTTTTACTTGTTTTAAAATGTTTTTTATTATTTATTTCTAGGAGAGAGAGAGAGAGAGACAGCGTGAGCAGGGGAGGGTCAGAGAGAGAGGGAGTCACAGACTGAAACAGGCTCCAGGCCCTGAGCTGGCAGTCAGCACAGAGCCCGACAAGGGGCTCGAACCCACGAACCACGAGATCATGACCTAAGCGAAAGTCAGACGTTCAACCGACTAAGCCACCCAGGCACCCCCACCCACATATGTTTTAAATGGGACAAGAAATACAAAACGGGTAGCAGAGGGCCTGGGACAAGTAATTATTCAATAGATGGTGCTGTTATTAGCATTATTAACAACAATTTAGAAGTTAGCTTTCTAATCAAGGCCATCTGAATCTGGTTGGTTCTGTCTCTCCAAGCACTTGTATTAGATGCTGTTACAGAAATCCAAATTACTCTCATTGACATCTAAGTGGTTCATATTTTCCATGATAACTTGTGTAAAAGTAGAGCAGTGAGCCAAAGGGAGCACGCAGTCCCAAGATGATATCCATGACATACTGTCTATCACCAGGATTCTTGGCAGAACTGCAAACCAGGAGATTTGATTTTGGTGCTCTACCAACTTCTTTCATTTGTCCTCTCCCACATCTCCCTCATATAAAAGTGACCCACTGACTGTAAATATGTTAAAAAGTCAGAAGTGATTAATTTTGACCATAGCTCCCTACCCACCAATTTCCCATAGATATGGTATATCCAACAAGATTTAAAGTTACATGTGTTTTCTGTGTTAACTCAGGATTTGATTATAGTGCTTTATATACGTATAAACACACATATTGTTTTATATATATGAAAAAAAAGTATGTACACATATATAAATGTTTCACTTCTATTACTATATGTTTTTCAGTATATACTCAATACATTTGACAGATTTTTAAAGAAAGTGCCTTGATGAGATCCTAGAGGCACCTAGGTGTCATCTTCAATTATGAAGTTATATGGGATACATACATGTATGAAAAGCTGATACTGGCTCCTTGGTATAGCTAATAATTACTCTTATGTACCATTTACATAATGATTTTGGAGTAGCAAATTATTTCCATCAAAATTATTAGTCTAGTCATATACCTCAAAATAACAAAGGCCATATATGAACAACTCAGAGCTAACATTAGATTCAATGGTGAAAAACAGTAGTTCCTCTAAAATTAGGAAAATGACAAAGATGTCCATTCTCACCACTTTTATTCAACATAGTACTAGAAATCCTAGCCACAGCCATCAAATGAAAAAAAATTAGAGACAGTTATATTGGTACAGTAAACTGTCACTACATACAGATAACATGATACTGCACATAAAAAATACTAAATACTCCACCAAAAAACTACTAGAATAAATGAAGTCAGTAAGGTTGAAAGATATAAAACTAATACCCAGAAACTGGTAGTGTTTCTATATACTAACAATAAAGTAGCATAAAGAGAAATTAAGAAAACACCATTTATGGGGCACCTGGGTGGCTTAGTCGGTTAAGCGTCCGACTTTCGCTTAGGTCATGATCTCACGGTTCGTGGGTTCGAGCCCCGTTTCGGGCTCTGTGCTGACTGCCAGCTCTGAGCCTGGAGCCTGTTTCAGCCTGTGACTCCCTCTCTCTCTGACCCTCCCCTGCTCACGCTGTCTCTCTCTCCTAGAAATAAAAAATATTTAAAAAAAAAAAAAAAAAAAGAAAACACCATTTATTACACCAAAAAGAATGAAATACCTAGGAATAAACTTAACCAAAGAAATGAAAGATCTGCACTCTGAAAACTATAAAGCAGTGATGAAAGAAACTGAAGATAACACAAACAAATGGAAAGATATTCTTCGTTCACAGATTAGAAGAATGTTGTTAAAATGTCCACATTAACCAAAGCAATCTACAAGCAATCCCTATCAAAATAACAACAGCATTTTTCACAGAACTGGAAAAAATAATCCTAAGATTTGTATGGAACTATAAAAGACCCCGAATAGTTAAAGCAAACTTGAAAGAACAAACCTTGAGGTATCACAATTCCGTATTTCAAGATACACGACAAAGCTGTACTGATCAAAACAGTATGTTGCTGGCACAAAAACAGACACACAGATCAATGAAACAGAATAGAGCGTCCAGGAATAAACCCATGTTTATATGATCAATTAATCTACAACAAAGCAGTAAAGAATATACAATGGGGGAAAAGACGGTCTCTTCAAATGGTGCTGGGAAAACAGGGCTGCTCCATGCAAAAGAATGAAACCGGACCACTAACACCACACATAAAAATAAACTCAAAATGGATTCAAGTCCTAAATGTGAGGACCTAAAACAGAAAAATCCTAGAAGAGAACACAGTAGTTTCTCTGACATTGCCAGTAGCATCACTTTTCTAGATATGTCTCTTCGGCAAGGGAAACAAAAGCAAAAATAAACTTCTGGGACTACACCAAAATAAAAAGCTTTTACACAGTGAAGGAAACTATCAACAAAACAAAAAGGCAACCTACCGAATGGGAAAAGATATTTGCAAATGATATAGCTGATAAAGAGTTAATATCCAAAAGTTATTAAAAAAAAAAAAACAACCACGTACAACTCAACAACAGAAAACCAATTCAATTAAAAAGTAGGCAGGCAGGAGACCTGAATAGACATTTATACAGATGGTTAGAAAGGCACATGAAGAGATGCTCAACATTACAAATCACCAGGGAAAAACAAATCAAAACCACAATGAGATATCACCTTACACCTATCAGAATGGCTAAACTCAAAAACACACTGAACAGCAAATATTGGCGAGCATGTGGAAAAAAAGAAACCCTTGTGTACAACCAGCAAGGTAAACTGGTATAGTCATTGTGGAAAATGGTATGGAGGTTCCTCCAAAAATTAAAAATAGAATTCCCATGTGATCCAGAAATTCCACTATCGGGTATCTGCCCAAAGAAAATGGAAACACTAATTTGAAAAGATCTTTGCACTCCAGTGTTTATTGTACCATTAATTATGACAAACATGGAAGCAACCTAAGTTGTCCATCAACAGATGAATAGACAAAAAAGAGGTCATATATACACACACACACACACACACCCCACACACTGGAATATTATGCAGGCATCAAAAAGGATGAGACTGTGCCATTTGCAACAACATGGATGACATAGAGGGTATCATGCTAAGTGAAATAAGTCAGGCTGAAAAAACAAATACTATATGATTTTACTCATATGTGGAGTTTGGATACAAGCTTCCCATTATGGAATGAATAAATCATAGTAATAAAGGCACAGCATAAGGAATACACTCAATGAAAAAAAAAGGAATACACTCAATGATCTTCTAAGGGCATTGTATGATGATAGATGGCAGCCACACTTGTGGTGAGCACAGCACAACATATAAACTCACTGCATCACTATGTAATACAACTAAAACTAATCTAACACTGTGTGTCAACTATACTTAAACACATAAATAATAAAAGTATCAGTTCACAAAAAGAAAGCTACAGAGCCTATAAAGTCATCCTGGCTGGAGTAACATACTTGCCATGGCCAAAGCCAAAATTACAACTTACTATGCTGAAGCAAATTAATCAAACTAAAGTGTCTGCCATATTACAGGTGTTCAAGGCATGCCTGTTGAATGACTGAATGAATCCATGGTAAGTGGTTACCTTTATATACATCAACCAGACTAAAAAGAAGTAAGTGCCTTATTTTTTATTTATTTTTATTATTTTTAAATGCCGTTTTAAAATCTAAAACTAAAAACAAGTGACTTCCCCATAAGAACTCAGTTAAAGCCTATCTAATTCCTACAGATCTCTACATGAGTAACTCAAATTTCAATTACTTTTATTTAATTTTACTTCACTGAATTAAAGAGCAATTTTCCTTGCATGAGGTAGGTGAAATATTAAGTTTTAGTGAAGAATATGTAGCTTTAGGCGACTTAACAATATAATAAATCTAGCCTGAACTCAGAAGCGCTGTTAACAAAAGAGGTGCACTAAAAGCAGTAAAAATCAATGTATGTACAAAATCAAAGACAGAAAACACAACTTTTCCTCTATGCCAAAACTCGTAACGCAACACTACCATTTCCAGAAGAGTCACACCTACAAAGACCACTTATATTATATTATATATATATTATACATATTTACATTAAGTAAACATAAAAGTAGAGCTCACTTTGGTGTTAGCTCTATTGGATACAACCTTTCTTTTAGTGTTTTTTTTTTACTTTCATTTATATTATATAATTTTATGGGAAGCATTTTTCCTATTATAAACATAATAACCTAGGGAAAAACAAGCACCTCGGTCAAATAAAACAACTATAAAAATAATCTGTATTTTGATGTTTGAGTCACTGGAGGTCTGAATGGAAAAGAATGGAAGAGGCTGAAAATGATTATTTAAGATCAATGAAGTGGTTATAATATTTTTAGATACTGATGCCTAGTCTTTACTTTCCCCAAACTAATAATTATGACAAAGATTTTATAATTCTACTAGAGTACTATATTATAATTTCTGTAACAGGTATACAACAAGTATTTTCAAAATCATAAGCAAGAACCATTTCTGCTTTTTAGGGGAATGCTATTTCAGAAGATCTTTTTTTACTGAATTTAATACAAAGGTAAAAATTCCCTCAAGATCTTAAAGAACAGCAAGTAGAATATATAACTACTGACTGTCGTGTGTTTCTTTAACGAACAGAGACTTTCTTCTACCTGTTCAGGAAGTTCATGACAGAGATAGTTTAACCAAATCAAGAGTTGAAATCTGGTTGCCCAGAAAAGCCAGAGTGAAATAGATAATTCACTGCTAAAGCTAAGATTTAAAATGAATCTAAGTTAAGGATATTAAGTGATAGCTGATTAGCATATTGACATAAGGTATGTACATCTACGAATCCAATGTTTTATGGGGAAAGGATCTACAGTCAAGCAATAAAGCTTTCAAGACAAATGAACTGTTTGTAGTTAATGCTGAGAAGATACTATATGCCTTGAATTAGCATTTATTAGTAAATCACTGAATTATATTTTTCTGCCTGTCTTCATTCCCTAGGTCAATTCCTGGATGTACAAAGATTTCTAAGTGTTCCTAGAAGAGTCAATTTTTTTTTTTTTTAATGAAAGAGCTATTCTGGAGAAAAGATCTTCTTAACTATGAAAAAGTGATGTTAAAAAAGTACTAGCAAGGGGCGCCTGGGTGGCTCAGTTGGTTAAGTGTGCAACTCTTGGTCTCAGCTCTGGTCCTGATCTCACGGTTCATGAGACCAAACCCTGCGCTGGGTTCTGCACTGACAGCAAGGAGCCTGTTTGGGATTCTCTCCTCTCACCCTCTCTCTCTCCATACGTGCGCATGCTCTCTTTCTCTCTGAGTAAATATTTAAAAAAATTAAAAAATAAAAAGCCTTCTCTGCTCCCACTATCACCATGACACCGCTACCACCACTTGTGGCATCACGAGGACTCCCAAAAGTAGATGCTGATGTCAGAACTGCATCTGTATTGTCCTTTGTCATTTATAAAATACTCTCTCATACACTATCGCTTAGGCCTCATGAATGAATGTGTATGCTCATTCCTTATTAGGTTACTTCAGGAAGCAAGAATTATGAGTAGAGGATACAGCAGATGATAGAACTTAAATACATAATGGAGCTAGGATAATCACAGGGGTCTCCTGGTATCTAGTTAAGTGACTTCCCCCCATAGTGCGATCAACTTCAAGCATTCAAATACATTCACTTGGTTACCTGTGGTTATCCTCATAGAAGTTACCTGATCTGGGAAACAATTTGCTACATACTTGTAATAACAGCATATTATTTTAGAACACAGTGGTCACCAGCTCAAGTGTGTAGTACATGATTAGCAGATTCAAACTCAGTATAGACAGATACATGGAATATGTGCAAGGATCAACAAAATGCTGCACTCACAGATGGAGAGACAAATGCACAGAAAAAAGATCGGAACTACGTGACACTCCCCTAACCAGTTGCAGTACACTAAAATATAATAGGCGCTAGAACGCTGGAACTGACAAGCTACATAACATATCAATTATACAATATGTGTAGCCTGACAGAATTCAGGGAAGAGTAAAAAGTATTCATTTTGCTGACTACCAATTCAAGAACACAAACACGGACGGGGAGATTATAATTGGTAAACAAGACATGAATTCCAGCAATAGGATATACTTGTCACAGCCTCCCGTCTAGTTGGACTCTCTCCAAAAGATCTACACTCTAAAATGTCTTCTGAACTTAAACTGCATAGCTATCTCATACTTCTCCACATGAAAATATACTTGTTTTCACCAACAGTAAAATCTTTGCATGCTCATTGTGAAAAAAAAAACTTCAAACACAGAAACAAAGTACAAATAACAGTCCCCTCTAATCGCGCTCCTCAGACGTACAACTGGACAGCTCAATTCCTATTTTCTAACCTTCTCCCCGTCTATGAAAATATGCATTTATAATGGAATATAAACACCGTTTGTATATATTTGTCATATAAGTACACCATTATCAATATAAAACATGTATTATATAAATTGCTTTAGATAGTAAACAGTTAAATTGTAATGATTTGAAACCTTAAATGCAATCGTACCATACACAGTGTTTTGCAATTTATTTTTCTCATCTCATACCAATTTATTTATCAGTTAGCTTTATCGATTCTCTAGTTCCAAAGGCAATTCTTTCATAGCTACATTTGATTCAGAAAGAGAAATTTCTCTACATGATACAAATGGAATGAATCATTTTTAAGACTCTAGACTTATTTTCACCTATAATCCCCCCTCCAAAAATATGCTTCATTACACAAAAGGAATATTTTGATTATTTAACATATAGTTCTAATTGTATCTGACATAACTGTAGTATTCAAGTGAAAAAATCTGACTGAAGAAGATGTAATCTGTTATACATCTAGAAAGCAATCTGTAACAAAAGATTGAATGTTTGGTCACGAAATTTCATTTCTAGTCATTTACCTTAAAGAATTAAAAACATGTTCAAAGGTTTAGTTTCAAGGACATTCATTATAATGTCTATAATAATGGAAACAATCTAAATGTCCATTTGCAAAGAACTGGTCAAATACATTACACTTAATTGAGGGATTACTACATAGTGACCTAAAATAATTTTACTGGAGTATATTTACTCAGCTAAAAATATTTTCCTGAGATATGGGAGGGGGTTACAAAAGTATACTTACAATTCTTAGGAAGTTAAATATACCTCTATCATTTGATTCCAGCCATTTCATTCCCAAGTATTCAACCAAGAGAAAAGTATAAATCTACACACAAATCGGTAGATTAATGTTTATACCAATTTTATTTATAATAGCCAGAAACTGTAAACAAGCCAAACATCCATCAACAGGTGAATGAGTAAACAGACTGTGACCTATCCAAACATGGGAATACAATTCAGCTTCAAAAGGAACAACTACTGATACATGCAACCCTTACGGACGAATCTCAAAATAATTATACTGAGTGCAAGTAACCACACAAAAATGAGAGAGTACATACTATGTACAGAATTCCATTTATATACAATTCTAGAATTCTAGAAGCTCATCTACAGTGACAGAGCGAGTCAGTGGTTGCCTGGGGGTGAGGGGATGGAGAGATACAGGTGAGACAGGGAAGGACTACAAAAGGGTATAAGGAAACTTACTGTATGTCAACTGTACCTCAATAAAGCTGTCAAATAACACACACAAACTATACTTATGCTCTCATCCCACTGCTGTGTTTAAATATAAGACACAAATGCAGAAGTCCCTAAAACAGAAACATGCAGTTTAATGAATTACTCTAATCACCCAGAGAACCACCACTAAGATCAAGAAATAAGAAATCAGCGCTGGCACCACTCTCCCCATCCTAATCATGGCCCCCTCCCTCTTCTCAGAGACAATCCTATCCTGACTTACATGGTAGTCACTTCTTCTTCTTCGATTTTTTTTAAAAAGCCTTATTTATTTTTAGAGCATACTTGTGAGCAGGGGAGGGGCAGAGAGAAAATTATGAGAGAGAATGTGGTAAGGTCCACACTGTCAGTGCAGAGTCCAACGCGGAGCTCGATCTTATAAACTGGGAGATCATGACCTGAGCTGAAATGAAGAGTCAGATGCTCAACCAACTGACCCACCCAGGCACCCTTTATCTTTTTTTAAAGAATAATTGTACTAAGTATGTATCCCCAAGCTTTCTTTTTACATATTTGGGGGTTTTATACAAATAGACTGGGTTCTTCTGTGTGTTTTCCTCAGCAACATTTTTAAGAGTCATTCAAAGGGTGTAGTACGTTAATCTTTGCTGAAGAATATCCTATTGTATGAATATGCCACAGTTTATTTGTCCATCCTGCTGGTGAACATTTTGGTGTTTCTACTTTGGGACTAATAACAATAATACCGTTGAGGACATTCTTTACAGGTGTGGTGTACGTACATGAAATAGAGTGAAGTTTCTAGGTCTAATTTACACGCTACCAACAGTATATGAGAGTTCCTGTAGCTCCATATCCCTGCATTCCCTTTACAGCACTTACTGCAACTGAGAATTTCTTGTTACTTTTACTTGTTTACTATCCCTCTCCTCCCACCCTAGGCCGTGGCCTCCATCAGAGCAGGGACTTGGCCTGTCTTGTCCGCTGCTCTACCCCCTAGCACGTACCACAGTGACTGGAACAGTGCCTGACGCACAACAGTGGCTGAACAAGTATGTACTGAACTACTAAACAAATAAACGAAAACTCCAGCCCATCGGTGTCTTCGGCCAGCGTGAAGCAGAAGGACGAATGGCTCTGCTCAGTGACTCCAAAAATACTTAGATATTATGTAATAAAAAATGGACGTACAATTACTTAAATATCAGGAGTCAAACCACAGAAAACTATGTGCATATACAAAGAATAGTGGAAAGAAACAAACTAAAACTTAGGAATATTTGTCTTGGGGCACTAAAAAGTCATCATCTCCCTTCTCCTCGCCATCACCCCTACCTTTTACATTTTCCAAAATTTCTTCAATAAATATTTTTGTAAAAAAGGGTAAGCTTAAAAATATGTAATATCAATGACAAAGAAGGAACTACTGATGCATGCAATAAGGTGGATGAATCTCAAAGACATAAGGATGAGTGAGAAGAAGTGGACACAAAGAGCACTCCTCTATTTACCTGAAACTCAAAAGCAGGCAAAACTGACCTATGGTGACAGAGACAAGACTCACGGTTACTCGTGTAGGGATACTGACTGGGCTGAGGTTCTAGAGTGATGGGAACATTCTTAACCTGATCTTAGAGACGGCCACCTTAGGAGGGTATATATGCAGAAAACTTAACAAGCTATAAACTCCAGACGTGTGCATTTTGTACGTAAGTTATACTTCAACTTTTTAAAAAAGAGGAAAACCATGTAAGTGAAGAGTGACTAGATAGGAACGAAAAAGGAAAACAGGTTTTGTGAATTTCTAATGTTTTATAACCATGCTATTCATATTCCAATTAAAATGAACGACGGAGGTTCAGAAAGCTCTTAAGCGTGCTCGTCACTAAAGCAGAGCTAGATTTGTAAGTCAAATTCCTCATCCCACACAGAGAAGCAAAGCCTCGTTGAGAGTTGAGTCTCTCCGCTGTCTTCTTCAGATTCCTTCACGTTCTTCAGCAGGAGACATACTGTACACTTAGGAGAGCAGATCGGAAATAAACTAAAAGGTGAACGTGTAGCAGAGCTTTTCTCATTCCAAACAATGTGAATTTTCTGAAATCAATGATAATAACTCGTCTCAGCCAGGGAAATGCTGACAGCAGTCACTTAGAATATGAGAAATATGCCATGTGGCCAATATGTTAGGAAAAATGTTTCCCTCTTCTTCAGTTCCTTTTGGGAAACTAGTATTTTCTATATCTGCTTGACACTGCGGCAGACATGTATGTCTTAGATATGTGTCTTACTATAATGCTGATAGGGTTTTTTTGGGGGGGGGGGTTTACAAGGTACTTGTCTACTTTTTGTCAATCAATAAAATTATTCAAAAATTACTAGTCCATTATCATAGTTGTTACTGAAAAATAAAATCTATTCATACATTATGATGTGAATGACTATTATTTTAAAATATAATATACCTTAAAAACAAAGAAAGTCATATTCAATCAACTACTGAGTGTCTGTTAATGTGCCAGACACTTTACTGGGTGATGATATAGAAACTGAATGAGATACAGAGAATGCCCCTGAGAAAATCACAGTGGAGGAGAAAGATACAGGAGCTGATAATGGTACAACACACAAAACCATGAGAATGTGAGTGAATGAGCTTTGGATTAAATTGGCAACTGTACACAGGCGAGATGGATAAGGGAGGTACCGGAGGGAAGAGAGCACCGGGAATGCTAATCAGAGGCTAAAAGTGAATTAATGAGGAGCCAAAGGAAATATAAAGAGCAGAAGTGAGAAATATTTCAAAGAAAAAATGTGTAACACTAGGCAACTAACTAGATATAAACCTGAAGGAAGAGTCAAAGATACTCAATGGCAAGAAGCATGGTCAAACTGGTGACAAAACTCTGGACACAAGAAAAGCTTATTTATTTATTTATTTATTTATTTTTTTAAATTTTTTAAACATTTTATTTATTTCTGAGAGAGAGAGAGAGAGCGTGAGCAGGGGAGGGTCAGAGAGAGAGGGAGACACCGAATCTGAAACAGGCTCCAGGCTCTGAGCTGGCTGTCAGCACAGAGCCCGACGCGGGGCTCGAACCCACGAACCGTGAGATCATGACCTGAGCCGAAGTCGGACGCTCAACCGACTGAGCCACCCAGGCGCCCCAAGAAAAGCTTATTTAGAGGAAGAGAAGGTAATGTGCTCAGCTTTGTAATTTATTTTCCAGATATCAAGGCAGAAGTAAGAATCTGGAGTTCAGGCTAACGTAAAGGCTAAGGTCAAAGATTTCAGCATCATCTTCCTAAAGGCAGTGAAGCTTTCGGAATACAGGTGCTCAGAGTGGGAGAATGCACAGAACTCTTTCTCTCAGGAGACAGGAAAATGAGAGAGAGAGACAAGTCTTAAAAGCAGGAAAGGAAACCTGTCACAGAAGAGAACTTCTAAGAAAAAGAGAGTGCTTTTAAGTGCCAAATTGCTGCAGTGAAGATAAGAATGAGGGCTAAGAAGCAAAATATCTGGCCATTAGATCACTGGTGACCTTTACCAGATGCTATACTGCCAGTGAGTTTGTAACTTTACACTCCACGAATATTATCTCTGCTTGTTAATAACTGCTTATTTTTTTCTGACTTTCTACAGAAATTCTACAGAATTTTTCTTGTACTTTCTAATAGCACTTACCACATACTATATCATACTGTAGTTATATCTTTAATTCTCCCTTTAGAGAGTACCCTCCCCCTTAAATACCTAGGGAGAAACCCAATAATTGTTTCTTGAATAAAGAGCCAAATAAATGGCCTACAATGCGATAAAGCAAAGAGAAAATGTTATAGTACTTCATGTGTACCAACAGCAAAGCTAAGCACTTAAAAAAAAAAACAACCATCCTGATATTTAGCGAAAAGCAAACCTCCTACAAAATGGTTGGACATAGGGTCAAAAGAGATCATTCTGCCCAATTCCAGATGGCATACTGGGAACTGGCTAGTTTTCCCTTCCTACATCAAATCCTGGAAAAGACAGAAAGTTAATTAGTGGACACACAAGACAAAAGGAATTGAAGAGCTACGACCTAAGAATAATTCTGAGATGTACAACAGACTATATCAAATTAAAGAGGACAATCACAGACAATCAATATGGATCTTAGGGGTAACAGAAACATAAAACGGCCAAGAGAGCTACCAGTGTTTTGTGCTCAAAGGTAGAATACAGGAAAAGAAAAGGACCAAGGGAAAATCAACAGTGTTATTAGGTGGACTATCACAGTGGGGACAGCCAAGTCAAATCAGCCTGGATCAACCCCTGCACACCACAGCTGAAAGAGGCCATACGATGCCAGGAGGGAGTAATGTGTACAAGATCTTAAAGAGACAGGATAGTGTCCTGGGTGGCTGGTGACACATAAAAAGAAAGGAAGCATCCGTTCCCAGATCAGCCAGCAGGATATCTAGCTCAGAAATACTTTCTACATGCTCTTTTATTTTCACTCAAAGTCAAGGAAAACTCCAATGGCAGAGAGGTCTTAGTCCTCTTCCGGGTGGGGTGTAATGACAGAGGCAGGAGAAAGTCTAACAAGGGATTTCATTCATAAAGATGCATATCCAATCACAGAATGAACAAACTCCTGAGGAATGTAAATCTCATTTAAGACAGAATACAGGCTCAACAAATGAAGAACACTCTTTCCTAAAGTTAAAATACAATCAGAAGAGGATTTTAAAATAAGTATGTTGACTTCTACTTCTATCCATAGCGTAGTAACAGGAACCAGATGTACCCTTCATTTAAAACTAGAAAACTGGTCAAAATAGTGCAGACACTGGACAACAGGCAACACAGGACTGTGATCCGAGTGAGGGGAAACTAATGAGGCGAGGCTTTGATCTCCTGGCCTTCGGTCCAGACACACATTCTGGACTTTACAGAGGAGATCCCGTGCAGAGTATGGCTATCTTGTTGAGAAGAGGAGAAGGAATCAGAAGACTGAGCTTTCTGGGAGATATGGGGCAAAGTTTTGGAGAGAGGGAGCTATGCAGGAAGAAAAGCTTACTGATCTGCGTGGGGTGTCATTAAATCTTTTGTAAATACTAAGACATGTACACGGGATGAAATTCTATACCACTGGGTAAAGAATGAGTGGGGTGCTGTGAGCTGAAAGGGTTCCAGAGCTCAGAACAGGCTGATAATTACTCAAATTTCCACTAGTCAAAGTGGAGAGTTCTCACTGATCATTCAAGACATTCAGTAGAGACCTTAGAAAGATCACACCTCAGCAGTGAGGCTAACCTATCCCTAGAGTTAAAAGCTATATTCTCACACCAACCCTAACAAAACTTGAAACTATCAAACAACTATCCGTAACTAACTTAATGGTTTACCAAAGCTCAACACTCTTGAAAGGAAAACAAAATGCAGACTTGACAAAGTTCACAATGTCCAGCATCCAATAAAAAAAAAGTATCAGACATACCAAGTAGCAGGAAAGTGTATCCTATTAATCAGGAGAAAAACAGACAATAGAAACAGATTGAGAAGTGATGGAATTACCAGACAGTAACATGAAAGTTATTATACTTATGTTCGAGTATTTAAAGGAGAACATGGTGATGAGAAAAAAATATCTAGAGATAAATGTGTATGTTTAGTATCTTCCCAGAAATAAGGGAATATATCACATCTAAGAAAAATAGGAAATAGGAAAAAGAACCTATTAGAGAACATGAAAACCAAAAAATCTAACTGTTGAAATACACCACAATCGACTTGAGAAGCCTGAAGCCTCAGCAATGGAAAACACTTTGAATCAATAGGATTCACCCAGCAGAATCCACCAAGGATTTCGGAACTTATGGCACGAGGAACTCTGAAAGTTGGTGTTAGTCAAGCTAAAATTAGCATGATCACTTGAAGGTGTTTTTAAGAAGCAATTCAATCCTCAGGTCTCATCTCTCATTCTATGTAATTGGAAGAGTGCCCTGACTTCTACTCCATTTGAAACCTAGAGGCTTAGTCTCTTGAGGAGGCTTAATCTCAGTCTCTCTGAAAATACAGGTTTCTCGACTTAAGGACCAGGTACTGTCGAGTACAGGGATACCACATCGAAAACAGGGGGATTAAGTAAACATATGCATAGTGGATATTGACATGCCTCGGACTTCCTTACCTCTGAAGCCAAAAATATGGCACTTAGGCCTCTAATTTCTGGGTAGACAACTGGAAGAATCTACTCTTGGGACTCTATCTATTCAAGAATAAAGGTATAAAAACTGAGAATCTCAAATAAAAGAATACAGTCAGATCACTCCTACAGTAAAACTCACAGCTGACATCCTACCAATGGTTTAGTTTCCAGTCAGCTTCTTAGCTTCTCACTCTTTTTTTTTTTTTTTTTTTTAATGTTTTATTTATTTCTGAGAAAGAGAAAGAGGCAGTGTGAGCAGGGGAGGGTCAGAGAGAGAGGGAGACAAAAAATCCAAAGCAGGCTCCAGGCTCTGAGCTAGCTGTCAGCACAGAGCCCGACGGGGGGCTCAAACCCACAACTTTGAGATCATGACCTGAGCCAAAGTCGGATGCTTAACCAACTGAGCCACTCAGGTGCCCCTTAGCTTCTCACTCTTAACTAGGAATTCACAACCAAATATGTCTGTTAAGCCATCTACAAAAACCTCCAAACATAAAACATATAGCTCAAAATATCCATACCAACAGGAAAAAAAAAAAAATCAACTTGAGGAAAAAAGAGACTATATAAAGAAAATATAATGAAGTTATTGTTCTCAGCTAAGATACCAGAGAATCATGAAATAATAGGCATTATTTAAAATATTTTAAATGCTCATTTATTTCTGAGAGAAAGAGCAAGCCAGCAGGTGAGGGGCAGAGAGACAGGGAGACACAGAAACCAAAGCAGGTTCTAGGCTCTAAAGCTGTCAGCACCGAGCCCAATGTGGGGCTTGAACTCAAGAACCAAGAGATCATGACTTGAGCTGAAGTCGGATGCTTCAACTGAGTCACCCAGGTGCCCAAAATGATGTTATTTTAAAAGGAACACAGAGAACAAAATAAACTCCCAGATATTAAAAATGTGATAGCAAAAGAAAAGCTGGAGTAAACGGTTTATGAAATCTGCCAGAAAGCAGAGCAAAAATAAAAAGACACGAAAGAGAAGAGGAGAGGAAAAATGAGACGGCCAGTCCAGGAGAGGCAATATCTGAATAACAGGCATTCATGAAAAAGAAGACAAAATTAGAGAAGGAAACCATCAGCTAAGTAATTCAAGGCAATTTCCTGGAACCAAAGGGTACGAGCTTCCAGATTAAAAGGGCCCAGCAATAACAGCCCAGCCCCATGCAGCAAGGCAGACCCACACCAAGGCGCTGCGTGAAATTTCAGAACCCTGGGGACATAGAGAAGATCTTACAAGCTTGCAGACAGAAAACAGTAATTTACAACAAAGGATCAGGATTCAGATCACTTGAAGCTTTTCAAAAGCAGTCCTGGAAACTACAAGACAATGGAATAATGTCCATTATTTTGAAGAGAATTATTTCCAACTTAAAATTCTATTCCAACACAAACTATTAAGTATTATGGTAGACATGCTAGATCTCAAGACATAAAGGTCTCAGGAAATTTACTCCAATACATCTTTTTTCAGGTTTCTGCTCGAGTATGTATCACAGAGGCTTTCTCTGACCGTCTTTTAACAATTTTTTTTAAATGTTTTATTTATTTTTGAGAGAGAGTTAGAGACAGGGTGAACAGGGGAGGGTCAGAGAAAAAGGGAGTCACAGAATCTGAAGACAGACTCCAAGCTCTGAGCTAGCTGTGAGCACAGAGCCCGATGCGGGGCTCGAACCCACGAACCGTGAGATCATGACCCGAGCCGAAGTTGGATGCTTAACCAACTGAGCCACCCAGGCGCCCCTCTAACCATCTTTTAAAAAAGAACTCCTCGTCACCCCCATCCAGGCTTCCCTGTCTTCCTCACTTTCTGTAAAACACGGACACAGTACATTCTGTTTTAATCTCCCCAACCTGAAACACTCTTACCAAATATAAACTCCAAGAAGGAAAGGACTATATGTTTACTGATGTGTTCTGAGCATAAAGAAATGTGTGTGATATACAAATGACTCTCAATAAACAATGTATTGCATCCACAGGAATAAACATTTTTTTACAAAAGTAGACAATGGAATAATAGCACATTCAGACTATCTACTAATGCATGAGGATAAAATGCAAGCGTTTTCAGAAATACAAGGTCTCAGGGGTCTCACTCAGAGGTCTCTTCCTGAAAGCAGAAAAAGTATCATCCAAAAGGGGAAGAAAAAGCCATTCCCTATGTGGACTACAATTTTCCCCTTTTATTCTAAATAGGAAATCTCTCTTACCACCTTAATTAGCAGATAAAATCTCCCTCTGCTTCTCTCCTTTCGCAAACAAAGAAGTAGCTTTCTCTGAATTAATTCAATCTTATTGAAATTCCTTAATAAAATGATTCTCTTAATAGAAATTCACCCTGAAAGAAACAGAAAACACAGACTGCCAAAAGCCTCACATTAATAGAATTCAGCTGGGTATGGTATGGCCAGGATCAGAATAGCTGATGCTTCTCTCTCCCCCATCACCGGAGCCTCGCCGCAGCTGCCAGACATGGGAGAAGCTCCCTGCTCACAGCACAGAATGTCAGCTCTGAACCATAACTGAAGGCAGGCTGCCAATAATCAGCGGGAGATAGCTGAAATCAAAACAGAAGTTAAGAGGAAAACTGGACTGCTTTTCAGAAATCTGTCTATTCAATTAAGGCCTGTTATGCTTCTATTTCCAAACATATGAAGCCTTAAAACAATTTATTTAATCATCTCTGACAAATTCATTTCGTTCATCACATGTTCAGAAACTAAACTTTGTTTCCCGAGATCTACAGACATCGGTTTTTCAGACCTGGAAAATCGACTGTGAACTCTTCTCATGCAGCGGCCAAGCCACTTCTCTTTTTCTTTTAAATCCCTGGCACTATGCACAGTATCAAGCACATGGTAATTAACTCGAACCACCCCCTCATTTTCAGAAGACACTGAGGTTCAGAAACGCTATATGGCTTGCTCCAGAATGTTTATACTAGAAGTTAGATCAAGGACTGGCAAACAGATCTTACTCTGGACTTTTAACGTCTGACCCAATTTAAACACAGGTGAGGGGGACAGCAATGACAACTTTCTGAATCATGAATCATGCTGGCTCTTTCATGTAGTTACTAGTCTCCCTTAGAAGCGAGCTAGAAAGGTTTACAAATAATCAATTAGATCTGACCTCTTTAAAGGTAACTATGTTACAGGTGTCTAATAAAAAATTCAAAAAGAAAGGTCCTGAATTTTATACCCAAGGACAGTCTAATTATAGCTGCATGACTCAATGTCTGCATGCCTCTTCTGAAGCATACACCGATTTAACTCTTTCTACCCTGACATCTACCAGCCCCACACGTGACAGCGACAGTCACCTGCACATCGATGCAGTAGACTGTGTTCACCTAGCGGAGCTCGTAAAACAGGTCATGGGATGGGACTGGAAATGTCAACAGGGGCTGCATGTCCACATCAATTCTATACTAACTTCTAATTTTATATTGAAGGCAATGGGGAACCACAGAAATATTTTAAGCAGAAAACTACAAGGATCAAATCTGCATTTTAAAAAGATCATTTTGACAGCAACATGGAAGATGGATTAAAAAAAAAAAAAGACAAATCTTGAGGCAAAGAGACCTGAGGCTGCTGAAGTAATTCAAGTGAATTCAAGTAATTCAATTTCTCAAGTGCGAAATTATGAGAAATTATCCACACTAAAGCAATAATAGAAGACACTGGAGAAGTGGTGACAGATTTAGGCAGTTCTGCAACTGGGACGCAGGCTAATAATTTTTAAAACTTAGAGTCACACTAGTGTTATCAAGCAGGTAAAACCCTTAAAACTTTCAAAGCTTATTTAAACTCATAAAGAAAGGCAAATGAACAGCTTTCCTAAAATTGCCTTCATGCTGTTAAGATAGTGACCAAAAGCCACAAAAATGGTCCCTTAGGTTCTCTGAGTAACCAAGTGTCTAAAGGTATTATGCCTAAAACAAAGCTCCTTTTCAATCACCACAGCCAGCATCCTAGTATGTTACCACTGAAAGGGAAAGACAGGAAATGAATCAATAAACCTCAGGCACATGCTTGGCCTGGAAAGACACAGCAAGCATACCCAGGAGCAGAGAGCTGAAAACAAAGGCCCTGGGTAATTTAATTACCAGGCCGGAATCTGCTGACTACCGGTTTAATTGTTTGAACAGTGCCCAAATTGTCTGACAAGGTGACCACCCTATGATTTTTGCACCACTTGCTGCATGTGACCACCCAGACAAACATGAGAAATAGTTCTAAAGAATGCAAGAATCTTGGGTAACTTTCATTAATCATACCTATGATTCTGAAGGAAAATTTTTAGAGTCAAATCTTTTTTATAAATAACTCAAGGCTCTCTTTAGCAAATTCAATTACCACCACATCCTCCATGTTGTCAGGTCAAGAAAATCGTATCCTTCAGAGATAAGCATACTGCTATAGGAGCAGTGGATAACAAAAATTACTCAGAGTACATTTATATGCTCTTATTTACCATTATACTCTGAAAAGGTTATTTTAGGGAGGTGTGGGAGTTGGAAGAGAGAATGTAACTGCAGGGTGGTAATGAGAGGAAGCCAATTTTCTCTCTTGATTCAGTTAGTATTTCCTCATTCATGTTTATCTCCTGAAGAGTAAACCAACAGAAAACTCCTTTCAGACACTGAACAAAGAAGAACCTCTGCCTAACCTGGCAGTGTACTTGTACTGGCCTCACCGAATGAATAAGGTATATGAGGCCAAACAGACCGTCACACTCAAAATTCATTCAACAGGTTTTTAGGTTTATGTGGTGCCAAATTCTCAGCTCTGAAACTAGTAGAGATAAAAAGATACACATAAAGACTTTAAATAATGATGAAAGGGCATACGTAGATAAATTCAAAAATGAGTTATACAGGAAGAAGAACTATGATGGTCTCATAAGAGAAAACCAATGTAGACAAAATTAATTGAGAAAGATTTTATTAAAGAAATGGAACTTGAGCTAAGCCTTTATAAAAGGCAAGATTTGAATATGTAAAGAACAAAGGGTTTTCTAAAGCTCTAGATGAACATGAACACAGATTTGGAAATTTACACATTTCTATTTTGAGAACCAATATGGAAATCAGTCCTATAGATTTTTTTTTTTGGTCAGTAGATTTGATTTGGTAGGAAGGCCACTGGCCAGTTTCCAAAGTACTGGAGACAGGGGCTCAAAGCATTCCAATATGCACGAAAGAAAAAAAAAATATATATATATATATATCTCCACCAAAGTGGACAAAACCATGACATACTTTGCCTGGTTTTTGAGTTTTAATGACATTACCTTCAATTCAATCAAATGACATGCGTGAGGAGATAAAGGGAGGGCAGAGAGTCCTTCAGGCAGAGAAACAGTAATGTGCAAAGTCACCAGGACAGAAGAAGCTTAAGTTCAAAGAACTTTAAGAACACACGAAACCAGCTAGTGCAGTGGGGCTCTGGCTCTGAAGTCAGACTGTGGCTTCAAGCTCTGGTTATGCCACTTTCTTGGTTGGTGACCTAGGCAAACTGCTCAACTCTGTTTCCTGTAAAATGAAGATATTAACAGTCCCTATCTTATAAGGTTTTCGAAAGGACATAATGACGACAGAATGCATATAGGACTTAGTGTCTAGCACATTTAAGTATTCAAGAAATGATAAACTTTATTATTACCTTCTTTAAAGTTTTTAATGTTTATTTATTTGTGAGAGAGAGAGTGAGCAGGGAAGGGGCAGAGAGAGAGGGAGACACAGAAGCTGAATCAGGCTCCAGGCTCCAAGCTGTCAGCACAGAGCCTGACACGGGGCTCAAACCCATTACCAGGGAGATCATGACCTGAGCTGAAGTTGGATGCACAGCTAACCGAGCCACCCAGGTGTCGCAATAATCATTGTTATTTTTAAAGCCAGGGTGTGTGGAGTGTAATCACACTTGTTGGCCTTGTTAAGAATCCTGGACTTTATTCCAAAAACAATGGAAGTCCCTGCAAAGTTTTAATAGTTTTAATCGAATTTTTGTTTTAAAAAGACGGCTTATTTCATACCTCTTATAAGAAACCCCAAAGAAAAAATTTACTGTAGAATTTACTACCAAGAAAAGTTCTGCTCTGAGGAATAGATACCTTTCTTTCTCTCAGATAAAATTCTGTAAATGACTGTACCTCTTTTTCACTCTGAGAGCCAGAAAGCTTAGAGCCAAATCTGAAGTTCTTGGGCCCTACTGCCCACATATTTGTTTCCTCCTCCCACCTCCCATGAGTGCTTTCTACTCTTATATAACATTTTCTGATTCGTTGTTGTTGTTGTTGTTATCTAGAGACAGAGAGAGAAAGCATGGACATGAGTTGGGGAGAGGGGCAGAGGGAGAGAGAGAAAATTAAGCAGGCTCCAAGCTCAGTGTGGAACCCAATGCAGGACTTGATCTCACAACTGTGAGATCATGACCCGAACCAAAAACAAGAGTTGTACAGTTAACCAACTGAGCCACTCAGGTGCCCTTCAGTTCTCTATTCTTGATTATCGTTTAGAATTATTGTTTTTATATTATTCGCCTTTAAAGCTATTTCAACTGTTTATAGAATGAGGTGCAATCTAATTAACCAAACCAAAAAAAAGGGCATAAACAGCATAACCTCATGATGCATGAATCATGCACTGTCGATGCATTCCCAGCATGCTACCTGAATCACTCTTTTGGTGTAAACCTAGTCAGATGGCACAAGAAAACCAGATGGCACAGGAAACCTCTCTCTATGCAAAGGAGGAGCAGATGAGGAGCGTGCAAAGACCTAAGGCCTTTCCGGAATTAGCAGGACACAGTTAGGGCAACCAGTGCCAAGAGCAGAAGAGAACTGGAAAGTGGCAGGCTGCTGGGAAGTTATGTACTGGCTCAAGGTTAGAGGTTTTGTTTTTGTATATCAACATCTTTTCCCAAAAGAACTTTACTCTCTTCATTTCGGTCGTTCCACTGTCTTTTTCTCTGAGCTCATGAGACCCGTTGTTTGCTTCACTTATCTTCCTCCTGAACTTGGACCTCCTGGTCAGCCACTTCAACCCTGACCTCTCTGGCCACAGCAACTCCTATACGGATTTGACCTTCTATCATTCCAATCCCTAACCTGGCTCATTCTTACTGTCTACTTCTCCTCCTGCATTGGGAAGCACTGATGACTGTGAGGCTACCATGAACTCCCTCAATGCTAATTACGGATGCCTTTTATTTATCTCCTGAATATCATATAGCACCACCAGCTGCTCTAAACCTTTCCCCACACTGCAGTGTCTAATATACTTCTCTTTCCCTGACTTTTCATCTGCTACATTACATAATGACTTAAATCTGTATTAACAAACTCCTCTTGCACCCATTTCATCCTAAAGCTATAGCCTCAGCCATTTCCTCAGCACAAGCTCTAATTCTCACTGGGATTGCACCTATGCACTACCTTCTCAGAGAAGGAGGGATTCTTCTCTTCTAAGCTAGCCATTCCCTCTGTGCGTGTTTGTTTTTTTTTTTTTTTTAGAAATCAACATGCTGCTGCTCATATTTATTCACCCAGTTCATAACATAATACCTGGCACACAGTAGCCAATGAACAAATTTTTGTTAAATGAGTGAATGCTTGCAAATATGTAGTTTTTTTTTTTTCTTAAACAGTTTATTGTCAAGTTGGTTTCCATATAACACCCAGTGCTCATCCCTCTGTGCTTCTGACCCCATTACCTCTTGTCTACCCTGGGACCTTGTTTCACCAACCATTTCTTCTTTCCTGCCTATATTCTTTTCTACTTTCTTCAAACACCAAGACCACCACCACAAAACAAAACAATGATTTAGTACTGTATTCTATAGACTCTAATTATCCCTCAAATCCTTCCTTCTCTCCTCTCTCCTACTTTGAAGATAATTTTTTTTTTTTTTTACAAATAGTTTATTGTCAAATTAGTTTCCACATAACACTCAGTGCTCATCCCCACAAGTGCCCTCCTCCATGCCCATCCCCTCCTCCCCCCCACATCCATCAGTCCTCAGTTTTTGTCAGCATTCAAGAGTCTCTCATGGTTTGCCTCTCTCCCTTTCCCCCACCATTTCCGCCCTTCTTCTCCCCCTTGGTCCTCCGTCAAGTTCCTCCTAATCCTCCTATACGTGCAAACATATGATATTTGTCCTTCTCTGCCTGACTTATTTCGCTCAGCATAACACCCTCAAGGTCCATCCATGTTGCTACACATGGCCAGATTTCATTGTTTCTCATTGCCATGTAGTAGTCCATGGTATAGATAAACCACATCTTCTTGATCCATTCATCTGTTGATGGACACTTAGGCTCTTTCCATGTTTTAGCTATTGTGGAGAGTGCTGCTATGAACATTGGGGTACATGTGCTCCTATGCAGACAAGATAATTTTTTATACTTTTCTTCCTCTCCTCACTATCCATGTGTCTGTAAATTCTTGAAATCTGATTTTATTTCCCCATTTATTGAAAATTACTCTCTTCAAAGTCACTAGTGATCTGATAATAATCAAATACACATCCCCTTCACTCTAGGCTCTCTCTCCTTTGTCTAATCGGGACAGAAACTGTCCTTACTTCCCAAGATGTTCTTCTGCTTCACCAATCCTACTTCTCCCAACTGCCTTCTAAAGAAGGTACAATTAAAACTCACATCTTTTTCTTAGCCTTCTTCTAAGATCTCATTATTAATTACAGCTTCACTCAATCATGTCTATGCAGATAACTCTCAACCCCAGAAGTAGTAAGAGTATAGGGTGGAGATTTATCTGCAAAGACGTGATGAGTGAAGCTGTGTTACCATCACTCAAAACGACACATTTCCATCACCCAAGACCGTTCCCTCTTGCCACTGGTCACTTCTCCTCCCTCCCCAGAAACAGTAGCGACAACCACTTTCCAACTTCTATTACCATGTATTTGCGTTGCCTCTTCTAGAGCTTGATATAAAGATAACCAACTGTACGGATGTACTCTTGTGTCTAGCTTCTTCCCTTCAGCACCATGTGAGTAAGATATGTTCATAGTGTTGCGTGTGGAAGTAGTTAGTTCCTTTCTATTGCTGTGCTGTCTTCCATTCGATTGCTGCACCACAATTTGTTCAGGATACGTCCTCCTGCTGCTGGATGTTTGGGTTGTTCCCACTTGAGAGAAGTTGCCATAACCATTCTTGTACAAGTTATTTTACGGACATTTGTTTTCATTTCCCTTAGGTAAATACTTAGGAGTGGAATTGCTGGGTAAGAGGTAGATGTACATTTAACTTGGTAAGAAACTGAAAAATGGTTCTCTCAAGAACATGGTTGTACCATGTTACACTCCCACCAGCAGTGTATGAGAATACTAGGCGCTTCAAATCCTTATTAGCATTTAGTATTATCAGACTTTTAAATTTTAACCATTCTAGTTGATACGTAATATTACCTCATTATAGTTTCCAATTTATATTTCTCTGAGGACTAATAATGTTGAATGACTTTTCATTTGCTTCCTATTTGATCATTTATATATCTTCTTTTGTAAAGTGTCTGATTCCAGTCTTTTGCCCATCGTTCAACTGGGTGGTTGTTTTCTTACTGTTGAATTTAAGTTCTCTTTTGAATGGTGTTTGCTTTCATATTTCATATCTTCTTCAACAGCCAACAGGTCATATCAAACTAAATGCCTGATGTTACCTCCAACAGCACCTTTAAAATCTAATTTGTAATTTTTTAGTTGGGAAACAGACTTCTCTGTTGCTGTCAACCACATCACAAATATTCTTCAATAACGTTTGCTTTAAATCCTGACTCTCAAGGTTTTCTTTTTAACAGTCAATAAGAACTCGAGAGGTGGTAAAGTATTAACATACAGGCTCTGGGACTGCAAGGGTCAAATCCAGGCCCTCCCACTTACTGGCTGTGTGACTCTGGACACAGTACGGAGTCTTTGAGTGCCTAACTTACAAGGATTTTGTGATATTTAAACAAATAAATCATATAAAGTATTCTAAATAGTACCCAACAAAAACGGAGTGCTCAATAAATATTACTTGTTATTTCAGAATTGGAAATGCCTTTGCTTAAGATCTTTTCTCATGATTCCAACAAATAACATTCTGTTTTCTTTTTTTAAAGTTTATTTATTTTGAGAAAGACAGAGACAGTGCAAGCGAGAGGGGCAGAGAGAATCCCAAACAGGCTCCGTGCTGCTAGCGCAGAGCCCAACATGGGGCTTGAACCCACAAAACCGTGAGATCATGACCTAAGCCAAAACCAAGAGTCAGATGCTTAATCGAATGAGCACCCAGGCACCCCCCCCCAAACATTTTAATCTAGGCATTTATTCAGCCTCTTACCTCTAGACAATTAAGAGTCTATTAAATTTATGGCCTCCTTCTTCCTCCTCTAATTCAGACTATGCATCCCTGCGGGATTTATCTTCCTTAAAAAAGTCCTTACACACATCACCACCTTTTGACTCTCAGATGCCCACTGTAAGAAATAATCTGAACCCTTTATCCAAATACTCAAGGTCCCTCACAACTGGTCCTTGCACACACCTCTCAAAGATATACCTCCTACATATAGGACTAAGGAAAGAATTCAAAAAGTATTCAAAAGATTATGACTAAAATAGAAAAAGCCAGCAGCAGCAATAAACATATTTTACTTAGGAAAAAGGTGGCAAATCTAATCAGCTAAGAGAAGTGAAAGTGGTTTTCTCTGAGGAAGGGAAATGGGGGTGGGGAGGAGGATGGGAAACTTAGCTTGTTTCTAACAAACTGCACAATTATTTGACTTCTTACATTGGTACATTTTTAACTTTTTAAAAATAAAACTTGGAAAATTACAGACCAAGAGGGATGGGAAATAAAAACAAAGAAAGAAGAAAATTTGTTTATCCACTGAAGTGGACAGCGTCATGTGCAGTTTGGCTGTCGGTTACTAAGGGTGATCCATAGATTTATAGAAGGAATAGTTGGGCACATCCATTTACCTACTGGAGATACCCTATCTGCAGATGGAAGAGTTTGGATTTTATCCAAAAAGCAATGGGAAGTGAAGGTAACTGAACACAGTAGTAATATAATAAAAATAATATCTAGGGAAGATTAAACAGGAATTTTATCAGAAATGCACTTGACTGGAAAAGAAATAGGGAGTAGTAAAACATGAGGTCTTCATAATTGAGACATGAGGTGATGAAAGTCTAGATTAGGGTGATGACTGTGGAAACAGAAGGATTTAATTTCAAGTCACTTTTTCAAAAACACAGAGTATGATTTGCTGGCCAACTAAATATGAAACTAAGGTAAAAAATAAAAAAAAGGAACACAACACCCTCCAACATAAAGTAAGCAATAAAGGAATACTTATAATGTATAAAGAGTAAGTCCAACATTACAAACATTGAAGATAAATTTTAATGTATAGTTCTTTATAGTTTAATACTACTTACGTGATTCTTTTTCATCTAAACCTCCAATTAAGACATTTCTGGCTCAGAACTCACTTGAAATCTTATACATAATTGGGGCACCTGGATGGCTCAGTCAGTCTGACTCTGGATTTTGGCTCAGGTTATGGTCTTATGGTTCATGAGATCTAGCCCCACGCCGGACTCTGCACTAACAGTATGGAGCCTGCTTGGGATTCTCTCTCTCCCTCTCTTTCTGCCTCTCCCCCTGCTCGCATGTACATGCTCTCTCTCTTTCTAAATAAATAAGCATTAAAAAAAATACCTCATACATATTTTTCACTACTTGATTAATGTTCCATGGACTGCACTTTTCACTTGTGTTTTACTTCCTCATGGGCTATATCTCCGAAACTGGCTGGCTACCAGTCTCTTCTGTGCTTGCACCTACCTGAAGCTACAGTTTACTCTGTTTTATCTTGCATGTTTACCCTAGATATTTTGTATTAAAAAACTATGCACATTTAAAACTCCCAAAATTAGATTTCAGTTTCTGTAAAACAATGTGATCCAAACCTTTACCATCAAAAATCTTGGCAAGAAAGAACAATTTAGAATATTCCATTTTCACAGAAATGACACCTGACATGTAATAGCCATTTCTAGTTTACTCATAAAACTATAGCTTAATGCTTTAAAAATATTCCTTTGGGTAAAGACTTAACCTCTTGACCCCACGGCTCTGCTCAACTACTTCCTCATTTCTAGTCTCCCTTTCTGCAGTTTCTTTGTAAGAGCAGTCTATTCTGCTTTCTCCATTTTTCTTATTTGCTGTTAAAACCCTTCAACATAGTAAGGCGCCTGGGTGGCTTAGTCGGTTAAGCGTCTGACTTTCGCTTAGGTCATGATCTCGCAGCTTGTGGGTTCGAGCCCCGCGTCAGGTTCTGTGCTGACTGCTAGCTCGGAGCCTGGAGCCTATTTCAGAGTCTGTGTCTCCCTCTCTCTCTGACCCTCCCCTGCTCACGCTGTCTCTCTCTCTCCTAGAAATAAATAAAAAAATATTTAAAAACAAAAAAAACAAAAAACCCTTCAATGTAGCTTTTGACCCACTCACTCCACCAAAACTGCTCTTACCAACTGCCAGATACAATGGTCAACAATCATTCCTCATCTTTCTTGATCTGACATAGATATTCATTCACACCACCCTCCTGAGAACATTTTCTTCACTTGGTTACCAGGGCACCACACTCTCTTGTCTCCTTTGCTGGCTCCTGCTATTTCCCCAATCTTTTAATGGTTGAGTGCCTTAGGGAAAAGACATTGGTCTTTTCTCCAATCATAGTCACTATTTAGGTGGTCTCCAGCTATCAAGAAATCCTACTGATTCTTCTCACAAAACACTGTGGATCCGATCCAGAGCACTACGTGTAGTGCCACTCCCCTGCTGAGCCACATTATCTCTCACGTGGACTACTGCAACAGCCTGCTCTGTGTTTCTACTCTCACTCTCTACAATCCATTCTCAACACAGCAGCCAGACTGGTGCTTTTAAAATGTCAAATTAGGAGAGCCTGTGTGGCTCAGTTGGTTAAGTGTCTGACTTCAGCTCAGGTCACGATCTCACGATTTGTGGGTTCAAGCCTCACACTGCCAGTGCAGAGCCTCCGTGGGATTCTTGCTCTCTCCTTTTTCTCTGCACCTCCTCCTCTCGCGTTTTCTCTCTCTCTCTCAAAATACATAAACTTAAAAAAAGAGTAAAATTAGATCCAATCACTTTGCTCAATCCCTTCTAATGGTTCCCTAATTCTGCCAAAGTCCTTATAATGGCCTACAAAGCCCCTATAGTGCCTTACTCCTGCTTCCCATTTGCCTTTCTGATCTCATCTCCTACTATTCTTCCTCCTGGCTCACTCTTACTCTTCTCTCTTGCTTGCCTATCTCCAGCCATACTGGCCTCCCCACTACACCTTGTGCGCACTGCTACCTCAGGACCCTTGCATTTGGTCTTTCCTCTCCCTGGATAACACTCTTTCCCCCATATCTATGACTGTACTTTCCAGTCTCTGCTCAAATGTCAGCATGGCCTTCCCTGGTCACTCTATTTAACACTGCAGTCAACTTCCCTACTCCCCAACCCCCTTTCCTTGTTTTACGGTTTCCATAGCACTATCACCATCTAATATACTACACATTCTACTTAATTTCTTTGTATTTCATCTCTCCCCACATTACAATGTAGAGTTCGTACCAGGGATTTCGGTCTGTTTTCTTCATTGCGGTGACTGACTGACTAAACTGAATAGATGAGCCAATATACGACAGAATAAGAAAGAAATAAAAAGGAAAAGAACAGAAGACAGAAAAAAAGGAGAAAGGAAAAGAAAGAAAAGGAAAGAAACTTGCCCAAGCAATGCAACAACTAATATGGTGTAGCCAATACCGTAAGCCGGATTTGCGTGGCTTCAAAGCCCATACCCTTCTATTGCAGCATCAGTTAAGAGCTTCTAAACAAATACCTTAGGAATTTAAAGAAGCTCAATAAGTAGTAGCATAATAAAGGAAAGAAATAATTAAAACAGGCAAGCTATCTTTGCTGAAATACAATCAGAAAATGATTTAATCAGAACTATTTATTTAGAATTCAACTTTAAATACATTGCTCAAAACTACAGAAATATACATCATTCTTTCTTTTAAAATAGCTAAACTTAAGGAAAATGTTGACAGGATTGGAGATTTCTGCTTTCGACCAAGATGGAAGAACAGGGACTGGATTTACCAAGACGACCCCCACAACAAATAAAAGACAAAGATATATGAGACACTGGTTTATAACACACTGAACATCAGGCAAAGAAGAAGAGTGATCCCTGAGAAGCAGGAAATAAATGAGGTGAGACCTATGAATACCCTCAGCTAATGCCTTAAAAGAGGGACTAGGCCGCGGGGTAGGGAGGGAAACTGAGGCAGTGCCCAGCAGAGTCCCTGAGCAAGGAGACAGACCTGAGAGTATCAGAAGAATGAGGTGAATGGAGGTAACAAAACACAGAGCACCAAAGAAGAGAGAGGTATACACACTGAGCACCCCACAGTTTTGATCTGGGAGCATCCGGGGGAGGAGAGTACTGCTTGGCCCATGCATGTGAGAAAACTACCAGAGGCCAGAAAAAGAACCATCTATGAAGATTAGAGAGAACAGTGCCTGGTACCAGGAACGCTGCTTGTTTCTACTGACCAGGTTAAAAAAAAAAAACAAAAACCCAAATTCATGGGGTACTGGATAGAGAACTCCAAAGTGGGGAATAATCATACCTACACTGAGCACTGCTCCAATCATAAAAGGAAGATTCAAATGACATAAATTTTTCCCAAGAACTTAACTGTGTCCCAGGTCAAAGATAAAGAAGAGGGATAGGAATACAAAGATATGTGGCAACCAATAAGGTAAAACAGACAATGTCGGACACAATCAAAGACTACCAGGCACGTAAAGAAGCAGGAAAATCTGATCAAAACGGGGGAGAAACATTAACCTTTCCAAACTGATTCAGCGCTGACAGAGATATGAGAATTAGGAGACATGGACATTATAAGTTATTAAAAATATATTCCAGATGTTAAAAAAGACAACTAAAGACACGGTAGATCTAAAAAGGAAAAAAAAAAAAAACAAGGCCTTAAGTTTACAGAGCAGAAAACTGCAATGTCTGTGATGAAAAATACACTGGATAAGATTCATAACAAATCAGACATTGTGGAAGATTCGATGATGTGAAGACCTAGAATAGAGCAACTATCCAAGATGAAATACAGGCAGACAAGGGAATTTTCTTAAAAACAGAAAAACATCGGGGCGCCTGGGTGGCTTAGTCGGTTAAGCGTCCGACTTTCGCTTAGGTCATGATCTCGTGGTTTGTGGGTTCGAGCCCCGCATCGGGCTCAGTGCTGACTGCCAGCTCAGAGCCTGGAGCCTGTTTCAGTCTGTGACTCCCTCTCTCTCTGACCCTCCCCTGCTCACGCTGTCTCTCTCTCTCTCTCTCCTAGAAATAAATAAAAAATATTAAAAAAAAAAACAACAGAAAAACATCATCAGTGAGCTGTAGAACAATTTCAAACAGTCTAACAGATGTGTAACTGGAATCTCTAAGAGGACGATACGGGGTGAGTCAAAAAACTGGTCAAGAATATAATGGCTCTAACTTTTCTGAATTTGGAGAATTTGGTGGAAGCTGTACATTCACAGATCCAGGAAGCTCACTAAACAGAAGCATGAAGAAAACCACACAACCAAATTGTTGAAACCTGTAATGAGAAGGCTGTAAAAGAGCCAGAGAACAGAGACACATCACACACAGAAGAATAAAGGAAAAGAGACAGCAGGCTTCTTGTCAGAAATGAAGCACAAAGGAATATAGTGGAATGACATCTTTCAAGTACTGAAAGAGAAAAACCCAAGTTAGAAATATATACCCAGCACAAATATCTTACAAAAACGGACAAAGAGTTTTAGACATACAAAAACTGAAAGATATAATCAGCAACAGACCTACATTACAAGAAATGCCAAAGAAAATCCTTCCGACAGAAGACAAATGACACCGGATGAAGGTCTGTATCTGTACAAAGAATTGAAAATGAAAGCACCCATCTCTATACAGGGATGTAGGAATAATCAGTCCACTAGGAAATACTGAAATCTCTTTAAAACATAATTGACTTTTTAAATGAAAGAACACTGTATTTTGTGTTTTACAAAATAAGGTATAAATAAAATGTATGACAAGAACATAAGGCCAGAAGGTACAAAACAAAAGTATATTTAAGACTCATACTGTATGTGAAGTCGTGAATGTATGTGAATGTTCAGAGCAATTCATGTTTAATGGCCAAAAACAAAAACCAACCCAAGTGTCTATTAACCCAAGAATGGTTACACTGGGATATATTTATACAATAGAAAGTGATTTATAAACTACTTAGCAATAAAAAAGAAATGATATGTTGATATACACAATAAAACGGATGAATCTTAAAATTTTACACCGAGTGAAAGATGCCAGACAAAAAAGTGTATACTGTATGACCACATTTATATAAAACTCAAGAAGACACAAACTAATGTCCAGTGACAGAAAACAGATCAGCAGTTGCTGGATGGTGAGGTGGGGCAAGAGAAATCATAGAGGGGCACAAAGGAACTTTGGGAATTATGGATATCGTAGCTGTGGTGATGGTTTCTTTTGTGTGTGTGTGTGTGTGTGTGTTTGTGTGTGTGTGTGTGTGTGTGTGTGTGTGAAAACGTATTAAATTGTACATATTAAATGTATGCAATTTATTATAGGTGAATAATTCCTAAGGTTGTTTAAAAACCATTTTGGACTTAAATGTGCAGGTTAAAAACCAGAAATGTTTAGGCTACCTACAGTGTGCTGCCTTTACAGAGTAAAAATAAAACAGATGAAAACTAGAACAAAATATTTGTAATTTTTTAAGGGTCAGAATGGATCATAAAACCCAATTAAATCAAACAATCTCCTTATTAGAGATAAAGCAACCAAGCCCCAGAGAGGTGCAGTGACTTGCCTGGGGTCTTACAGCTACTGCTGTACAGCTCATACAGCTTCTAAACCATACAATCCACCAAAGCGGGCACCAAGTTATTCAGGTCACCACTATATCCTCTATGCCTAAAACAATGCTGGGACATAGTAGGAACTCAGTAAGTATTAGCTGACTGATTCTGTCCCTGGAAGGAAAGGTAAAAAATGAAGGTAAAAGAAAAGAAAAAAGGAAAGAAAATTCCCCTTCCAATATGACTGCAAGTTTCTTCCTGAGATTCTCCTTCTCTCTTAGGCAGGGGACGGAATTAAGCAACAACTTCAATGCCATAAACATCCAGAATACAAGAGAATATGTTACATCCCATTATCTTTGTTATACTGAATATTTACTATATTTTAATCCTTAAAAATTTCTAGCTACCAACTCTTAAACCAGCAGGAAAATTAACAGGAAATACTCCATTCATGAAGATTAGTGACATATTCAAATTAGTACCAAACGTAAAGAACAGTAAAGTGCTTACCAAAAATCTCTCCATTTTTGGCATATTCTGTCACAAGGTACAACATATTTTTGGTCTCCATTACCTATTGATAAATAATTCCATATTAGTCTGACAGGAAAGGATTTTAATTCTATTACAATTCAACATTCTATAGAGTTACTAAATAAACTACTAATAAAATTACCCAAGTTATGAATAATTCAGAAGATGGCAAAGTTTACAAGACTGACAATATCCTTATGCTAACCCTTCTGTGAAAAACCTAGATTCTTTCGTTTCCAAGGATGGCCCCTGGACCAGCAGAAGTCACATGCCTGGACATCTATGAGAAAGGCAGTATCTCAGGCCCCACCCCAGGCCTACTGACACAAAATTTCCATTTTAACAATTTTTTTAAATAAAAAATGTGATTGTTATGCACGTTCAAGTTTAAGAAATATTAATATAGATAACAGGAGTTTTGAAGAACAACTTTTTATCACCTTCTCACAAACTTTTCTAGCTCTGTGCTATCTGGTAGACTCTGCGGAATAATAAAATAGAGCTCAGTTTATCTGGCCTGTAGCCTAGATAATCTGGCACAATGGGATATTCCTCCTACTATACTGTCATATTGTTATAAACTACTGTTATTTTAAAAACAATGTTCAAAAGTTTCTTCATAACTCCACTGCCATACAGTTTTATTTAGTTTCTCTAGGTTGGAAAAGGAAGCGTGTCAGTGTTACAAACTTGATATTTCAAACTATAATGAGCCAAAAGGAAATGAATTTAGAAGTTCAAAATGAGTGAATTTTAGATTCTCTGTAACACTCTCTTTTAATGCACTGGCACATGCTAACAGTGAAAATTTAACTGCCATCTACTCCGAGGCTGAAAACTAATTTTGCTCTAACATGTAGGTTCAGGACTGTTCCCAATCAGGCCAGAAAAGAGCTATCTACAATTTGCAGCTAAATAAGCCAAATAGTAAGTCAATTTAATTATTTAGCTCAAATGAAGATGGAATTATGTGACACACAGTAGTTTTAACCTCAGTTTAGCATATGGTTCATCAGACTTCTAAGGATGTGATCAGTTTCTTATAAGTATCCTCTTTAAGAATTAAAAAAAAAAAAAAAGCTTAAAGGGAGGAATACTGTGATATAAATAAGACCTAAGGAGCCATGTGCAGTTTCAAAATTTGGGGGATTGTTTTGAATGACACATCATGGTCTCTCATTCTAATGGTAACACTAATGGTTTCCACACCTTTTAAATTGCAAATTCTATCAATAACAAGCTGTCTCACCAAATACGTATGTACATATAAATATACACATGTACCTGCATATGTTTATGTGAACATAAAAAAATACAAATTACACTCTTGTGCTGTGTAACTGTATAAACACATTATATACATTGTAAAGTGCACACAAGAAGATAAATATTAAAAAAATACACATAGATGTTCTAATATTTTCTTATTATGTCCAAGGGAAGCTTGTGCTAAGCCATGTGAGTACACACAGTGATGGGCCAGTATTAGCTCTTGTGGGGAAAAAAGGAAACAGCTTTCTGTGGTGTACATACTCCCACCATTGCCAATTTTGAGTTATTAACACAATAGTCACTGCCTTGTAAAACTTCTGAAAATGTAACAGTCAGATCTTACAAGCCAGTACAGGCTGAGTACAGAACACCACTGGGTGCGCACATCAGACTGTGGAGATCAAAGTCACAGGCTAGCACATTGTAACATTTAGCTTAAAAATAGTTTTCCAATGTAAAAATTCTACGTATTAATAGAAATGTTAAAAAAATGTTTTGTATTACATTATCATTCCTCAATGTGAATTACTCTTTAAAAATCGGAGAAAATCTTCCTTTTAAAAAACACAGCTTACAATTTAAATGGGTATAGTTTGTTTTACAAAATTGTATTTCAATAAAGTTGATTTTGTTTTAAATGGCTCATTTACTTTATCTGACAAAATAACCCAAACAAAATATAAGATTTGGCTCTAAGTATTAAAAGTATGCCACTAAATAATATGTTTTAACCTTGGTATTTCATAAAACATAAACTGTATTTTTTTAAATAAACAAAACTGCCACATCCCCATTAATGGTACCGCCACCAAAAGACAAGAGGCTTTAGTACCATCAACACAAAACTACAAACTTTTGAATTAAATGCCTTACAGTCTGAGAGAGAACTTAAAATTAAGCTACTAGTTTTTTATTTCCTGATTTTTAATTTAAATATAGAAAACGGTTATACTCGGCTTAATAAAACCATATAATGATCCCCTTTTTTAAAACAGACTGAAAAAACTAACACAAAAGAGAAAAATGATACGAAAGAGAGAAGTTGTGAGAAGCACAGAGAGGAATAAGGTTAAGTCCTACCTGGTAAAGTTTGATGATATGAGGGTGGTCTAACATTTTCATTATTTGTACTTCTCGGTAGATTTTCTCAAGGTTTACCGCATCCAGCTGAGACTTATCTATTATTTTTATTGCCACCTGCATCTCGGACACAAATAAATACAATTAGTAGATGATGGTTAATATTTTCTAGTTAAGTATCTTCTAAATATAGGACACCTGCTCCTTCAAAAATAAGTAAACACTTAAAAAATTAAAAATATATAGGACTCCTGACAGGAGTTGCTATGACAACGAAAACTAGTTCAAATTCAATGCTCATTCATCATTCAACAAATGTTTCCTGAACAGTTACCAGATGTGAGAGACTGTGGTAGGTTTTGTTGAGGAGTATCTTTAGTGTGTCATGAAGAATAACCCTGCAAAGTTGCTTTAATAAAATATATTTCTCTTTTAGTGTAACTGTAATGTTTCACTCCACTTATAAACTGAAGAAATAAAATCTCAGCAGCTTCAACCAGTTATCTTACTGCAAAGTACCTGTAAACAAATGATCAGCCAAGTAGAAGGCAGTTTCTGCTGTATTGAAACAATTTTTCTAGAAAAGCAAGCGATAGATTCCAAAGAATATAGACATAGTTTTGGCTGGGCAGGGAGAAAGCTAAATATAAAGTATTAAAATCAATTTATATGAAAGATACCAACTGGATTAAACTTTGTCTTAAAAATTGAAGCACAAGGGTGCCTAGGTGGCTCAGTCAGTTAAGCATCAGACTCTTAATTTCAGCTCTAGTCGTGGTCCCTTGATTGTGAGTTCAAGCCCCTGCATTGCCGCCACCACCTCTTGCTCACAGTGTGGGGCCTGCTTAGGATTCTCTCTCTGCTCCTCCCCCACTCATGCTCTGTCTCTCAAAATAAGTAAGTAAATTTAAAAAAAAAAATTGAAGTGCAAAAACTCATCTGTTAGTAATTACACTAGTTTTTCACTTCCTTACAAGAATCTGATTTTAAAAAACGTAGCCTCTTTCTAGCATAACTAGATAAGAATTCAAACCACTCCAAGGTTAATAATTTGAAGGAACTGCATTTGAAGGTGAGTAACTTGGTAGTCAGAAATCAAGAATCACGTACTTTTTTCTATGCAACCAAGGAACTAATTTTTAAGAAACAGTAGCTATTTGGTCAGGAAATAAGCCATTCTGATTTAACTAAAATTTTCAGATCACTGGAAACCTCCCAAAACTTGATTTTAACAAGTTCTGAAGAAACTCTAAAACGCAGTTGGGGTGGCTGCTGGGGGGCTCAGTTGGTTGAGCATCTGGTTTGGCTAAGGTCATGATCTCACGGTTCATGAGTTTGAGCCCTGTATCTGGAGCCTGCTTTGGATTCTGTGTCTCCCTTCCACTCTGCCCCTCCCCCGTGCAACATGCGCACACTCTCTCTCAAAAATAAACATTAGAAAAAAATTTTTTAAAATGTACTTCACATTCTACCAGAAAGTATTCTGAACATAACTCAGTTTTATGTTACTTTTTAAGGCAATTAACTAATATCAATTGTTATATGTGCTGTAATAAATAGTTCAATACTCCTAAAAGGTATCCAAGAAAACAGGCCTGAGCTTGTCAATTCACTTAATTCCTTCAGACTCTTACTTATACAATTACTTTTTTCTTCTTTCCTGTAGTTGCTTTTTTCCTTTGCTGCTACCTTTTAAAGCTCTACTATAAGGTTTATTTCTTACCCTTCTTTATTTCTAATTTGCTGTCCACAGCTTATTTCCTGATTTGAATTAACTGTAACCCAGAGAAGAACTCAAGCCTCCTAGGGGAAATCAGATTACTAAATATAATGTATCAAATTAAATTTATTGCTGAAGAAGAAAGGGGGCAGTTCCTCCTCTAAGACGGTAAAGTGCACCAGTTCTGTGATTATTTTCATTATGTTTGATGGCGTATTATTTATTTTCATAATCAAAATATTCTAGAAAGTAAAAGGTGCTAAACTTTGCTAGATAAGGAGACTGATCAATATTGTACTTGATATTAGGAACATTAGTGGACCACCTCAAACCTAAATAGATTTAAAGTGACCCTCTCCTTCTCAATCTTTTGGTACAATATTATCTGTTACTTAGGGTAAATGCCGCCAGATAAAAGGGTAAGTGTGTATTTTAATTTCCCCAATATTATTCCTTAGGAAGGTAATATGAAGTTTCACGCACATGCTTATTTCAAGGAAAATGTCTTGTCCTGCAAGTTTTAGACCATGTCTAGATACCTGTACTCTCACCAACAAAAAAATTTTATAATAAAATGGGTTAGAACCAGCTAATAGAAAAAAATACCCTGATTATGATAGCTTTAACATTATAATGTTAAAGAAAAAAACTTAGACACTAAATTCCAATTAAAGCAAGATATAACCAAAAAATACCTTATACTCTTTTGAAATCTTGGCCTCCAACAATGAACAACTGAAAAATATAGAAGTTATCTAAATAAACTTTAATAATAAGTCATAAATCTCAGGGATGCCTGGGTGGCCCAGTCGGTTAAACGTCCAACTTTGGCTCAGGTCATGATCTCAAGGCTCGTGAGTTCAAGCCTCCTGTGAGGCTCTGTGGTGACAGCTCAGAGCCTGGAGCCTGCTTCCGATTCTGTCTCCCTCTCACTCTGCCCCTTCCCTGCTCATGCTCTGTCTCTATCTCTCAAAAAAATTTTTAATGTTTTATTTATTTCTGAGAGAGAGCAAGAGAGAGAGAGAGAGAGCACGAGCATGCAGGGGAGGGTCAGAGAGAGAGGGGACACAGAATCGGAAGCAGGCTCCAGGCTCTGAGCTGTCAGCACAGAGCCAATGCAGGGCTCGAACCCACGAACTGTGAGACCATGACCTGAGCCAAAGTCGGACGCTCAACCGACTGAGCCACCCAGGCGCCCCTAAAAATTTTTTTAAATAAGTCATAAATCTCATTATTTAAGTTTTCTAACCAAAAAATTCTCAAATGAAAAAACATAATTCTTTCTTCAATTTTATAAGTATATGGACCACATCTATACACTTATAGCTTTAACCTGTTATCCCTTCCTTGTAAGGTTGCTATAAGGATTATGAAAACATAAAGCACTAATGAAAAAGCAGAGCATGTGTTAGCATGCTCCTTTTAATTGTTAGGAGTCATCTTACTGCTATGACAAGTAGACCAATAAATGAACAGAGATCCCAATACAACAGTTTGGGAGATTTATTTCTTGCTCATGCAGCAGAACTGGATGGGTGCAGATGCCTCCATGCAGGTTAAAGGAGGCTTTACCACCTTTAAAGGCTTTCACAGTTACCCTAGGATTGTCTCCATTCCAACCTGAAGACAGAAGACAGAAGGAGACAGAAGGAGAATAAAAGCTCAGGGATATCCTCATGATAGGTTTTTAAGGGCTGGGCCCTTAAGGTGGCACACATTATTTCTGTTCACTCCATCGGTTAGAACTCAGTCACACAGCCAAATCTAAATGCAAGAGAGGCCAAGACACAGTCCAGTGATAGGTCCAGGAAGAAGAGGAAACACTGGATTCTTGGTGTCTGGCTAGCAGTCTCTGGCATATTCTTCCAGGTAATTTTTTAACAATGGGACTCATTACCAAGTACTTCCCAGAAATATAATAATGATGATGATGACTTTCACAAGTATATGATACTTTTTAATTTCACAGGATACTTTAATATATTTTCTCTCATTTATTTCTCAACCTTGTGAAGTAAATGGAAAAAGCAGTGTACTCATGAGTTGACTAAACTGAGGTTCAAAAGATGGCACATAATCTACAAAGGTCCTAAAGCTCAAGTTGATTAATGGGGGGAAAAAGCCCACAAGCCTTCTAACTCCAAGTTCAGTCTTTTTACTCTTTTATTATTTAAAAAAATTTTGAACATTTATTTTTGAGAGACAAAAAGATGGAGCATGAGCAGGGGAGGGGTAGAGAGAGAGGAAGACATTCTGAAGCAGGCTCCAGGCTCTGAGCTGTCAGCACAGGACCTGATAGAGAGCTCAGACTCACAGACCATGGGATCATGACCTGAGCCACAGTCTGATGCTTCACCAACTGAGCCACCCAGGCGCCCCAAGTCTTTTTACTCTTTAAAAGAGCCTATTAGTCACAAATTCACTGAGCACCTATTGTGTGTCTGGCACAATGCTTAGTATACAAAAATGAACGAGATCTTACTCCTACCCTCAAGGAACTTAATAGATCTGTGAGAACAAAGAGAACATGTTTTGGAAAACAAATTTTATCAACAAAAAAAATCTGCACTTGGGGATTTTCCCAACGTGTACGAAAGTTTCAACATACAAAAAGGTTGTATTCCAATAGTTCAGTTTAAAGATAACTATGAACTTAGAATTCTGGGATCTTACTCTCTGCACCCCTTCTCTACTTAGTTCTGAACAGAGTACCAAGGACAAAATCTGTGTGGTCACAACAAAATCAAGCAAGGGACTCTGCAAACTAAAGGATTCCTTTTTTGTTGTTATTTAATTATCCAAATCCTACAGATGCATCAGTATCTTAAAAAAATAAATAAACAAACCTTGGGGCACCTGGGTGTTTCTGTTGGTTGAGCAACTGATTTTGGCTCAGGTCACAATCTTGAGGTTCGTGAGTTCAAGGCCTGCGTCAGGCTCTGTGCTGACAGCTCAGGGCCTAGAGCCTGCTTTGGATTCTGCGTCTCCCTCTCTCTGCCCCTCCCGTTTGCACTCTCTTTCTCTCAAAAAATAAACATTAAAATATATAAATAATTAAACCTTTAGCAAGTTTATATAAAGATAGAAAAATGTATATTCCTTCTGCTAGGGGACAAAAGGAAGGTCCCCATACAACTCTGGAGGGCTTACATAAACTAGGATGACTGCTATCGAACTAAATCCCAGGTAAAAGTACCACACTGAATATTCAACCTCAAATAAGGCAATACTAACTAAAAACAATAAAATACCTAATGAGTTCTGTAGATTATATCTCAAAAAAATTTCTCCTTTCCTCTTTTATTTACAAAGATTAAATAGTAAACACTCTTATAAGCTAAGGTTCAATAAAATGGCCACTTTTATACACTGCTGGTATAACTATAAAATAAATTATAATTTTTCTGAAAGGTAATGTGGCAATTTTTATCACAAACCTTAAAAATTATCCATCCTGAGGGAGTTTTAGAAAGATGATGGAGAAGGATCCTGAGCTCACCTTGTCCCATGCATATACCAAAATAACAGGCACATCTACCCAACTAACTCTGGAAACAACCTGAACAGTGGCTTTAGAAAAATCAGTCAAGGGATTCACAAAATAAAAGGATGTAAAATAGAATGTCATATACATAAAATATGTGTGTGTGAGGCAGGTGGGGCGGGGAGAGAAAAATTTAGTGCTGTTAGAATGGGCTCAAATTAAGCAACTATCAACTTAATATAGACTGCTATATGCATAAGATGTTTTTTATGAATCTAATGGTAACCATAAATCAAAAACCTGTAACAGATAGACAAAAAATAAAGAGAAAGGAATTCAAGCATAATACTAAAGAAACCACAAAGACAGATAGCAAAACAAGAAGAAACAGAGAAAAACTACGAAAACCACAAAACAAGTAACAAATGGTAATAAGTACCTACCTATTGATAACTACTTTAAATGTAAATGGACTATTACTCCAATCAAAAGACACAGGGTGACTAAAAGCATAAAACAAGACCCATCTATATGCTGTTTATAAGAGACACACTTTAGACCTAGAGACACATGAAAATAAAAGGGAAGGGATGGAAAAAACATTTATCATGCAAATGAAAGCAAAAAGAAAGTACAAATAATTATATCATACCATACAAAACAGACTTTATAATACAAACTAACAAGACACAAAGAAGGATGTACATAATTATGAAAGGAACAAACCAAAAATAGGATACAACAGAATAAATATGCACCCAACATGAAAGCACCCAAATACATGAAGCAACTATTAACTGACATAAAGGAAGAAATCAATAGTAAAACACTAAAAGAAAGAAACTTTAACACACACATCAATCAACAGATTATCCAAACAGAAAAATCAACAATAGTGGCTTTGAATGGCACATTAAGCCAGAGGGATCTAACAGATACATTCAGAACATTTCATCCAAAGCCAGTGGAATACACATTCTTTTCAAGTGCACATGGAACATTCTCCAGAACAGGTAACATGTTGGACCACAAAGCAAGTCTCAACAAATTAAGAAAGAATGAAATCATATTATGCATCTTTTCTGACCACAGAGGTATTAAATTAGAAATCTCTCTCTCTCTCTCTCTCTCTCTCTCTCTCACACACACACACACACACACACACACACACACAGGAAAGAACACAGATACATGGAGGCTAAATAACATGTTACTAAACTATGAATGGGTCCAACAACGCATCAAAGAGGAAATGAAAAAAATGCATGGAGACAAATGAAAATGAAAACACGATGGTCCAAAATCTTTCAGATGCAGCAAAAGCTATTCTAAAAGGAAGGATTATAGCAATGAAGGTCTACCTCAAGACAAAAAAATCTCAAATAAACAACCTATACTTACACCTAAAGAAGCCAGAAAAAGAACAAAGCCAGTAGAAGTAAAATAATAATAATAATGATATAGAGCAGAAATAAATGAAATAGAGACTATAACAACAGAACAGAAAAGTGAAACAAGGAGCTGGTTCTTTGAAAAGACCAATAAAACTGGCAAACTTTTAGCCAGACTTCAAAAAAAGAGGGGCAGGAGAGGGCTCAAATAAACAAAATCAGAAATGAAGGAAGAGAAATAACAACCACCATCAGAGAAATACAAAGAATTATAAGAGACTACAAAAAGTTTTATGCCAACAGATTAGACAACTCAGAAGAAATGGATGAATTCCTAGAAACATATAACCTTCCAAAACTGAATCAAGAAGAAAGAGAATATTCAACAGACTGATGAAATGGCAATGAAATTCAATCAGTAAAACAACAACAAAAACCTTCCAAAAAAAAACAAAAGCCCAGAACCAGATGGCTTCACAAGTGAATTCTACCAAATATTTAAAGAAGAGTTAATAATACCTATTCCTCTCAAATTATTCCAAAAAATAAAGAATAGGAAGGAAAACTTCCAAACTCATTCATAGAGGCCAACATTACCCTGATACCAATACCAGATAAAAGACAATACAGAAAACAAGCAAACCTACATGCAAAAACTACAGGCCAATATCTTAGATGTAAAAATATTCAACAAAATATAAGCAAATCAAATTGAACAATACATTAAAAAAAAAATCATTCACCAGGGCTCAGGTGAGCATCTGACTTTGTTGAGCTCAGATCACGGTCTCATTGTTCATGAGCTGGAGCCCCACATGGGGCTCGCTGCTGTCAGAACAGAGCTTGCTTCAGAGCATCTGACTCTCTCTGTCCCTCCCCTGCTTGCATTCTCTCTCTCAAAAATAGATAAATTGTTTTTTAAAATTTTATTTCTAGGACAGAGAGAGAGACAGTGTGAGCAGGGTAGGGTTAGAGAGAGAGGGAGTCACAGACTGAAACAGGCTCCAGGCTCTGAGCTGGCAGTCAGCACAGAGCCCGACGCGGGGCTCGAACCCACGAACCGCGAGATCATGACCTAAGCGAAAGTCGAACGCTCAACCGACTAAGCCACCCAGGCGCCCCTCACTTCGTTTCTCTTAAATGAAGATACAGTGGCTCAGAGGAACCCAGCAGCTCGCTCGTGCTTAACATCTAGTGAGCAGGGCCAGCAGTCAGGTCTGAGCCTTATCGTAGGCCCGNGCACAGAGCCCGACGCGGGGCTCAAACCCACGAACCGCGAGATCATGACCTAAGCGAAAGTCGGACGCTTAACCGACTAAGCCATCCAGGCGCCCCAATAAATAAATATTTTTAAAAAATCATTCACTATGACCAAGTGGGATATATTCTAAGGATGCAAAGGTGGTTCAATATTTGCAAATCAATCAAGGTGATACATCACATTAAGAAGAGAAAGGATGAAAACCACATCATCATCTCAAAAGATGCAAAAAATGCATTTGACAAAGTACAACTTCCATTCATGACAAAAACTCAACAAAATAAGTTTAGAGGGAACTAATTCAATATAACAAAGTCCACAGCTAACATCACACTCAATAGTGAAAAACTAGGAGCTTTTCCTCCAAATCAGGAACAGGACAAGCATGTTCACTCTTAACCACTTTTACTCAAAATAGTACTGGAAGTCCTATTCACAGTAATCAGACAAGAAATAAAGGGCGTCCAAATTGGTAAGGAAGGAGTAAAACTTTATTTGCAGATGACATACTTGCCATAAAAATCTCTTAAGACTTTACCAAAAAAACTACTAGAACTAATACTAATTCAGGAAAGTCGTAGGACATAAAATTAATATACAGAAATCTACTACATTTCTATAGTTAATGATGAAATAGCAGGAGAAATTAGGAAAACAATCCCATTACCAATTGTACCTAGGAAGAACCTTAACCATGGAGGTGAAAGACCTGTACTCCAAAAAGTACAAAACACTGATGAAAGAAAAACTGAAGACAACACAAACAAATGGAAAGATATTCCACTCATAGATTCGAAGAATCAATATTAAACTGTCTATATTACCCAAAGCAACCTACAGATTTAATACAATCCCTATTAAAATACCAGTAGTATTTTTCACAGGACTAGAACAAAAAACACTAAAATTTGTATGGAACCAAAGAAGACCTCAAGTAGCCAGAGCAATCTTAAAAAAGAAAACAAAGGTGGAGGTATCACAATCCCAGATTTTAAGATATACTACAAAGCTGTAGTAATCAAAATAGTGTGGTACTGGCACACAGACAGACACATAGACCAACAGAGCAGAACAAAGAACCCAGAAATTCACCCAATAACTCTACAACAAAGGAGGCAAGAATATACAACGGCGAAAAGATAATTTTCAACAAATGGTGTTAGGCAAACTGGACAGCTACATGCAAAAAAAAAAAAAATGAAACTGGATTGCTTTCTAACATCACACACAAAAATAAAATTCAAAATGAATTATGTCCTAAGTATGAGATCTGAAACCAGAACACATGGAGTAATTTCTCTGCATCAGCCATAACAACATTTTTTTCTACATAGGTCTCCTTTGGTAGGGGAAACAAAAGCAAAAATAAACTTTTGGGACTACACGAAATAAAATGCTTTTGCACAGGAAGGGGAACCATCAACAATCCAAAAAAAAGCAACCTACTGAATGGGAGAAGATATTCGCAAATGAGATATCTGATAAAGGGTTAATATCCAAACTATATAAAAAATTCATACAACCGAACACCAAAAAAAAAAAAAAAAAGCAATTAAAAAGCAAGCAGAGGACTTGAATAGACATTGTTCCAAAGGCAACATCCAGATGGCCAACAGATACAGATGCAAAGATGCTCAACATCACTCATTGTCAGGGAAATGCAAATCAAAATCAAAACGAGTTATCACCTTACACCAGTCAGAAGAGCTAAAATAAAAAAGATAAGAAATGACAAGTGTTGGTGAGGATCTGGAGAAAAAAGGAACCTTCGTGCACTGTTGGTGGGAATATAAACTGGCAAGGCCACTGTGGAAAACAGTATAGAGGTTATTCAAAAATTAAATATAGAAATACCATAGGATCTAGTAATTCCACTAATGGCATTTACCCAAAGAAAACAAAAACACGAATTCAAAAAGATATATGCAGCTCTATGTTTACTGCAAAATGATTTACAATAGCCAAGATATGGAAGCAATGTAAGTGTCCATTAATAGAAGGATAAAGAAGATGTAGTGTATGTGTGCATGTGTAAAATGGGATTATGCAGCCATAAAAAAGGATGAAATTGGGGCACCTGGGTGGCTCAGTGGGTTAAACATCTGACTCTTGATTTTGGCTCAGGTCATGATCTCATGGTTTGTGGGACTGAGGTCTGCGACTAGCTCTGTGCTGACAGTGCCCCTCCCCCATTTGGGTGTTTGATCTCTCTCAAAAAAAGTAAACATTAAAAAAAAAGATGAAATCATGCCCTTTTAAACAACATGGATGGACCTAGAGGATACCATGCTAAGTGAGATAAGTCAAGGCTAAGACAAATATCATACGACTCCACTCACAAGCAGAATCAAAAAAAACCAAAAACAAATGAAAAGCAAAATCAGACCTACAGAGAACAAACTGATGGGTGCCAGAGGGGAAGAGGGTGGGGCACTGGGCAAAATTGGTAAAGGGGAGAGAGAAACAGGCTTTCAGCTGTGGAATGAACAAATCACAGAAATAAAAGTCACAGTATAAGGAATACAGTTAATGATACCGTAATGATGTTGTAATGGGGCAGATGGAAGCTATACAAGATAAATGTAGAATAATGTATAAACCTGTCAAATCACTAAGTTGTATACTTGAAAGTAATGAAGCACTGAGTATCTTCATTGAGTATCGACTAGACTCAAATAAAAAAGTTAAAATCAAAAGAAAAAAGTAGGGGCTCCTGGGTGGCTTAGTCGGTTAAGCGTCCGACTTTCGCTTAGGTCATGATCTCACGGTTCGTGGGTTCGAGCCCCGTGTCGGGCTCTGTGCTGACAGCCAGCTCAGAGCCTGGAGCCTGTTTCAGTCTGTGACTCCCTCTCTCTCTGACCCTCCCCTGCTCACGCTGTCTCTCTCTCTCTCCTAGCAATAAATAAAACATTTAAAAAAAAAAAAAGAAAGAAAAAAGTATACTTATTGTGATGAATGCTGAGTAATGCATAAATTATTGAATCATTATTATATGGTAAACCTGAAAGTAATATAACACTGAATGTTAACTATACTTCAATAAAGAAAAAAAATCACCCATAGCATTTAGCTTAAGGATTCTACTTCTGAGAAATTATTTGAAATTCTTTGAATCTGAAATGATGATAAAGATTTATCTGTAAATATATTCAAAGAATACTATTTGTAATATAGAAATAGAAACAAGTGGGAAATAATTATTTGAGTTACAGTAAGCTTATATTATGACTGTTATACAGCTATTATAGTAGTTTTTAATAATATAGAGAAGTACTTAGACTAAAATACTAAACAAAAACATTAGGGGCGCCTGGGTGGCTCAGGTAGGTAAGCATCCAATTTTGGCTTAGGTCATGATCTCACAGATTGTGGGTATGAGCCCCATGTCGGGTTCTGAAATAACAACTCAGAGCCTGGAGCCTGCTTCAGATTCTGTCTGTCTGTCGGTCTGTCTCTCTGTCCCTCCCCAACTCGTGCTCTGTCTCTCAAAAATGAATAAAAATGTTAAAAAAATCTTTTTTTTTGAAAAAAATTAGTATTTAAGGGAAGTCTCAACAGGAAGTATGTATAAAAAAGACCAGGCAAAACTAGATACAAATATGCCAAAAATTTTATCAGTGGGTAAAAAAAACTGGGGACTATTTTATTTTTCTGCTTTATACCTTTTTGTAAGATTTTTCTTCAATGGGCATGAATACTTTTCTAATAGGGAAAAACAGAAAAAATGAAATGAAATGAAGTTATATTAATCACATATGCTAACTTACCCATCCGTGAAATATTAGTCATTTTATCATCTAAATACTCTATGAAATGAGTATATTATTTTATAAAATTTAAACATTTAAAGACTGTCTACAGAAAAATGTTTCCAACAAAGTAAAAACAATGTGTATATAAGTAATAGCCTGTAAAACACAAATATACCGAAGACAAGGAATTAAATCCAAGAGCAGAAATGAAACAGTGGAAGCTGATGGATGAAAGATATCTTTTCACTTTTCAAAATGCAATTTAATAGTGATGTTATTCTGTCTTTCTGATAATTCAACAAAAATTATTTTTCACTTCTCATTAAAGAAATATTTACCTTATGCACTTAAAGAAACCATAAATACAAAAGTAGCTTCAGGGGAATTTATAAGGAAGTTACACAATAAGAGCTATTCTAATAACAAATCAGAAGGGATTAACATATTTACTGTGTCGGGTAACATTTGCCTTAGTGTTATTTACCCCTAATACACCAAGTGTACACAGTCCTTCTGAAGTACCATAGAGCATTATTCTTACCATATAGTTAACTCTTTGAAATTAAATATTAAATGTACTTTACAAGCCCATATATCAAATCATGGGTGGAATCAGAACATTTGACTGACGAGTCAACATGACGGAGCGGTCCTACAATGAAAGGGTTTCTGAAAGCGGTAAAAGTCAGTAGTAAAACTAACATGGAGTTCTCTATCTTGTAAGTTTAAATAAATTAGACTTTTTCCAATTTAAAATTTGACTTTAAAATGTAAGAATTTATATAATGAAATAAATTCTCATGAAGATTTCATTTGACTTTTCTAATGGTGGGTAAGGAAAACAGACTATAGGAAAGATAAATGTCACTACAGTTTTAGATGCATAGAAATTGAACCAAGGATTATTAAGACTATAAAAGAAATGATTAAAAGTATTCTCCGATCTTAAAAATTATTTAAACAAATCAACAAAATGACAACTCAATTTAAAAAAATGGACCAAAGAATAAAAAAGCAATTCATGAAAGAAATAACATATAGTCATCTGATAAAAAACATGTAATTGGGGCACCTGGGTGACTCAGTTATCTGTCCGACTTCGGCTTAGGTCATGATCTCAAGGTTCATGAGTTGGAGCCCCATTTTGGAATCTGTGCTGACAGTTTAGAGCCTGGAGCCTGCTTTGGATTCTGTTTCCCTCTCTGCTCCTCCCCGACTCAGGCTCTGTCTCTCTCTCTTTCTCAAAAATAAACATTAAAAATAAAATTAAAAAAATAAATAAAACCATGTAATCAAATAAAAATGTTAAATCAGAAATGTTAATTCAAATAAAAAATATTATTTCCCCCTATCAACTAAGATTTAAAAAATAATATTCCTGGCATATGACTTCTTCCTGGTGAAAATTAACAGGTGCTACTTTTCTAGAGGGTAATTTGGCATCTCGTGCCCTAAAATACAGATATAAGGACATACTCCTTGACCTAGGAAGTACATTACCATGGGATTAGCCTGAGGGAATAATCAGATAAGTGCACAAAGACAGATGTAGATATATAGGAATGCCCTCTGAAACATTATCCTAGAAAGTGAAACAGCAAGAGAGGGAAATGATCTAAATGTTGAATAATAGGAAATTGACTGAATACAGACAGTCACATGTAAAGATACTAATTAACCATGCTTGAGACTTTTTTTTTTAAACTTGGAAGAATGTTAACACATTAAGTTAAAAAAAAAACACCACATATGTATAGATGACATCAATTTCATTACTAACATATAAAATATATGTGAACAACTAAGAGGGTATGAACCAAATATTAACAGCTGTGACCTCCTGGTCTGGATGGTGGCATTAAAGATGTTTCTTTTTTCAACAATGTCTACAATGAACTTGTGTTCCTTAGTTTACTGGGGGAAACACATAAATACTATGCTTCTCTTAGAGAAGAACTTAAAACAAATTTTAGCAACATTTTTCAGTCTAATTCATGCAAGATTTATCACGTTAACTACTAAAGTGTTTTTAAATACTTTTTAAAATGAATTTTTTTTTTTTATTTCTAGGAGAGAGAGAGAGAGACAGTGTGAGCAGGGGAGGGTCAGAGAGAGAGGGAGTCACAGACTGAAACAGGCTCCAGGCTCTGAGCTCGCAGTCAGCACAGAGCCCGACGCGGGGCTCGAATCCACGAACCGCGAGATCATGACCTAAGCGAAAGTCGGACGCTTAACCGACTCAGCCACCCAGGCGCCCCTAAAATGAATTTCTGATGAAATCCCCAAATGTAATTGTCTTTCATTCTTTTGATAATCTCTAACTGGATATATGGGCTATTTCTCTTTGAAGGGTAGGAAAGTATTCTCCAGAAACATTCTGTATAAAGGCATATAAATACCTAAGAAAAACTTCTTTTAAAACTATGGAGGTAGAAGGTAGGGAAAGTGCTAGGTACACTAAATAGGAAAGAATGATCTAGTGAATTTCTGGAATCCACTTGGCCCCAAGGAAACGGCCTCTGCCATCAGCAGTGGCCCACAGTCAAATGTCATCATACAAATCCAGGAATAGAGGTCAGTTTCAGTTATTTCCAAATAAATGTTTTCTTAATTGCCGGATATTGAGATAGAATTTCCCAGTGGAATTAAAATCAGAACACGTTAAACTCTGTGAAAGTTAAAAATTTCTACAGAATATAAAAATTTACACAACTCCTATTTTGGATGTTTGTCCCCAACAACTCCCTCAAAAGAACAGATCATTTTGAGCAATATTTAGCAGAATAATTTGCCAAATATTACTTGTCCGGGGTGCCAAGAAATTTAAGAACAGTTTCTAATAAGGCATATATATTCCACGACAAATATAATTTTCATTTCAACACATTATAAAGACCATACATAGGCCTAGATATAAATTATAAATAATACAAAGTGATTGTATTATTTGGTAACAAGTCCTTCTGTTGTACACAGTACTGCTGCTAAATACGGAATATTTCACAACACAAGATTATTACCAAGACTATTGAGAGGGGTCTTAAAACTTTAAAGCAAAATATAAAATTTAAATGTATTAAAAAAGGTTAAGTTCTCTTTTTCAAGAAACATTGCCATTAGAGTGTGATATTATCTCTTCTTGTTTCTACCCTTGATCGAAAAATGCAATTTTGATACTTTAACTATTTGGCAAGCTTTAAAAATATATTTAAAAACAATTTTTTTTATGTCTTTATTTTATTTTGAGAAAGACAGAGCGTGAGTGGGGGAGGGGCAGAGAGCGAGGAAGACCCAGAATCTGAAACAGGGTCCAGGCTCTGAGCTGTCAGCAGAGCCCCAAAGCGGGGCTCGAACCCACAGACTGTGAGATCATGACCTGAGCCGAAGTCGGACGCTTAACCGACTGAGCCACCCAGGCAACCCTAAAAATATATTTTAAAGTAGTAAAGAATTATGCCTAAACTTAAAAGCCCCAACACGCACAAACACAGCTTTTCAGTGAGCAAAAAGTTTTCAGATGTCTTTGCTATCAGTTTTACATTCCAGGTTCTCTTAAGGATAAGTAAGCAGTCCAACACCAAAATGCCATTTTAATAGGGTAATTTTCAGACCCTCTGTAAAAGAGCTTTAAGATCCATGAACTACCCACTCACATGGTCTTTAGCTGGGCAACACAAGAGGTATGGTATTGAGGGAAACTTAATTATCTGTCACAGAAAAAATGTGAAAATAACTAATGGTTATTTCCGGGTGGTGATATTATGGGTAATTCTTTTCATTTATCTACACTTTAAAATTTTTTCAATAATAAATATGATAGATTTGATAATATATATTATTCTTTAATGTGAAAATAATACCTTCTCACTTGGTAATTTCCCTTCTAGGAATTTACCTCCAAATTCCACTCCTCACCCCTAGCTCCTCCCCCAGAAAAAAAAATGCAGACACAGAGTTACACACGCAAAGATTATTCACTGCAAATTATTTACTCAAAGTGAAAACTGGAAATTATGTAATGTTTAATAAGAAAATTGTTAAATAAGACAGGATTCATCTACTAGGTGAAACACTATGCAGCTGTTAAAAATATTTTACGAAGTTAGATATATTAAGCAAAATATGTTATAATGATAAGTGGAAAAAGGATACAATTTATGTAAGTGTATATAGCATATGATCTCATCTATGGAAAAAAACATTAAAAAAAAAGACTAGAGGGAAATATGCTCTAAGAATGATTTACTCCCATTGGTGGAAGAATTACACATGTACATTTTGTGCACTATACACTTTTTTATATTTTCTACACTAAGGCTATTTCTTTAACAGAAAACAAAAAAACCAGCCATACAATTAGAAGGAAACAATTCCTTGCTAGCACAGTATTAATAAAATAAAACATTACTCAAGGACACTCACAGCATAGCAAACTAGCAACCACTATTGCCTAAAATAGTTGAACAGTCTAAATGCTATTATTCTTTTCCCATTATGCTAATTTTATAAAATTAGCTACTCTAATTCATAAACCACAAACCAACACTACAAAGCTTTTCTGAAGTATTCTATTAGGAAGCTGGATTCTACCACCACCTGCCTTCCCTTTTGTGTGCAAAATTTACATAGAGATCTAACATGAGAATACAGCGTCAGATGAGAATGTAATTATATTTCTTAAACAATGTTAAGCTATTTGATTAGACCAAAATGAAGATCTCTTTTTGTGTACTGATTTTTCTTTGCCTAAAAGGCAAACAGTCTTGGATCTCCCAAGCTCTGTAGAAAATACATCATTCTTCAGTGATTTCCAACTAGCAACAGAGAAGAACCAAGTAAAAATAACAGGGTCTTTGGGGCACCTGGGTGGTTCAGTCAGTTAAGCATCCCAGACTTGATTTCAGTCAGGTCATGGGTCTCAGGGTTCCTGAAATTGAGGCCTGCCTTGGGCTCTGCACTCACAGAGCTGAGCCTGCTTGGGATTCTCTCCTCTTCCTGCCCCTCTCTCTCTCTCTTTCAAAACACATAAACATTTAAAAGAATAATAATAATAATAATAATAATAATAATAAGGTCCGATTTTTCATCACACAGACATTAAATTAAGCCCTAAAATTGGCCGTGGGTTCAAACTTGGGAAACAAGACCTCTAATCTTCAGAACATAAACTTACATTGATGTTAAGACATATTGTATTGAAGAAATTTCTATAAGCAATGAGTACCATCATGATGTTTATCTGAAATTGCTCTTTACACACTTTAATTTCTCTCACCCGTAGGGGCACCCGGGTGGCTCAGTCGGTTAAGCCTCTGACTTCGGCTCAGGTCATGATCTCATGGTTCGTGGGTTCGAGCCCCGCGTCGGGCTCTCTGCTGACAGCTAGCTCAGAGCCTGGAGCCTGTTTCAGATTCTGTGTCTCCTTCTCTCTCTGACCCTCCCCTGTTCACACTGTCTCTCTCTCTCTCTCAGAAATAATTAAAAATATTTTAAAAAATTCTCTCACCTGTAATTACTGTAGTATGTTCAGCAATGAGAATCTAAAATAATGTTAAATAAAACTTTAAGGTTTCCACTAGCCATCTTATTTACAGTATTTGAGGTAGTTGGATTGACTGAAGACACAAACATTTATCCAGTGAATGAATAAAGATAACAAACACTGCTTTAAAAATCCTTATTAATCGTATGCTTTAAGAAACAACTGTATCAGTGCTGTTGCTAAACAATTCTTAATGCAAATTACCAGGAAAGTTCACAGAGCAACTCTCCAGAACTTCAGAACTTTTCCTCTTCATTAATTACCTTGCTATTTCCCTCATTCCTCTCAACTTTAAAATCCCCACTCACACCAAATTACCAGGAACATGGGCCCATCTTAAATCCACGTGATTTCTTTTTATATATTAAGGGCACCTTTTTCCCCCAAACTTTTTAAAGTTTATTTATTTTTTGAGAGAGAGATTGACAGAACATGAGCAGGGGAGGGGCAGAGAGCAAGACGGGGCTGGGGGGGGCGGTTGGATAGCCAGGATCCTGGGCATGCTCCCCACTGTCAGTGCAGAACAAGGTGGAACCCACCAACCGTGAGGTCAGGATGTGAGCTGAAACCAAGAGTCCAAGGCTTAACCGACTGAGTCACCCAGGTGCCCTAAGGCCACCTTCTTTTAAAAAGCAAAGGGAGACAGGTTCTGTGGATTAGAAATTGTGCTTTTAAATTAAATTGTTTTACACATGTATACAAGGATCCGAGTGATCTTTCAGGATCCAATCTGTGCCTTCAATTACAAATGCGTTGATCTTAAGAGGTGATGGCCAAACCACCGGGCTGCTCCACAGTGCCCCCTAGCTCCACCAGACAGATCACTTTACAAGGGACTCAGTTTGAACTGTCAACCTCAAGAGTGTCACTCACCACCAGCTCCACAAAAACAGTTCTTAAACAGATACCGTATTATCTAAGCCTGACCTAATAAATAACAGCTGAATTAATTAGCTCTTGCAACCACTACTGTTAAAAGCTGATGAGAAAAAAAATTACGAACTAATGGGTTTGGAATTCAACCACATAAAAATGTTCAGAAGCTCTGTAGGCGCTTTCCTTAATGCACAATTTCTTTGATTTTTAGAGTCAGCAAGCAAGGACTCATATAAAAATACACAATTAAAAATGCCTTCTTTTAACGTAATTGATGGGGAAAGAGCAAGGCATTGGACCATGGTTTTTGGGAGGGATAGAATCGATTTCTTCATTTCTAGAAATGCTGGGATCCGGATTAAATAATCTCACTACAGTCCCCTTGTTCATCATTACAAACTTGGTATAAGCGGTGACTATGGTAAATCTGTGACCTTGGTCCTAATACTAAAAAAATAAGTCGGATTCGGAATGCCTCAGGACTGGTGGGAGGAGGACAAAAACTGAAGACGACATAACGCCATATGCCCCCACTTTTTGGAAATGGACTCCTTCACATTAAGCAAAACTTCCAAGAACAGCAGCAGCAAAAAATCACTCCAAGTTTCCAAATGTCCTTCACCTTACCTAGCCATTCTCCGGGGGGGGGGGGGGGTGTGAGGTGTAAGTCCTAGATTTGTCGCACAAACTCTAGTGCATTTGCACTAACAGGGAGGAAAACGAAGCAGGATGAAAACCATGGAGGCAAAAAAAAAAAAAAAAAAAAATACTGAAAAAGGACGAAACTCCAGCCCAACTAGAATAAGGCAGGGTAGAGTACGCGAAAAACACAAGGTTTTATTCTAAAGAATGGCTTTGTTTCTACTGTTTTCTCGAAGTATTTAATTTGCACGTCTTAAAATAGAGACCCTGAGGAGAGCAGCTTGAGGCAGTGGAAGGAAGGGGGGCGGGTTAGGTAAGAACAGAGACTCGTGAGAAGATATGTGCGGTGCATTAGAATGTGCGGGGGGGGGGGGCCCGGATTCATCGTCGGGAAGCAGTTGAGGGCTTCGGGAGTGGAGAGGCGGCCTGAGCGGCGGCTTCAGGAACGCGTCTCCGCAGCCCGAACGCGCACCTGGTGGAGGGACGACCTAGGCGGAGAAAGCCCGAGCCGCCGACCGGGCAAACGCAAGGGCTGACCGTTTTCACACCAGCTCTATTGTCTGGAGTATTAGATGGAAATGCCTCGGGCGCGAGATCAAGCCAGCCTGACACCAGCTCGGAGGGAGACACTGTCGGGCAAAAGGAGGGAGACGAGAGGGACAATGGCCGGTCGGGCACCGCCGGCCACCGGGGAGAGGGGGGGCCGGTCCTCGCCGGGGCAGGGAGGGGCGCCGCGGTCGCGGGGGGCCGCGCGATGCCCCGTCGCGGGAGTGCGGGCGCAGGCGGCCCCGGAGCACCCAGACTTCCCCTCCCACCCCACCCCCAGCTGAAAGCAGGGAAGACGCGGAACTTGGGCTCCGGAGCGGAGGCCACAGACCAGGTCACGGCCCGGGTGGGAGGCCCGGAGCGAAATTCCGTGCGGCCACCGGGGGTGGCGTAGGGAAGGCAAAGCCCCGGCTGGTCGGGCTTCCGACTGACTGGACGACACTCGGCTCAAGGGGGACCGGGCCCGAGCTCTTCGGCGCTCACCGACCCCCTGCACCTCCCGGGTCCTCACGACCCCAGGCCCCTCGCCTCAGCTGGGGACCCAGCCCCCCCACCCTCACCCCCCGCTGCAGCCGCCCCTCCCGGCCAACAGCTCCTCTCCCGGACCCTCGTCTCGGACGCTCCCGCCGAGCCCCGGGCCGCACCTCCGTCTTGGTGATCCGGTGCCGCCCCAGCTTCACCACCGCGAAGTTGCCCTTGCCCAGCGTGCCCTCGATGTCGTAGAACCCCACCCGGACCGGCCCGCGCTGCAAGTGCTTCGGGCCATCCGCCATGACCATGCTGGGCCCCGCTGCTAGACACGGCGGACTGGAGCGCGGGCTGGCGGGCCGGCGGCGCGGCTGGGCTCCGGCGACGCCGCTCCGCTCGCTCCCTCGCTCGCTCCCTCCCGCTCCTCAGGGCCCAGCCAGGCGCGCGCCGCCGCTGACGTGCGCCGACGTCAGGGGGCCGGGGCTGGGAGGCGGGGGCGGGACCGGGCCTCGATTGGTCACCATGGCGACCGGAGCACCGCCGACGTCGGCGGCAGGGAGGGAGGGAGGGAGCCAGGGAAGAAGGGCGGGGCCTGGACGGCGCGTTCGTGCCGGACGCCGGGGCCCCCGGGTTCTCGGCCGCCTCGCGGCTGCCGGGGGCGGGGTCGCCGCCTGGCCCGCCCAGCTCCCTGGCCGCGCCCAGCCGAAGGGCGAGAGCGAGCCCTGGTGGGCGGAACGGAGGGGTGCAGCGACCTGGACCCGGTCTGCGGTCTCCATCCCCCGCCCCGGCGTTCTCCACGTACCTGGGGACCTTCCCGCCAAAACCGCTCACCTGTGACCGCATTTGGCCCCGGGAAAGGACTGTGGCTGGGCAACGCGTTGCTCACAGGCCCCTTTCTTTGTATCCTTTTCTCGTCTGTTTCTGTATAAATCCCTCCACACATTTTGAGGTCTCTTAGGAATCATTCTGACAGCAGCAGGGTCGCTTATAGACACAGAATGTCAGCGTTTGAAAAGGCACTAGAGATGACTTAATCCAGGGATTTGCAGCCTCAAATGGGCTTCAGAGTCTCAACACGCCTAAAATGTATGTAAACTTCTGCTTCCTGGAGAGGATCTCTGGGGAGATGGGACCGTCGCTTTTGTCCGATTCGCAAACCTGTTGGTGATCCTGAGAAGGTTAAGAAATATCTATCTAATCCAATTACTTTTCAGGTGATGAATCAAGCCCCAAAGAATGCAGGGAATTGCCAAGGTCATGCAGATGATGGTAGAGTTTGGATTGCAAATCACCGCACACCAGTCTTCCATGTGGCGGCCCAAGCAAACAGAACAGTGTTATCTTAATGTTTTGAACTTTATTATGTGCCACCAGATCTTGCTTTCTAAATGCCAATCTCTACTACAAGGAACCAGACTCTGAAGAAATGGCCGATTTGAGGGCAGAAAGAGGGAAAGTATAAAATGTCCCTGATGATCTTGCACCAGAAAGCAAGATTTTCAAAGAATGGTGAACACATGTCAAAAGGAAATGAGCTGGCTTGACTCCGTCTCTGCTTACCAAAAACTGGGACAGTTTGAGCATCACCAATGAAGAATGATAAAAATGAAATTCATTGTGTCATAATCCAAAAAAGGATACACAAGTGCATATTTATTCTTAAACTGTTAAATATAAAGGTGGGGAGAGAAATATCTTTGACAGTTAATACACTGGAAGAAATGATGAAATTAGGAAATCACCATTTTACAACGACTATAATAATTGATTCAGACATAGAATTCTCAAAAGATTTTAAATCACAAAATAGATGTTAAAATCCCTGAGAAAGGATATTTACACACTCTCAAAATATCCTCAGGTTTCTTATTCACTACAAACTGACAAAATGGCACCTTTACAGTGGAGAAATCTGATAGACACCACCCTAACCAAATGATCAAAGTGAATGTCACCACTTATGGGATAAAATGACATCATGTACCTTCTGATAAAAGATACAAAGATTCAGTGTCTCATAGTATCTCAGCCAAAAATCCATGTTCTGAATCTAATCACAATGAAACAATTAGAAAAATGCAAATTAAATATTCCACTCATCCATTGGCCTATACTCAAAAAAAAAAAAGGTCAGTGTCATGAATGATACAGGCTGAAAACCCATTATAGACTTAAGAGATTAAAGAGATCACTAAGGGCAACAAATAATTTTGGATTGGGAGAAAGGTGCTGTAAAAGAATGTTTTCAGGACAAATGTAGAAAATTGAATATGGATTATATATTTTTTTTACGTTTATTTATTTTTGAGACAGAGACAGAGCATGAACTGGGGAGGGGCAGAGAACGAGAAAGACACAGAACGGGAAAACAGGCTCCAGGCTTGGAGCTGTCAGCACAGAGCCCGATGTGGTGCTCAAAACTACAGGCTGCGAGATCATGACCGGAGCCGAAGACGGACGCTTAACTGACTGAGCCACCCAGGTGCCCCTATGGATTGTATATTAGCTGAAAGTTTTGTTTAAATGTTCATGAAGCCTTTTGAATTTTATAATTGTGGTTATGAAAAAGAGTGTCCTTATTAAGAGCCACACCCTGGAGTATTTTTGATATATGTAACTTACTCTCAAATGGTTTAACAAAGAGAGATCATGTAGCAAAACGTTCAACTGATAAATCTAGATAAAGGGTATATGGTAGATATTGTACTGTTCTTGCAACTTCTGTTAATTTTTTAACTGAAAATTAATGTATATGTCTACATTTTATATGATTAATATTTTTCATGGAAGATCAATTGGTACTTAGGCCTCCCACCTGCTCACTGTGCTTCTGTCCTTCAATAGGGTATTGAGTGGTGTCCGAGCAATACCTTATTCTACTGTGAGTTATGTTGTTAGCAAAAGTGAGGACGAAGGCCATCAGGTAGATTTCTGGATTGATGAGAGTAGTGTGAGGGTTTATCCAACTAGAAGAGGAGCCCACATATGTACCCTAGTTCAAGAGAGTTCCTGTATACATTTTGTCAGAATAACGTGTTATAAGTGCTCTGGGATTGGGTTCCTTTGGGAACCTGATGAAAAGCTACTTAAGAACCACAAAATGAAAACAGAGACCCAACTAAAGCTAACAACCTCCTCCTTTAAAGTACATGTTTGGAACAGAAATGAAGAGTCGCCTCCATCTGATTATTTTAAAGAGATGACCAGGCCAACTTCCTCCTTGCACAGTCTGGGAATAAGACTTGATTTGGGGCTGGAAAGAGGAGGGAGAGACAGCAGAGAGTACCCGACAGGTTTTTGGTGAACCAGTGATCAGTGTGAGGATGCTGCGTATCTAGAGGTCAGAGGAAAAGAAGCCAGAGATAGGGTAGAAGGAGGAGGAGGAGCTGTGCCAAAAATAAACCCTGCCCCCTTGTAATGCAGCAGGTGCACCACTAAAAATTACCGGTAGGCTGTAAATAGAACCCTGGAGAAACTGTGGACTTAGAGTATTGCAGTCTTGGAATCTGCGATTCAGCTCCGTTTCCTCCGTTCAAGAGATCTAGTTTTCCCTCTGCAGGTTTGTCCCTATGTGTCTCTTATGTGCTTCTGCTTCAATTAAATGATAGCTATACACATTTTAGGAATTATTATTCATATTATCTAACTCTTGTTTTCCTCTCCTCTTTCTCTCTTTCCTTCTTCTCTTTTCCTCTCCCTAGACAAACACACGCCACCACTACCACTTCATATCAGGAAAAAGAATGTAAGATAAAAGGGAGAAAAAAACGAGAGATTTCATACAATTCCCATCTTTCTTCATCTTTAGTTTCAGTATCAATGAGGTCAGCACTCTGGATACCTGATTTCCTACTTGCTTGACCTTTAAAATGCAATATACCCAGTTAATGCTGGGAGTCCACTATATTTGCCATTGAGTTAGTAAAAAAAAAAAACAAAACAATTAAGATAACATGCCAAAAGCAAAAGCATGTACATATATAAGGATTTAAGAAAGATGATGAGAGGCTGAGAATTCTAGAATGTACTGAACTTAGAACAAAAATGTAGAGAGGACTTAGCCAAGAGTTAATGCAAGAGTGATTTGAAATGTGAGGGGAAAAAACCTTCATGTCACAATACTGTACATACTTTGCTGGACCTGGTAGCCTATGAACTTGAAAAACAAGATATGTACCATGTTGCCTTGATCATGAAAAGATCTGCATTTTACGGTTTTATTATTTTAGGACTGAATAAAAGTCTACATACCAGGAGGCTCAGGACTGAATACAGATTTAGTTCAAAATTGAAAACTGGTGGAAACTTTTTTGGAGGCCTTTGCTTAGAGAAAAGAGATTACAAAGCTAAAATGAATGCTTTGCTTTTTATATTATACAAGGCAGAAAGTACAGGAGAAATCCAAATTACACACCTATGCCAATTACAATAGCTTCTGATAGTTATACAGATATTCCCAAAATGTGCATCAATCCATCAGGTTAATGAACATGTGGGTGCCACTATGTTTAAGATACTATTATGAAAATAAAACTAGAGGATGGATGCTATTTAAACAAAGCTTCCTTTGGGTCTTTTAAAGGATGGGTATAACCATGCTCTGGCTTGAATTTTTCACGTTTAGTTTTAGCTGCATTGGATCTTGTTTAAATGAAGAACATGTGATTCTCTCTAAACTTTGAAAATAATTTCAAAATTTTTCTATCTCCTCCCAGATGATAGTTTTTCTTAGGATCCTAAATTTGAAAGGGATCTCAGAGTATCACAAGAGTCCATCTTCCCTTCTAATACAGAAATCTCTAGACACTTGACAGATGGCATCAAGCAGTGGTTTCCTGCTTCATGCTTCATGCTTGATTACATGTCTCACATGTAATCTATGTGAAATAGTTCATTTCAGGAGAAAATATGTCCTCTTATTAGCTTCAAAGCTGCTTCTGACTTATATCCAATTTTAGTTCTTTTCTCTGGTACAAGACATTACAAGCAGACACAAACCTATCATCCTGTCCTTTCTTCAGTTGTCCAAGCAAAACATTCCCAAATTCGCTGTCTACTTGATTATGTTTCTAGCCCACTACCCTTTCTTCTTGTGCTTCTCCGGACTCTGGTTTGTCAAGGTCTCCTAAAATATTGTTCCCCAAACTGAATACAGTAGCCAAGGTATAGTCTAAGCAAAGTATAATATTGGCCTGTCTCTCCTTTGATCCAGACACTGTACTCATACTAGTTCAGCCAAAGATAGTGCTGCTTTTGTTTTTAGCAGCTACAGCCCAGAGTTAAGAGTAAGGCCAACTGAAATTTCTGGGTCCTTTAATTTTTTTTTTAATGTTGATTTTTGTGTGTGAGAGAGAGACAGAAACAGAGAGCAGGAGCGGGAGAGGTGGGGAGAGAGAGACACACACAGAATCTGAAACAGGTTGCAGGCTCTGAGCTGTCAGCACAGAGCCTGACACAGGGTTCAAATTCACAAGCTGGAAGATCATAACCTGAGTCGAAGTCAGACACTTAACTGACCAAGCCACCCAGGCGCCCCTCCGAGTCTTTTAAAATAACAATTATTATTACCATTTTCTCGGACAACTGATTTTTCAAAAATATAAACTCTGATAGTTCAAATGTCATCTTGTTGGTTTTGCCCATTGTTCCAGATAATAGAATCATTTTGATTCTTCACTCGGCTATCGACCATATTACCTAATCTTAGTTCTTGGAGCCATCTGCAGTTCTACCAGCATGCCTTCTAGATCTTTACTGCAGTAATTATTCTTTGCATCGCTACTCCTACTACAAGTGTGTGGCTCATAGTAGGTTCATGACTGGTATGGTAAACTGTAAACTGGGCACAGAGTCTTAGAGTTGGTTATCTGACATCTTCCAGTTTGACTTCCAACAATTTACTGGTCAACATCCATTTGATTTGGTTTTTCATACAACCGTGAGTTCCGGGAAGATTCCAGGTCAGTGCTGCTGGGATAAGATGCTCAAGAGGATTGTCAACATTCTACCAACGTCTGTAAGTATAAGCTACTCACTTGTCAGTTACTTTCCATCTAGTTCATTATATTCTCTTATTGGACTATTTTACTAATCTTCCCTAACCCTACTAGGGCATGAACTTCTTTGAGGGTAAGGATATTTCAGTCTTTTTTGAAACTCCTAAACTCTTTGGCAGAACTCAACAACTGCAGTTTAGTTTGACATTGATTACATTCACGTGGCAGGCACCATAGCAGGAACTAGGGACGCGGGCATGAGTGAGGCACTGTCCCTATCCTTGGGAATTTTACGCCTTAGAGTGGGAGCTCTAAAATCTGAGCTTAAGTGTGAATCATGGCTCTACTCCTTAGTAGCCGGTGACCTTGGAACAGTTGCTTAACCTTGCTCTGCCTCAGTTTGTCATCTGCTAAATAGTGCTAATAATAGTGCCTACTTTAGAAGATTATTGTGAAGAGGGTAGGCACATAAACAAATACTTAAAATGTAACATGGTGAGAGCTAAGAGAAGAGGTTTGTACAGAGATCTCAAAGAAGAGGCAATTAGCCTTAAGGGATTGCAGGAAAGGCTTCCAAATGATGAAACTTGAGCAGAGTTGTAAAGCCTTAGTATGACTTTGCCAGGTGGGAAATGCTTGGATGGGCAGATGAAGAGGAAACATCATGAGCAATGGTCCTGAAGGTGTGAAGAGGCATGACATATTCATGTAACTGCCATCAATTGTGAACTTTGAGACTCAGTGATGAGAGTGTCCACAGATAAAGCAAAAAAAATAGGAGACTGAGTCATGGAGGGCTCCCTCTTCTCCTCCCTGCCAGACCTAAATTCCTAAACCCCTCCAAAAAGAAATTCTTAAGTTGCAACTGTTAGGAAGCTGCTGGAGCAATGGATTCCAACTGTGGCAGTGATGAAATGTGAGGGGTGAAGAAGAGAGATAGTGAAGATTGCTACCAAGGTTTTGACAGGAGTGAACAGGTGCAATCAATTACTGAGAGCGTACCATGCGCCATTTACTCTGCTAGACATTGAACATACAGAGGTGGATGAAATATGAACCCAGTCCTCAAGGAGCATATCATCTATTTCATTCACACATTTAGTCCTTATTTCTCAGATAGATAGATAGATAGATAGATAGATAGATAGATAGATATTGTAAAGACTATTACAAAATTTGCAGATACTAGCATATATGATGCCCATGTACAGAACAGAAGGAGTTGTGCTAGGCATTCTGCAATGCCACTTACGTGCTCTGGATATATAATTCTGGAACTCAGTGTAGAGAGCTAGGTGGAAAATTTGGAGATTGTACTGATACGTGAAGTCAAGTATGCAGAGAGTATCACACAATGGGGATATCAAGAGTCAAGGAGAAGACATTGCAGCTACTTACTGCATTCTGCTGGTTTGGAGTGGGTTACTCACAGCTCAGAAGGATCCACCCACAGATTCATGGGAAGGCTGGTTTTGAGTTTTTACCATTATGACTCATCACTTAAGGAAATAAACATCACAAGTAAGTAAAGAGTCATTCTTTTCTCATCTTCAGTTTTGGGAAGTGTGTTATATTGTAAAAACTGTAACCTTATTAGCTTATTTTCTAGTAGACTTTTGTTTTAGCTTTGTGGGTATATTTTGGGAGCAAAGCCTATGTACATTTTAACTATCCATCCAATTTTGGTGACTTAATTTTAACCTAGTTTTATCAGATCACTTTACATTGTTTAAGTGTTTGTTGAGCCTAGATTTCTTGTATGTGTAACTACAAAAATAATTTTTAGAGTTTCATGTATTTTTAGTTTCCAAGATGTAGGAATAGGTTTATTTGTTTAGTTCACTAGTTTGAAGAGAAAATACAAGAACAAGCCAAAAAAAAAAAAATCCCAACTTACCCCCACCCAACCCCTGCCCTCCAAATAAATCTTATTTTTCAGCACTCACAAGAGTGGGAAAATAAAGAGAAGCATCCTCTCCTTGCCAAGGAGAGTTCAGAAAAATGGGAATAGATAGAAATGGGAAAAATACCTTTAGGGTCTAGGGATAAAAGAGCTCACAGGAGAAGAATTTCAAGAAGGAGGTAATACTTTCAATCACTGAAAAGACGTCAAGCAAGATAAAGATGAAAAGAATTCATTAAGTTGAATCATGAAGAAATAATTGATGATTTTTGCACAGGTTTTCAGTACTGAGGGCGGAAGGCAAACTTGAGTGGGAAGTGGTGAAGAAGAAGGAGTATAGACTGTTCTTTCAAGAAAGTGGTCTGTGAAGGAATGAAGATCGACGGGGATAGAGAGTAAAGAGAAGTTGTTTTTTGTGGTTTTTTATTATTTATTTATTTATTTTAAAAAATGTTAATATTTATTTTGAGAGAGAGAGAGAGACAGAGAGAGAGAGAGAACAGAACATGAATGGGGGAGGGACAAAGAGAGAGAGAGACACAGAATCTGAAGCAGATTCCAGGCTCTGAGCGGTCAGCACAAAGCCCAATGCCAGGCTTGAACCAATGAACCCTGAGATTATGACCTGAGCCAAAGTCAGACACTTAGCCAGCTGAGCCACCCAGGTGGCCCTGGTTTTAATTTTTAATTGGTAGAAACAAGAATTTTTGGAAGCAGAAGAGAGAATGAGATAGAAATAAAGGTGATGAGAGATCATCTATAAAGGGCAAAGAGATGCCTCCTTTACTCAGATGTGGGTGGGAAAGAAAGCAAGAGTGCTTTGTCTGCAGGTAAGTGGGTAGTTTGCAGTGCAGGAACTTTGCCCTTGGCATCAGTTTCATCTGTGAAAGTAGGAAGCAGATCATCCCCAGACTGTGAGAGTGGAGGAATAGAAGCTTTAAATGAAGTGTGGAGGTGTGAAAAATCTGCTATGAGAATGAGGGAGGAAGTTGACTAGGACATATAGCAAACTTGCTGGGCTATAGGAAGCTTCGAGAAGGTCCAAGTGAGGTAGGAGCACCATGAATTGGTAGAAATACCAATTCACATGGTCACGGGACTTTTTTATATTTGTTTTATTTATTTTGAGATAGAGAACACACATATACAAGCAGGGGAGGGCAAAGCGAGGGACTCCCAAGCAGGCTCTGCATTGTCAGCACCAGAGCCCAACATGGGGCTCAAACTCATGAACCAGGAGATCACAACCTGAGCTGAAATCAGCGGTCAGTTGCTGAACCGACTGAGCCACCCAGGTGCCCGGGGACTTTGTTTGACAAGGTTTGGTAGCCTGGATGTCAGGTTGATAGAGAGCTGGAATTTGCCAGGTGTCAAAGAGACAAGGGAGTAGAGAATCAGGCAAGAAAAGTACTGAAAACAAGTACCATGCAGTCTGAATAGAGAAATACATGAGAATAAGAAGGAGAGTGGAAACTGATTTGAAAATGGAGGGCTCAAGAGTTTGGAGCATAAAGGAAATGAGAGTGAGGGCATGAAAGATCTTGAGGAGTCATGTCTATGCTGGTTTATTTGAGTTAGATACTGTTCTAGGTCCTGATAAGATCCAGAGACTATCCTCAAGAATGGGTGATTAAAGTCAATCAGGCTGGTCTGCCTCCTTCCCCACTGTATTCCTGGTTACTTAATACAATGCCTGGAACATAACAAGCCTCCAACAATTATTTGTTTAAAAAAGAAAAGGAATAAAAATGCTTTCTTTCCTGCTTCCCAGTACCTTATACCAATACCCGCCTTCACCACATACCTCACTGGTTAATTACAATTATAATGAATGTTTTAAGAGAAAAGTACTGCCTGCTATGGGATTGCATAACATGAGGTCCTGATCTAGTATTGGGGTGTAGGGGGTCAAGAAGTTTCCCTAAGGAAGTGACAATTAAGGTAAGAACTGAAAAATGAGTAGGAGGAAGTCAGGGGATGAGAGGTGGGGAAAGCTTTATGAGCAAAAGCAAAAAGATTTAGAAGTATCTTGAGGTTGAAAGAAGCTGAAGAAAGTCACAAGTGTAGAGTTACAGAGGCAGCTAGGGGCCCGGGCTGACTGTGTAGATTGGGATATTACATGAAGTCCTGTATATCCTGAATCATGGAGTATGCTTTGATCCATTAGATTCGAAATGTCCAAGTTGACTTACAACTACTTGTTAGCTTATAAGCAATCACAAGAATTATAGGGGCGCCTGGGTGGCTCAGTCTGTTAAGTGTCCAACTCTGGATTTTGGCTCAGGTCATGATATCCTAGTTCATGTGATCGAGCCCTGCATTGGGCTCTGGGCTGACAGCATGGAGCCTGCTTGGGTTGGAATCTGTCCTTCCTTCTCTGCCCCTCCCCCACTCTCTCTCAAAAAATAAAAAGCATAGGAATTATAATATTCCACAGATGTGTGATTCTACACAATGAAATGTGAAAGCTGAAAGATCACATTCGCCTCAAATGTCTCCTCCAGCAGCCTGCTACTTCCCTTCTGTAAAACCAATAAGGAATAACCTTTGGATTAAACAAAACAAATGCAACAGCCTTCTCAAAACCACTATTAAAATGCACTTTGGTTACCGGGAGAGATGGTCTCTAGGCCTTTCTCTCTGCTATTCTAAGGGTTTTCCATTAGCTTCATGATTGGGTTAATTAGGTATTTGCATAGGGAAAAAGAAGCATCAGTTAATGGAATGAGAAGGCGGCAAGGAATAGCACAGAGGCCTTTGATGATGGAGAGGAGAAGCTCATATAGGTAAGCACTGTAATGGAGATTTTGAATCTTGGGCTGTCCCGGGGCAGCTAAGGTCCCCAAGGATACTTGTTTCACAATCTGTCTAGTATAAACCTATGTAAAACTCAAAATTAGCCAAGACAGAAATTGCCTTAGGATGGATGCTGACCCCAAGGTCAATCTTGGGGGAACTGTGTGGTGCTTAAATGGGGTATTCTTCGGGGCGCCTGGGTGGCTTAGTTGGTTAAGCGTTCGACTTTCGCTTAGGTCATGATCTCGCGGTTCATGGGTTCGAGCCCCGCGTCGGGCTCTGTGCCAGCTCAGAGCCTGGAGCCTGTTTCAGAGTCTGTGACTCCCTCTCTCCCTGACCCTCCCCTGCTCATGCTGTCTCTCTCTCTCTCTCTCCAAGAAATAAATAAAACATTTTAAAAAATTAAAAAAAATAAAATAAATGGGGTATCTCTTCATCAGATGGGGATCACCAAATGCGGGGCAGTGATCAGGTGGAAGCCTGTGATGCGGGAGGTGAAAGAATTCACCTGTGGCAGAACAAAGAAGATAGAAGTTTACTGCCTACACTCAAGGAAGCTGCAGGCAGGACAGCAGAGGAGAGGCTTTCTGCCATGAGGCAGGGGGAGGCACTGCTTTTAAGGAGGGAAAGTGAGGAGATATGGCGACAAATAGAATTGTCCCTTTTTTAGTAACTGTGTCTAGCTGTAAGTAGCCCATTGGTCGTTTAGAGCCTATAGAAATATAGATATTCCTGGGTGGGTCGCCTGATTCAGCCAGGTGGTCACTGTGGCCCTTCCTACATTCCATCGCTCAAGCCTGTTTGCCTGAAAGCAGCCTCCATAAACTGTAGAGGAAAATCAGCATGAAAGTAAGAAATAATGGTGGAAAAAAAAACCAGAAAAAATCCCCAGGCACAGGGAAGCCTGTGTGTGTGTGTGTGTGTGTGTGTGTGCATGTATGTGTACTCATGTGTGTCTGTGTGTACACCTGAAGCCTGGGGAAGGACCCTCCTGTGGAAGTAGCAATAGGGCCTCAGATTGCTGGTTTAAGTGGCATCAGTAACAGAAGCCAGAGTGTGGAAAACTGTTGGGGACTGACTGACCGTGAGCATTTACTGAACACTCCCCAACAACCTCCTCTATCCTCAAGGGCTGGCGAATTAGAATCTAAGGGCATCTTTTTTTTTTTTTTAATGTTTATTTTTGAGAGAAAGAGACAAGCAAGCAAGCGAGAAAGAGAGGTAGAGACGGAGAGGGAGACCCAGAATCCGAAACAGGCTCCAGGCTCTGAGCTGTCAGCATAGAGCCCGATGCAGGGCTCGAACTCACAAACTGTGAGATCATGACCTGAGCCAAAATCAAGAGTCAGATGCTTAACCAGCGGAGTCACCCAGGCACCCCTAAGAGTATTTCCTCCTAAGGCTGCTTCTCCTTGAGGGTTGGAGGGTAGAGTGGGCCTAAAAGTATAACCCAGACCTGAAGAGTTGCTTGATGGCATGATACCCAGACGGAGCAATTAATGATGGTACTCTGGTGTTTGGAGCTCTCTCCCTTGGGGTTATCCCTTCCCCTCTTCTTGATCTCACTGGATGTTGACACAGACTGGGATTTGCCCTTTGGTCTTTTCCCACACCAGGTGCTCAGAAAGAATAGCTGATACCATCAGAGAAATATATGCTCACAGGCCAAAGTAATGAGACATTAGAAGCACAAGTACTTCAAAAGAAAACAACAGCCTGCATTACAGATGCCACCAGAAGTAAATAGGTTAAATCCAATGCCTAACAAATATAAAACAAACACAATAATCAGTAAGAAAATCCTTGAAGTCAAGAGGAAATACCAGGCATGAAAAAGATAGGAGAAATAACATAACCTTTGAGATAGAATACACATGGCTGAAAACAAATTAGTGAGCTGGAAAATCAGATTAAGCAGCTCTTCGAGAAGGAAGCAGAGAAGAATATATACAACAAAATTTAAGAGATACAGAAGATTGGGGCGCCTGGGTGGCTCCGTTGGTTAAACATCCAGGTTTGGCTCAGGTCATGATCTCACAGTTCATGGGTTCGAGCCCCGAGTCGGGCTCTGTGCTGACAGCCAGCTCAGTGCCTGGAGCCTGTTTTGGATTCTGTGTCTCCCTCTCTCTCTGACCGTCCCCTGCTCGCTTGCTTGGCTTCTCTGTCTCTCTGTCTCTCTCTCTCTCTCTCTCTCTCTCTCTCAGGAATAAATTAAAAAAAGAGTGAGTTACAATGCAAACTTCAAACTTACAAATAAGAGAAGTGTCAAAAGGTTGTAGCGGGAGCAGGGATATAAGAACACCTGACTCTGAGGATACCAAGCAGATCAAGTTTGGCCATTCTCCACAGACAAACTCCAAAGGTGGTCAAACAAGGAAGAACTTTACTGCAGTGAAACGAATGACAGGAAGACCGTGGACTAGTCTCAAAGACAATCTCCAAAGTCCTGAAGACACTTAAAGGTTTACATCAGGAAAACCAAAGTTGGTGAGTATATGCAGGTGGGCAGCAAAAGTCAGGTGGTTCATTGATTGTCTTGGGATCAATCATGGCAAGGGGGGCGGCGGGGGAGGCTTGGTGGCTCTGGGTGGTCCTTATTGCTTGAGGGTTCCCATCAGGAGATGTTCTATCTGCAGGGTCTTTTTCCTGGGTTAAGAGACAAGCTGGAAAGAAGAACTTAATGAATTGGAAGGTTTGAGGTCAAAACGGAGGTAGTTGAAGTCTTCTTTCAAGGAGAAAAAAGTAGAGAATATTTGAAGAAAACAAATTTCCCAGAATTAAAGTTGCAAGACTTTCTATTTATGCAGTGCCAAACAAAAGTGATAAGGAGACACTATCCCTGGTATTACTATAATAAAATAAAAGATTTTACAGGCAAAGATAAAATTCTAAACATTTCTGGAGGACAGAGAGTGGATCAACTATAATGGAACAAGAATCATCAGGATCTCAGACTTTATGAGAGCAACAAGAAGACAATGGTAATATTTTTAAAGTATTGAAAAGACTAAAGAGTTTTGAGCCTAAATATATACCCAGCCAAATTGTCACTTAAATGTTTGTGTATAATAAAAATATTTTCAGGTGTATAAAGCCTCAATAGGGTTGTCATACAAAGACCCATACTGAAAATACTATTGGAATAAGGAAGCAATTTGTTTAAAAATTTTTAATGTTTATTTTTGGGGGAGAGAGAAAGAGAGAGAGGAGATTGAGTGGCAGAGAGAGAAGGAAACACAAAGTCAAAAGCAGGATCCAGGCTCCAAGCCATCAGCACAGAGCCCAATGCAGGGCTCAGACTTATACACCGTGAGATCATGACCTGAGCTGAAGTTGGACCCTTAACCGACCGAGCCACCCAGGTGCCTCAGGAAGCAAATTTAAGAGATGCTGATAGAGATGCATGAAGTAAAGATAATCAAATACCCAAATAAAATTTGGTGTCATCTTTCAAAAATTAGCAATGACTGAGGAAAAGATAAGAAGAAAGTTTGTCTACAATAGCCTAGACTTAAGTTCTACACAATATCAACACGTGGTGTCTTTAGGTTAAACATTTTTAAGATAAAATGAGTAAAACAATAAATTTAAAGAAAGTAGATGAGAGGAATAGCCAAGATTAATGAATTAGAAAAGAAAAATACAATACAATGAGTTCAACAGAACCAAAACTTGATTTTTTGAAAAAAACTAATAAAATAGATAAGCCTGTAGCAAGAGTGCTCAAGAAAAAGAAAAGCAATTATTAAAAAACTAGTATTTTCTTGCCATCTTTGTTTTATTTATTTATTTTCTAAGAGAGAGTGTGAGCAGTGGAGGGGAGAGAGGGGGAGAGAAAGAATCCCAAGCAGGGCTCCCTGATGTCAGTGCAGACCCCAACTAGAGGCTTGATCCCACACACCATGGGATGACCGGAGCTGAAATCAAGAGCCAGATGCTTAACCAACTGAGTCACCAAGGTGCTCCTCTCTTGTCATCTTCTAATCACAACTTTAAAACTTTAGTCTGAAGCATAAATGAAATCAAGGGCAAAGATGTCCATTATGTGGTTCATAGCATCTCCACACTACACATTTGAAATAGATATATGGACAAATATTTACAAAAATGTAATCTACCAATTGAATTAAATCCTTAATAGTGCTTAAGAAATTAAAGCCATCTATATTTACATATATATTTTTTTTAATGTTTAGTTTTGAGAGAGAGACACACACACAAAGTGTGAGCAGGGGAAGGACAGAGAGGGAGACACAGGATCTGAAGCAGGCTCCAGGCTCTCAGCTGTCAGCACAGAGCCCGACACGGAGTCTGAACTCCCAAACCACGAGATCATGACCTGAGCGTCCCACACAATTTAAAAATCATATCACAAAACATTGAGACTGGTGGTTTTATAGACAAGTTCTACTAAACTTTTATGAGACATACCATACTAATCTTATTACAAAGTGTGCCAGGATGGAAAAAGAGGGAATATTCCCAATTTCATTTATAAGGCCATGTAATCTTTTAAAAATTTTTTTTAAATGTTTTTTATTTATTTATTTCAGAGAGAGAGAGACAGCATGAGCAGGGGAGGGTCAGAGAGAGGGAGATACAGAATCTGGACGGAGGCTCCAGGCTCTGAGCTGTCAGCACAGAGCCCGACACAGGGCTCCAACCCACAAACTGTGAGATCATGACCTGAGCCGAAGTCAGACGCTTAAATGACTGAGCCACCCACGTGCCCCTAAGGCTATGTAATCTTGATCCCCAAGCAAGACAAGTATAATATGAAGAAAGAAAGTTACAGATTATTTCCTTGGGAACGTTAAGTGTAGAAATCCTAAATAAAATATTTGCAAACTAAGTCCCACAGAGTACACAGAATAAGATAGGCCATGTAGGGTTTTCTGAAGTATGCAAATAAATTTATACAAAATCTGTAAAGTGTAACTTAGAACATTAACAGCTTCAAGGATAAAAAGAACACAGTATCTTAAAAGATATGGAGAAATATTTCATAGAAAATGAGCATAAATACAAGATAAAAATTCTTAGCAAATCAGGAATTTGCTTGATCTGATGAGAGATAATTATATTATGGCACACATTATACTTCATAGCGAACAGCAGTAGCATTCAATTTAAAATCAGGAATGAGACAAGGGTGCTGTATATCAACACTGCTGTTTGATTCTTGTATCGGCAGTTTTAACTAGTGCAATAAGGTGAGAAAAAGAAGGTAGAGGCATAAGCACTAGGAAGGAGAAAATAGAACTGACATTATTTGCTGATGGCATGATTGTTTCAGAGAAAATGGGGTGCCTGGTGGCTCAGTCAGTTAAGCATCAGACTTCGGCTCAGGTCATGATCTCATGATTCCTGAGTTTGAGCCCTGCATCGAGCTCTGTACTGACAGCTCAGAGCCTGCAGCCTGCTTCCAATTCTGAGTCTCCCTTTCTGTCTCTCTCTCAAAAAATAAACATTGAAAACAATTTAAGTAAAAATAAAAATATCAAGTACTCCCAGAGCAAGTAGAAATAAGAGAATTTAAAAGTCAGTTAATTCCTGTATGCCCAAATAACCATAAAATATAACCAAAGACACCACATATGCCCCATTTTAAAATGTCAGATAAGAGTTTTTACAAAGATGTGCAGGATCTCCATGAAGAAAATGTAAAACTTGAGATTACTAAAGAAGTTCTAAATAAATGAAGAGAAATCTTAGGATATTTCTTATTTCTTCAATGGAAAATACTTTAAGATTGTAAATATTTTAATTCTCACATTGGTCTATAGGCTTAATATAATCCCCCCAAATTTCAAATAGGATTTTAATGGAAACTTATCATTTATTCTAAAGTTTATATGGAGGATTCAAGGGCCAAGAAGTCCAGACATTTCTAAAGAATAAGAGTGGGGAGGAAAGATTTGTTTTACTAGAACAACAGGATTTATTTTGAAGCTACAGTATAAACATAGTATGGTATTTGCTTAAAAGTAGAAAAATAAACCTTTGGGCAGATGGAAAACTCAGAAACAGAGCCATACAGTTATGGAACTTTGATATATGATAGATCTAGCATGGCAGATCAATGGGGAATGGAGGAATTATCTAATAAATGGATTCATAAAAAGTGACTATCTATATGGAAAAATCCCTGCCTCATATCATTTGTGAAAAATGAACTCCAGATAAATTAAGGACTTGAATATTAAAAGTTAAGTTTTATTAGAAAATAGAGATAAATATCTTTCTGACTTTGGGGTAGGGAAGCATTTATGAAAGATGCATAATAAGCCTCTAACTGTAGAAGAAAAGGTCAATAAATCTGACTATATTAAAATTAAGGTCTGAACAGCAAAAGAATCTTACAAAAAGAAAAGGGAAGGCATCAATTGGAAGAAAGTGTTTGCAATATAATTTAATTGGCCAACAAAGGATTAATAGCAAGAATTTATAAAGATTTCTTCAAATTAATAAGGAAATGATAAACCAATAAAAAGGTAAGGAATACAAATAGGAATTTCAGAAGTGAAGATACATATGATCAATAAAATCATGAGATGGTCAACTTCATTGATTGGGGAAATTAAAACCACAGTGAAATGCCAACTTATACCCATTTGGTGGGCAAAATTAAGAAGTATGACAGTGCCAAGTATCAGAGCAAATGTCCATCAACAGGGTGTCTTATATAAACTCTTGGGAGTGTAAATGAGGATGACCATTTTTGGAAAGTTTATCATTATCTAAACATTAAACATTTCCATATGCTATAACTCAGCAATTCTACTTCCAGGTAGACACCAAAGAAAAACTCCATGTGCCATAGGAGATATTATTTAGTAAGATAAATACCTGAAACAAGCCAAACACTTACTGATAAGAAATGGATAGGGGCGCCTGGGTGGCTCAGTCGGTTAAGCGTCCGACTTCGGCTCAGGTCATGATCTCACGGTTCGTGGGTTTGAGCCCCACGTCGGGCTCTGTGCTGACAGCTAGCTCAGAGGCTGGGGTCTGCTTCGAATTCTGTATCTCTCTCTCTCTGACCCTCCCCTGCTCATGCTGTCTCTCTGTCTCTCTCAGAAATTTAAAAAAAAAAATTAAAAAAAAAGAAATGGATAAATTGTGGTAACTTCACATAAGGGCATATTGGATGGCCAAATAAATAGCTATAAGCAAAAATATGAATAGTCTAAACAATATATTTTTTCAAAAAGGGAGTTCCTAAAGATTTTATAGCTTAATACTTAGTCATGTTAAAAACAAAATTGAACAATCTTTAGAAATACCAATGTATGATGCTGTAATTTCAAAAATAAATTATAATCATAACTGCAAGATTCAAGGAAGGGCAATAGAAGAATGGATTGAGAAGAAACCCAGAGGTGGGTGTAAATGATTGTTAATGTTCTAATTCTTGTATTGGGTGGCTGGTTAACAAGTATTTGTATTATCAATAATGAACAAATACACAAATAAGTACATAGTAGGGGCACCTGGGTGGCTTAGTCGGTTAAGCATCCGACTTTCACTTGGGTCATGATCTTGCGGTTCGTGGGTTCGAGCCCCGCGTCGGGCTCTGTGCTGACTGCCAGCTCAGAGCCTGGAGCCTGTTTCAGTCTGTGACTCCCTCTCTCTCTGACCCTCCCCTGCTCACGCTGTCTCTCTCTCTCTCCTAGAAATAAATAAAACATTAAAAAAAATTAAAAAAAATAAAAAAAACAAATAAGTACATAGTATACATAAAGGAGAACAAAAGAGGGTCATGCTTAGGCCAATGATCAGAGTGTGTCATAAATCAAAGATAATCCCATTTTGTGCACTTGAGTGGAAAGAGGATTATAATATCAACTCCTCTGCAATGTTTTGGTTTATTATTAGGTTATAATTAATCTCTACAACAGTCCTAGTTTGGGTTTCTACTATAATCTTTCTACAAAAGAACTAAATCTTAATGAGTTAACATAATTTGCTCAAGGCCACCAAGCTAGCCCATGGTAGAATCCAGATTTTGAAGAGTCATCTCTTTGACTCCAGGGCCTAGACCCAGTGAACAACTGACTGGGTTAAGCTCTTTGTCACAAAGACTGGTTTACTCACTACTATATCACCCAAGAGCAGCTGTTCTGCTGAGGATAACAATTCTCTAGATATGCGAGGGTAAGAGGTCACCTAACTTCTAAGTATTTTGCCATGACAATTGAGAACTTGTGCATCTGTGTCCTCTTGGATAAGCTGTGTTAAAATGAAGTCACATATCGAGTAACAAATTTGAAGGGAGAAGAGCTAAGTAAGAAACACCACGCACCACTGGGTTCATTCCTCTAGCATGCGTAACGTTACCTCGTCACATGCCCACGCAAGAATGCAAAGATAAGGAATGTTTGCAAAATGTTTTTAGCAGCTGTAAATTTGCCCTATGCCCAATTTATCCTGCTTTATGATCTCATTCTTCTTTTTGGTTTCTTAATTCTTCAAAGAACACCAAATGTGAAGCTCATGCCCCCTCTACTGGTCAGTCACATCTTGTTGTAAATGTCTTCCTAAGTAAACATCCATCCATCCAAACCCAAAGACTAAATTTGATAATTAGTAAAAGATTTGATAGTTTTTATAGTGCCCTGATTTTTTCATTTGAGGGCAGAGTTGACAGTAAGTGTGTATGTGTGTATATATATATATATATATATATATACACACATACACACACATATTAGTGTGTGTGTGTGTGTGTGTGTGTGTGTGTGTGTGTGTGTAGAAGACAGAATGTCACTAAGAACTTGGTTTTGGGCAGATGCCAAAAAACTTGTACAAATACTTTGGGGGAAGAATATCCGAAATGGGAGATCAGCTTGAGAGGCAGCCTCAGCAGCCTTTGCTTTACAGAAAAGAATCTATTAACTCTCTTCACCTCATCATCAGCTTACATGTATTAGGTATTCTCTCAGAGGTATGCCTTTTTGGGTGTATCTCTCCCCCATATTTCTCCTGAAGTTGGTGTTTTTTTCTTTCCTGTGTTTACATGTCAAATCTATTCGTCAGAGTAAAATGAAGACCTCTGAGGGCAGAAATCACATTTAATTTTCTGTCAGGTTCAGTCTCCAACCCCCAAATAGCGCATACCTCATGGTAAATAGCAATTACGCTACTTAGCTGGCCATCTCAAATTGCCACATAACAGCAGGAACCATCCCATCTAGTAGCCCAAGGGAATCCAAATCAAAAGGATGAAAGAAGATGCTGACCGCTTCCCAGAAGACTAAGTACAGTAATTGTACTGTTGTGCCTGTAATCACTATTTGATCAGAAACATTTCAGGTATGTTGTTTCTAAGAGGCTGAAGTTCAGTAGTCAAGTTCAGAAAACATCTATTAAAATGACTTCTCTTTTCTCTACTCCTGAGCCTCCAAATCCTTAAACACTGAAGAGGGCAAAACAATATGGTTCTTTTGTTCTCTTAAACTCACATACCGTTTTATCACAAAATCCTGACATAAATATTGAATCAAGTCTGAGTATCAAGAAGCTGGACTAGAGTCAGCAAAACTCTGGGTGGGGAGCCAGCAGCCCTGGGTTCTGGTCTCACCCCACCAAATTATAGCTAGGTAGTCATTGGAGAGGCACTTCAATTTAGTTTGGGCCTCAGTTTCTTCATTTGTAAAGTAGTAATAATCATAACTGCTTTGTAGACTAAGTTCACTGCATACGTAGGTAAGATCTAGGAAAGAACTTTGTAAGTAAACTTTTTGTTCATAGATCCTCTTACTCTGCATTCTCTCTGGAGCAGAATAGAAGGGGACAGGTCACATGCACTCTTGTATCCTATGTGCATCCATACACTGGGTGCTTCTGACTGCCTTCACACTCACGAACTATTGAAGAAGACAGGCGCCTCCTCTCACGAGGGCATTCAGCATTGACATAGCACGGCCATCAGCCCATAACCTCATTTTTATAACAATTACTGTTTAGGGACCTTTGCTGGAAGTGCTTAGTTAAGAGGCAAGACAAATTAATCAATTCTTCAAGTCTTCTTTTGTTAAGAATGAAGAGACTTTTCTACATCCAGTTATTGTTCTGGAATAGTGCTGAGTGTACCATTTGTTTTACTTCTTTAATGGTGGTTTCACAACTGTTGGGTATGGTGGGTGAGCAATGTTTTGTAATGTTATTCATATTCTTCTTAAATTGTGTACACAAAGTTCTAACTAAAACATTTATGACGCATGATACCAATTCTTTGAGTTGGTAATTACAAGGACAATACATTAAAAAATTTTTTTTAATGTTTTATTTATTGTTGAGAGAGAGATAGAGACAGCCTGAGCAGGGGAGGGTCAGAGAGAGAGAGAGTTACAGAATCCAAAGACAGGCTCCAGGCTCTGAGCTAGCTGTCAGCCCAGAGCCCGACCCGAGGCTCGCAAACCGTGAGATCGTGACCTGAGTCGAAGTCAGATGCTTAACCAACTGAGCCACCCAGGCGCCCCTACGACAATACATTTTGAATGAGGAATCATTTTACTTAAAATTTTTTGTTTATTTTTGAGAGAGAAAGAGAGTGAGCAAGGGAGGGTCAGAGAGAGAGAGGGAGACACAGAATCTGAAGCAGGCTCCAGGCTCTGAGCCATTTGCACAGACAACGATACGGGGCTTGAAGTCGCAAACCAGGACAGCATGGCCTGAGCCAAAGTCAGACACTTAACCGACTGAGCCACCCAGGTGCTCCAGAATCATCTTTTTATAAGCCACTTAATAATATTAATTTTTTAAGAATTAGATTTGAAAAGTTTAATTTAAAATGTTGACATTTTCTTATTATCTGTTTTCTTATTTAAAAAATGTTTTAGTGTTTATTTTTGAGAAAGAGAGAGAGTGAGAGTGGGGGAGAGGCAGAGAGAGAGAGAGAGAGGGAGACACAATCTGTAGCAGGCTCCAGGCTCTGAGCTGTCAGCACAGAGCCCCATGTAGAGCTCAAACTCAGAGACCACGAGATCAGGACCTGAGCCAAAGTCGGACACTTAACTAACTGAGCCACCCAGGCAGCTATATTATCTGTTATTTTAATTTCTATATTATCTACCCTTTCAATTTTAGATGTTTTGTGAATATTTTAGAAGAGTCATTGTTTGACAATATAAAAATCTACATTTTTAAGCTTTACATTTAGTTTTCATTTTTGATGAAAATATAGTAACATTTTATGCAGTTTGAATACACTTACATTTACTTCATTGTTGGTAAAATAAAAGTTGTGTGAAAATCTTCATTACCCCAGCTTAACTAGTGATTTTGCTAAAATAAAAGCAAATATAATAGATACTCTATAATCCTTGAATAGATAAAATTCAAATTAAAATATTAAACTACTTTTAAGAGCATGAATTCTGCCCCAGACCAGAAAAATCAATTGTAAAAAATCAGTTTCTCAAGCTGGGTTTCTCAAATGGGGAGAGAAGATGTGACATGACTTGGCAGGAGTGAGGATTTCACAAAGTCTTTGTTTAATGTACTACATCTCCTGGAATACAAATTTTCCCCTTTAAGCTTTTATTTACACATGAAAAAGTGTGAGATTTAAACAAATATTTAAAATAAACAGGATGGGGGCTCCTGGGTGCCTCAGTTGGTTGAGCATCCGACTTTGGCTCAGGTCATGATCTCACGGTTCGTGGGTTCGAGCCCCACGTCGAGCTCTGTGCTGACAGCTCAGAGCCTGGAGCCTGCTTCAGATTCTGTGTCTCCCTCACTCTCTGACCCTCCCCTGCTCACACTGTCTCTTTCTCTCTCAGAAATAAATAAAACATTAAAAATAATAAAAATAAACAGGATGTTAGAGACCAATTTCCTCAAGTATGTGGGGGCCACTCTCCCAGAACCGTGCATTTACACACATAGGTTCCTGTGTGTGTGTGTGTGTGTGTGCGCACACACACACACACACACGCACGTGTATGGATGTAGCTGGCACTCCTCTCCCGGTATTTCAATGGAAGCATTTAAGAAGCACTGAAAGAAATCACAAACAACTGACCTGGACAAGATTTGTAGGCCTAAGGAGGGATTGACAGAACCCTTTAAAAATCCTTTATTTGAACAGGAGTGAGGCATTCTACCGTGTGGCTAACTTTATTTTTGTGTGTGATACTAATGAGACTTCATCATTAATTCTGCTCCTGAGCAGGCTGATTAACTGAACTCTTTACCTTTGCTAAGATAGCCCAACTTTGGCCAGGCTGGTCTATCACTGCTCGGCCACTGGCAAAAGTGAAGGAGAGAAAGTGGAAGGCACACCACAACCCAACAGTGCTTTGGAAAAACATCTGAACGATGTTTTTGATGGGTAAGCAGTGCTTCCTTCCTGCAGATCTGCACTCCGAGTTCTCGTTCCACTGAGGCAGCGTGAAATGCCAAGTGAATACCATCCTCCTTTCCGTTCCTCTCTGCTCTATTTTCTCAGTTCTGCAGTATGAGAGTGTGGATAGTAGGGAGACAAGTCAGAAAACAAACAATGTCAGGGCACAGGTGGCCCTGTCTGAGTTCTGCCCAGGGCACCAAGTAGTTAAGAAATTTGGAAGAAGTTCACTCAACTTTGCTGGACCCCTTTTTCCTCATTTGCAAATGAGAGTTTTGGTCACCAGATAATCTCTCAAGTTCCCTCTAATTCTAGTGTTCTGGATTATGTTTGAACACTTTCTTGTAAAGTTCTCTTTCAGGTCTAGAACCCCCCCCCCCCCAAAGAGTGAACTTAATGAGACTCAAAAAAGGCTTAATCAAGATACCTTTCAGAACTCTAATAGGATCAAGGAGTTTCCAAGCCTCTCAAAATGTAAGGGTTACATCCATAGTTCTGATTTTGAATTGGAAATATCAGGAGGAATAAATTATGTGTATTATAATATTATTTCTGGGGCACCTGGCTGGCTCAGTCAGTTAAGCATCCAACTCGGTTTCAGCTCAGGTCATGATCTTATGGCTTTGTGGGTTTGAGCCCCACATCAAGCTCTATATGGCCAGTGCAGAGCCTGCTTGGGATTCATTCTCTCTTTCTCTTTCTCTCTCTCCCTCCCCCACTCACACCTAGAAATAGATGAACGCAGGAGCAGTGAGCACTCCTAGCACCCAGAGTAAGGTCTCTTTATATTAGTTTTCTTTAAAAGTAATAAAAGTGTGTAATGGGTGCTGTGTATATCACCCATAGCCCCCTTTGAGGGGAAAAGGCCTCATTCCCCACGATGCTGAGGACATCATTAGCGGTCAGTTCTCAGCTGAGTCACTAACCAGGCACTGCCCTAAACCAAGATTTCTCAACCTCCGTACTATCACCATTTTGGACTGAATAATCATTTGTTGTTGGGGGCTGTCCTAAGTATCAGAAGATGTTTAGCAGTATCCCCAGCTTCTACCCACTAGATACCAACAGCACCCACTCCTGGTTTTGATAACCAAAATATCTCCAGATACTAGCAAATATCCCCTAGTTGGGGGTGGTGTGTAAAACTACCTTAACTGAGAACCACTGTCTTAAAATGAAGGGAAACACTTTACTCAGTGTTACTCACTGGGGCAGCCTACATCCAATGCCTGGTTAGTGTAAGTTAGAGATATCTGGCTCTCTTGCCTTCAACAGGACAGCTTGAAAGGCAAAACCATCCCCAATATTCTCCAGGATACTGGTCATAGGTACATTGTAGCTCAATTCCTTCCTCTACCCAGTTCGACTTCTGTCACCCCTACTTGCCAACACCCCTCCTTCAGGTGTTGATTTGGAGGGCAGTCCCCAGGAAATTTCTTGCACATAAATATTCAACTCAGGTCTTTCCTGGGGAAACCAACCTGAGACTGGGCTTCTTGGAGAAATGGCAGATTCCTGGTCTGAAACAGGAAATATTCCTGGTAAGCCAGAAACACTTTTTGACATCAAAAAGCAAGGAAGCCATCAAAGAGTACTAGGATCGTGTCAAAAGGATTCAGTAGTCAACTTAGATGAGCTCTCACTGGCCAACGAGGATCAGATATGAAAGTCAATATGATAATAACTCAATGGATCGATGCTTGAATTCATGACAAAGATATAAAGTCAAGTCATTGATTACTTTAGATAGAGGATGTAGGCAATGGTGTCTTTAATTTGAAAGCTGATACAGAAAAGAATTAAGCACTTTTTCTGTCATCCCTAATGTTATCTATATGAACTATGATATATACGTAGGTATGTGCATCTATATATATGATGAGAGGAAGACTAAGAAGATTGATAAAGAAGACATGACAGAAATAGAACATCACCATTTTGCAGTTTCTGAAGACATCATGACCTTAGGCTGTGATCATCAGCGGCTGATAACATCAGAAATACCCAGAAGTCATGTACATCCTGATACACAATGTACAACATAGGAACTCAGTATTTGTATACAATGCAAAATTATCACATGAAAAATTAATCTAGAAAAATAGGAACAAACACCGGCTTTGTCTGTAAAACTAGAGAACAATGGTTATTATACAAAGTGGATTTATTTCTTCCTTTTACTTTTTCACGGCCATATCATCATTTATATAGGTTCAAAACAAATCTATTTTTCCTACTGAGACATGATGGGATATAAAAATTTTTAACAGAGACCATTCCAAAAATGTCAACCACTTGAAAACAAATCTTAGGTCATCAGGTATAATTAGCTCATCATCAAGAAGCAAGAACTATACTTCCTATGAGGAAATGACATCTATAAAATACTCCCAGAAAATTTACCTTGCACTTGCTCTCTGGCTAGTGGAATCTGTTTTATTGTTAATAAAGCATCTCACATCCTGAGAGACTAGAATACTGGTAGACTCGGGGGATCTCAGAGAAGGAAGGACATCCAGTCACACAGCTACTGCAGAAGAAACTTGGTAGAGGCAAACTGGATGCCTTTTGTTCCCAAGCTTAGAAAGGACAAGCCAGTAACAGAAATTCAAATACTTTAACTCTGATGTGATCAAAGTATAACCAGGGGGCTTTAGGAAGCCTCTAGACAGAAGTTTATTCTCAAAACATTAGTATCGTATGGGTTTACGATTTTTAAGAACAACCTACAATTAGGATATTTTCACGTTCATCAACAACTCTTGTATCTCTGATGTAAATTACACTGACCCAATAGGAAAAAAAAAACCCTTACCAAGTTAATGATATCAATCACAAAATTACTGAATTACATGGTCAAGTCTATGCTTAAAGGGCAGGAACTGACTAGAAGGAGGGGCAGAGCAAGGAAGGAACGATACTTGCCCTGCTTCCATTTTGATTTAGCACATCATGGACCACAGTCACAAACCAAAACACCTCTGAACACTTGGCATTCTTCAATAAACTAAAAAAAGATAAACACACTAAGACTAGCCTCTAAATGAACACCTGAGCCCTTCGTGTAAGTGAACAACCTAATGCAAACAGCTTCATTTCTGATTTTTGCAATATTATCTATAAACCAATGGCAACTCTTACAGAGGGGCAACCACGTTAGGAGCCAACTGACTAATCTCAGCAGGTTCTCACTTTTTCTCTAGAGGCTTGCTGTGTTCTTTGGAGAGCTCAATGGTTCTGAAGTATAATCTTGCAAAAACAAAATGTTTTTTTAAGATTTATCATTTACTTATTTAGAGAGAGAGCAGAGGAGGGAGAGAGGGAGGATTCTAAGCAGGTTCCCCACTGTTAGCATGGAGCCTGATATGGGGCTTGGACCCATAAACCTGGAGATCATAACTGGAGCTGAAATCAAAAGTTGGACACTCAATTGACTGAGCCACGCAGGCACCCCATAAACATTCTTTCCTAAATGGCTTTGTGTATGAGCTCTCCTTTCACAACTGGTAACTGTTGAAGCTGGGTGAAAGGTACTTCAGATCTTTGTACCCTTCTCATTTTGTACATATTCTCAAGTTTCCATAATATAATAATAATATATCAGGGCTATGCACAGTACCCAAGAGATATGGTCAATGCTTTCATACAACCCCAAGTTGTTTTTTTCAAATGGTTTTTTTTTTTTTTTTTTTTTTTACAAATAGTTTATTGTCAGATTGGTTTCCACATAACACCCAGTGCTCCTCCCCACAAGTGGCCTCCTCCATGCCCATCCCCTCTCCTCCCCACATCCATCAGTCCTTAGTTTTTGTCAGCAGTCAAGAGTCTCTCATGGTTTGCCTCTCTCCCTTTCCCCCACCATTTCCCCCCTTCTTCTCCCCCTTGGTCCTCAGTTAAGTCCCTCCTAATCCTCCTATACGTGCAAACATATGATATTTGTCCTTCTCTGCCTGACTTATTTTGCTCAGCATAACACCCTCAAGGTCCATCCATGTGGCTACACATGGCCAGATTTCATTGTTTCTCATTGCCATGTAGTATTCCATGGTATAGATGAACCACATCTTCTTGATCCATTCATCCATTGATGGACACTTAGGCTCTTTCCATGTTTTGGCTATTGTGGAGAGTGCTGCTATGAACATTGGGGTACATGTGCCCCTATGCATAAGCATTTCTGTATCCCTTGGGTAAATTCCTAGCAGTGCTATTGCTGGGTTATAGGGGAGTTCTATTGTTAGTTTCCTGAGGAACCTCCACACTGTTTTCCAGAGGGGCTGTACCAGTTTACATTCCCACCAACAGTGTAGGAGGGTGCCCGTTTCTCCATATCCTCGCCAGCTTCTAGAGTTCTCAGATTTTCTCATTTTAGCCACTCTGACTGGCGTGAGGTGGTATCTCAGTGTGGTTTTGATTTGTATTTCCCTGATGAGGAGGGATGCTGAGCATCGTTTCATGTGTCTACAACAACCCCAAGTCTAATCTAATTTTAACTAGTTCCCTACTTGAAGGCCACTTTGAGCTGGTGTTCAATTTTAAAGCATGTGCTACTGGAGATGATAAACCCTCACAAAGATGGTACTGGGGTTGGCTGCATAGAACCAAGGAAAGTTCTCTTTTGTGGTTGGGAAGCTGCGGTTTTCTGTCCTCACTAACGAGGGTAGGTTCCTTAATGTCCAACAGCAATTAAGGGAGCCAGAGTTTCCATGTTATTTGCTATATGAAGTATATACATATAAAAGTGTGTATATACAATCTTGGACTTACGATGCTCAACTTACGTTTGACTTCACACTTACGCAGAAGTGAGCAAAATTGACACATTCAGTAGAAACGGTCCTTCAAATTTTGAACCTTGAAATTCTTTCCCCAGGCTATCCCTATGCTGTACAGTCCTCATTGTGAGGCTGTGCAGCTCCAGGTCAGCTACACAATCACAGGGGTAAGCAGCTGATTACTGACAACCATTCCCTACCCATACAACCATTCTCTTGGTCATTTTTTTTTTAATGTTTTATTTATTTCTAGGAGAGAGAGAGAGAGAGAGACAGCATGAGCAGGGGAGGGCCAGAGAGAGAGGGAGACACAGAATCTGAAGCAGGCTCCAGGCTCTGAGCTGGAAGTCAGCACAGAGCCCGACGCGGGGCTCGAACCCACGAACCGCGAGATCATGACCTAAGTGAAAGTCGGACGTTTAACCGACTAAGCCACCCAGGCGCCCCTCTCTCGGTCATTTTTAATACAGTCTTTGATTATATGAGATAGCCAACATGGGATTATAAAATTGGCTTGGTGTTAGAGGAGTTTGTTGAACTTTAGGTTGATGGGTCCTGAGCAATCTAACACAGGCTACACTAAGCTAGGCTCTTCAGTAGGTTAGGTGTACAAAATGCATTTTCCACTTACAATATTTTCCATTTACGATGAGTTTATTGGGATGTAATCCCATCCTAAGTCAAGGAAGATCTGTTGATCCAAAAGCTATGGCAACTTAAAACTATTTGTTTTAATCAGTGTTTGGGAAACAAAAGCTGGTATTTGGCTTCAGGATTGGCTTCTTCAGCATTGATATTGGCAGATCCAATTCACAATAAAGTCCTACAACACTTGTGTTGTTTTTTAAAACCCCATATGGACTTACTCTAAAACCTCTTGGCGCATTAGCACATTTTTGTTTCCTGGAGGTTCGTTTGGATTTGTTTGGCTTTGGTATCGTGATTATTTATTGTATTTTCACTTGAAATACAGTAAGAAAGAATACACTTGTTATATTTTGTCATTAATATATTTAACAAGTCTTTATTGGTCTGTGTCCAAGGCGTTGTTCTTGCCACTCTGGAAAGATGTAAAAACAAATCTGACAAATATTGTGATCTCAAGGTACTTTAGGCCCAACAATGAAGACAAGTGATGGGCCAGGCATTGAACTAGTTGCTGATAAATAGAGATTACAGAAGGCCTTGTGAAGAAAATAACCTGGAAGCTGCAGTTATTAAAAAAAAAAAAAAAAAAGGGACCAATTTAAGTTACCAGAAAAAAATGGAGTGGGATAGAAGGTGTCCTTGAGGGAGATGGAACAACTAATACACATAGGTTGGGATGGAAAAAAGGTGGGGGTCTTTTGTTCGCATATCTAGAAACCTGATCCTTCAGGTCTCAGTGGACTGGATGCACTCTGGAGATAGAGTCACAGGAATGAAACAATGGTGGTCTTAAATATAAACCAGACTAACCTGGTTATCTTAAGGAATAAAGATCACGCAGACCAGAAGGCCCATGATCTGAGTATTTCTCTTCCTGTCAGTAGATCTGTGTGAGCAGTTTACTTATGTTTACTAAGACTGCATTGTAATCCTGGCATCAGGATTGGGAGTTAGTTGCAGGATTCATTGGTCCTGTTCTATGATTGCTGATGCATGCATCTCTGCAAAATAGATGGAACTACCATCAGGAATTGATTGATGAAATTTGAGGGCCTGGTCTCTTCAAGTAGTGTTCGATGTTACACATCGATCACCATACTTTTTCTGTAACTACATTTTTCCTGTTTTACTTTTTTCCTGACTGTAACTGTCATTTTGTATGTTTAGATGTCCGGTCAATTGCCAAGTATTCATTTGGCTTCCTTAATGTCCTTGGAATTTATAGGCTTCTTTTAATCCCTGTTCTCTTCATCATCTCTTGCCTGTATTACTGACCTAATCTCCTACATGGTCACACTCTCCCCTGGTTAGGTCCTCCTCTAATTTCTTCTTTACACCATGGCCATGATGGGCTTTCTAATGTACAAGTCTGATCACATGATGCCACTGATAGAACTCTTAAAATCCCAAAGGCTATGGGAGACGGTTACAAATAAGAGTCTCATTAGGAAACAATTTAGGTCATAGGGTCATAAATTAATGAGACTTTAATGAGAGTGCTACTTGCAGATATATATATCTAGGGTTAAAGAAGCTAACAAGGAATGGGAAGCTACCAAGAGACTAGCCACAGGGGGAGGCTGTTACCACCTAGGGCTGAGGGGACAAGGCAAAGGAGTGGATTTACCGTCTCACAGCTCTGGCTGTGGAGCTTTCATTGCACAGGGCACAATTGCTGCTATAGATAAGACATCAAAGCAGGAAGGGAGTGGGCGAGAGAAACCATGACCTTTCCTTCCTCCTTGCCTACAGCTCAGCTGGAGCTTCCCATTATCCAAATTGCATGTACAATCAGCTGGCAAAGGAGTAGGATGCAGTGGTCGGCTTGGCAGGGCACAGAGCAGGGGAGAATAGGGCAGAAAATGAGGGGTGAGGGTGAGGTATGGCAAGTGATGAATAGTCAGCATGGGGATTCATAGTACCTAGCTTACCAGTGTTATTATGAGGACTAAAGAGGTTCATGAAGGTACTTGTGACTCAGTACTCCGTACTTGCCACTAAGTACTCCGTGAGTTAATATCCTTTCTTGTTCATTATGATAAACAAGAAACCAGCCGTTGGTGCACAGTAGATGCCAGCCAAATGTTAAGCTAGTTCCAGTGTTCTCTTCATGCCATCTCATCATTATTTCCTGTGAGGAGAAGCTCAGTGGAGTTTCTACACCACTCTCCTTTACCCTCCATCACAAGAACGTCCTTCCTCATCAGGACTGGAGATCTGTGATTCTTCCTCCCTTTCCCTTTTTGTTAAAGAAAGTGTTTAGTGGAAACTCACCATCATATATAAAAGTAGAGAGAATGCTGAAGGGGCACATGCACCCCAGTGTTTACAGCGGCACTATGGACAATAGCCCAAGTATAGAAAGAGTTCAAAGGTCCATCAGCTGCTGAATGGATAAAGCTGTGCTATATAGATCCAATGGAATATTACTAAGTCATCAAAAAGAACGAAATCCTTCCATTTGCAACAACATGGATGAAACCATAGGGTATTAGGCTAAGTGAAGTAAGGCAGACAGACATTATATGATTTCACTCATAGGTAGAATTTAAGAAACAAAACAGATGAACATAGAGGGAAGGAAGCAAAACTATGATAAAAACAGAGGGAGACAAACCATAAGAAATTCTTAAATACAGAGAACAAACAAGGTTGCTGGCAGGGTATCGGGTGGGGGATGGGTTAAGGTGATGGGCACTAAGGATGGCACTTGTGGGGATGAGCACTGGGTGTTATATGTACGTGATGAATCACTAAATTCTATTCCTGAAATTACCTTATGTTAATTAACTTGGATTTAAATTTTAAGAATTAAATGTTTAATATCTAGAATATTAAATATCTAGAATATCTAATATCTAGAATAAAAAGATAGAATGCAATGAACCTCCATAGCTCTCTCTCATTCACTAAGAAATCATCAACAGCTTGCCTATCTAGTTTTCATTCATCCTCTCTACCTTTTATCTAGCTAGCACATTTTAAAACAGATATCAGAAATCAGGTCATTTTAGTATAAACCTCTTTAATCAATAAGGACTTTTATCTTTTACTAAATCACTGGCCCTTTTCCCTTCTAATAAAACAAATTTTATCTAATGTTCAGTCCATGTTCAAGTTTCTCCAACTGTCTCAAGGTATCTTTTCTGATTTGTTTGTATCAGCGACCAAACAAGGTCCCCACATCTAGAATTCCTTTTAAATTTCAACCCAGCCTGAGAGTAGTACCTGCCCTGGAAGCAAGCTGTGGCAATGACCCAGGTGCGGGGCATTTTGAGGCCACCCTCAGAGGTAGAATTCCCTATGTTCTTTATCACCCACACAAAAGAGGCAGCTCCAAATCTCCCAAACTGCTGATAGCTTTCCAGCCTACTCAACAGGGCAGAGTCTTTTGAGTCTAGGGAAGAGGTGATTTGAGGTGAGTTATCGGCCAAGTGCCATACTGTGCACTGCTGCCTACTCCAACTGTTTAAGATTCTTGTTCATAGCCTCGTAGGTAGGGCTGGGGTCAAATTGTGAGGATGCAGTGGCATAGGGTGAGGGTTTGGGGTGCAGTGCCTCAGCTTTAATCTTACCTACTTAACTCAGTCTCTTAATTCATTTTTTGAGAAACAGAGAGAAATAGCATGAGTGGAATGGGGCAAAGAGAGGGAGACACAGCATCTGAAGCAGGCTCCAGGCTCTGAGCTCTTAGCACAGAGTCTGATGCGGGGCTTGAACTCACGGACAGTGAGATCATGATCTGAGCTGAAGCTGGCCTCTTAACCAATTGAGCCACCCAGGTGCCCTACTCAGTCTCTATTAAAATAAGCTGCTAGAGACTCTAGAAGAAAAATAAATCACCACCAAGCTTCTTTGCCCTGTTTCATTTTGCAACTTCTTTGCCCGGTTTCATTTTCCAGCTTCTTTCGGGGTCAAAGGGATATGGCTGAAACTCATGCACTGGGGTGAAGAGGGGGGTTACAGCTTATTTAAAAGATTTTTTAAATGTTTTATTTATTTCTGAGAGAGAGATAGAATCTGAAGCAGGCTCTAGGCTCTGAGCTAGCTGTCAGCACAGAGCCCTACATGGGGCTTGAACCCATGAATCGTGAGATCATGACCTGAGCCGAAGTCAGAGGCTTAACTGACTGAGCCACCCAGGTGCCTCAGTTACAGCTTATTAACCCAAACTTCCAACCAGCAGGAGGCCACGTGTGGTATTAAGAACTAACACCTCTATAAGCAAGGGGTCAAGTGACTCCTAACCACATCTGGGGGCTCCAAATCCTACCCCCTCTAGGGGTCATGTGGCCTTTGTGTGAGCCTCTTGAAAGAATGAAGACTTTTTAATGCTCATAGTCAGATGTCCTCCTGCATTTCAGTGAAATCTCTCTCCCTCTTTTGGAAAGTTTGCTCTGTTGCTCCACAGAATATCACAATTTGTTGGGGTGTGTGTGTGTGTGTGGGAGATGTAAATCTAGGATAGATGGAAAATGCGGTTTAATTTATGGTAGAAACGGTCTTGTTGCTGCAGCACAATTAGATTAGAAGTGTACTGGGCCACCAAGCACAAGTCATCTGCATAGGGGACACCATACACAAAATTGCTCCCTCAGGTTTTGAGGGAGTAGTTCACCTAATCCATAGAAACAAACACAGAAATTGGGGAGACATAGGAGTATGCTTCAAAAGAAAGACCAAGAAAAAAATCCCAGAAAAAGTGAAACAGAGATAGACAATATGCCTGATAAAAAATTTCAAGTAATGATCCTAGAGATACTCACTGAGTTAGAGAAAAGAGTGGAAGAAGTCAATGACACCATCAATGAAGACATAGAATAAAGACAAAAGAACCAACTGGAGTTGAAGAATACAGTAACTGAAATAAACACACTTCAGGGAATCAACAGTAGACTAGCAGATGCAGAAGAGCAGTGATCTAGAAGATAGGGTAATGGAAAGCACACAACTGAACGCAAAAAAAAAAGAGGAAAGAATTAAAAGAAAAATGAGGATAGATTAAGAGAGCTCTTGGACAACATCAAGAGAACAAACATTCACATTATAGGGGTCCTATAAAAAGAAGAGAGAAAAGGTATAGAAAACTTATTTGAAGAGGGGCGCCTGAGTGGCTTAGTCGGTTAAGCGTCCGACTTTTGCTTACGTCATGATCTCGCGGTTCGTGGGTTCGAGCCCCACGTCGGGCTCTGTGCTGACTGCCAGCTCGGAGCCTGGAGCCTGTTTCAGTCTGTGACTCCCTCTCTCTCTGACCCTCCCCTGCTCATGCTGTCTCTCTCTCTCTCTCCTAGAAATAAAATAAAACATTAAAAAATTTAAAAAAAAAAAAGAAAAAAAGAAAACTTATTTGAAGAAATAACTGAGAACTTCTCTAACCTTGGTAGAGAAAGACATCCAAGTCTAAGATGCACAGAGTTCCAAACAAGAGAAGCCCAATGAGGTCCACACATTGGCACATGATTTAAAAAAATGTCAAAGACTAAAGATAAAGAGAGAATCTTAAAAAGTGGCCAGACAAAAAAAGTTACAAGGGAAAACCTATAAGGCTATCAGCTGATTTTTCAACAGAAACTTAATAGGTCACAAGGGAGTGGTATGGTATAGTCAAAATGCTGCAAGGAAAAACCTACAACCAAGAACAGTACCTGGCAAGGTTATCATTCGGATTTGAAAGAGATTATGAGTTTCCCAGACACAAAAAGATAAAGGAGTTTATTTATCACCACTATACCAACCTTACAAGAAATCTTAAAAGTACTTCAAGTGGAAAAGAAATGGCCATAATTAGACACAAAATAGCTATGAATAAAAAGATGTAAAATGTAACATATATAAATGTAGAGAATGGAATAAAAAAAGGAAATTTAAAAAAATGGAATAAAAAAACAAGAAAGGATGCTTTCTTTTATTTAGAATGTGTTTGAACTTAAATAACCAAATTAGCATGGACCGCTATTTACTTCAGATGTTATATATGAGCCTCATGGTGACCACAAAGTCAAAACTTATGATACACAAAAAATAAAGAGAAAGAAAGCCAAACAAAACACTATAGATATTGGGCAATCACAAAGAGAGCAAGACAAGAAAGGAACAAAGAAGAACTACAAAAACAACCAGAAAACAAATTTTAAAAGGGCAAGAAGTACCTACCTATCAATAATTACCTTAAATGTAATGGCCTAAAGGCTCCAATCAAAAGATAGTGGTGGAATGGATAAAAAAGCAAGACTCACCTATATGCTATTTATCAAAGACTTACCTCAGATCTAAAGACACAGACTGAAAGGGTTGTGATGGAAAAACAGTTACAACACAAATGGAAGCAAAAAAAAAAAAAAAAACCGAAAAAGAAAAAAATTCATGTAGCAATGCAGCAATGCTTCTATCAGACAAAATGGACTTTAAAACAAAGACTAACAGGAGACAAAGAAGGGTATTACATAAAGATAGAAATATAAACCCAACAATAAGTAAAATAATTACAAATATCTACATAACTAACACTAGGGCACCTCAGCACATAAAGCAAATAGTAACAGACATAAAAGGAGAAATTGATAATAGCAGTGGACTTTAATACTCCACTTACATCAATAGAGCATACAAACAGATAACCAGTACGGAAACAATGCCTTTGAATGACACACTGGACCACATGGACATATCGTATCTAGAACACTGCATCCCAAAACAGCAGAAAACACATGCTTCTCAAGTGAAAATGGAACATTTTCGAGAATATATCACACATTAGGCTATAAAACAAGCTTCAATAAGTTTAAGATTAAAATCATTCTATGCATTTTTTTTTTAAAGTTTGTTACTGTTTATTTTTGAGACAGAGCATGAATGGGGGAGGGGCAGAGAGAGAGAGAGAGAGAGAGAGAGAGAGAGAGACAGACAGAATCCAAACAGGCTCCAGGCTCTGAGCCGATAGCACAGAGCCCAACACGGGGCTTGAACCCACAGACTATGACATCATGACCTGAGCCGAAGTCGGATGCTTAACCGACTGACCCACTCAGGCACCCCTCTATGCATCTTGTCCAACCACAGTAGTATGAAACTAGAAATCACAGGAAGAATAAACATGAAAAAACACAAACACGTGGAGACTAAAACAACCAATAGGTAAATGAAGTAATCAAAGAGAAAATAAAAAATACATAGAAACAAATGAAAATGAAAACAGGATGGTCCACAATCTCTGGGACACAGAGAAAGTAATTTTAAGAGTGAAATATATAGCAATACAGACCTATGTAAAGAAGAAAATAAAAATCTACCCTTATACCTAAAGTAACTAGAAAAAGAACAAAGCCCAAGGTAAGTAAAGGAAGTAAAGATCAGAGCAGAAATAATGAAATAGAGACTAAAAAAGTAATAGGAAAAAGAAATCAGTGAAACCAAGAGCTAGTTCTCTGAAAAGACAAATGAAATTGACATCTTTATCTAGAATCAAGAAAAAACAAGAAAGGACCCAAATAGAATCTGAAGTGAGAGAGAAAGAGTAATGGACACCACAGAAATACAAATGGATTTTATGAGAGTACTATGAACAATTATATGCCAACAAACTGGACAATCGAAAGTGCATCAGTTCCTAGAAACATGCAATCTTCCAAAATTGAACCAGGAGGAAATAGAAAACCTGAACAGATAATTTACAAGAAAAAAAAAAACTGAATTGATAATACAACAACTACCCAAAAATAAAAGTCTAGGACCAGACAGATTCACAGGTGAATTCTACCAAACATTCTCTTCTCCTCAAACTATTGCAAAAAACAAGATGAAGGGAAGTTTTCAAATAGATTCTATGAGGCCAGCATTAGCCTGGTGCCAAAACCATACAAAACCACCACACACACACACACACACACACACAACACTACAGGCGAAGATCCCTGATGAACATAGATGCAAAAGTCCTCACCAAATATTAATAAACTCACTGCCACAATACATTCAAAAAAGATCATTCACCTCAATCGGGTGGAACCTAGTCCTGGGATTCAAGGATGTTTCAGTATTTGCAAATCGATCAACACTTGGCACTGCATCAACAAAGCGAAGGATAAAAATCCAATCACCTCAATATATGCAGAAAAAGCATTTGCCAGGATTCAATATTCATTCATGATAAAAACTCTCAACATGATGGGGAAAAAAGGGAACGTACCTCAAAATAATAAAGGCCATATATAAAAAACCCACAGCTCTCCCTCTAAGATCTGGAAGATTACAAAGATATTCACTCCTGCCACTTTTTGTAGTTTATTTATTTTGAGAGAGATGGGGGAAGCAAGTACACGTTAGTTGGGGGAGGGGCAGGGAAAGTGAGAGGGAAAAATCCCAAGCAGGCTCCGCACCACCAGTGCAAAGCCCAACGTGCGGCTTGATTCTGTCAACATGAGACCATGACCTGAACCACAGTCAAGAGTCAGACGCTTAACCAACGGAGCCATCGAGGCACCTCCACTCTTGCCACTTTCATTCAACATCATACTGGAAGTCCTAGATAAGCAAGAAGACAAGAAGTAAGAGGTGTCCATATTGGTGAAGAAAAAGTAAAATTGTTACTATTTGCAAACATACTATATATAAAACAATCCTAAAATATCCACCAAAAAACACTAGAAGCAATAAATGAATTCAGCAAAGTGAAGGATACAAAATTAATACCCAGAGGTCGAGAGCTTGAGATGTTTACAGATGGGAGCTTTATGGGTGAGGGACAAGGAAGAGCCAGATGCAGTGGTGACCCATCAGCTATTATCTTGTGTGATTGCCCAAAGGAACAATTAGGCAGATCAAACCACCCAGTTGGCAGACTCTCAAACTCTCTAAATGTCAACCTCAATATTCCTGGCAGGACAGGACCTCAGAAAGCAAAGGAATGGGGATTTGGACACCATGCTGCCATTTACGCCAGCTGGAAATGTAACGAATCCTTATCTCAGAGCATCTTATGGAAGAAATGATTAACCGCACTCACCAACACACCATTATAGGGTGACGTGCTGTTGTTCAGGGGGGTCCCACAAGAATCCACAAGTCACTGTTAGCAAGGAGAACATCAAAAAGAACATTGCTTGGACCAACAAGCTTCTGACGGACCTGAAACTACTATTGAGGGGGGAGAGCTTGTCTCAAGAAATTTGTTAAGTACTACTTGGTTACAACCAATCTCCTCTAAGGCCCTAGATAAATGCCTGTACAAGACCTCACAAATCCTGGAGCTGCAGAGTGTGGAGTTTCGACCTGAAACTAAGGAATATTTCTGATGGGGTGCAGAAATATTCCATTCCTCTAACCCAGATCTTCATCTGGAAGTAACTAGAGTGGTCACAAGTTGAATTTCGGGAAGTATTTCTGAAACATCCAAAGGTTTTAAAGCACACACCTAAATAAGATTGTTGATGATCACAAAACATAGTTATCTGTTTATTCAAGGTGGCAATAAGATTCTAAAGGCAAATGCAAAGGGTTATATAGTTATTAACAAAACTTCGCTCTTTTAATATTGAGAAGATTCAACTTTAATAGAAACTTTGTTTTTCTAGGCAGATTAAAGACAAAGAAAAACCTTTGTTTATAACTTAGACCAATAATCCAAGAAAAGAGTCATTTTAATGGGGGGGGGGGAATTCAAACTCCCATCTTTTACCAGTATGCTTCTGACATTAAAACTCACGCATTCCCAAAAGATGAATTAAGAACACTTACGCAGTCTCTGTTTCCCTCCCTGTCATCTCCCATGTTGATGTAGAATGTTCTGATCAGAATTTCCATCAGGAATGAAGGGCTCTCAGCTGTAGGAAGGCAGCCAACAGTCCTTAACTCTCAGATCGCAAGGATTGTCTTGACTCACGACCGCTGCCTTGCCAAGGTCATGCCCTCTTCCCAGCTGGTCACACCCAACGACTGTTATAAAAGTCCAGGCCTTTTGCCTTAATTTAGGATGATTCCGAAGGGTGAGCCTGCTTCAGAACTCCCCAGAGAATCAGTTAAGGCTTCTATTGATATTGTATCACAGCTGGACATCGTACGCTCCTTCTCTTCCCCAGGTGTTGATCATTCTCAAATAAATTTTACCTATTAGTCTCCTTAATCCTGAGGAGTCTTGACCATGCAAAAAATTCCTTTCCAAATATTCCCTTCTCACAAATCTTCTCAACTTTCCTTTTTACATCAAGATTTGTCCTACGTTTTCCCTCTTTAAAGAGCCAGTCTCACTTTTCTTGCAGTTATTTCCCTTATTATTTCTCATGGTCTGAGTTACTTTTGTTATTTATGTTTATTTGTTCTTAGATTACCCATAAAACCTCAATAGCCATTAGGCAAAGTACTAAGGGTTTTCTTTAAAAAAAAAAAAAAAAAACCCAAATGAACAAAATAGAAACTCGACAAAACACTGATAGACAAATACCATACGCTTTTTCATTTCTGACAATTTTTGTAATAGAACATGAACCTCCCTGGCTTTCAGTAAACACAGGCAGAACAGAAGTACCAAATCTACTGCTGACAATTCTAAAGGCAGGTCCACTTTAATAGAACCAACAATCTGAAATTAGCTTTAATGTCAAATATTTTCCCGGATCACATAACCTTGGAAAATGTTTGGGACAGTTCCCATTCTTCTCAGTTTTAGGAATGCCCAATTCTTACAACTGCTTGCCTTCAAACCAACTAGATAGAGCTCTCTTACAAATTGATTTTAGCAATACCATCTAGAGGTAGAGAAAATAGTTCACATTTACAATATACACGGATACACAAATACACAGACAAGATGCGAACAAAATCTTAAAGGCCCGATTTCTAAGTATCATCTTTTTATAAAACAAATGTAATTGCAAGATGGGGTTATAATTTACAGATATACTACCTAGTAATTTTTTTTAGAAGTCTAATGGATATTGTGGCCAAGTGGTGTTGCAAAAAAAAAAAAAAAAAAGATTGCCCAATTTTGGAGAATACAGCCCAAAGGATGGCATGTGGGGATCAAACGATCATTTCTCATTTCCCAGTTAGAACATAGCCGTTTGTTTTTTTCAAAGATACCGAAAGTTGCAGTAACACCCAAACCAAAGGAAGCCCAGAAAACCTCTGTGAGCACTGATTCCTCCCCAAAAGTCAGAACTTCACCTATTGAACCAAATGACTTCCTAGTCTCTAGTTCCTCCCTAGAAGTCAGAGCCTCACCAAATGAACCCAAACGGAGGAAGACATAAGGTCACATGCCATTGCACACGAAGTACTCACCAAGAGACATCTGTCCAACCCAAACTCAGAAATGATTTCCTTGCCGCAGAAGCTAAATCTGGTGCCGAAGTTTGGTGCACCAGTTGGGGTGAGTCCCGCAGAACCGAGAGCCTAGGCAGCTGCTTGGACTCACTGCACGTCCCTTGTTGGCTGGGAGCAGACAAACCGTGGGCAAGGAGCTCTGGACGGTTTGCCAGATTTGTAACCGAACCCAAGTTCGCCCGGCTGAGGCGCAGCTAAGATAATCACTGGGATACCGAGTACGCAGCACAGGGAGGACTTAGCTGAGAGGCGACCAAACCAGGAGAGCAGAGGGGAAGGCTCACATCTACGTTTTTCAAGGAGAGTCAGGGAAATGTAAAGGCAAATACAAAGGGCCTGGGTAAAAAGTTGCAGCTGCGCTAATGAGTCCCATGACCCTTTGGTTACCAGCTTCAGTGACTTAAAGTTGTTGACACAATTCACCAGTGTCTTATTTGTTACCATGCTTCCTTCTTCCAGGCAATAAGGGTGCTTTTCAAACTAAAATAACTCCATTACCTCCCCCACCCAGGTGGAGTGTGAGCTTTTAAGCTGACCTGTTTAGACTATTCTACAACAATCTGAAACATGAATCGCTCGTCCAGTCAACAAATATTGATTATTCTGTGCAAGGTGCTGTCTGGGGTGTGGAAGCTATAATGCCGACAGAGCGAGTGGATTCCCATCCTGATGGGGGTGCAGCCTAATGGGGGCCCCAGTAGAGTGACATAAGGGAGGACAAAGGGATAGATTATAAACCCAGGACATCTGAAGCAAAATGGGAGCTTCGATGTGGTGGAGCAACGTATCAGTCCTTCAGACCATGGGGTCATTCCTTTTGCTTTAAATGTTGTAAGTCCACAAAATACACTTCCTGGGAGCAGGGATAAGTGACGCTTCTGTTGTCCACTCTACTCTCTGTCATACCAGTATGGCGGGTCACTGGGTAGTGATTATAATTCACTGCATGTGATACCGCTTGGACTCAGGCCAGCTAACTCTGTCTAGTTTGGGGCTCCATGCATGAGGCAAAGTGACAAATTATGAAAAAAGTAAGATATATGATCAAAGGTTATGGGGCACCTGGGTGTCTCAGTCGGTTGAGCATCCGACTGCCGCTCAGGGCATGATCTCACGGTTCATGGGTTTGAGCCCCGTGTTGGGCTCTGTGCTGACAGCTTGGAGCCTGGAGTCTGCTTCGGACTCTGTGTCTCCCTTTCTCTCTGCCCTTCTCCCACTCCCACTCTGTCTCTGTCTCTCTCTTAAAAATAAACATTAAAAAAATTCAAATAATAAGCTAGAAGGGGTTTGCTGATGTTATTACATAAGAGCCCGCAGACCGTCAAAGTGTAAACAGCTGATGTTAGGCTGAGAAACTCTTCTGTGGATTTGAGTCCAAATGTATTTGAGAAAAGGTCCCTACAACACAAAGGAAGGAGCATTACCATCATCAGTCAAACTATGTTGTTGTTGCCGTAAAACAAACACACGAGGAAAACAAGAGCGCTATCAGGGCTGGGCACACAGAGAGGCCTAAAAGCCGAGACTCAAATTCCAGTTTTAGTTTGTAAAGTATTTCCACGTTGGATATGTCCAAGTTTGGATGTGAGGAGAAAGAAAAAGAGGTCCCCTGAGGCTACATGCAGAGGAAGGGCTGTAGACACAGACAGACTAACATTCTGCTTCCTGCTTTTGATTTGATTTGATTCTTTGGAAAAACAAAACAAAACAGATCTAAGATTCGTCCCCGCACAGGCTGCCCGATGCCAGAGTACGTGGGCTTTGAAAAGATTCTGAGATTTCTGTCTCGTTGTGATCATATGTGCGGCCGTGCATGTAATATAAGCCAGACATGGCTTTCCCAAGTCCTACAGCCTTGACCTTCCCTGCCAGGGAAGGAGGCACTGTCCCTTGAAAGTCAGATATAACCAATTGATTGATATTTATTTTCTACTCTGTGCCTGACCGCAGGTAAGGTGCTTTCTCATAAGGTTGATCTGGGTGAGAAGCTGGGTTTGGGCATCTGGCCAAACTTGGGGATCCATCAGGGGCTATTGGGGCTCACACGCTTACCCCCAAAGACCTTGAACGGAGCATTTTCATAGACATTCTGAGTCTTCTCCCCACAGAAAATAGGAGAGTTTTGCTCCTCTTTTCTTTCCCATTTCCATTTGTTCACGTGTTTTTCATGTGTCCTAATAACCATATATTTCATTTTCCACCCATCCAGACTCCTTGCTCCTCCCCGTTCGGTCCGAGGAGAACTCGTAAATGTCATTGGTCACAAAGCCACTCTCCGCGCTCGCCAGAGTCACAAATCCACTTTCGGATGGGTTCACAGCCATGTTGTCATAGTCACAAGACACGTCATCGGGAGTGGCTTCCCCCGAACACACTCGGAATGAAATGTTCTTCAGGTCTGGCCGGGTCTCAGCTAAATCGGCTTCACTTTGTTTTCGTATGATGTTGTAAACCTCTAGGTCTGGGCTGTTCTCCCGGTGAGGAGAGGGCCAGATGGTGTGCTGCTCCTTCGTGCTGGGGCCTGGCTGCTCCCGTTTCCTAGGAGGGGAGAAAAGCAGGGCCGAGTATTTTAGAAAAGGGGATTAAGACCATCCCTGTGACTCCAGTTGAGGCAGAGGAAGCCATCTTGGGCAATCACTACACTGCTGTTCTCATCTACCGACACTTACAGGTCAGGGCTTGGGGTGGGGATGGGTAACAAAACAGGGAAGGGTTGTATTCAAAGTGAGTGCAGATCTCTCATTCACTGCTGCAAGAGCATAGAGCAGAGGTGGTTATTCTGGGATCCTCAGAGCTCCCAGAGGGTCTACAGCTAGAACTGGATGGGGGAAACTATCACATTAAAAAAAACTCATTTCCAAGTGAAAGTGAGCCTGCCCTTCAATTCTGAATGTAGGCAATAAACTAGAGTAGAATTAGTAGTATCTTTGACTTGATCACCAACAGAAATCACAGGTTATTTTCAAATCACATCACAGTTGTCATAGAGGCCTGAAAATATTTTACACTCATCTCTGTTTCAAAATTATGGTAATTATACCCACTACTAAACAAGGAAGAATTGATAAAGAAATGCATGTATTGCCGAATCACAATCTTTTTTGGAAATATTTTGCTAAACTGTTATATCAGTATAATTGCTTCCCTTGCAATCCAATATGTTTTATTGTATATATTTAAAGATATTGTTCTGGGAAGGAGTCCATAGGCTTCATCCGACTGCTACAGAGGTCTGTGGCACAAAAAAGGATAAACCCCTTGAGACAGACTCCAGCTTCAAAGTCACCATTCCCAAATCCTGGTGAGGAGGTAAATAGATAGAGTAAGGAAGGGAAATTAAAACAAACAAACAAACAAACAAACAAAAAAGCCAAGAAAACCAAAACCAAAACCAAAAAAAAAAAAAAAGACTACAGAGTAAGCAGGTGGAAAATATATTTGTAATTTTTAATTGAATTCTCTTTTTAGACCAAAGGGAATTAATTACTAAAAATAATCATAGAGCTAATATTTTTGACTGCTTACTGTATGTCCATTCTGTATATGAATTAATCCTGCTAATAATGCTATAAGGACGGTATTATTAAATGAAGCAAGTTCTACTGTTGACCCTTGAACAATGAAGGGGTTATGGGTGCCAACCTCCCACACAGCTGAAAATCTTCATGTAACTTTGACACCCCCCCAAACTGAACCATTAATAGCCTACTGCTGACCATAAGCCTTAATGATAAGTAAATAGTTGATTAACACATATTTTGCATGTTATATATTGTATCCTTACAATAAAGTGAGAAAAGAAAAGGTTATTAAGAAAATCACGGGGGTGCCTGGGTGGCTCAGTTGAATAAGCGTCTGACTTCAGTTTAGGTCATAATCTCATAGTTTGTGGGTTCAAGCCCCACATCGGGCTCTGTGCTGACAGCATAGAGCCTACTTGGGCTTCTCTTTCTCCCTCTCTCTGTACCCCTACCCTGCATGTGCTCATGATCTCTCTCTCTCTCTCTCAAAAATAAATAAATAGACATTAAAAAAAGAAAATCATAAAGAAAAAGTACATTTATAGTACTATACTGTATTTACTGAAAAAAAAAAAAAAACCCACACCATGTATAAGTGGACTCACACAGTTCAATCCCTTGTTGCTGCAGGGTCAACTGTGCATTGATAACTTACTCATTCATCTTAAATGGTCATCAAAGAGAGTCGAATCTTAAGCTGGACCTTAGTTTTTCTGTTGTAAAATGGGCATAGTGGCCTTCCTCTAGGTACGGCTTGATGATGGGGAATACAAAAGCAACTGAGAATAGCTGTGGATGCCTCAGAAATGGTGGCCCATGATTCATAAATAGAGGTGCTCTATACTACTTAGTGGAACTATTTGGTCACAGTCTATAATTGTATATTCAGTTAAACAAAAGTCAATTTAAAAGATTGAGCTATTTCATTTTGAATAAAGTGATTCCATTTCAGATGTTTGCCAGAAGGCCCCAGAATAGTTATTTTTTGATGGGTCACCATTTATTCCTTCACTCAACTAACAAACCTTTTTGGAGTGAGTGTATATAATCATGAAAGCACTTTGCTGAGTGATGTGTGGATACAAAGGAGGCAAATAACACAGTTTCCCCCAAGTCATGTAAAATCTTCCACACATGAAAATGAAAGAATATAAGATCACTCTCCTAATCACAACCAAGCCCAAATGCTTAGTCCTTCTGAATGTCCTGAGCCCATCAGGGAATCTACTCTCACATCTGCAGTGGTGATTCTCCTGGCGCTACTATGGCTTTTGAATGAAGTAAACAGAGCAATGCCCAAATCTCAAAGAGTCCAGAAGAGACAAAGGCTCACACAATGATGGTTTTACTTGCCTCCTTCTATAGATCCAAAGCCAACACACAACTGTGATGATCACGAGGAGAAGGACGATGCTGGGGATTAGAATGTAAGCAAGATTTAAGGCAGCTTCTGAAAAGAAAATCGCATATTATCAGCATTAGTGGTTTTTATGAGCTTCAAAATAGGCTTTAAAAAAGCATAATCCACAGAGTATTTCAAAGAGCGCATTCCTGGAAGGAAATAGTATACAGTTAGCAAAGTCTAGTTCCAATAAGTGAGCATTTTCTACCTGTCCTGTTATCCTAAGTAATAGAGAAAATGTTGGAGTCTCTTGCAAAATATCAGAAAGGTATTTTTTAAACTAAGTTTTGTTTTGTTTTGTTTTTTCCCAGAAGAGATTCTCTCTTTTCTTGTCCTCCATCTCTCTTAACAAAGCAGGGGCTGTTGGGCAGGGTTGATGTCTTTGGCTCTCAGAGCAGAAATGGTAGTTCCCGGGGCGCCTGGGTGGCTTAGTCGGTTAAGCGTCCGACTTTCGCTTAGGTCATGATCTCGCGGTTCGTGGGTTCGAGCCCCGCGTCGGGCTCTGTGCTGACTGCCAGCTCAGAGCCTGGAGCCTGTTTCAGTCTGTGTCTCCCTCTCTCTCTGATCCTCCCCTGCTCACGCTGTCTCTCTCTCTCTCTCTCCTAGAAATAAATAAAAATATTTTTAAAAAAAATGGTAGTTCCCAAGATGGGGCAGGGAAGAGGGAGGGAAGAAGAAGTCTCAGTGCTTTCACCAGGAAAGAGAACGTCATGTGAAGCCCATGAATCAGTCTGGAACCTTCCAACAAACCTGACTAAGGCTAATTGGATCCAGTTGGGGCCAAGAGCAGTGACCGTGGAGGACAGTCAGAGGCCTGCTACCCTGACCTTTCCTGTCCTTTAAGACTTAGAACCAAATAATTTTCTGTCGTGGGGCTTGAGGAGGAATCAAGGACTGGGGACTGACCCCTTCCTTACTCCCACTCGTCCAAGGTTCCCAACCTTCTAGACACTGTTGCTTTGTTTTCCTGTGAGGCCACAAACCTAATAACCACACACACATACAAAGAACCCAAACCAAAACCCACTTTCAATGCCACCATATAAACAATGAGCAATGAAAATGCCACCCACCTCTGGAGAGCACCGTGTCCTTTTTTCAAAGCATTTTAACACATTTTATCTGTTGTACAATAAAACATTTGACTGGCTTTCCTGCTTGGGTTCTGGAAGGGAGGCCCCAAATCTTTGGAATTTCTCAGGTAATAGGAGTAACTTTGTTAGGGGCGCCTGGGTAGCTTAGTCGGTTAAGCGTCCAACTTTCGCTTAGGTTATGATCTCGCGGTTCGTGGGTTCGAGCCCCGCGTCGGGCTCTGTGCTGACTACCAGCTCAGAGTCTGAAGCCTGTTTCAGTTTGTGACTCCCTCTCTCTCTGACCCTCCCCTGCTCACACTGTCTCTCTCTCTCTCCTAGAAATAAATAAAACATTAAAAAAAAAAAAACCTTATAAAAAAAAAAAAAGGAGTAACTTTGTTATTCAGGAGCCCCTCAGACCGTATCAGAGGTTATGCTGATGAGATGTCTCAGGAAGGGGGCTGCTGGGGTCTCAGGACAGAAACAGGGGTGGAGAGTGGGTTCAACTTCATGGCCACTGATCAAATCAATCACGCCTCTGTAATGAACACAGTGATGTGCCAGAAGGGTGATGAGGCATCCTTATTCCCCAGGGAGAGGACACAGAGGCCCCACACAGGACCCTCCCAGACCGTACCCTATCTGTTCCTTCAGTTGGTTGGTGGTGATTTGTATCCTTTACGATAAAATGCAGTCATAGATAGAGTATTTTCCTGAATTCCGTGAGTTGTTCTAGAGAGTTATCAAGCCTGAGGGGTGGTGGGCATCCTCCGGATTTGTAGCCAGCTGATCAGAAGTGGGGGTGGCCTCGGGACCCCTGAACTTGTGACTGATGTCTGAAGTGTGGACAATCTAGCTGCGGATTGTGCCCTTAACCTGTGGGCCCTGTCCTACCTTGGGGTGGCTAGTGTCAGAACTGAACTACAGTATTACAACATCCGGTTTCATCTGATGGACACAGGGAGGCTCGCGGATAGGTGAGAAACGTGGCATTACTTCTGTCATGCGGAACATTAAAACTAAAGCACAGAGCAATGAAGCATTTTTTTTAGGGTTGCCTAGCAATGCAAACCCAGATCTCCCTCCTGAGACTCCAGGTGAGAGCCGAGTTTGAAATTCCATCAGCGCTCCAATTTATCACCCCATTTTCTCCGATCCTTTTTATGATTCCAGTTGGGAAATGTTTTTGTCCCTTTCCTCTATTTGTTTCACAAGTGAATGTCGCGCAAGGACTGGTTTTCTCCCTCTTGTTCCTCCACGGTCATTCTCTCAGTACCCCACCCCCACCCCACAATTGCTGGGCACCCCCCAGCCTCATCCCCATGGAGGCATTTCACCTCCTGGCTAGTCTGCTTTTCCCCTGTGGCTTCACCAACAAAACCCAAAACTTCATGCACTTTCTGCAAAGTCACAGATGCCCTGTCTAGTTGACTTTTTAAGTAGCTGCAGGAAAGAACAAAGTAGGTAACGTAACCGTGGTAGTTTGTGATCCAGAGAGTCCTGTCATCTATTTTTCCCACGAGAGTTCCGTCCATACCTTTGTTTTCTCTAAAAGTCTCTTTGGCATCTTCTTTCCCCGTGTCTTCCGGAAGCACGGGTGTCACTGGCTCTGTTCCTTCACCTGGAGACAGACGCAGACTTGAGAACCCAGAGAAAGTGCTCATAATCCAGATATGAGGTCCAACCAGGTTGTAGGTAGGAATCCCAAAAAAAGAGTAGCTGTTTGACTGGGCCGTTTATAAGCATAGAAAAGTAAAGGGTTGAATTTGCTGGCTTACAGGTTCAATTGTCTTCATCTTCCTGGTGAGATATTTGCTGCCAAGAATCATGTACTGAAACAGACAGCAGGCAGCTGGCGTCAAGGCACATAAGATACAGAGGTGCCAAAGGGAAGAGCCCACGACTCACTTCTAGGAGCATAATTTATCCGATTGGCTCACTTCTTTTCTCATTAGATGGAATTATTCCTTTCAGATTGTCAATAATGACAAGTCACATCCCAAACTGAATTTGTGGTTGTTGCTTTTCAGCTTTGGGAGAAATAGGCAATGCCAGGGAGAGATTAATGATTACCTGGCAGGGCAGAGTGTGCATCTACTCCAAAAGGCATGATTTAACACCTGTGCTCTTTCTGTTGGAAAATCTGGTCTAAAGGGCATAGGGTTCTAAACCCATAAAGGGGGCGTGTGAAACAGTCCAAATGAACCCACATCTCAGATGATAGCTTACCTCCAGGCTTTGTAGAAGGAGCTGTTGGCCTCTCTGTGTCAGAAGGAAACAAATATGAAAATAATAAGTAAATTTCCATGTCATCTGAATGAAATTGACCAGATCATGGCGTCCACTTATTTACTCACTTAGTCTTCCAATAAACTTTATTTTATGTTACTCAATGCCAGGAACTGGGTTAGCAAGCCAAAAGAATCACTTTTGCATCAAGGCTAGCCTTCCCCCAACTTTACTTGGGTATTTTTTAAAGTATTTTAAAGTTTTATTTATTTTATTATTATTTTTTAGAATTTATTTTTGAGAGACAGAAAGAGCAGGGGAGGGACAGAGAGAGAGAGAGAGAGAGAGAGAGAATCCCAAGCAGGCTCCGCTTTGTCAACACAGAGCCTGAGGTGGGGCTGGTCTTCATGACTGTGAGATTATAACCTGGGCTGAAATCAAAATTCAGATGCTTAACTGACGGAGTTACCCAGGTGCCCCAAAGTATTTTAAAATTTTAAATATGGAAATTTCCAAATATAAACAAGAGTAGAAAGACTGGTATAATGAACCTTTATGTACCATCACTCAGCTTGAATTCTTGTCAACATATGGCTAATCTGGTTTCAATGGTAATCCCTCCCCTCCCCAGCTACACTCAGGCTTAGATTATTTTAAAGCCATCCTCCCCCCCCCCCCCCCCCCCCCCCCCCCCCCCCCCCCCCCCAAGGAAAGCAATCCAAGACATTTTAACAACTCTCACTTAGGGATGTTTTAGAGAGTAACAAACGCAATGTTCAAGCAGTGGAAGCGGTTGTAGGGGGTGTTGTAAGCAGACCATTGCTGGCCCCAAGGCAGATACTGGTGACCTAGAACCTGAGTCATTCAAAGTGTCGCAAAGAGCCTCAGGACGATCAGGTTGCACAGAAGATCTACAACGAATATTTTTACCTTTGACTGGGAGTGTGTCACCCCCAGGTACTGGCAGTAAATCTCTCATGCTAATGAGATGCTCTGGGATGGGGTCCTTAAGGGCGTGATTTTGGAATTCGCAGGACTTTAAGGCCATTCTGAAGTTTCATTCAGAAAGGAAACTTTTAATCATCTTCCAATAAGTGTGTGTGTGATGCAAATCCATTTACTTATTTAAAAGACCCACTTATATAGTGCCTGTTTATGATAGAAACATCATCATGTTCTAAGTGTTTTATAAAAACAAACACAACTTACCCTGATAACAGTCTAATGAAGTAGTTGCTCTTACTACGGGTGACTGAGGTACAGGGAGATTAAATAACTTGTCCAAATCTCATAGCTAGTGAGTAGCTGAACTGGGATTTGAACCAAATAAACTCAAATGAAAGTTTAAATTGCAAGGAGACAAACTCTACTAGGTCGTGGAGATGCAATAGCAAATGAGAATAGTTCCAGCCTCCATGGCTCTTATGCTCTATGGGATGGGCATAGCATATGGAAATACAGGATAATATTAACGAATACTAACTTCTGACATTACATTATAATACATATGTTATATTATATGTATTCAAGAACAGCACATGACCTATTCATTTTCTTGTCCCTCTATAGCTCCATCCATGGTGCAAAACTGCATTAAATGAGGCACAAGAATGCAGCATTCCATCACTCCCTGCGATGCATCTGCAATGCAGGGCCTCAGATGATTTGTCTTTGATTTTCACTGGATACACCTATGCCTTTCACAGACCTCAGAAGTAAGCGAGAGTTCAGCCCTGGCTAGCATGCCACTCATGCTACATCGTCAATGCTGTCAAGTCTAGTTTTAGATGTTATTCAACCAGTCTCTTGCTACTCTGGCATAATAGATAGTTTGCCTTCCTGTTGGGGCCGCCCTGGATGACCATCCCCTAGCCCATCAAGTGCAGGGATTCATTGCTCCGAAGTGCATGTTTCCAGACCTCATGTCAACCAGGTAGTGAAAGGCACAAACTGATAAATAGGCAGTTATAATACTGTGTGAGGTGCTCTGATCCCCCCAGGAGGAATATCTAACTCAGTTTTGAGGGGCCCTTGGAAAGTTTCCCAAAGGAGATTTTTTCTAACTTCTTATTTTGAAAAGTTCAGATTTATGAAAATCGGCTAGGATACTACAAGGAAAGCCCATATAGCCTTCTCCCAAAAGTTACAATTTTATCATATTTCATTTATTTAATTATTCTGTCTCTCTGTATCTCTCTATATTTATATCTATATATCTGTATTTTTATCTATATCTAAAACACACACAGAGATATGCATAACTTTTCTCCTAAGAATTAGCTGCAGACATGGTTACTCTTTACTTCTAAGTACTTCAATATGTATTTAAAAAGATGTGTGCGGAGCTGGGGGGAGTCTCTTATGTAATCACAGTACAGTGATCAGAACCAAGATATTGACGCTGATAGTCTATTACCTAATCTATGCACCGTATTCAAATTCTGCCAATTGTCCTAATGCTGCGCTTTATAGAAAACCGTCATCACCCTCCAGGATCCAATCCACGATCACCTGTTGACCTCAGCCATTCTGAGAGAAGGTGATGTTCAACGTGAACCCCAAAGGTGAGGATGAGTTGTCTGGGAAAGGGGAGGAGTGTTTCAAGCACAAGGAACAGAGTCAAGAGCTTTTGGGCAACTTCACAGAGTACAGAGGGGAATGGGGGTGAGGTGAAGAGAGCTGATCATTCAGCTTCTCGTATGGCTAAGGGGTGTGAACTCATTCTGGAGATGGGTGGCCACATAAAGACAACGTGTTAGTTTTTCTCCACATGCTCACCTCTCTCTGCCAGATCTAGTCTGTCCTGTGTCCCAGGAGCAGACATCTATGCACTGTGTTGTTGGGACACTCTCGCCTTTTCACTTCTGCTTGGGCTTAGCTGATGGGAGGCAGAGGTAGGAGAGCAGAGAGAGGTCCCAGGATTTATTCCCCAGGCTCCCTTCCTGCAACCACCACAGTTTGACAGTAGCTGCGTTATAGCTCCTGGTGGGTGGCTTCTCTTCCATGACCCCAGCCTCTCTCTGGGCTCTGCTAAAACCATTCTCTCCACTTGCTCCTTTAGGCTCAGGGGTAGTAACAGCGCCCCCTTGTGGCCAGTCCCTGGGCACCTCACCGTCTCTTGCTCTTTGCCACCCTTCTGTAAATATCCTTTCATTATACTCTACTCCTTAATCCTGTACATGTTTTTTTTTTTTTTTTTTTTTCCTGCCAGGACTCAGTATCATTCAGGTAATAGCAAAAGCAGCAAAGAATAGTGTGTATGTATATGAATATCATATTATGACTATTATATATATACACACACACGGTTCAAAGTTCAAAAATAAAAAGATCTGAAAACAACTTTTAAAATTGCATATGTCTTTTAAAAAATGTTTAAAAAGTACAACGTTTTAAACCACAGAGCCAATAGGACACAATCAACAGAAGTGATGGGAAGCCAGCTTGTGCTAAGTGCCTTGCTTTTAATGCTCTGAAGAGGCAACTTGCTAAGCCAGCCCTGGTCTCCCCACCTCCCTGCCTGAGCCAGCTCTGTGAGGCAGGAAGGCCGGCCTCTGCAGGGAAGAGTCCCCCTGGGGTGGGGTGAAGGTGGGGGAGAGGGAGGAAGAACACCTTTAGCGGCAAAAATCACAGTAAGAGCATAGTTCAATTCAAACCGTTTTCGAATGACAAGACTACTTAATCCTCAGCTAGATATAAGTAACCAGTCATTCTATTCCTGCCAGGAAAGCGGAGGACTGGGACTGAGCTGTGGCTTTAGGGATCTGAGAACCTTCAGGGACAGATAAAAAAGTCACATCAAGTTTAGACCTAAGTCAGTTACAATGGGGGAGTTTGGGAAACCCCAGCAGAGGGAGACTGCAGCCTTGAAGCCAGTTCAGAACCCTTAACAGATCTGGAAGCCAATGCCAGGTGAATTTGCAAGGCATCTGTAGAGGGTGGTTTAAGTCTGCTGCTCAAGGTGCCCGCTATCTGTCCAAGGCCAGTGAAATCAGTGTACTCCCTCATCTACCTCCTCGGGCCATTATTCTGTTTCTTTAAAGCTTCAGAAAGTAATGTCACGTGGCTGTCGGAAGACTTGCAGGAACCATGGCCAGCTTCCTTTCCTATTTCTTCTTTTTTCCAAGCTCCTACAGCCAACCTCACATGTGGAAAGAATAAGAATCTGTCCACTTAGACGGCTTTTTGTTTCCTGAACTGGTCATGATTCTCACTTTGTAAGACATAAATTAGACCCTTTCTTTTCTTCATCCCTCCTCTTAGCATCAGATCCTCCTCTCTTTAGCTAGAAGTCTCCTCCATGACGAACTGTCACTACCTTCCCCAGTGTCCAACACTGCTGGCATCCCCAGCAAGCTTTCTCAGAGAACACATAGCAAATTCTGGGAACTAGCAGCTGCTTATGAAGTAAGAGGGGAAGATGGGGATTCAGCCACAGGACTCGGGAAAAGATTCATTACCATCGGAATATTTGCAAATGAAATTGTTCTTCATGTTGCACTGGTCGTCATTCCACTGGAACATGTAGCGGCCCCCGATGCCAGCAGGTGCCGATGGCTGATGGTACATGACCACGCAGACCTCGCTGCCACACGAAGGCTCATCCACATACCAGTTCCTGCGGGAAAAGGGTCAACAACGGCGACAATTGGAGAAAGAAGCCCTAAGACTTTTCCCATCGAGTTCCATTGAGCCACGATTTTAGGATTCTGCTTCAGGAGACAATAACACAGAAAGAGAGGAATTGAAGCGTGGCCAATAAGTAGAACCACGTGCTTTCTAAGATGGACGTCACAATCAATCATCTGACACTTGCCACAGACTCTTTGCAGGGAGGAATATATTACCATAGGATGTCTGCAAAGTAATTATGAGAAAAAGCAGCTAGGAGGGCCTGTCTGGGATGATCTTACTGCTTGCTTTTTGCAAACTGGCTTTCGTTTCTCTTTGTTGTAGAAATCAGATGCACTAAAAAGAGGCCTGGCTCATCTCAGCCAGAGCTTGCCTTATTCGTATCTCTCTATGCTTTTCAACTGTCATAACTGCCTTACTAGCCCTAGGAAGTAGAAGGAAAATTCAAGCATCTGAGCTTGACTTTCCAAAATGGGGAGGCTCTCAAGGCAGGTGAGGGGGTGGGGACAGAGCAGAGGGCCCACCTAGTCTATTTCAGTTTTTATCTTGTTTTCACTTCATCAGGCGGAGGAGCCCCTCCTTCAGCCTCTGTTGCCACGTTTCTTGTCTTTGTTTTCCTAGCTCCATTAGCAGCCTGAGCCCCACTGTCCAGTGGTACTTGGAATTAAATGGCACTGCCACCCCGTTGAATATATGGGTGCCATTTTAGGGCCTTGGGTTCCATAGAGTCTAAATACTGTGAGCACTCACTGACTCAGGGCTGGGTTTCATAGTCTACATGTTTACCCACCCAAGCTGCTTCCTTCTGGGGCCCCGATCTTGCCCCCATGCTCAGATCACTTAGCTGGGCCCTGCTGCCTTGCCTGGATCTTGTCAGAGCCCCTCATCAGGAGGCAGCTGAGAGACAGATCTCATAGCACCTCAGTACGGCTCTGCTTGAGTGGCGTGTTGCCATCCACCCAAGGGAAGGTCCTTCGCTATGCCTCCTGGATTGAATTTGCCTGGACAACAACTGAATTTGCAACACTACTTGGACGATGTGCCTGGCTAGTTGGGGGCCCTGACTTGGGCTGGGCTCTGTACCCCATTCATTACCTCCAGGCCATTTTCTAACCCAGTTGGTAGACCTCCTAAATTGACTTGTCTTGTTCTCTTCCCCACTGGTCTTATGGCTTTATGTTATTTCATCTTACTGATGATGGAATGGATGGAATTTTATGCCTGGCACCTAGTTTGTGGACTTGAGCCAGGTGTCAGGCTTGGAATTCACTGATAGAAGAAGAGGCCAGGTTGTCAGGAGGAAGCACCCTATCACGCCATGGTTGGTACACATGGGGATAATTTTCCTGCTCTTCCAAAGGTGCCTCTGGCCATTTCATAGAGTTCCATACACTGGAGGAAGGAGAATATCCAAATATTATAAAATATGTTGGGCACAGGACACAAGGTGACATTGGTATTCAAAAACTTGAAATATCGTCAAGACTACCCATTACAGTGGGAGCATATTGAGCCCAGGTATTGAGTATAATTCTGGCCCAGGACCAGCTCACAGTGGGACCCACCCAGCAGTCATTTACCAGTCCTCAAATATATGACTTGAATAGCTGTCTTTGGCAGTTGGTATAGTCCCACATTGGTTTCTTAGCTCTGTGAGGTAAGAGCTGTGACAGTGGACAAGGTCAAGTGGAAGTTTCTGAAACTTCACTCTTCCCCAACCTCCCCAAAGCAGTAAATAAAAGAAACATATCTTATCCAGGGGAAGATGACAGAGAATGGTACCACCATGCTAGAGAATGCAAGGGTGTTATTTGCCATCATGTCTCTATTTAATTCACTAGTCTGGCTTCTACAAAAACCAGGCTGATCCTAAAGGATGACACTAGAGAAGCATAAATACAACTAAGTATAAGCTTCAATTACAGCTGCTGTGCCATATACGGTATCTTTGCTACAGCAGGTTAACTTGCCCTTGGATACTTACCATGTAGATCTGGTGAACATAATATTTTCCATCAGAAAGAGAACAAGAAACAGTTTGCATTCATTTGGAATGGACAACAATATACATTTATGGTCTTGCCTGAGGGCTATATTTATTTCCCAACCCTCTGTCATAATATGGTATGAAGAGATTTGGACTACCTACATGTTTTGTAGAAATTCACACTGGTCTGCTATATTTCTGACATCACGCTAATTGAACTGGGTGAGCTTAGTAAGACTCATGTGCTCCAGAGGATTACAGATAAACTCTATGAAGATTCAAGAACCTGACACTCCATGAAAATGTGTAGGTCTCTAGTGATCTAGGGAATCCCAGAACATCCCTTTCACGTTAAAGGACAAATACTGCATCTTGAAGCATCTTAGAATAATGTGAGGTAGGAAGCATAGCACCTTTGGGTACTAGAGGCAGCTATTTCACACTTGTGAATAGAGCTCTGGCCCATATACCAGCTGACATGAAAGACAGCCAGCTTTGAGTGAGAATAAGGACAAGAGCAGAATAAGGACCCTAAAGCAGGTCTAGGCTGTAGTGCAAGCAGACTTATGATCTAGCAGATCCTATTAGCAGAGGTATCCGAGCTGGGGAAAATAATGCCATACAGAATTTGTAACAAGCCCCAGTGAAAGAATCACAATGTAAATCCCTAGGATTCTATAGCAAGGCCATGTCTTCTGAAACTGAGAGATAACCGCCTCTTGCAAAGCAGCTCCTGGCTTGCTACTAGGCAAGGAGCACCAAGAGACCATGCAATCCAACTCACCCATCGTGAGTGCGGTACCGTCGGACACACCTAGTCCTGGGCTGGGCAGGCCCAGAATGAATCAACCCACTGTAAGATGGAAGAGGTATATTCAGTACCAGAGGGCACTGTATGGGCAGGTAGAGCAGGCTGCCACAGCACCTAGCACTGTCATTAGAAAGCCTCTTCTGCAGCTTACACCCACAGCTGCATAAGGGAACCCTTTATGACGAGCTGACAGAGGTGCCTGAGTTCTGTTCATGGATAGATCAGCCAAGAATACGGGTACGGCTCCCAGTGGATGGCTGCTACACTACAACCCCACTCAGAGTTGGCCTTGAAAGATAGAGTGGTACAAGGACATCCTCCCATTGGCCAGAGCTTAGATGGTATACTTAGTTAACTGCTTGCACAGAAAGAGAAGTTACGGGAGGTCAGAACATACTGGGACTCAGGGGTAAGGCAAAGAGTTTGGCCAGCTGATCAGGAGTCTAAAAGGAGAAAGAGGGGAAGACTGGGGATAAGCAACTCTTGGATAGAGCGGTGTGAATAGACATGTGGAACTAGGCATGAAGGAGAGGATCTATCACACGTTAAAATCCACCAGAAAGCATCTAGCACTGAAGAGGCACTAAACAACCAGAGAAACAAAATGACTGAGCCCGCTGATGTCAGCTAGCCTGGCATCGGCTGCCTCGGTGCCAGCACAGCAGACACTTGTTAGAGTGGCCATGGTGGCAGGGATGGGCTCAACAGTATCCATTCCCACTCACCAAGGCTGATAGCAACTGCCAAACGTCGAACCTGCCAGGAACAGAGACCAGAGCTAAGTCTCTAAAGGAACACAACCCTAGGACACCAGCCTGGCATCTGGGGGCAAGTTGACTGCGTTGGATTCCTTCCGTCCCGAAAGGGTCACTGATTCACTTTGACAAGGACAGACGTACAATCTGGGTATGCATTAGCCTCTCCTGCCCCAGGGGCTCAGTCAGCACCACTGTCCAGAGGCTCACACGGTATTTGATCTACCAGCACAGAATCCCAAATCACACCTCCTCGGACCAAGGCACCTACTTTATAGCAAAGGAGGTGTGGCCATCGGCTCGTTGCTGGGGGATTTACCAGTCATATGACATGTTGCACCATCTGGAAGTTGCCAGCCTGACAGAATGATGGAAGAACTTGTTGACGACCCAGCTGAAGTACTAGCTCAGAGGCAATACTTTGCAAGGGGGCGGCATCATCATCCAAACACCCTCCAAGACTCCAGTGTCATCCTGTGTCTCCAAGAGTAAGAATACATGATTCCGGGAGCCCGTGGGTAGAAACAGAAGGAGCCTTGCTCACCCTCATTCCTAGTGACCCACTTGGGGGACTTGTGCTTCTTATCTCTGCAGTGCTGGGCTCTATGGGTTTTAGAGGTCCTGGGACCCAAAGGGGAAATACTTCCACCAGAAGATATAGGCAAAGTTTTTTTTTTAATGCTCATTTATTTTTGAGAAAGTACAATTGGGGGAGAAGCAGAGAGAGAGGACCGGAGGATCCGAAGCAGGCTCTGAACTGATGGGCTGACAGCAGTGAGCCCGATGTGGGCCTCAAACTCACAAACTATGAGGTCATGACCTGAGCTGAAGTCGGATGCTCAACAGACTGAACCACCCAGGTGCTCCTGGAAAAATCTTATTAAACTAGGAGTGATGGCTGCCACTTGGGCACCCTGGGATCCTGTGTCCAGGGACCAGCAGGCAAGAAGAGCAGTGATCACCTTCGCAGGAGGTCACGGGCCCCAGTCGCAGGAGGATGTAGCTATGCTCTCACCCATCCTGGGCAGGGAGAATATGTCTACTTGGGTTCCTGCGGGTACTCACACACCCCATTCGGAGGGTAGATGGAAAGTGCAATCACTCCAGCCTGAGAAGTGCACATTGACTGGGGCACATTCCTTGGGGCTGAGGGTCTGGGTCCCTGCCACCAGGGAAGCCACTGAGGTTCCCTGAGCAGAGAGAGAGCGGAATCTAGCCTGGGCAGTAGAGGAGGGAGGTCAGTGAGTATCATGGGCTCGACTCCATGAGATCATGACCTGAGCTGAAATCAAGAGTCAGACCTTAACTGACTGGGCCCCCCAGGTGCCCCTAATCTGCATTCTTTTGATTGATAAGGAGTTTAAACATTTTTTCCCCCCATGTGACTGTTCGCCAGTTAGATTTTCTATTTTTCAACTGTCTGCTCAGGTCTTTTGCCTCTTTATCTTTTGGGGGTTTTATTGACTTACAGAAACTTACAGTGTTTTAATGATTTCTACAAACTCTTAATGGTAAAAAGGTAGTAACACTGTAATTTGTTACATTTTTTCCAGTCTATATCTGCCTCTTAAACTTTGCTATCTTTTGATGTTTATCCATGTCACTGAGTTTCTTAGGGAGGGACAATGGCAACGCCATGGTGCCAGGGTGTGGTGTGAAATGAGTAAGTCCCAATGCTGTGGGTTTACAAGGGTCCTCCAAAATGCAGGTTTCTTCAAGTCCCCTCTTGGCCCATCCGGACCTACTTCCTGTGGTCTGGAGCCCTATACTGAGTCTTAGCTCCACAGACCTTCAATTTCTCATTGGGCTTCTAATCCAAAAGGCTGGAGAGCCAGAACCATTTGACTTCAGGCATCACCTGCTATGAAAACAATGCTCCTGGGCCACATCCACCTGGACAGAGCTCCTGGGACATGAGGTGGGCACAGATCCAGGCTGAGTCCCCACCTTCACCACACTGCTTTGCTCAGTGGCTCTTCTGGTGCTGTCTTCTCAGGGCTCTGCCTGGCTGGGTCTTCTCCTCTTCCCCACTGACCTGGCACCACGACTGAGCCCGCCTCCTTTTAGACTTACCTCAGGTGAGTCGGCTGCCGTGGGTCCCACACGCTTACCTGAACGTTGATGTGCTGCCGTCGGTCCAAGCGTAAAGGTCCTGGCAGGCTGTGCTATTGCTTTGTCTCTGCTCACGCCTCCTGAGCCCAATCCAGAAGTCACCATCAGACGCCAGCAGGTTTTCAATGAACTTTTCTATCAGTCTCTGTTCGTCCTCAGACTCGATGCTCACCAGCTGGCCTCCATCCCTACTGCAGGCTGCCTTGGCTTCCTCAAAGTTCAGTCTTCGAGAAGCATCGTGGAAGTAAATGACTTTATAACAAGGCTTCTGTGTCCCTCCTCTGCAGACTGGCTGCCCTAGAGAAAAAAGAAGCCGCCCGATTTCAGTATTCCCCAAAGTATACCAGGGCAGGGTGCTTGGGGGCCTGGGAAGGGAGCTACCCCTGGGCAGGGATTCTGATGACTCATCAGTAGACTGTATAAAGTCATTTCACTTCTCGGAGCAAATGAACACCCCTTCCAGCATGGAGATGCAGTGATTTAAACCTTGATGCCTATATCATGTAAGAACTCCACATTTCGTTCCTTCCATTACAGATCCTTGAAAAGCAGACATTTCTGACTATCCTTTAGAAGAGAGGTAGATGAAGATTTACGGTTTCACTGCAAGCCACGCATCTAACAGTTGCAAGTCATCAGGAAGACTCAGGAGATAGTGTGGTTCAGTGTGAGCTACCTCTGTTTGGGGTTTCCTTCAGGTAAGAGAGGTATTCTGAAGTTGGGCGGGGGCCTGGAACCCTCTGCCTAGGTAGTTGGACTGAGATGTCACCCAGTCTGCGGTGTAAGCAGAAGCTAAGTGCGTCAGGTCAGTGCGGTTTTCTGCTATTGATTCTGCCTAAAGACACAGTTAAGTTGTACTGAATTCTCACCATGTGGCATGAACGATGCTGAGGGCTTTTACGTTTACATGCATTATCTCACTGAGCTCTCTTAATCATCCTGTGCTGGAGATTTGTTTATGCCCCATTTTACAGATGCACAAGCTGAGGCCGAGAGGAATTCAGTGATTTGGCAAAGGCCACATAGCTATCAGGATCTTCACTGGAGTCAGAAGTCCCTTCTGATTACAAAGTCAAGGCCGCCACCACTGAACTGTGCTGCGCAGTTCCCACTCCACCGCCATTTCAGGCTGCACTGGGAGCCTCTGTCACGTGTCTTACCTGCCTGACACCCTCAGGGCTGAATACCACCTCAGACAAATAGGATAGTAGGATAGGATTCTATTGAGGAGTCACTACAACCCGCCCTTGCTGGCATCGGGGTGCCCGAAGCCTTGCTGCGCGGGAACTGCGCTCGGTGCTGGGAACACAGAAAGGAATACGCGCTCCTCGGCCGCAGAAGCACACAGCCTCTGTTTCCGGACCCAGCCCTACAAGTGAAAACCACCTTTCAGCCCGGGGAGTCCCTCGCAGTGCAAGAGCCAGACTGGGGGCTGTGGGTGTGAATTCCGACCACAGAGGGAAGGATGAAGGGTTTTGGTTTGGCAACCTCTTCCCAGCCCTCAAGGAATGTTCTCATTTTCCTAATTTGTTTTGCAGCCGTGCAGCGAACCAGAGAGCTTTCACTATTCCCAATACTGTCCAGAATACGGGGCAAAGGCTGCACTTAACCGCATGGTCAGGGCTGCCTGGGAGGGGAGCGCATAGGGATAACCCAGGAGACTCCTGTGAAGTCTTGTTTCTGTTGCTTCTTTGATCGCTTTTGTAAGGATGTTCTCAATAAGCAACGAGTTATAAGAGTTTTGCACCTCCTCCCTCTTCTCTGATATCTCCTGCCACTGCTTAGAACTCCAACGGGACTGGCCCACCAGCAAATGCGGAGGCCTCAGCGGCAGGACGTTTGCTCGCAGGAGGTGTTGGGGAGAGGGTGAGGGCCGAGGGTGTGGCTGGGGTGCTGCCTGCTGAGAACCCTGGCCCCGCCCGGCACTTGTGATTCTTTAAAGGTGGCTCCCAATGAGGGAGCAGAGGGAAAATGAGCCCCAGGGGCCCCCAACCTGGCCACGGCAAGGCAGAAGCTGGAGCTGAATTGACTGGCAGTCTCGGCGCTTCTACCCTTGGCTTACCAAGGGAAAAAATAACACCTTAAACGAGTTTCCTGTAGGTCTGGCCAGGCTCCGCGGCGCAGGTCGGGGGGTGAGAGCCGGACCGAGGGCCAGAGCTGGAAGGATGCCTGAGGCGCATCTGGTTCCCGGCTTCAGGAAGTGTCTCTCTTTTCTCTTTTGCAGGAAGGGGAAGGGCGAGGGCTTCTGTTCCCCGCGACCCAGGACAAAGGCTATGCAGCCCTAACCCAGGCAGCTCAATTCAGATGCACCCCCCACCCCCAACCTTCAGCCGCCTCGCAGCCCACCCCCATCCTGGAACCAGCTTTAGATCCTTTCCATCAGCTCCGCAAGCAGGGGTAACGCAGTGGCGGCTGTCATCTCCTCCGTCCCCCACGGCCAATCTGTCGGCGCCCCGGGGACCTGAGAAAGGGGTACGGACATCCCCCCCCCCCCATGCAGAACAATCACTGTACCTCCTCTGAGGTCCGAGTCCGAGGCTGCAGCGACACGACAGGAGGAAGGAAGCAGAAAGTCATTCCCCTGAGCGAGCAGGGGCTTGTCCCGCGCGAACGAGGTTTCTTTCCCGATCTCTAAGCGCTCGGGTTCCAGAGCTGGACCCGGCCGTCCTCCCCGCCTCGCCCCCCCGCGAGAAGAGACCAGGAGTAAGCGGCTGGGTGCCCCGCGCAGCCGATTCAGAACTCCCACCGCAGCCGCCGTCTCCGGGAGCAGAGCTCTCCCCTGCGGGCCGGGGGCGAGCTGGTGAGCCCGCCCGGCGCCGGGGTCCCGGCAACGACGGCGCCGCCTTCAGAGGGGCGGGCCGAGGGGGCGCCTCCTGGGGCAGATTTGCGCCCCCGGCCCCCCAGCCTATGTCCCCCACCGCCTGGAACGCAGGGCAGGGAACGGACTTTGAGTGTCCCCGGATACCCAGGGACTCGCGCCGGTCTTAGCCCCTGGGGCGCGCAGGAGGGCCGTGACCTCCAGCCGGGCGGGGACCCCCCCCCAGCCCCTGCAGAGGCCGGAGAGGAGGCGCGGCGGGCTTGAAGCCGGCCAGCGGAGCTGGGGCGCAGCGGGTGCCTCTGCGGAGCGCGGCCGGGAAGCAGCCCCCGCCCCAGCGCGCTCACTCACCGCTCAGCAGGCGGCCGGGGGCGCCCCGGGGCGCCGCCAGCAGCGCGGCCCACAGCACGGCCTGCAGCGCGGCTCCCGGCTGCATGGCCCGGCTCGGGTGCGCCTCGGCGGGGCGGCGGAGGGACCCGCAGCTGCGTGCGCCGCAACCGCCACGGCCGCATCTCCCGAGGACCCGCGCACCCGGCTCCCGGGGGCGGCGGGGAGGGCGCGGAGCCGGCGCGCCGCCCCCCGCCCCCCGGGACGTCACGGAGGGGAGGACAGCCCCGCAGCTGGCCCGCCCCCGACGGCCTCCTCCCGCGAGCGCGGCGCCGAGGACCCGGCCGGCCGGGGCGGGGCGGAGCGAGCCGGGGAGGGGAGCCGCCTCCCCGCCGCCCACCCCCGCGCCCGCCACGCCCGGGGCTTCGCACCGAGATCCTGCGTTTGCCCAGGGCGCAGGGCCGAGGACCGTCCCAGTCTGGTCTATCTGAAACCTGATGAGAGCACTGTGGCTAAAATCACGAGCACAGCTCAACCCCACTCCCGGGAGACTTGGCCAAATGCACGCGGCGCCCCAGGCTCTGCAGTGTGGCCCAGTGGCACAGGCGAGGCACCGAGCCCTCCCTGCGGCTCCGTGGGCTGCAGTCCGGGCACAGAACAGATGCTCAAGTGGGCAGTGTGCCAGGCAAGTTACGGGGTAGCGGAGATAGTGTCCAGAGGCGGTGGCTAAGTTGGGGTTCTGGCTGAGATCGCTGCCTCTGAAGTCGAAAGGTGTCCCTGGAGGCAGCACGGAAATAATACTGCTCTTTGCACCCCACCTGTTGCTGGGGGTGGGGTGGGGGGGGGGAGTTGCAGATTGTAGGAGAGGGAGGAGCCTCCCTAGGACAGAGTGATCCCTCTCTCTCTGAAGATTTCCTCACCAGCTCAGCCCTCGATGCGTGTGCTCCGTCTTCTAAACTGCGCAACAGTTGTGTTTCACATTTGCTTCTTATAGTCAAGTGTTTTCAAATAATACTCAAATAACGAGGCGAGCCTTCTGTCCCGAAACTATAGTGCTAAGTGGCCGAAGGTGCGTCTGGTCGCCTTGCCCTCCCTCTCCTCCTCTGCTGGGAAGCCCTGCAGAAGCCTCGTGTGAGCTGCAGACTTCTGGGGTTTGGTCTCAGCGTGAGCCACTTCACTGTTGAGGAAGAGGACTGAATACAGCCCCGGGGAGGGGGAAGAGGAGGGGGGAGGGGGAGGGGGGAAGGATCTAGTTCCGTATCCGCGGCTAATATAGGGAAGCCCTTCGACGGCAGAAAAAAGCATCAGCGGAATGAGGCCTGACCTTTCATGGCAAGCTTTTTTACAGCCGTCTTTATGCCTGAATTAGAAGATCTCCTATCCAACATTCATCCTTTCTAGAAATTCCTGGTTCTCAAAACGAAAAGGGGACTGCTATGGTGAAGTGAAACATTCAAAGTGGCATCTGATGTTCTGCTTTTCTTCAAAGTCTGGGTGGCCTTTGGCAGATCCTTTGTCTAAGTATCAATGAGCTCTCGGTGTCACTCAAGGTTACCTTAAGAGTTTTGGGAAGGTTTGGTGGGGCAAATAGACCTGTAAGTGTGCAGATACCTGGTTACTTAATGTCAGTTGAAAAGGATTTATTTCCAGTACCACAGCATCTATTACAACATAGGGGAGCTGTTTCGTTGGCCCAAGCAATTAAATTGTGCCCTGACTTCTCCCTTTGATGCCCTGGCCCTTGGTCCCCATTGCCTTTGTTAAGGTACGTGGTCAACCTAACGTGCCAGATCCCGAGAGCAACTGCGCTTCTCCACAGCTCCTGTGGCCACACCCTTTACCGTGTGATTTGGCAATTCTCGTCCTAAAGGGGCTGAGTAAATTTCCTCACCCCCTTGTCTTTGACATGTGACTTGTCTGGCCAAGGGAACAAGCCAGAGGTTTCTGAGCCTAGACTGGAAAAGGCCTCACATGTTCCTATTTGTTCTTTTGCTTCTCTGCCACTGTCTGAGAGGAACATAGCTCCACCATCCCACTGGTCCACGTACATCCCAAAGAAGATGGAGCAGGGGCGCCTGAGTGTCTTAGTTGGTTAAGCGTCCGACTTTCGCTTAGGTCATGATCTCGCGGTTCGTGGGTTCGAGCCCTGCGTCGAGCTCTGTGCTGACAGCTCAGAGCCTGGAGCCTATTTCAGAGTCTGTGTCTCCCTCTCTCTCTGACCCTCCCCTGCTCACACACACACACACACTCTCTCTCTCTCTCTCTCTCCTAGAAATAAATAAAAAAATTAAAAAAAAAAAAAAAGAAGAAGATGGAGCAGAGCCGCCTCAGTGGAGCAACAGACAGGAGAAGCCGATTCCCCCCCCCACCCCACCCCCGCCAAGAAAAGAGCTGCCCCTGGGCCCTAAGGGCCCAGCTAACCTGCAGATATGTGAGCAGTAATAAATGTTGCAGATCACTTTGTTATATTGTTGCAGCAAATACCAACCATTACACCAGGTAATGCAGAGTCCTGCCAGCTGGGGAAGGCTGGTTGGCTCACTTGGAAGAATTTTTCTTGTTGATGTTATCTTGGTCCAGAGTCCCATCCTTAGGTTGACAAGCCCAAACCCACTCTAACAGATGTATTTACACATTGAGAAATATTATGGTCACGCAAACCGATGTTGGCATTAAGTGTGTTGAGCACACACTCTACCTCTGGGCCAGAGATGTCTCAGAGAGCATGGCATCACAACAAGGGGACTTAGTTATATGATTTGAAGGTTAAGCTTTGATGGCCTGCGATGTCCCACTTTACAATAGAACTCTATCTGGCAAATATATATGTGTGTGTGTGTGTGTGTATGGCATATATATCAATATCTATATTTGCCAGATATATATATATATATATCTCAAATATATCAATCACCCTGATGGGGTACCTTTTATTCCTGATAGTGCCGAGATGAGATTGCCAATTTGTCATTTTCTAAATGTCCCTTTTCTAGGCCTGACTACCTTCCTCTGTTCAAAAGATTTTTTCTCCAGTGAGTGATGTGGCCGGAACACTAGCTGTCCACTAATATCCATTCTCCACTTCTTCTAGTAGGGGTCCTAAATGTTAACTAGGCAGATGATCCCCCACTTAATGGCCATTTCCCAGCCTCCCTTGCGGTTTGGTGTGTCCCTGTAATTAAGTTCTGACCAGTGGGTCAGCCACGCCTCTGTGGGTGCTGTGGGGTGGGAGCTGCCTCTGATGGGAGTCATGTCCATTAGTGGCAGGTGAGGGCCATGAGCGAAGTGAATGGTGGTCCTCAACAGAGCTGGGAGCTTCGGTTGAGCACCGGAGCACAGCATACAACCCTGAGTAAGACTGCCAGCTACACATCGCAGAAGGGACAGATCAAATACCTAACCTCTTTCCCAGCAGGTGCCTTTGAAAGCGAAGGAGGTTGGCAATGGGGTTATGTGCATGTGTGTTAGATATCGGAATGTTAAGCCAGCTATTCACAGAACTAAACATATTTAATTTCTGGCTTTGGACATTGTTCCAGAAACTGAGTAAACCAAATTTTTGAAAATGGATTTTATTTTTATTTTTTTACAGCAAGAAGCCTTTGAGGTTTTCAGGATGGCCCTTCCATCCCTATGTCCTTATAGTTTTTACTAGTGGTCTCAAGTTGGGGTACATCAATTCCCTGTTTCTGGTTTATCTGATATGCATAATACAGAATCAAATATGGCAGTTCCGGATATACCCTTCAGATGAGAACAAGATAAATAGGAGTTAGGGAAGCGTAAGATGAGAGAGATGATAGTGTAATGCCAAATACAGTAGTAGCCATCAAGTAAAATAGACACAAGCATTCAATAACTAGTAAAGTCCCTAGAAGTCTGCGTATTTGACTTTTATTTCTTTGTCTGCCTTAACAAGGTGATCCTAACGATCCTGACATAAGAGAAGGTGGTTTCGGAAGGGAAGATCTAAGTGGGCCATCCTCTCCCACTTGTCAATCAAGTGAGTCCAAGGCTTTGACCTCCTCTTGGTCTTCCTTGTCTGACTCTGCGATCACTTTTCTGTTGGCAGGAACATGAATCAGGTTTAATACACAGAACTCTGCAGTTGTAAACACAGCATAGCATGGAAACAGCTTCTGAGAGATTCCCCAGTAAGGATTTACTGCCTTGGATTCTGAGGATGCATTAGACTTTGCAACCAAGTATCAGCTCACAAGTGGGAGGAGGGGTCCTTATGTGGTGACGTGCGATGTGAAGGGCTCGGGAGAAGACCGCCTACCCTAAATATATTTTGCTTACCTGAGAGTCACACTTCTGAGATTTCGTCATTGATTATTTATTTCTTTGGATTACCCATTGTTTTTTCTAGTCAGACCTCTTTTAAAAGGCAAATATTCCTGGGGTGGACAATAAACATATTGATACTAAAACCTTACTAGGAACACACTTTCTAGTTCTTTCTGAGGAAGGGGACCTAGCTTATCATCAGATCTGTTGGAGGAGCATGGTGAAGGTGTATCTGTTGTTGGGGGTGGAGGGGGGTTGAAGGGGCAGGGGTTGAAGGGGGCGGGGGGTTGGGGGGGCATGGGTTGAAGGGGTGGGAGCTGAAGGGGGGGTTGAAGGGGCGGGGGGTTGGGGCGGACGCAAAAGGATGGAGGGAGGAAGAAGATGGCAAATTTCAGTATTTTACGATTGTATCTAAACTATTTCAATCATTTAAAAATATAATGTGCAGTATAAAAGCATCACCTTCTAAATTAGCTAAAACTGGATTACATGCTCTTTTTGAACTACAATTTTTTTGTTACAAGTATTTCCTGAATTCCTACATGCAGTCAGTGTGCGAGGCACTCTGGGTGGCCCAATTTCTCATTGAGCTTACAATATAGTGGCAGACAAGCCCACAATATGTGAAAAGTTAAATAATTTAAGAGTTAATGGGTTGAGTGATTGTAAAACATGGGTGCAAAGCAGTGTGTGGTTATTTGCCAAAAGAACGGTACAGACAGCCACTGGATAAGAAGCTCAGAGGAGAAAGATGTCCCCGTGAACAGAATGAAATTTAAGGCTGGAGGGCAGAGGAGGGAAAGTTTGTACACGAAAGGAGTTAGGCAAGCTTGTAAAGAATTATCTGCTCACGCTGTGAAATGATAAATTTTAGGTCACTCAGCATGGATGGTAGCAGGAGCGTTCTAAGCATTCCTGGAAAAATGTGCACGGAAACCTGAGGTGCCCGGACACATCTGCTGATGTTAGTTAAGTACCAGTCCTCACCCATTATTTGAATCCGATAAGTGAATCTGCCCATTGGACTCATTTTGCTCCATCCTTAGAAGCAGAGATCCAGGCTTCATTTGCTGTCCCGTTTACCCCACTTCATGCTGCCATATTGCCCAGATATGCAAGTGGGCACACGGGCTTGAATGTGGAGGGGGGGGAAGGTTGGTTTATTCAAGACAAGAAACCTGTAAATTCAGTGGGTGGGTTTTTAGAAGATTTGAGGGCAGGGGGCAAAGGGGAATGAGAAAAAGTGCTTCTCTGTGGGGGTAAACTAGAAAGGTAAGAATATTTTTCTGACAGAAGTAAACTTACTTTGCTTTGTGTCCTTTGGCCTTTGGCTTGTAAGGAAGGGAAATCAGTTCTTTCTGAAAACGAAAAACAGGACTCAGAAAGGAAAATTTTACCTCTTGTGCTGACTGAAATTTCCTTACTGGAAAAAACATCTGAGGTAGAATTATCATGGAGTTTATACAGACTAGCTTCTTAAATCTGGAGACTGTGGGGTTAGAAATGTTCCAGATGAAGAGAATTTGGGTTCATTCAGGAGAGCAGGTGTTTGCACATCTGCAAATTTAGGGGGTGCTATTATTGTTTTACTATTTTTACTATGTTTCTCTTCTTTAATATTTGTTTTGGTATGATCTAAGCAAGACCAATTGCCGTAAAACAAAGATCAGCAGGGCAGTAGCCCGTGGGAATATCCTATAGCCTTAAAATACGCAGCGGCAGACCTGCTGATGGTATCACCTCGCTTCTGTGCCAGCAGACCTGCATGCTCTGGAGAGTTCTTTGACTTCTCAAGGATGGCAAAACTAACTGATGTCTATACCCTGCCCCCACTCCAGTAGATAGAAGGCTCTGGACCATGAGTATCTAGATGTATGGGGACAATCTATAATCATCTCTGGGAATTTGCCACAGTTCGCCCCTCCAGATGTATCTGAACGCCTATCGATCTCACCGAGATCCTTTCTTCTCTTTGTTTTCTCAAGAGTTGGAGAATCTCATCTCTCCTTTTAGCCTGTTTAAAGGGAAAAAAAAAGTGAGTGAGTCTTTTGACTCAACAAGAAAGGTTTTGTCTGGGAAGAGTATTGCATTTGCCTTCCAGTATTCTTTGGAAGAACTTAAAAATATTTAATTCCCACAATAGATTTATTCTTTTCATTTGTAACAGTTTATTCCAGAAGATGCTGCTTTACAGAATCATATGATTTTGATACTAAACGGAAGGGTATTTTTTGTGCCCCTAATAATCTAACAATAACCTTTATTAAGACTTTATGAACTATGCTAAGAACGTTTTTACATTGTGCTATTGTTTTCTTATAATAACCCACAAGTTTGACACTACTATTACCCCACTTTATAAAGGAGGTAATAAGGTTTACTAAGGTTAAATAACTTACCTAAACCATGAAATGGCAGAACTGGGGTCGGTCCCAGCTCAATTTGACAATAAAGCACAAGTTATTGTCCACCCGGCTCAATTGCCTTCAAATGGTAGTAAGACGTAAGATCAGCAAAGTCAGACAGCGGGCCACAACCTCAGTCCATGGCAAGATGGCTCTCAGCAGCGTGCATATGGAATAGAATCTCATTCTCTCATTTCTCCTGTCTTAGATACTGAGTCTTGGACACCCTCAATAACTTTTCCTACGTGTTAAAAAACCAATTTAGTGCAGGCATGAAGACTTATCAATATATAGACTATATAAAAAGAGGCAAGTACAGGTACAAAAATTCTTTCATAAAATCCAGTTACGTTCAGTTTTGGAGACAGCCAGGCAGAACATCGCATCTAGAGTAGTTGAAGAACCTGAGAATCAGATAGATAAAATTTGTAGCTTCGAGCGGCCAAATAAAATGAAGGCAGCTGGGTTTAGATCAAGGCTGGAGGCAGGAAATAACTGGGAGTAGACACAGATTTGTCATAGCCGGGTAAAAACTTGGAAGTCATCCATTCATCCAAATTGATCGAGCACTGCACTCTTTTTGCAGGGCTGGGGTAACAAAGCACCATAAACCAGCTGACTTAGAACAGATATTGTCTCACAATTCTGGAGGCTGGAAGTCCAAAGTCAAGGGGCTGGCGGGGCCGAGCTCCCTCTGAGACGTGTAGGGGATCCCCCCTGGCCTCTCCCCAGCTTCTGGTGGCTGCCGGTGATCTGTGGCGCTCCTTGCTTGCAGTTCTAGAACTCCAATCTCTGCTTCATAAGGCGCATTGCTTTCTGTGTGTGTCTGTCTTCACAGCTTAGAAGGAACCTTATAAGGCCCAGTTTACTCCAGTAATAACTTACCTTAACTGATTTCATCTACAGAGATTCTATTTCCAAATAAGGTCACATTCTGAGGAATATCGGGAGTTAGGACTCCAACATAGCTCTTTTTTTCAGGGAGACACGTTTCCATCCCTAACGAGCACCTCTGAGGTAATATTACTGTGCTGGGGCCGGACAGCACAATTCCTGCTGTAAGGTAATTGCAGAGAATACTTCCAACTGTGCTATGTGCTAGCATAGGCTGCAGTCAGAGACCAACGAGGCACCCTTAGCTCAGAAGGGCATGTGTGTCTCTAGGGGAGACTCAAAGAAGGTGTCCCGGAGGAGACAAGCTTGTTCCTGCAAGTGGTGGTCACCAGATAGCAACAGAGACAGGATGAGGAGAAGAGCTTTTCAGGCAGCGGCAAAAACAGGGGTGCCAAGCCCTGGAGGCGCTGCAGTGCTGAGTAGTTCCTCGGATGAGTCTCCGGCCCAGATGCCCACAGGAGAAGCTACAAAGCCTGGGGCGCTTGCGGCGGGGGGTGGGGGGAATCAGCAGCTGGGCCAGCCCCACCTGTGCCTGGGCCTTGCCTCATTTCGCTCCTGTCCTCTGAATCTTGCCTTTTATGAGCCTATAAAGTGTTTATTTGGGGACAGGATTTCTACCTTTCGCTTGAATTTTAGGCCTTACACATCACACTTATTGAAAGAAAAATGATTCGGGGTACTTGCAAACACAACGCTAAATTTCATAACACCTGTCAAACTTGCTAGGGGCTGAATAACATACTGTCTGTAGATAAGGACTTGGGATGTTTTAATGCAGGTATTCAGTGCTGGTTTCTTTTCCAGCTTTTGGGATGTAATGAGTACCATCATACAGGCACTCATCTGGAATTAATTGCTCCCATACTGTGATTTCATAGCACTTTATACGTTTATCAAGGTATTGATCTTACTTTCCTTGTTATTTTTCAAATATTGTCAAGTTGGTTTCCATATAACACCCAGTGCTCAGCCCAACAAGTGCCCTTCCTGCCCATCACCCCCCTTCCCCTCTCCCCCACCCTCATTACTTTCCTTGTTTTATCTCATAGTTTCTACTCTGACTCTTTCAGGGTATAGTAATCTTTTTTTATCCTTCTTTAGAGCCTAGCAGATGATATTCAATGAACTTTTGTTGAATTGAGTTGACTGAGTCATAATGCATGAATAAAATCACTGCACTAATACTCACTTATTAGCCTAAGCAAAAAAGAAGAAGAAGAAGAAGAAGAAGAAGAAGAAGAAGAAGAAGGGGAGGAGGAGGAGGAGGAGGAGGAGGAGAAAAACAAAAAGAAATGGTTTAGAAAGTGAAATTAAACAACAGATAGTTCTTAAAATTCCTTATGAACAAAACTTCATGATTATTTTGTGTGTAACTATTGGGTAGCCATAAGCAAGGTATACTGTCATAATGCTTCTCACATACAGACACATATTTACTTATAAGATCTAAAATAGTAAAATTAAAAATTCATTTGGCTTAGAGAGATGTGTTTGTGCTAAGATCAGTCGAGACCACATGCATATTCACAGTAGGAGAGTCCTCTCACTCTGGAGTTTGGTGTGAAGTGAGTTCTCATAGCATGTGTAACCTCACCAAGGACTCTGATTATAGAATTTTTTTTTTCAAGTGAGGCAAGGAGCAGTTGGCTGGGCTGGTCAGCTGGGCACCGGGTAGGGGAGCCTCTACCTCACTCACAGGGTGGCTCCCAGCACCCCTGCCCGTAAGCCCCCACTCACCTCATCCCCTGGCCCTGCCTTCTTGGTAAAAAAACAACTCAGATAGATTTTATGTTAAAAAGTAATTCATTTTTTCCTTTTATTTCAGGTCCTTTTTTATTATAATGGATTTTAGTGGCAGATCAGTTTTATAATATAATGCACCAGAAACAAGGCTTTCAGATATGATTTGATTTCTGCTTCCTGGATGTGCTTCCTGGGAATGAATAAGAAAACTACTGCAGGCAACAGTGTCATAGAATAAAAACACTGCCAACTACTCTAATAAATCTCTGCCTTGGTAACTATATAAATTCAGTGGTAAGAGAAAATCTTTACAATTTACCTTATCAGTAGGGATAAATAATTTACTCATTAATTTCATAATGGCAAAAGATTAATCATTTCTACTCACCATGTTTTGGCTGTGTTCATTAATGGGATATTATATTTATAAGGCATGTTAGCCATATAATTTATTAATTCTTAAAATAATAATATAGGGAGATCAGAATTTATATTTAAATACTTTAATAGAATATGTTCTTCTGTATTTATACATTTAATTTATATACTATTCTTAAAAATTAAATTATGGACTAAAAATTGGTTCCGGGAAACTAGGATAGGGTAATATATACATTTAATATCTCATAGATGGTTAGTAAATTTTGGTGTCACTTCAAGAATTCAATTGCTTAGTTTTCTCTTTTTGGCTTTTCAGAGCCAAACAACTTGGGCGGCACCACAGATGACGGAACCAGACATTAGGGCTGGAATCTCAATTCTGCTGTATCATGAATGGCAAGTAGTTCCTTAAATATCCCTCCTGGCTCCTCCTTCCTTCCCTCTGACAGTAATCACTAACCCACAGGTTAGAGGTTTGTGATCCTGGGCAAATCAAAGAGCCATTTTCTGAGTCTTGGATTTCTCATTTCCAAGGAAAGTTGTTGTGAAACTGGAGATCATACAAACCGCTTAACCTAATGCATGACATATGGGAAATATTTAGTAAGAGGTAGTCATTATTATTGTCGTTATTACTATTACTACTATTATATTATTACTATTATTAGAGAAAATTTTTCTTCCAATGCTTTCAAAACGTGGAGAAGTGGGAAAAAGAGGAGAAGGGCGGATCCCCATCCTCTGTGGACAGGCGTGGAGGATACTGACCATTCCATCTCTGGCCTCCGGGTGAGCTGGTAATAGAGTTGGATAGAAGAAAGGGGAGACAAGGAGGGACAGCGAAGAGATTATTTGCCCTTAAGTATGCAGCACAAATTCCTCTGCCCACAAATTCTCCAGTGCATTATAAACTTTCTCCCTAGTTAATCTCCAGTTTATACAAGAAAAACCTTAATAAACACTAGTCTTCTCAAGACCTAGTTCTCATATGAAAGATCCATTTCTTCTTCGGATTATGATTGAAATTTTTTGACCGAAACATTCATCAGAAATAGCATGTGTGTACTTCTCCGATTACTTATCTATACTACCAGAAGATTATAGACGGCCACCGTGTAAGCTCAACTACTGAATTTAATCTTAAGACGATCTTAGAAGAGTATTGAATTGATTTCAAAACCAATTCTTTGCCTCGATGCCTGGCAACCATCCCAATACTTAGAGAATCTAGAAACTCTTGGAACAAGTCTGGTGTAGTAGTTAAGCACCTTGGTTCCACTGCTAGATAGACCTGGGTTCGAACTGCCTTTCCTAGATTTTAGCTGTGTGACTTTGAAAAAGTCACTTACATATTTCAGCCCCAGCTTCCTCATCTGTAAAACAGGGTAATTGTGGTCATTCTCAGAGTTGTTCTGAGGATTACCTAAGAATGTGAATAAAGGCTTTACAGCGTATGTGCTTTTTTAGTTCCCAAAATATTCTATTATACAATGATTTTCCTTTCCTTCTGAAAGGAAAAAAAAAACATGAAAAAAATAGACTAAAAATACTGGAGGAAATATATTAATTTACATGGAAATTTAAATTTTTAAAAAATCCTTTCCATTAAATATAAATGCAATATATGGTCATGGTCCAAATATCAGAAAATGAAAGAAAGTACATTAAAACAATATTGAAACATATCCATTGCTGGATCTAAGATCTTAATGTCACTTTAGAAACATGTAGAAAGCTTCATAAGAATCTTAAAGGAGCTCCAAAATAAGCAATCTAAGGATTAAAAAAATCATGTACCAAAGGGAGAAAGGCAGCCAGAGAAGCAGTGGGCTGAGTGAGTTACCACACTGGGAAAAGCGTGCTCAGCGATGGAAAGAAGGTAACGGTCCAATTAAAAGTAAATGGAGACATGGAAATAGGAATGAGCTGAAAGATGCCTAAGATGACGATAAGCCTGTCTGTCCTGGGGCAAGATGTGTGTTTTGGGGCGCAGGAGTATAAAGCTAGGCTAGTTGAATGCCATCACATTAAGGCTTGACATAAACACAGCTCTGTTTAAACTTGGTTTAGTGAAAACAGGAACTATGTTTCTGATGGGAATACAATTTAGAAAATAAAAAAAAACAGGTATCTTAAGAAGACTTCATACATTTGGAAATTAAAAAGCATACTTCTAGGTGTCACACGTGCGCGCGCGCACACACACACATGCATGCACACACACACACACACACACACACACACGTATACAATGGAATATTACTCAGCAGCCAAAAAGAATGAAGTCGTGCCATTGACAACAACATGGATAGAACAAGCATACATTATGTTAAGCGAAATAAGTCAGAGAAAGACACAGATCGTACGATTTCATTCATGTGTGGCATTTAAGAAACAAAACAGATAAAGATAGGGGAAGGGAAGGAAAAATTAGACAAAAACAGTTTTGTATGTTTTTTAAAAGTTTGAGAGAGACAGAGACAGAGAGGCAGAGAGAGAGAGGAAGAGAGAGAATCCCAAGCAGGCTGTGCACGGTCAGCGCAGAGCCCGGCATGGGGCTCAGACCCACAAACTGTGAGATCATGACCTGAGCTGAGATCAAGAGTCGGACACTTAACCTACTGAGCCGCCCAGGTGTCCCACAAACCGCAAGAGACTCTTAAATATAGAGAACAAACTGAAGGTTGCTGGAGGGGAGGTGGGTGGGGGGAGGGGCTAAATGGATGGCGGGCACTGAGGAGGGCACTTGTTGGGGTGAGCACTGGGTGTTGTATGTAAGTGATGAGTCACTGGGTTCTCCTCCTGAAGCCAGTACTGCACTAAATGTTAACCAACTTTAATTTAAATAAATACTTTTTTTAAAAGCATAAGTAATTCTTGGGACAAATTAGACATCAAAATAGAAACTTAGAAATATCTGTAATAATAATGTAATAATGGAAATACTATATAGCTTAGCTTGTGAGGTACAGCAAAAATAGTATTTTGAGGGATATTTATAGTTGTGCTTATGTTAGAAAAGATATAAGATGGAAAATTAAGAAACAAACTAAAGGGGCACCTGGGTGGCTCAGTCGGTTAAGTGTCCAACTTTGGCTCAGGTCATGATCTCATGGTTTGTGGGTTCAAGCCCTGTGTTGGGCTCTGTGCTGACAGCTCAGAGCCTGGAGCCTGTTTCAGATTCTGTACCTCCCTCTCTCTCTGACCCTCTCCTGCTCATGCTGTCTCTCTCTTAGAAATAAATAAAACATTTAAAAAATAAAAATAAAATAGATTATCTTTTGGCAAAATTATTGAGAAAAATATAAAAATGAGTATAAATGAAAAAGGGCTAGAGCTACAGCAGAGATTAAAAAGATGACTTAAGGGGTATCTGGGTGGCTCGGTCAGTTGAGCATCTGACTTTGGTTCAGGTCATGATCTCATGGTTCATGAGTTCAAGCCCCGCATAGGGCCCTGGTGCTGACAGCTCAGAGCCTGGAGCCTGCTTCAGATTCTGTGTCTCCTTCTCTCTCTGCCCCTCCCCGGCTTCCACTCTGTCTCTGTCTCTGAAAAATAAATAAACATAAAAAATTTAATATATAGATTTAAAAATTTTTTTAACATTTATTTAGTTTTGAGAGACAGAGAGAGGCAAAGCATGAGCAGGGCAGGGTCAGAGAGAGAGAGAGGGAGATAGAGAATCTGAAGCAGGGCCCAGGCTCTGAGCTGTTTGTCAGCACAGAGCCCGATGCGGGGCTTGAACTCAGAAACTATGAGATCATGACCTGAGCTGAAGTTGGATGCTCAACCGAGCCACCCAGGTGCCCCCATAAAATTTTTTTTAAATGACTAAAAAACACTATGAATACACAATAAACTTTCTTAGGGAAAAAAGAACTTAGCAAATTGATTCAAGAAATAGCAAACAGGCTCATCCATCTAAAACACAAAAACAAAATAAACAAGCAAACCAAACCTATATTACTTATTCAGTTTAGGGTCATATCTCATCAGTTGGGTTTGCTTTGGATTGAGCTGGGTCTAACTGCTGTTGCTATTCACCACCTCTAATAGTGTACTGGCTTCAGTTAATTAGCTTCTATACTGGAATCTTTTTCTAGGTTTCCAACTATCGCAAAGGTTCTGTATGGTTGAAAATATTCCTGTCCCTGTGGATTTCTGATTGGGTTCTGGTTGAGAACCACTGATCCAGGCCCTCACCATGATGTTCACCTCTTCATCTACACTTGCAGAGAGGGGCAGTATTTACTTGCAAGGCTTACCTAACTTTGCCCATACATTTTCATTGAAATTTCCATAGTTGAAATTTCAAAGTATATTTTCAGTGACAATGTTTTTTGCAGGTGATTAATAAAGATAGGATTATGGGGAAAGACTATGAGAGTTTCCTTAACAGTATAGGGAAGCCAATCTTGATTGTGTCTTTTAATCAGGATATGCGTACCTGGGGGGGTTGTGCCTTCAGTCATCTACTCGGCATGTTTGGATGACAATTTACATCATTTGATAATCTATGTCATCATCCTTTTACCCCGTTAGTCAAGGCATTTCATTTAATCCTAAAGCTTATTTTATACCTGCTATAATTTTATCTTTCAATTATGGGTTAAAAGAAAATAGAAAGGGAGAGCAGAGAAGATAAAACAAACTTTCATTGAGTCACTGCTGGATGACAGGCCTTGTGCAAGGGATTACTCATTAAATCCTCATAACAATGGTAAAATGGGCATTATTATTATTATTATTATTGCTTTACAGATAGAAAGAACTCAGCCATATAAAAATTAACCACTTTTCTCGGGGTCACTTAACTAACTAGTAATTGGCAGGATCAGGGATTCAAACTCATCCCCAGTGCTGTTTGTTTGACTCCATATCCTATGCCTTCTTTTGCTGTACCACTTCAAACACAGCCTGGAGAGTCTGGAACACTTACACACACACATACACACACATGTTCAATCTTTCAATCGTTCAATCTTCATTTTGAAAATGAAGAATTAATTCGGATTAACCCTGGCACATAAGACAAATATAGTGTGCTCTCAGAGAAAATTTATATTCTAGTAGAAAATGGGAACACACAGAGTAGGGAGCCAGCTTGACGTCAGCTCTGATAAAAGTTAATGTATTTATTTTACGGTATCATATAGCACTTTGCAAAACGTGGTTAAAGGGCAATGAATAGTTCAATTACAGTAGTACTTTTCAACCGACGAGCTTTCTAAGGTCCTATTTAATATAAGCTAAATATTCGTGATAGGGTTTTTGATTAGAAGTTAACTATTATATGGGAATCACATTCCAAATTTAGAATATTATCTAGGCAGAGCCAAGGCTCTATGGTTTAACAGAAGTTAAGAACATTAGCTGATCTTTTTCCTTGAGGGTCCTAAATTTAATTTTTCATTCTATGCCTATGATTGGGAATGCAGCAGGAGCGCTAGCGAATTCCGGTTCTTATTCTACAGATGCGCTCCTCAGCAGGCTCCACTTCTCTTCCACGTTCCGGGCCAACTTAAGGAAGGTGTGAATTATCACTGGCTTTAGGGACAACAATGTATCAGTAAAAATCTCACATCTTGGCTTGACTCCAAAAGGTGGTATGTAACCACTAGCACGTCGCTTTTGATTACAGAATGCTTCAACTAGGATTTGACTCTACAAATTTACTACCATCCCCTATGCCTGTGAATTGAACTCTGCTATGTAGATTCTATAATTTCCGTGTAGTAAATTTATACCTGCTATATAATAAGATACTGAACTGTTGGACCTCAAATGACCTACCATGTACTTTAAAAGATAGCCTGAATAATCAAGGAGAAGGCTTTCTCCAGCATGAATTTTAGGAGGCAAACCCAACAGCAGTAATCCACGAGAGTGGATGGAGGATGTCAGAGGGTTATTAACTGGATGCTGACTGGCATGAAAAAGATGCATATCTAAGCACCTTTCCATACCTCCTGGAAATTGCTTGATCTTGGCTCAGTTCCCAGCTCTGACATAGATAATTTTCATTTTGAAAAATGACAGCTTACTAAAATGAGAAAAACATATCAGTCATTACATAAGAGACAGTCAATACAACTTTTCTTAAATGTAGATTTCAATAAAATATTAACTTATCTATTGTGAAGAATAAAAAGAAATATATTTTCTTGGTTCTGTTACACACATTTTAATGGAAATAAGTAATAATTATCTGCAGAGCATAGCTCTTGTTTTAAAACATTCACACAAAACAAATGCATGGAAGTTCAAGGATAAGTGATTTTTAAAACTGCTTAATGTTGCTTTCAAAGGCACTTATTTTTTAAAAAAGCAATAAGTGAGATTTGAATTTTAATGTTGAGAAAAATAGGAGCACAAATGAACATTTTAAAACTCAATAGAGTATAGATGTATGAAGGGTACTTCTATATATGATTGAATTATATACTTTTGATGGTTCAGCCTGTGATAATTATTAAGGCTTGCCTTCAGCAAACAACTACTGAGTCTTTAAGGTTTTCATCATATTGATACATATAGATAAGATGAGCGGGTTAATAGTGCTGGCCTCCTCTTTCAGGCATGTCTTTCCTGTGCTGCCTATTAGGCTGCAAGCAGGAGGGGGTGGGGGGACTCCCCACCGGATGACTCTCCAATCTCATCGCTGGCCCTTAACCTCCATGAGTTTCAGGCCTGAGAACTCCACCTGCTTCTCTCAAAGGCAGCGAGAACTTGTTCAGTGTGAGCTGCATTTTTAACCCCTCCCTACCCAACAAAACACCAACGCAACACCTCAACTTCATTTATCCAACGTTCCTTGTTTCAGAGTGACACCTTTTGTGCACTCCAGAGAACTCAGGAGTTATCTCCGATATCTTGTTCAGCCTCACGTTTCCTATCCAATATAAGACTTAAGCCTTGGTTATTTTGCTTCCTAAATCTCTCCCAAATCGACTTTTCCTAATCCAAGCTTACCATCACCTCCCAGCTAGATGATAGCAATGGCCTCCACTCTTGTTTGCCCATTTCTGTTCTGGCCACTTTCAATCCATTGTCAGCTCTGTCATACATATTTTAATGGAAACCATTCTCCATATTATAGTCAGTCTCCTGACTTTTCCAGACAAATCTGATAGTATCATCCCTCTGATGTAAAACCTTTCTGTGGCTTCTCATTGTTCTTACAGTGGCATAAGCTTTGCACCGCTGGCCATTCAGCTTTCGAAACGCCCTATGCCTTTCGAAGCACAGGGTCTTTGCAAAGCTGCTTCTGCTGTCTGCAGTGCTCTCCCCCAAAGCCCCCAGCACCCCTGCTTCTGGCTTATATAGTGCCCACTCTTCCTTCAAATCTCTGTTTAGTCTTTGTGGAAATCCTCCCTGTTCCCTTGATTGGATCAACACCGCCCTATTCAATGTTGGCCTAACATCCGGTACAACTCCTTCACAAATATCTCTCTCCCTGATTAGACTGCAGGTTTCATATAAGGACAGAATTTGTGTCTTTAAAACATGTTGGTGACTCCATTATTGGACTCCAGTGCCCAGCACAGTGCCAAGTACACAGAGGTACTCAATAAATACCTGTTGAGTGAATCTTGCCCAATTCTTCCAAATCGGATTCTCCTAAGTTTTGTCCTCATGATTCACTGTACTGGATGGCTTTGCTGGGCCCTTCTTGCCTGAACTTGGCATTGCCTCTTCAGCTGTGGCACTTACCTTGCCTACATCTCTTTTTAAGGCTACAAAGTTTTCAGCTGCTTTGGGCAAACATTACGTAAAGTTCGACTCAGCCCCATCAGGACTCTACGTTTCAGCACAGAGCCTTACCTGTGTGGGGTGGGCCCCACACAATGTTCAATTCAACCTCATGTTACAGGCAAGTGTCTGTACCCACACCAACATTTACATTAAGTCTACCAGCAGCATTATGGTCATAAACACCAGAGAATGAGAAGATAATATACAAAACATTATAACCACCATTAAAAACTATCTTTTTTTCTTTCTGTTTTTATTCAGTGCTCTAAAAATGTATCCCTTATAAGAAAAACTTCAAGGTTTAGATATACTGTCCTAAATAACAGTGAATAACTTTCTAGTAACTTTCTATAATAATTTACTGAATTAAGGTAACAATGAAAATATGCTTTTCCTTAAAAAGTTATTTAGGTATTCATCTCTATAATAGAACAACAGTTTGTAAACTGATTTTTAAATGTTTTATTTATTTATTTTGGGAGGGAGGGGAAGGGCACAGAGAGAGAGAGAGAGAGAGAGAGAGAATCCTAAGCACGCTCTGCATTGCCAGTGCAGGGCCCAATGTGTGCAGAGCCTCACAAACCATGAGATCATGACCTGATTGGAAATCAAGAGTCAGACACTTAACAAAATGAGCCACCCAGGAGTCCCTGTAAATTGATTTTTGAACATTTTTTGGCTTGGCTAAAAAAATATTACCATTGGTTGGGGCACCTGGGTGGCTCAGTTGGTTGAGCATCAAACTCTTGGTTTCGGCTCAGGTTCTTGATCTCACAGTTTGTGGGATCGAGCCCCAAGTCGGGCTCCATGCTGTCAGTGTGGCATTATTCTTGGGATTCTCTCTCCCTCTCTCTTTGCCCCTCCCCTACTCGCAAGCAGCACATGCACGTGCTAAGTAAATAAACCTACAAAAAATACCATATGTCAATTTGTTTATCTTGTATATTGATGGCTTTGAAATAGTTTTCTGAGTATGGCAGCGGGAATAACACAAGTGTTTAGTGATGTGATTGTTGGGGGGAAGGGTTTATGCTTCCAGGACTTTGCTTTCTTATTATAGCTCTAGTACGTGGAACGTTGTCTTGTCTCTGTGTTCAATTTCTCATTTCCTTGTCTAGTATCCCAGATACTCTGGGACAGTGGTCCTGCATTATTCTCTACTCCTGACCCCGTATTCTCATTCCCATGGCAAGGTTTCTCTTACATGCTGTTGAAACCTTGGCACCATGACCTCAAATTTCTATCTGCTGCCTTTTCCTGGTATCACTTCCTTCGGAAAGCATACAATGCTCATCGACTATGACTTTGTCCCATCAACTGTATTTCCACTTTTGCCTTGTCATTTACTTTAAAACCTACACAATCCTTTTGTGTTTCATCCTACATTCAATAGTTTCATTTAATCATGTTTTACAAGCAGATAATTAGTATGGATTATTGACCAGGTGTATCTTAGGGGTTAAAATGTTTTTATTCTGTTCTTAAGGTGAATGCATATAGAAGAGACAAAGTATATGAATCTTTGGGAAAAAAGAGGAAAACATGCATTTGGGACATGTCCCTGTCCAACTCTGGGGCTGTGTATTGGGCAATGAATTCATGTATATGATCACAAATCTCATCTATTTGACCTCTTTTCCCAAGTATGTGCTCATGGACTGTAGAAGTTACAAAGGAGACTAGCAGGGGACCTCATCTGTCAACTGGAAATGTTTCCCAAGTCTGAATAATGTTTGAAAGCAAAGTAGTACTATAGATGATATAAGAGTAATTCATACATATTTATGTAATCTTTTAATTATCATTTGCTACCAAAATATTTGCTTGTTACTGTGAATGCACAGTCTATTTTTATGACTCTTCCACTTGAATTTTTGACAAATTAGGAACAACAGGAATTTAAATGCCTAAGTATCTTTTGTTGGTGAGGGAGGAATGTACCATTTCCTGAGGTTTTATGGAGGACAAGGAGCTTCGCTAATATTACATTAAATCAGGAGAGCAAAACTAAAATAATGTTCGATAACACTGTTACTGAGAAAATCTAGGTTTATCTAGGAAGCCAATTCTGATCAATCTGACACTAAAAAGAATTTTTCTTTTATGTGAGAAATTTCCTACATCTTTGGCCTGGCTCTGTGAAACTTATAAGCATCCCTCTTGTTACTTTGAAATATAGGATAATGGAGGATAACATTAAGGTTTTCCACTTTCATGCTGTTTCATAATTCAGTGAATAAAAATATTGTGGAGCTTCTTAGATTCTTCTCCTAAGAATGTGCTCATGGCACGATTTGCTTCGGGTTCATGGAAAGGCCATATATATGCAGGCTCACTTTTGAGGAAGACTTACATTAGGGTCAGTCTTGGCTCTATAGGTTGTGTGATAGGCTGGATTAAAACCCCATCCCCTGTAAAGAGTATATCTGGGAGGTTGTTCTGTAGATGAATAATTTCCTCGTGGAAATCTTCAGTTTATATGTACTCATGTCAGAACTCGGATTCCAGATGGACATTTCCAATAAGTCATCTATTTATGTGCCTTAAAATACTGTTCTGATCTCTTCTTCCTTCTCCCAGAAAATGAATTATTTATAATTCTTTTCATAAAAGAGATAATCAGCTAAAGAGCTTTCTTAAAGGTGGCAAAACTAAAAAGCAAATTAGTTTTATGATTTCAAAAAATTAGCTGACTATTCATTTATTATAATGTTTGCAGGCTACTTTAGAACTCTCAAAGGAAGAATAATAGTCCAGTATAGTCTATAAGGTTTCCTTTATGGACAGAGTAAGCCATTTGATCTTGACAGACTCAACTGGTTTTGATTTTCTGCCATGGATATCCATCAAAGAAATAGTAGTTGTGATTAATAGCATTTTGTCCACTAACCAAAAGCACTTATAATGTATACCTGGAGAATATTCCAAAATGGAGGATAACATTACAGTTTTAAAAAAGTTCAACAACCAAAAAAATCAATATTGGTTGGGAAAAAAAAGCTTTTATGAAGGTACTTTTAAGACATATGGAAAAGAACTTTTTAGATTTTTCATTAATTTTAAGGAAAAAGTAGAAGGAAAAAACCTTCAAGAGAATTGATAGGAAATACTTTTCCCCTATTTTAAAATGAAAATCATAGGTAATTAATTACTTATCAGTGTATAAAGATTCTCTGAAATTAAACAGAGCATTGTAGATTTTTTTATTAGCTAAAAAGAACCTCTCACTGCCATTTATTTCCTATCACCAAGCTAGAAATTCTAGAATGGTGATGGCAGCAAAGCGGTTGGAGTACAACAGACTTAGAAAAACGGTAGTATCCAAAAATTGACTCTATGTTTTCATCCTTACATGGAGTCACATTCCCTCCCACCATATAGAGACCCATGAGATAGAAGCAAACCCGAGAATAGAAGAGATGTGCTAACATGCTCCGAAAGCAGACTTGCAAACAGACTAGCTTTGGGGAGTACTCTTGCAAAAATTATCGGCCTTGAAAAATTTGCCAGATGGATATATGTAGGAAAGGCTAAACAAAATGGAAATATCATTGTATAGAGCGTATGTTCACTCATTAATTCATTCAATTATGCATTTATTTATTCAATCAACAAATATGGTATTGTGTTTCAATAACTAGAAAGGCATTGGGCTTAAGCACTAAGAAATGACTTCTATTCTCATAGAGGAGAAGAGAATTCACATTTGTTGAAGGCAAACTACGACCTGGTGTGTCACATGACTTATATCAACAGTATGAAGCAGCCATTTTTATCATTCCTCCTTTTCTATCGGAGGAAGCTGAGCGTCACGGTTAAATAGGTTGTTCGAGGTCATGCAGATAGTAAGTGGCAAAGTTGGACTGCCATACTCGCTTTGTTTCTGAAGTCCACTACACCACGATGCCTGTAATCTGGTGGGGAAGATGGAAACACACGCAAAGGCCCACAGCATGGATCAGAGACTGAAACACACCATGCGAGATGTATATGACTTGCTATAGGAGCACGCAGGGGGACGTGGCTCATTCTGCTAGTCTCTAGATCACCTCCTGGCAGAGAGGCTGGCACCTGAGCTGGGTCTTGGAGGTGAATGGGGAAGAGCATGTTAGGTGGAGACACAAAGTGCATTGCAGGTTGAAGAAACAGCTCACAGGGCTGCAAACAGCGTTTCTCACATGCATTTTGTTTATACTACAGTTCTGAATTCTAGGTTATCTGGCAGCATACCCGAATAGTGCCATGGCCAGCAATGATCATCATACAAATGAGCTTCATGGGCTTAGAGTTAGGATATAGGCTTTGAGTCTTGGCCCTGCCAGTTACCACTCGTGGGAACTAGATCATTTACGCCTTGTTTGATTAAATGGGGATAATCATCACAAGGCTATTTTAAGGAGAACAGGAGTTGACGCATGTACACCGCTCAGCTTAGTTTATAGCACATGGCATATACTCACTAAAGTGGCTATTATGGATACTACATCACTTGCTTTTTGCACCAGGGCACTGTCTGAACAGCACTGCACTATGCTGCACTAACTAAGCTCTTCCACGTACTCACAAGGCATAGCTTCAGTAACATTCTTTTTTTCTGGGGCGCCCGGGTGGCTTAGTCGGTGAAGCGTCCGACTTTCACTTAGGTCATGATCTCACGGTTCGTGGGTTCGAACTCCACGTCAGGCTCTGTGCTGACAGCTCAGAGCCTGGAGCCTGTTTCCAATTCTGTGTCTCCCTCTCTCTCTGACCCTCCCCTGCTCATGCTGTCTCTCTCTCTCTCCTAGAAATAAATAAAACATTAAAAAAAAACAACATTCTTTTTCTTTCCTGCTGGCTTGCTGTTTTCTTGGGCTTCTTCTACTCTCAACAAATAGAATCTTCTTTACTGCATTGCAGACCTACTTGAGCTGATGTACAATTTGGCAGATATCACAGATTAATCTATTTAGGTTCAGCAAAAATTATTTTACCCATTTTCCACTTTGCTAGCACATACGGGGGGCTACAGAGTGTGCCCTAGCCTAGTGGTTGTGAACCATTTATACAGATTGTATACACTGCGGGCGGGGGAGGGCTATGGGAGGAGGAGGAGGAGTGGTAGGAGAAGTCGGTTAGGTTACGGTCAGATTGAAAAGGAACTTAAATAAGGATTTGATCTTCATCCTGCGGACATGGAGAGCCAAGGGAAAAAAAAAAAAAGGAAGAAGGTGGATGGACGGAGTAGTTCATCTCCCCACCTCCATGCCTATGTTGAAGCCTTAACCCCATGTGTAACTGTATTCTCAGATAGAGCCTTCAGGATGTTAATTAAGGTTAGATGAGGTCGTAAAGGTGGGGCTCTAACATGATTGGACTGGTGTCCTTGTAAGAAGAGGAAGAGACACCAGAGTTCTCTCCCTGTGCCATGCAGGGACCCTGTAAGAAGCTGGCCATCTACTGGCCAGGAAGAGAGGTTTCATCAGAAACCAACTCTGATGGTACCTCTGTCTCAGACTTCCAGCCTTGAGAACTGTGAGAAGATAAAATTCTGTCATTTAAGCCACCTAGTCTGTGCTATTTTGTTCCCCCAGCACGATGACACAGAAGGAGAGAAGCGTAACTGGATTTGGGTTTTAGGAAGACAATTAGTGCTCCACGGAGGACTGTTCTGCATATTCTTGGTCGAATAGATATATTCTTTGAAGCTCAGCTCCTTTGAGAAGATTTCTTGATTCCTTAAGCTTCATTTTGATGCCCTTGAATGTGTTCCCTCAGTATTATGTGCATACATCTATCATAATGATGTATCATAATTCTTGTCTTTGTCTCTCCCACCAGACTGTAAACTCCTTTAGATCACAGACCACATCTTTCCCTGTATTCCCAGCATCTAGTATGGTACTTGGCACTTGGTACTTCTCAATAAATACCTGTAGAATTAAGTAATTAATATAGAAGAACCTGACGCAAAGAAACCAGTTCTAAGATTACTGATACAATAGTCAATTAGCAGGGGCGTCGGGGTGGCTCAGTCACTTAGGTGTCCGAGTTCAGCTCAGGTCATGATCTCATTGTTCATGAGTTCAAGCCCCACAACAGGCTCTGTGCTAACAGCTGAGAGCCTGGATCCTGCTTCGAATCTGTGTCTCCCTCTCCTTCTGTCCCACCCCTGCTTGTGCTCTGTCTCTGTCTCTTGAAAATGAATAAATATTTTTAAAAAATAGTCCATTAGCAGCACATGCAACTGTAACTCACATCATCTTAATTGCTTGGTAAAAGATGATAAAAATTGACAATAGTTTGTCTTTAATTTTTATTTTTAGTATCTTCCAAAAATGAAATTAAAAAGTACTGAGCAATAAGTTGAATTTAATGATTTTTACCTCACTAAAAATTAGGCTCCATCCCACCCATTAAATCTTGGTTTATATACACAGTATCTAACATCCTCCAGAAAAAAGAAAATGATGACTATTTATAATCACCTCATTTGTTTGGAAGCATCACCAAAAATCTATACAGCGAATTAATGTAATCAGCAAACTCAAATGCATTATTCTGGAATCTATGTAGAATTCCCGATAAGTCTTTCAGAGTTTGCCAGGATATCCCATGATTAAAGACATTAGGCCCAAACAAATCTTCTATCTTTGCTTTGATAGTACAGGCGCTGTTACAGGAATGGAACTTATCCATTAACCAAATAAAATGTTCCTATAAATCACTGTATTAACTGCGGAGTTAAAGTCTGTGCCGATGCCATTTAAGCAAATAAGGGATGTTGCCAAAAAGAGATGGGCTCAGTTGACTTGACTGTGCTAATGTGTTCAATTTCACCCTTTAGTCAACGTGGTTCTAGGAGACAGACTCATCCTCTGGTCTGTTAATTCTGACCTATTAAGGTAGTCATTTCTATTTGATTTTTCCAGTTATTACAATGTTCTTAGAGCACTGTGTATGGTTTGGGGATTTATTGGATGGCAAGTGTGTGAAGCCATTTTCCCCCATTTCCCTCTGATTCTGTTGTTCCTATATACCCTTGGGCTCTTGCAGAGACTGAGAAGAGCCAAAACTTAATAGAATTTTTAAATCCTCAATTATAATTCTAATCAAGGTTCTCTAATTGCTCAAGCTGACCTACCAAAAGTAGAAAATTTTTACAAACATGTGTTTAAAAAAGAATAAATGGGATCATTTAATTTCTTTTAACGTCTTTATTTTTGAGAGGCAGAGATGGAGCATGAGTGGGAAGAGGGTAGAGAGAGGGAGGGAAACTCAAAATGTGAAGCAGGCTCCAGTCTCTGAGCTGTCAGCACAGAGCCTGACATGGGGCTCAAACTCACGAACCATGAGATATGACCTGAGCCAATGCTGGACGCTTGACCAGCTGAGCCACCCAAGTGGCCCCAATAAATGGACTTATTTAGAAAATAATAATATCTAATGAAAATCAGATGACCTTCTTGAAATATTGGCCTACCTTTTGGAGATACTTTTCTTTCTCCTCAGATGCTTGAGTCTTCAGGGTTTCAGCAGTGACGTCTGGGCTTTCTAGAGGAAACAAAGTCAAATTCAATCTGAAATAACTTTATCCTGATTTTATAAAACTGGATAAATGTTAAAAGGTAAGAGTGGGAAGGGAGACACAAATATGTACGGTCTTGACACTTTATAAACCAGATTCATAAATAATCAGAGACTGAATTAACCGGCTATGGCTGAAGGGAACCTCTAATCTCTTTAGAAGATGAGTAAGACAGGAGTCCAGAGATAGGAGAAGGTCTCTGAAGAGAACATATCTGCCGTCAGAGTTTCCAATTTCTATATTCCTATTCAACGTGGTAGGGGAATTTAGACATTCTCCTCTGGGTAAATGGGCTGGTCTCTGAGACAGGGCTTTGGTATGCTTTCAGAAAGTTATGCCAAAGTGTAAAGTTGTCTCCTTATACCTACTACCTGATTTCTGGATCAGGATGTTGGGAATCAGGATGTTGAAAGGCATAAAACTTGGTACTTACTGTTTTTCTCAGTGAAACAAGGCTGGAGGTAAGTTTTCTCTAAAAAATACAAGGGGGAAGTAAAGCAATTATTGGAAAGACCACCGCACGAAAGGTATTTAGGCTCTCTAGACCTATAAAAATTGCATGATAGCAGTTTCCATATCTGCTTACTATAACATCTTACACGTCTGGGAACTTGGTTCCCAATACTGATTCTGCTTTCAACTTTCTCATAGGCTTTCATGTGTGAACCTGATTATGTAAACACCCCGTTCAGTCAACATGTGAACGTTTCCCCAGATTATTCAATACTGTTTAGCCAAAAAGCTGCCATAACCCAAGAGATACTTTCAGATGTGCTTTTAGATGTAACAAATATACCAAAGCAGTGATGCTTTTGGGGTGGAAGGATTGCTGAGAAGTTTGAAAAGCTGTGCATATAGGATTTTAAACATGTGAAATGAAAGATTATTTTATTTTATTTTTTTACATTTATTTATTTTTGAGAGACAGAGACAGAGCACAAGTTGGGGAGGGTCAGAGAGAGGGAAACACAGAATCTGAAGCAGGCTCCAGGCTCTGAGCTGTCAGCACAGAGCCCGACGTGGGGCTTGAACTCACAAGCTATGAGATGATGACCTGAGCTGAAGTCAGATGCTTAACTGACTGAGCCACCCAGGGCCCTGAAAGATTCTTATTTTAGAATTCAAGGGGCGACTGGGTGGCTTAGTCGGTTAAGCGTCCGACTTTCGCTCAGGTCATGATCTCACGGTTCATGGGTTCAAGCCCCGCGTCGGGCTCTGTGCTGACTGCCAGCTCAGAGCCTGGAGCCTGTTTCAGTCTGTGACTCCCTCTCTCTCTGACTCTCCCTTGCTTACGCTGTCTCTCTCTCTCTCTCCTAGAAATAAAAAAAAAAAAAAAAAAATTCAGTTCTGCAGTTACTTCCGGGAGGGGCTCTGGAATCCTCCAGGTTGGTGATGATGACAGGAGGCGGCCACTTACCAGACACACCACAGCCCCGGGAGGCCTTGGCCACTGGCAGACGCTGACTGCTACCTCTGGACAGCACCAGCTGAGATTCGTTGGTAGGATACATCGACGACGTGATCCAGAACTGCTTGGCCAAGTTGGAATCCTGTTCCGAAGATCCCGTGAACACAAGTAATCCCTGCGGGCAAATTTCAACCGACTCCTTTAGGCAGGGGTGACCTCCGTCAGGCTTCGTTTCCATGGCAACACAGGACGCTTCTCCAAGCTCCCTCTGCTGGCCTCTCACCCTGCCCTGCAGAGACCACGCCAGAAGCCCTTAAGTTCCCTGGGTAGATGCTGCGGTGCGGTGGGCACGTGGGCTATCTTGAAAGCCCACGTCTGGAGGGCCACAAGCTTTCGGATGGGTCTAAGCCTTGGGAGTTCAGATAGCAGAGTCAAAACATCAAGTTGGGGGCGTTTCTTGTCCTGTTGGGAGTCAGTGGGACAACACTTCAACGTTGTACATCCTCAGTCAGCTTCGGACCCACTCCCACCCAGCTCCCTATCCCCCAAATAGATCTATATTCTAAATAAAGCTTTCACTTTCTTAGCTCAACCACCCCAACCCACCCCTCCTTCCACACCGGATTGCCACAGCTCAGCACGCCCTATGTGGATTATTGGCTGAAGAATCTAACAGGGAGGCTAACACCCTAGCCTAGGGGAGCCCAGAGGTCCGAGTGGGCTGATAAGTACCTGTGTGTAAAATTTTTGTTAAATAGTCCCCTCCCCCCATCCTTTAAGGAAAATCTAATGGAAGAAGCTGGATTGAGATCCTAAGTGGAGTCCAGCTAAAAGCCCCATGTCCTGCAAGAGTCTTAAATGATTACTTAAAACAAGGGGCTATAGCTGATGTGTGGACTTGGTCCCTTCCTGAAAAATAACTTGTGAAAAACGTTCATGTATTCTCATAAAAAAAAAAATTATTTCTAAGTGTGAGTGAATCACTTTCCTGGGAGGTTTCCTTAATCTAGGAACAATCTCACGATTTTGGCCAACAGCAGAGTCGTCATTACCATGGCAGGAATTGAGATGGATGGCCCACCGCCAACCTCAGGCAAGGAAATAGGACACATGGTAATAACCACAACTTACGAGCTGATGGCACTTTTTAATCTTTCAAAAATGTTCATACAGTCTCACGGAAAGATAGCTCAAAAGCTGATCATCACAAGCCTATACAATAACAATAGATCAGCTAAGGAAAAATTATATTCCCCAATATATCTAAAATTTTGGGGGGGTTAAGCACCTCAAGGAAATTGAACAATTATAAAAATATATATGTATGTATATATATATATATGCTGAGATTATACATTGTATATTTAGCAGCTAACTTTACTGATTTCTCTCTTGGCTAAGCTATTAATAGCCAATGGGGCATTTTCGCTATTCCACCCCCCACCCCCTCCAAACACACTGAGGTGCACAGGCAGCTCATTTGGATGATTGCCAAATCTTTTTACCTGGCCGTGTGGTTAGTGATTGGTACTATTAGCAATCAGCTAACTACACTGCCTAGTAACTAGACTCACAGAGCGGGGGAAAAGTTTACTTCCGTCATACACAGCAGTGCCAAGCTGGTTCCCCAGACGTTGTGATAGGCAAATCATGGGTTCAGCTGTAACTCCCTTTAGTTGGTGGGTTGGTGAAAACGACCTTACTACTGAAAACAAAAGGCACAACGGATCACATCGTACAGCTTTAAGCGTTAGGTAGCCGGCTCCTCTGCTCCCCTGAGTCTAGAAGCCATTACAGCTTACGTGAAAGCCATTCAACTGTCCAGAGGCCGCTCTCCTGGCAGGAGACCGCCCGCTCTCGCCGTGACCCCCGGGGCGGCTCCCAGTTTAACCGCACGCAGCGGCAGCCGCGCCCCTGGGTGCCGGCGTCTCCCCGCAAGCCCACCACGTGCTCCGCGAGCCGCCCGCGCCCCGCAAACGCTGACGCAGCAACTCTCGAAGCGCCGCTTTCTCCCAACGCTCGCGGGCGCCGGCCGTTCGCCGCGGAGGGTGGCCGGCGTCCTCCGGCCCGCGGGGCGGCGGGTGATGCTGTGCCTTGTTTTGATGGCAGTGGAGTTAGTGATTGTAAGCAGCAGAGTACAATCAGCTAATTACACTGCCTACAAACCGAGCACCGGGCGCCCGCGGGCTCAGCTCCCGGGAAGGGCGGCGGCGCCCACGCCGTGGCCCCGAGCGGGGTCCGGGCCTCGTTTTCCCCTCCGGCGACGCCCGACGGTGCCCGGGCGCCGGGACCAGGGCGCGGGGGCCCGGACTCCCCGGGGGCCCTCGCCCGGCCCCTGCCCGGCCCCCCGCGCACACTTGGCGTGGCAAGGCCAGCGGGCAGCGCTCCGAGGGGACCTGCACCTGAGGGCCGCGTCCCCCGCCTCCCGCGCCAGCCCCAGGTGGCTTCATCCCGGCCGCTGCCAGGGCCCCGCGCCCGTCCGCCGAGCCTCCCGGGGCCCTTCTCCTCAGGTCCCCCTCCCCGGTCCTTCCCTGCACGCTTTCTCGGGCCGGCTCCCACCTCCCTCACTCCCGGGTCCGGTGCGCCCCAGAAAACGTCTCTTCAGGCCCCAGACCCTAGAACCGGCGCTCTCAATCAACCCCGTGCGCCCCGCAGCTCCGAGTGGCCGAGTGACCGTGGCCGTGGCGGGCCAACCGCCCTTGGAACCCCGAGGCGGAGGGGGCGGGGCGCGCGCGCTGTGGGGTGGGGTGGGGGAGGGGCAGAAGCGGCGAGAAGGGGCCGAGGGCGGGTCCCTGCAGGGGAAGAGGCCCTGGAGACCCAGGCACAGATTCCTGAGAAGTTTCTCTTCCTGATAGGGCGGGAGGGACAAAGGGTTCCTTCTCCCCTGCCCCTCCCCAAGAGCCCCACACGCCCACCCAGTTTTCATGCCCATCTCCGTCAGGGAAAACGACTTGGCCTGGTACCAAATTGTAGGCTCTTATTTTCCAGAGGGAGATAGGCCTAGGTGGCCTCTGGCATGCGGGACGACTGCCGTTGAGAGTCCGGGTCCGCACCCTTGCCTTCCCCTCGGGTTCGTCTCACAGCCTTGGAGGGTCATGCAGTGAGGTGGAGGGTTGGATCTTCTAGTCAAACAGCGAGTCAGCCAGCTCGTGAGTTAGATCAAAGCTTGGTCCTCACATATTTATTTAATTACCTGGTATATAGTCAGCACCTAAGGTCGTCTGTTCTACCCTCTGTATGTATAATCTAGGTGATAACACAAAGTGAACACATTATCACTCAAGGCATATATAATACATTACTAAACTGGGCAGAAATCGAAGAGGGTAAGGTGGGCATCAGTGAGAACTGTAATTGTCAGGGAAGGTTCATGGAGGAGCTGAGGCTTGAGTAGTTCTCCTGAGCAAGACTCAATTTGGATAGTCAAGGAGAGACAATGTCTTGTGACCGCTTACATTTTCTTATTCTCACAATTCCACGTGATGTAGATGTATTTATGTGTGTATTTGGGATAGACTGGACAGAGGACAGTTACAGAGGATTTCTGGGAGACCTCCAGGAATACTTCTTGTCTTTAGTTACTCCATGCCATCTTTTCCTTGAGTGAATGAGTCAGGAAAGGATAAACTCAGTTGGAAATAGCCACCCCCCACCCCAGTATGGTTTTCATGCATCTGGTATTGAACACTCATTGTTGACCCCAAAAGCTTGGTTATAAGTTATTTTCCACAGAGGAAAACTTCCCAGCTACAGACTGATTCCCTAAACCCAGCAAATGGTTTCATAGATGCCTCTAATAGCATGAATTAGGAGCAGGTAATCTGGATCATTCCAAACAAATTCCAGACTCACACTATTAAACCACCAGAAGTTCCCAATGATGAGTTTTGAGTGTATATAGCATTATCTTTCAGTATGAATGCACATTTTTTGCCACATGCATCATTTGTTCTGACAGCAGCAAAGTGAAGAGTAAGAAACCAACTTTACTGTATAAAATGTATGGTACAGAAACATTAACTGTGAAGACCAACTTAACATGTTAAATTGCAAAAAACAGGTCACTTATAACTAACAATAATTTGCATTCATCTTATGGCTAGGAGAGGCACTGTGTTGTAGAACACATTATACAAATCCCTCACACTTCTTCAACACATACAGTAAACCAAGCCATACTGGGCCATATGCTGGAATCAGAGCTTATTAGGGGTAACTTTCTAGGGCTAATTGTAGAGGCAATTTTGTTTTTTATAGTTAAATATTCATACATAAATAAATACAGGAGTGAAATAGCTTTCATTCCATTGACAACATGCAGACTTACAAGCTTTGGTTAGGACATAATTATAAAAGCAGTTCTGTTTTTTTCAAATTGTGAGTCACTTTACCCAATACAATATTAAATACCTCTTCCTGATTGACGTTTTAGGATCATTAGTGACATCTTACATGTCTTACCTGAGCTGGATTGCCGCTGTCCAAAGCACTGGTTGCAGTAGAGGCCTTGAAACTTTTATTTTTAAAGCTTTTCTTCAAAGATGATTAAAAAAAAAAAATAAAGACAACATATGTAGAGGTCATCAAAATGCATTGCCTCCAGAAATAGATTTTCTTTTAAATGCAGTTCATTTTGCAGGTAGTGCAACCAAAAAAAGTAAAATAACATGAAAAATGTCTTTTTTTTTTTTTTTTTTTTTAAGAATGCTTGTTCTTAGGGTTGCTGTTGACTTGGCCCATAGTTACCAGAGAAACTCCAAGGATCTCATTCCCTTTACGGGTCATGTCTAGACATGCCTGGGGACCAGGGAGGCCCATGATTTAATCTAAGTAAGAATGCTTGTGGTGTTGTAAAATACCAAACAGAAGATTGCATTTGTTTTAGACAAAACCAGGAAGGTACCTTTCAGGGAGGGTGTTTACTGTTTCCTTGAATTTCTGGGCTTTTGGTGATTAGGGTGACGGGGAAGCAGCGCTAAGGGGAGGCGGTGAGACTTGGTGACCAGAAGCTAACCGAGAAGAGTATAGGAAACATATGGCTTCTGCTTTAGCTTTGGAGAATTTGCACTGGTTAAATTGACTGCTCCTAGATGAAAGACTAGACTGATGGGAACTGGGAATTACAGAAGATGGGGACAAATTTACTTTCTTCTTTTAACACACGCAGACACACCAACTGTATGTATGCTATCTTCCATAGGTTTTGAAGGATGCCGTTAGAGAGGACGAAGTAAAGGATCAGACTGATTAGAAATTATTGGACTTTAGCACTTTTTTTTTAGAAAGTTATTTTTTATTTTACTTATTTTTTTCCAAATGCTTATTTGTTTATTTGCAAGCAGAGGAGGGGCAGAGAGAGGAAGACAGGATCTGAAGCAGGCTCTGTGCTGACAGCAGAGAGCCCAATGCGGGGCTCCAACTCACAAACCGCAAGATCAGATGCTTAACTGACTGAGCCACCCAGGTGCCCCAGGAGCTTTTTTTTTTTTTTTTTTTTTTTTGAGAGAGAGAGAGAGAGAAAGACAGCACAAGTGCAAGCAGTGGAGGGACAGAGAAACAGGGAGAGAGAATCTTAAGCAGGCTCTGTGCCCAGCCCAGTGCAGAGCCCAACTCCTGGCTCAATCTCACAAACCATGAGATCATGACCTGAGCCAAAATCAAGAGTCAGTTGCTTAACTGACTAAGCCACCTAGGTGCCCCTTAGCAGCTTCTTTTTAAACCCATGCTTTTTTATTGTTTATTTTTGAGAGAGAGAGAGAGCATGAGCAGGGTAGGGGCAGAGAGATGGGGGACGGAAGATTCGAAGCAGGCTCTGTGCTAAGAGCAGTGAGGCCAATGTGGGACTGGAAGTCTCCAACCATGAGATCATGACCTGAGCCAAAGTCAGACGCTTAACTGACTGGGCCACCCAGGCGCCCCTAAACCCATTTTCTAAATGCATATTTTCCCTTAGGAAATATAAAAACATGTTTTGATTTATATAGAGAGCAATAAATGTCACATGACCTTATTAACATTCATGACACTATGTTTAGGAACTAGGGTACATGTTGATGCAAGACCAGTCAACCTAGTGCCTTTGAGGAACTAAAAATTAATGAATCTGTTTAATTATGAGAGATTTTCTTTCTGGCTAAAATGAGCTGTCAGGACTTTTTATAATTTCATACTTCTGATTCTATTTCATTATGCTCTCATTAGTAAGAGTGCCCCAGATTCATTAGCTTCTTATTTATATTTATTGATTAATCAATACTGTTGCTTTCAATATGAAAATGTTCAATTAGTTTATCTTTTAGTAAATCAGAAACAATCTAAAAAATAGACTTTATAATTAAAATTGCTTGAGGTCTTTGTTAAGGCCTTAACAGTAGGAACAAACATACAAATATGAAAATTTATCATCTTGAGAGACAATTTGTAACACAGCTAATTAAGAAAGAGTTTAGTAGTTATATTAATAGTAATATATACAATATACTATTTACATATTATTTATATATTTATATTCTATATGATTATATAAGTACCAAATGGTTAGTTAATAGATACTTCAAGACTTCTGAATACTAATGTGAGCTTCATTATTATTTTAAAATTAACTTTAATTTTTAATGTTTAATTAAAAATAGATAATTATCTTAACACACAACTGAAATCCTATAGTATTTGTATTTCCCTGTCTGACTTATTTCACTTAGCATAATGCCTGCTAGGTCCATCCATATTGCCACAAGTGGCACGATTTCATTCTTTTTTATGGCTGAGTAATATCCCATGATATATGCATATATGCACCACATCTTTTTCATTCAGTCATCTGTTAATGAACACTTGGGTTCTTTCATATCTCGGCTGTTGTAAATAATGCTGCCATAAACATAGGGGTGCACATATCTCTTCAAATCAGTGTTCATGTTTTCTTCAAATAAATACCCAGAATTGGAATTACTGAATCATAGGGTTTTTTTTTTGAGCAATCTTCATGTTGTGTTTTATAGTGGCTGCACAATTTACAGAAGCGTCATTGTTGTCAGTATTTAGGAAAAAAGAAAAGGCAAATCGCCAAAGGGTGGGGGGACACAGAAAAGGCTATATGGAAAATAAGGGATCAAAGTGGGTCTAGAAGGAAAAGTAGGACTCAGATAAAGGGAGTAGAGGTGGATGCTCTTGGTGGCAGGAACAACTTGTGAAGGAAACATACAAGCAAATGCATGGAGACCGTAACACACATGGTCAGTTGGGAGAGCAAGGAGTGTGTCCCCACTTGGGGAAATAAGATTAGAGAGGTAGGTAAGTAGGAAATGGATTGTGGAGGACTTTAGGTGTCAGGCCAGAGAGTTTTAATATCATTCTTCTGGGGGGGGGGGGCGGCTATGACTTCTATGATGTGTTGTTCTATCGAGATTAATAAAATGGCATAGATTAGAAGAAGGAGAGACTGAGGAGACTCAAAGTCCATTTAGGCAATTATTTTAATGGCCTTGGCATGAAGTGATGTAGAAGATATGGTATGAACGGGAGAGGCTTTGGGAAGGAAACTGCACAGGACCTGGTGACTAGTTAAAGTGGAGAGAGATCAAGATGAACCTCCGATTTCCAATGACAAACCAAGATGTGGGGAGGCAAAACTAGTCAGAGGCTAATTAAGATGCATTTATGGTCAGGCATGTTTAGGCAATGAAAGGACATTGGTAGAGGTGGATATTTGGGGCTGCAACTCTGGAAAGGAGAGATTTAGTCATTCCTAAAGGTGCAATAGTTACAGTGCTGAGGATAAATGAGATCTCCCAAGAGGTATGACGTCTTATTTTTCACTGACCCTCCAGCATCTGCTGTGGTCCACCCAGGACAGAGCCGGCCACTAGCAGCAGGGATTTTTCTTGAATAGAAAACAGAGTAGGGGTGCTTGGGTGGTGCAGTCAGTTAAGCATCTGACTCTTGATTTTGGCTCGGGTCATGACCCCAGGGTCCTAGGAACGAGTCCCTCCATGCTGAGTGTGGAGCCTGCTTAAGATACTCTCTCTCTCTCTGTCTCTCCCTCTGCCCCTCTCCCCTTCTCTCTCTCTCTCTCTCTCCCTCTCTCTCTCTTTCTCTCTGTCAAGTTAAAAAAAAAAAAGGAAAAGAAAATAGATTGAGGAAAGCAGAAGGCTTGGGACCAACTTTGAGCATCCCCGTCTCCTCTGTAGGGGCTGGCAGGAGGAAGTAACTCTGTAGAGGGGTTAGCCCACGAGGAGAAGCCCATGACGGGACTCTCACAGAGGCCACGCTGTTTTAAACAGGTTCATATACACATGTGAATTCAAGAGACACAGGTGCCTGGGCATCACCACATCATAAGGTTTGGTCACTAGGCAGCAAATGACTGCACTGGCTCTACTGGAATATTTGTCCCAGGGCTTTATTCATGGACTCAGTGAAGGGCCATGAACTTGTCTAGACTCTTATGAAATAGATTAACCTTCCCGGATGCTTCCCACCACTGGTTAGCCTCCGTGGCCTCTCCAAAAAGCCTCAGGTAGATCTTTCAAGGTTTCTAGAGGTAATTTTAGAGTTTCAGTACAGCCAACAGCTAGCCTGGGCACACAGTTGGAGAAAGTCTGCTCTTAAGGGCTCCAGAATGTGTCCTATAACTTTAAGAAGCCAAAATTTCCTGCTTCAGGAAATTGATTATCTTGTTAATTAATTCCTTTACAACTATGAAAATACTTGATGCCATTCTTTTAAGCATCACTGTAGGCCTACTTATTCCTGTTTTTATTTTTATTCTCTTCATTTGACAGTTAAGCCTTTTTTCTAGATGGGGTTTAAATTCTTCATTTTTTAAAAATTATATAATTCTAAAAAAAATTACATAACTCTGATTTGTTATTCATTTCCTCTGCATCCATAGAGTATACTGCAAGGATTTCATCAAGTTCAAACATCTAGTTAAGTTCACATTGTCTTTCCCCTGGTAGCTCATCTATAGCTTGTTTAAATGTCAAGCTCCAATCCTACTTCCTTGTTAAAATCTGCCTTGGAGCGTTGGAGCCTCATCTTCATCTTTTCCTTCTGTAACTCCTTCTGCACTTAATATATTCTCTATAATTAGTATCTTCCATTAGTAAGGGAGTATTATTCTCCAGTACTCTAATTGCATTTTTGAAATCAGCATTTTATCAGAATAGTAGAGAGTGCTGGTATATGTATAACACACATTTATTATACTAGTACAGAGCACTGCATATACATTTTCATACATCCTGAAATTTGCGCATGCTCACACACACACACGCACACGCACACACACACACATATACACGTATATATTGGCCCTCTAGTATAATACCACTTACATTATGATTGCTTAATAATGCACATAGGAAATACAAATAAGGTAGGAAAACGACTTGTGGTAAATAACTTGCATGGAACTTTATGAAAAAGAAGCATCGTATAGTTTGATGCATTTGGTTTATCAGTAAATGTTTCACTAGTAGATTAGGCAGCTCTTAACTTAATTTCTTTCAGATTCAAATTAACATTGCACAACTGTAGGATTTTATCAGGTAACATTTTGGCATATGCAATTTTATTTCAACAATTAGTGTAACTTCCTTAATATGTGGTTTGGACATAATGGGACTGAATAGTTCATTGTAGAATAATTCACTGCTTTATAAAATGGCACCACTTACTTAGGTTTTTAAAAAAATACACTTTCTGGGGCACCTGTGTGGCTCAGTTGGTTAGGCGTCTGACTTCTGCTCAGGTCATGAACTCACGGTCTGTGGGTTTGAGCCCTGTGTCAGGCTCTGTGCTCAGAGCTAACAGCCTGGACCCTGCTTCAGATTCTGTATCTCCTCTGTGTTCCTCCCCTGCTCGCACTCTTTCTCTCAAAAGTAAATAAAGAATAAACAAAATTTTCAAAAATACCCTTTCTGTCAGAAGTGGGATTTCTGCTAAAACATCTGTATTTTTTTTCCTCATTAGCAATGATGTGCATTTGCAAATGGGTATAATTTGCGACTTAAGGAAGGGAAGCTAATGAAATCAAATAGGTCCGATGATACGACTGGCTATCACATCAAAAAATGCAGTGAATGTTCAACGTAGATGACATTTTAAAATTATTTTGCCTATTTTTAAATTATTAACTGCATAAATATTTTCATCTTATATTGAAGTTTAGCTAAGATCAAGAAGACAAATGCAGACTCAGATTTTCAAGGTTTGCCATTATCAATGAACCTTGGGCTTGAAGGTACCTTAGCAATCCAGCTGAAAGTCCCTGACGCTAAAATGAGGAAGTGCAGTTCGGAAAATTAACTTGTGCAAGGTCATTTCAGTCATTTTCCTGTTTTCTACCATTTGATTCTCTGTTACAGCCTTAATGAGAAGGTAAAATAGGTCTTCGAGATACTTCCCCTTCATTCTGTTCTTCATCCTCAGTCGAAACCTCATGGCCAGAAAACTTAATGTTTGCCCCATTTACAGAGCGCTTTCCCCAGGCTCCCTCCTCTATTTCCAAACATCTCCAGACAGAACACGATTCTTTTGTGGTACCAAGGATAACTCATTTGACATTTTCAGAAGGAAATCCTGAAAGAGAACGTCTAGTCAAGGGACTAAATGCCTCATAATGGGAATTTTATTTTTATTTATTATAATTTGTTTAATTATATATATATTAATTAAATAACTTCATTTATTTTGAGAGAGACAGAGACAGCATGAGTAGAGAAGGGGCAGAGAGAGGAGACAGAGAATCCCAAGCAGGCTCTGTGCTGCCAACCTCGGGCCCTAGTTGGGGCCTGAACTCATGAAATCATTAGATCATGACCTGAGTTGAAACCAAGAGTCCGACACTTAACCAACTGAGCCACCCAGGAGCCCTTCGTAATGGAAATTTTACACATTACATAAAAGCGGTAGAAGAGCTGTTTTACTTTTATCTTTTGTATTTAGATTTCTGCATCCATTTCCTTTTTTAAAAAAAATTTAAAGTTTGTTTATTTATTTATTTTGAGAGAGAGAAGGAGAGAGAGTCCCAAGCAGGCTCCACACTGTCAGCACAAAACCCACCGTGGGGCTTGAACTCACAAACTGTGAGATCATGACCCGAGCCGAAGCCAAGAGTGAGACATTTAACCCACTGAGCCACCCAGGCGTCCCTCTACATCCATTTTCTATTCTACTTAAGTATGAGGTTGGCATAGGAGCACCTGGGTGGCTCAGTCAGTGAAGCCTCCAACTTCCTCTCAGGTCAAAATGTCGCGGTTCGTGAGTTCGAGCCCCACGTCAGGTTCTGGGCTGACAGCTCAGGGCCTGGAGCCTGCTGCAGATTCTGTGTCTCCCTCTCTCTCTCTGCCCCTTCCCTGCTCACTCTCTCTCTCAAAAATATAGAAACATTAAAAAAAATATGAGGTTAGTTTAGGCTGGCCCAGTCTCAACCTTCTGCTAAATTCTAATACCCTGTCAATGAGCATTACTACCGGGGTGTTTCATTGCCATGGAAAAGAGAGTACTCAGCCTGAACCAACCACTGTTCTTTTCATACCAGCTCTTCTGCTGAACTCAGTTCTTTCAATGATAACATTATTGCCTTGGTTACTAATGCCGGAAACTTGGAGTGATTTTTGAGTATCCCATTTCTCAAAACTCTGCATCTAAATAGTCACTTGTGTACATATCTGACTTCCTTCTCTAGATTATAAGCCTCTGGAAAAGAAAGTTGAATTCTTTTTTTAACCCCACGGCACTTAGCAGCATCTAATATGTAGTAGACAGTCAATAAATAGTCATGGCATGAATATTAATTATAATAAAAGGTATAGTTGCCATTATGTATAGGAGATGATTTAAAATCATCAGAAACAAGTAACTGAAGGAAGTCTTGCATGATGTTTAGTTTCTATTTGTTCTTTCCTGATCTCTAAGTACATTGTTATTCTGCTGTTCTTTTCATAACATCCAAGGCCTGCCTGGGCCTGTTTCAGAAAATAATGCTAGAGAGGGTTCAAAGCCTCATCAGCTACTGTGTTTCACCAGCTCGAAATGCAGTATTAACAGTATGTCGTCTGGGAAGGTGAAATAATCAAAGAATTGTTAAACGCTTGGCACCGCTTTAGTATTATAAATGCAAACACTAACTCTTTGAGAAGGAAAAAACTGAGGGCATGCTAACGCATGTGTTGCCTTCAGTTCCAATATAAATTTCATTTCAGCAATATGAGTAGTTGTCTTGATTTTCCATTTTATCACTTCTAACATAAATTTGAAAATACAACCTTTGCAAATCTCAGCAAAGCCTAGAAGAGAAGAAATGATGTGAAATTGTGGAAAGGATCTTTGTTAATCTTAAGGCACCGTGAAGCAGTGAAGAACATAAAATAAATGGGAAACGTCCTTAATAACTAGGAGCGATCTCTCGCAATGCACTTCCACCTGTGCTACGGATTAGACTCATTTGCGGAAGCTTTTAAAAGTCCTGATGTCCGGGTTGTATTCCATCCTCCTTAAATCAGAATGTCTGGGGGTGGGGGGAGTCGGGCATCAGTACATCAGTATTTTTAAAAGATATTCAGGTGATTCTAAAGTGCAGTTGAGTAAGAGGAATAAGAAATATGCATGGGAAGCTGAAATCAAGATGCTGTGAAAATGGAAGATCATTAAGGTCCTAGTCGCAACGTAATTTTATTTTTACATGTTCTGAGCATATAGCAGATAATTAAATGCTTAACAAATTGAATTGAACTAGACTTATTGAATCATGTCATTACTTGCAGGTGCTCAGCCATCATTTCCATAATCCTTATATTATCATTTCTCATACCTCCTAAGGATCAAAGATATTACACTAGCCAGTGCAGTTCTAGCTGTATTTCCAATAATAGTATCTATATTTCATCTCAGTTCATCACTGGTGAAAGCTTTATTACCACTAACAATGAAGTTTTTAGTCCAGCCAATAATTAATTCATTTCCAAAATTCCACTTAAAATTTTTTTAAATATTTATTTTTGAGAGAGAAAGAGACAGAATGTGAGTGGGGTGGGGGTTGGGCAGAGAGAGAGAGAGACACAGAATCTGAAGCAGGCTATAACCCTGAGCTGTCAGCACAGAGCCCAACGTGGGGCTCAAACTCATGAGCCATGAGATCATGACCTGAGCCAATGTCAGATGCTTAACCAACTGAGCCACCCAGGTGCCCCCCAAATTCCACTTTAGAGTCTATTTGCTTAAAACATCCCTGGTACAAACTGTCTCAGTTTGGGTTCCTTATAAACAGACTCTGTGATGGGGGGGCTCCATGCAGAAGGTTTCTTAGGGAGTCCTCTTGAGAGATACACCCACAAGGGAGTGAGAAAGGATGGACAGAGGCAGAGGCAGACCAGTGACGCACTTGCAGCTGAGGACTCAGCCTATTTTATGGGGAGCTCTGGAGATGGGACGGCTCTTCAGAATTGCAAGGGGGCCAGGTTTTCGTATCCCCACATTAGCTCGTCAATGGGTGCGGGTCACCCCTTGCAGAGGAGGGGAGGATATCCTTTCTGGGAGGTAGTTTCCAAGAGTAAGTTCTAGTGAGAGATGCAGCTATGAGCCATGGGCATCGGATAGCTCCGGCAGTTGGGGGGAGGGTGGTGTTGACCCTGAAGAGGGGCCCTGGTTGAAGGGCCTCGGTATTTGTTACAGTGTTCAAGAAGGCTTCTCTTTGGCCAAGGGGAGCTCTTCATGTAGCTCTTGTGGCTGTTGGCATGACCCACTAGCTTTGTGTAGCTTTCTTGCTTTCTGGTAAAATACTTTCTAGGCTCATCTAATAGATTTTCTGAACTCGAACTGGAATCAAACAGCACTCTTAGGTTTTTCTGTTTTGTTTTGTTTTTAGTGAGAAATGGTATTTAGAGACCACAAAATGACTGTTAGGATTGTTTGTTAATTCTAGATCTTTTGGTAGGACAGAGCTAACATACAAATTGGGGGGGGGATATTCTCAAGTGTATATTAATATTACCATTTCAAATGTAACATTATAGGATTTTTACTTTATTTCTTTGATTTTACACTTTTATCCCTTTTTGCTTACACTGGGAATCTTAGTTCATAACAACATTAGAGTATATGTTTATATGTCTGTATTCTATTCTTTTTCTCTCTATATAAAATTTCAAGAGTAATGCTAATACTACTGTAAACAGGCTACAGAATGACATTTAAAAATGTATATCCTTCCAGCTCTCTCTAGAATATATTCCAATGCATTCTAGAGTCCCTTGGATTTTGTCAAAGCACTCTGCTTGATCTTTATGCTGTTTCGCTTGTTAATTTTTTACTTGTAACAGGACATATTCTTGTCAAATTTACAAATAGCAGGTAGTCAAAATGATGAGAGAATTTATTGAATGACAAAATTAGGGTCACAAATAATTTCGATTTCTTATAGTGATGGTCTAAATTTAACACAATGAAACATGAGGGGTAAAACTGAAATACGCAGTTGTCATTTAATCCATAAAGCATGAGGAAAGACTTTTTACAAAATTTTTTATCGTTTGTTTATTTTTGAGAGACACAGAGAGAGCATGAGTGGGGGAGGGCCAGAGAAAGAGGGAAACACAGAATCTGAAGCAGGCTCCAGGGTTTGAGCTGTCAGCACAGAACCCAATGCGGGGCTTGAACCCAAGAATCACGAGATTATGACTTGACCTGAAGTCAGACGCTCAAGCGACTGAGCCACACAGGTGCCCCTATTTTATATTTTTAACCTTTAATTTTTAGAGACAGAGACAGAGTGTGAGCAAGGGCGGGGCAGAGAGAGAGGGAGACACAGAATCAGAAGCACCTCCAGGCTCTGAGCTGTCAACACAGAGCCCCGTGTGGGGGCTCGAACTCATGAACCACGAGATCATGACCTGAGCCAAAGTTGGATGCTTAACTGACTGACCCACCCAGGCGCCTCAGGAAAGACTTCTAATAAAATATAAACCTATTATTTACTAGTAAGAAAGACTGCCACTTTTTGAGCACTATATGCCTGGCACCTCTGCTTGATATTTCATGTAATTTTATATTTTAATCTTGACAAGAACCTCATAAGGCAATAGTAGCAGTAGGAATATCTACCATTTACAGAGCATATACTGAGAACTTGGTGCTCTTCGAGGCCTTTTATACTTAATTCTCATAACAATCTATAAAGTGTTCCAGATCTGGAAGCCTCATTCCAAATCCTTAGGTACCCGTTTTACCCCTTTTTCACAGATGAGAGTTTGAAGGTGAGAGAGATCAAGAAACTTCCCTAAATTTCTGGCTAAAGAAGGACTGGAATTCAATCAGATCATGCTTGATGTTATAGTTGATTTCTTTTTTTATGTTTATTTTATTTTTTAACACTTATTTATTTTTGAGAGAGCAGGAGCAGGGGAGGGGCAGAGAGAGGAGACACAGAAACCAAAGCAGGCTCCAGGCTCTGAGCTGTCAGTGCAAAGCCTGATGCTGGGCTTGAACTCATGAACCGTGAGATTATGACTTGAGGCGAAGTCGAACACTCAACTGACTGAGCCACCCAGGTGCCCCTAATGTTTATTTTTGAGAGGGGGAGAGAGAGAGAGAGAAGACAGAGGTCTAAAGTGGGCTCTGTGCTACAGCAGAGAGCCCCCAGCGGGGCTCTAACCCATGAACCTGAGCCAAAGTCAGACACTTAACTCAGTGAGCACCTAGGCGCCCCTAATTTCTTGACTGGTTTGCCTTCCTGTAACAACTGCTAGGCAGGCCCTGGACAAGGTGCTTTCATGTATTAACAACCTTGTTAACCTCAGGGTGGGGGGTGGGGGGTGGGGGGGGCGTCACTCTTACCCTTTCATTTTGTAGATCAAAAACTGAAAGTTCAGGAGGTAAGCACGTTCCTCAGGTTACCCAGACAGTGAGTCGTAAGTTGCAACTCACACCCAGGTCTAACTCCAAAGCCCTTATTCTTAAACATTATGCTATGCAGGAAGGGAAAGATGTAAAAACAAAAAACAAAAAAACAAAAAGCAAAAAAACAGCATTAGTGAAAAAGACTACTTTCAAGTTCAATGTGAGGCAGTGGTGGGATCTCGCTGCCAATAAGGTGAATGCCACCTGAGGCTGCATTCTAGAAATACAGTATTCATAGTAAGGCAGGAGACGGTCCCACTGTAACCTGTGATGGCAGAGCTTACCTGGGCCATTGTGCGTCATTCCGGGCTCTGCACTTTAAATGAGCACCACTGACATGCCTGAAACTCACTCATCCACAGGTGAGTGCTGAGCATGAAGTGTCTGAGTAACGTGTCTATAGGAAGAACTGTTAAAAAGTTGAGGATAGCCCTGCCAAAGAGAAGATTCCAGAGAGATCGCATAGCTAGTGTTTGAAGTGCCTTCATGTGGTGGAGGGTTAGATCCAGTCTATGGTTCCAAAGGGAGCGAAGGCTTCCCTTAGGAGAAATTGGGTCCTCAAAGGGAGGAGGCACTGTGTGGTATTTGCAGGTTTTAGAAATGAAAAGGGTTTCCTTGTAAGAGAATGAAATCCTTGTTACTGATGAAGAGCCTGAATGACCACCTACTGTGGGTTTAAAGACTTCTAAGTCAGGTTGCAGTGGTCCTTAAATTTTGGTGGGTATAAGAATCACCTGAAAGAGTTTGTGAACTACTTATTCTCAGAGCTCACCTATAGAAGTATCAATTCAGGAGATCTGGGAAACAGTCCACAAATCTGCATTTTTAACAAGCAGCCTCGTGGATCCAAATGAGGTGGTCAGTGAACTATCCTTTGAGAATGAGGGAGAATGGCTAAACTCCAAGATCTCTTCCACTTATTTTACAAATCAACATTTTAGTAAAAAAATGAGCACAGGGGCACCTGAATGGCTCAGCCGATTAAGCGTCTGACTTCGGCTCAGGTCATGACCTCAAGGTTTGTGGGTTCGAGTCCCATGTCGGGCTCTGTGCTGACAGCTAGCTCAGAGCCTGGAGCCTGCTTCAGATTATGTGTCTCCCTCTCTCTCTGACCCTCCTCTGCTCATGCTGTCTCTCTCTCTCTCTCTCTCAGAAATAAATAAAACATTAAAAAAAATTTTTTTTAATGAGCACAGTCAACATAATGATTGTTCAGAGAAAATTGTCTTACTTTTGAGAAAAGTTCCAAGACAAAATTCATTAATATGTTGACAGTTAAAGTTAGAGACAAAATTATTGGAATGCAGGATGTTAGGATATGGAAGGGGAAGGCTTGATTCTCAATGTGTGTCATAAGAGATAAGATTTTAATAGCAAAATAGAAGAGACAAATAGAGGTGGAAAATCTATGACCATTTTAAAAAACTCACTCTCCACACATACCAGGGAGCAAACTGAGGGGGACTTGGAAGAAGCTATCTAATTACCCTAAAGGAAAGCACCTGTGTAAGGTAAAACAGCCATTAGGCTTGCGACCCAGGCTTATATAAACTTCAGCCTAAAACTAACAAAACAGGTGTGGGGGAGAATGTCTTCTAACTCTGGCCCACTTTGTTGTTGTTGTTGTTGGGCCTAAAGCACTTTTCCTGGCAAGTATAATGTATGTTTGATTAACCTTAACTTTTACTTGAAGCATGTAACCTGAGAGCCACATTTAGAACTATTATATCCTGAAATGTTTCACTCTTTGTAAATATGTTTTTAAAAAGCAGTGCTTGGGTGTAATTTACTGTCCTGTATCAGGACTTTTTTTTTTTTTTAACTTAAGTTATATACTGGTGTTTCATTTGTTTCTTAAGTATATTAAAGTTTTAAAGAGAGGTTTTTTTTTTTTTAAATATTAAAACCTGGCTAAGTGAGGAGTTGGTGTTCATGGCTGTTTTGGTAATTGATACCAGTGACATGCTTATTTTGTTCACAAAGGACCGGCAAATGATTTCTAAGTTTAAGGTATATAAAACTTCCAAATGGCAATTACATGTTGATTTTAAGTGTGACCTAGTTTCTAGTTAATTGATTCTCGCTTCCTTCGAACGGTTGCAGACCTCCTCCCCTCTCTTGAATCATGAGAGATGAAATTGCAACAGCCGTCTTCTTTGTCACAAGATTGGTGAAAAAACATGATCAACTGAGCAAACAGCAAATAGAAGACTTTGCAGAAAAGCTGATGACAATCATGTTTGAAACCTACAGAAGTCACTGGCACACTGACTGCCCTTCTAAAGGGCAAGCCTTCAGGTGAGAGCTGGCATCTATGCTGACCAAGGGAAGTAATGAGCGAGCGATGACCATTGGCAGGCTCTGAGTAACAGAAGCTTTCTGGGTTTGGAAGAGATGCAGCAGGTGGCAGTGCAGAGTGGAAAACTATACAGTTTAAATACCGTTAAAAAACTATAGTGCAAACCCCCTTCTGTGAGGTGGATTAAACAGTCTCAAACTTGTGTTTACCACGAAAGATCTGCAGATGACATTTGGCAAAACTAATTGTGTGATTTAGTGACGTAGCCCACATAGTGAGCAGCTACTGTTGATGGTTCTATTCAGAAAACTGTGGAGGGACAGTGTGGGGGTCAGTGGGTGAGGCGGGAGCTGATGTATTGGAGCAGTTGGCCCATCACATGATTCTCTACTAAGGCGCCTGTCACCACGTCTTTGTTTCCCTTTCCTTCCTTTTTAAAGGTGTATCAGGATAAATAATAGTCAGGACAAAGATCCCATTCTAGAAAGGGCTTGTGCTGAAAGTAATGTGGATTTCTCTCACCTGGGACTTCCAAAGGAGATGACCATATGGGTAGATCCCTTTGAAGTGTGCTGTAGGTAAGTAATCCCATTGCAGGTGGTAAGCTCTGGGATCCCTGGAATCTTGGGTTATAGTCAGTTCTGTGCACCTTTGTGAGAGATGATCCACTACAGCGCTGCATCAGCGGCGAGGGCACTGGCTGGCTAAGGTTTCAGATGCAGACTTCATTAGCACAGACTTCCGGGGGAAGCACAAAGACTTTACACAGTGCAGTCAGACCTTGGATTGCAAGTAACTTGTTCTGCGAGTGTTCAGCAAGACGAGCAAACATTCCCAATAAATTTTAATCTGATAAACAAGCGATGTCTTGCAATACGAGTAGTACATGAGGCCAAATGTCACATGATCACAACTGAGCCAATGGGTTTTGAAATTCACTTTGCTGTACGAGTGCTTTGGATTACAAGCATGTTTCCAGAACGAATTATGCTGGCAAACTAAGGTTTTACTGTTTTTGAAATCTGACTTCAATCACTGCACCTTACTGCCAACCTGTAGATTGTAAGGTCAAAGTATTACGGGTAGCATCAAGAGGGGAGAGGAATTGAAATTCAGTCCATTAGTTGAATCAAAAGGGACTAGTTTTTATGTTTGCCTGAGAAATTCACCAAGCTAGCCCTTACAGAATACCCACACTGACCACGCTCTGTGGAAGCTGAAGGTCACAATGTCTTTAAGTTTGCTTTGCCTTCAAGCCATTTCAATTTGTTTCTTAAAATAACTTTTTGCAGATTGGTTGAGCAGTCTGTAGAAAAGGCTAGAGATTAAAAAAAAAAAACTTGTGGAATTTTGAATGCTTAATACTTAAATTTTCTTTTCCTACTTAGGTACGGTGAGAAAAATCATCCATTTACAATTGCTTCTTTTAAAGGCAGATGGGAGGAATGGGAGCTTTCCCAACAGGTCAGCTGTGCTGTTAATCGAGCTACATTAGACTACGCCTCTGGCATTTCCTCTGATGAAGAAAGTTGTAACAAAGAACCTCAGATCATTCCTAAAGTTAGCAATCCAAAGAGTATTTATCAGGTAGAGTGCGGTCCAGTTCTCTATGCTTTTTTTTTTTTTTTTTTTTGGTCCTAATTCTAAAAAGAATTTGTTCACTGAAAGAAAAGAAATGAATGGAAAACAGAAAAAACAAAACTGTAAAGATGAAAATCACATTACTGACTTTCTGGGAAATTTGTTTTCTTGTGTAATTTCTTTACTTGGCAGAGTGCTTAGGAGCTATGCAATCTTCTGTACGACTGTTTCGCCGTGTATTATTTGAACATAAGTTTCCTTTAGTCCAAATTCCTTCATGGTTAAATATTAAAAATTAGTGAACTTTCTTACTAGTAGAAAATAACATATTAGTAGGGAATTTGTAATATTAAGAAATGGTCAAAGTTCTGTAATCTCAACATGTAAAACAGTTTTTCTTAAAAAATATCTAATATATAGTATGTGTAAATATATATAAATATATCTAATATGTGTTTAACCACAACCCATAGAAAGATAAGCATATTTATATGTTGGAAATAGGTTTAAATAAATAATACTTACCCTCACTTGGCATAATGCCCCCAATATTTTCTACGAAGTTGATTTCAACCACCTAAATTGATTTCATGACTCACAAATGGTGGCAATCCACAATTTGAAAAACATTAGACAGACTGTCTATCGATACTGTCTATACTTGTTATGTTTTCTGAAATTAATCACTTAGGTTGTAATGTTAAAACAATTTAAATAACATCTTAGTATTTACTTTTTCCCTTGTAACTTACTTAACCAATTTATTACTGGCAGTCATCTAGATTATTTCCACATTGTTAGGATGTTAAAAAAAAAAAAGCTGTTGTAGAGATAACTGAACTTTAAGTTAGTCTGGAGATTTGATTCTCAGACATGGAATTACTGGGTCATATGGGCATTTTACTGGTGTGAATATGTGGCCAAAGTACCATCTAGAGTTTATTTGTAGTCTAACCAGCTCTATGTGATGAAAGTCTGTTATTCTCATTTAAAAATAATTTACTAAAGATGCTATCTGTTCTAGACACTATTAATTTAAGTAACATTAAAAAACAAATCTCCATGTGCCCAAATGTTTTGGGTACTTGCTGTCTTATGAATTTTCTCTTTACCTATTTACATCATTTGAGGTCTTAATGTATTATTACAGGCTCTTCAAAGGTTAGAAATAATTGAACCCCTTTTCATATTATTGGCAAATATTTTTCTATAGCTTGTTTAGTGTCTGACCTATACAGTTTATTGTATAGTTCTATATGTATAAAAGTTTAAAATCATACAAGGAAATATGAAATATGTGCCCTTAATTCTGTTCTTATGCTTAGAAAGATTTCCTTCCGTTTAGGGATCAGACCAATAGTCAGATATATACTTTGCAGAGCAGTGTCCTTTGAGAATGTGATCTGCAAAACATCCATATTGGTTATTTGGGATGTTGAAAATGGATATTTCTAGGCCTTAGCCCTAGAGATCATGATTAGACAGTTTTGGGTTAAGCCAGTGACGGAGGGTGGGGTAGAGGAAAACCCAAGAATATACACAAATTTGAAGATGTGTTTTTAAGTATTTTAGTTGTATTAAAGATTTAATTTTCTTAAAAGATAAGACCTGACTTTATAACCCTTCCCACTGGATTATCTGCTGTGTTTTCTATTCATTTGAACTCTGCTTTCTAAAGGCTTACCTTCTGAGTCATGGGTTTGTACTTAGTACTGGTCTGGCTTAGTACTTAGTACTTAGGTCTGGCTTATTAATTTAGAGATGATCTTCATACCTACTTTTATACTTTTTTCAGGTTGAAAACTTGAAACAGCCCTTTCAATCTTGGTTCCATGTCTCCCGCAAAAAGAATATGGCAGATGGCCGTACGGGCCTCCTGGGAAATGCTTATGTGCTGCATAAATCCCGTAAGCGTCAGAGGCCTGCTGCTATGCACCGGGTGGACAGGTACCACTGGGTCAATACGAACCGATAATGCAGTGGCTGGGCCCTGGTGGGCTGGAGCTCCGAGGAGCAGCTTCGTTTCCTTGATAACAAAAGGGAGTCTAAGGTTGAGAGGCCCACGAAACAAAAAATAACCGCATCAGAGACTAGAGTGGCAGAATGGCGAATCCTCTTGTGCAGACCATGACTGTGTTCTTAGCTATACTTTTAACTCTGAATTTTGTGAAGTTTTATGTAACACTAATGAATGTACTCAGTAAGGTAATGGAATGAAGATATTGACCTGTGATAAGATTCAATGAATTATGAAAAGTAACAGTTTAAATAAACGTACTATGTTTTTAATAACTTTCTACTTCAGTGTGTGTGTGTGTGTGCGCGCGCGCGCGCACGTGAAAGCTTTGCAAGTGTGTGTTTCTTCATTAGCCATGAAAACAAATAGACCTTCACCTCGGGAAGTGTGATCCTCATGATGCAGTCTCCTGGTTCCATTTTGTTGCCTGCCATCACTGCTCTATTTCACAAGGCCATTGGGAATTTGTTTTAAAATTACTCTTTAAGATACAAAACTCTCTTGCTTGTGTGTCTTATAAAAATTTTGATCTATTTCTAAAACTCTTAATAGATTTACTTAGAACTTTTATAACAGTGACACCTGGTCATTACAAGGATTCAAGCTAATTAAAATAAACTTAAAATTCAAGCTATGCAAACACACACACACAAACACACATGAAAAAAATCCCTACCATCCAGCCAGAAACTACCAATATTAACATTAAATGGTGACCATTTTCCCAGTCATCCTATATACGTATACAGATAGAAGAACTGATGCACAATTTAATAGAACCATGCTATAGGAGCTACTTAATTTTTAGGAGCTATTTTAATTTTTAATTTTAGTTATCTTAGCAAAATGGAGAAACAAAGTGAAATATTCATAAATGTTTCTACCACAAAGTGTTTTTTATTTTCCAAAGGTTTTCTCTGAAGTTAAAAAAGAAAAAAATGGGGGAGTAAAAGACAATACCAGGGGGTTGGAATCCTCTTTAAAACTTTTACAATTTTATACAGTATTATTTGTTGCTATGCAAGCTGTAGAAAGCATTGATTTTTTTTTTTCCTGAAGGACAAGTTGGAAGAGTATTAAAATCTTAGTTTATGCCTTTTTTCTCTTATAACGCCATAAACCTGACAGGGAACTGTTTTGGGCACTATAGCATGGAGAAATCTGAGACCAGTTTGATTTCCCCAACTCCCCACCACTCACATCAACATCTTCGGTGACCTCCTTTGACTGCCCGTCTGAAAACCTTTTCCTCTATCTTGGAAATCTATGTCCACGAGTCCATCAGTCCTTCTACATCAGTTTTTCCCAGAATATTGTGTCCCTTTCTCATCTGAAGATGTCACTTTTCTGGAGCAATCTTCTACAATAGTAATACTTCCCTTGTCCATCCATTTCAGGGATACTACCTCTCCCGATGCTGGAACATTACTCTTTGTCATAACTATGTATCTGATTGCTTTAATATCTTTTTTTCCTTTTTAAAACCATGATTGTCTTAAGTCTTCCTTGTGCCAGTTGATTCTTAGTCTTGTCTGGTCTTCCTTATATCTGCCTATTAGTTCCATAGCAACGTTATTTCAGATTTCAATTAGTTGACTTACTCTGCAGGAGTTATTCACATGTATAGTTTGACTGGAAAATGAAAGAAAACCATATAAAATAGTTACTATATGTCAGGGAGCCTGGGGGGCTCAGTCGGTTAAGCGTCCAATTTCGGCTCAGGTCATGATCTCACGGTTCGTGGGTTTGAGCCCCACGTCTGACTGCCAGTTCAGAGCCTGGAGTCTGTTTCAGAGTCTGTGTCTCCCTCTCTCTCTGACCCTCCCATGCTCATGCTGTCTCTCTCTCTCTCAGAAATAAATAAAAAACATTTAAAAAATAGTTATTATATGTAAAACAACCTAATACTTAGGAAGAATGGGTTTCTAAGAAACTTCACACAGAAGATTTTATTAAAAAAGCATCTCTTGAAGTGTGTGAGGCTTTTTTTTTAAATGTTTGTTTATTTTTGAGAGAGAGAGCATGAGCAGGGGAGGGGCAGAGAGAGAGGGACACAGAATCTGAAGCAGGCTCCAGGATCTGAGGTGTCAGCACAGAGCCTGATGCAGGGCTCAGACTCACAAACCGAGATAATGACTTGAGCTGAAGTTGGATGCTTAACCAACTGAGTGACCCAGGTACCCCAAGGTTGTTTGTTTGTTTTTTAACTTCCTCAGGCCAACAGAGATGATAAATCTGTGGCATGTGTGCGTGTGTGTGTGTGTGTGTGTGTGTGTAACAACTTCTGCACCCTATGCCATGATGGCCATTGCTAAATAATCAGAATATTCTTATCTGGGCGCAGAGATGGCCTCAAAATTCTGGGCATAAGTACTAGAGACAGCTGTTAAAATGAACTGTTTCAAGTTGTTACTCAAGAAGAAATCAATTCCGTCATCATTTAGGATTGGACGAGAGGGAGACATCCGTGAGCTTTAGAACCCTGTGTAATTATTTAAAGCCTCCCATGTGGCCCTGAAGCAAAGGTATAAGGGAACATCAAATAATCTCTATATATTTTGATTAAAATTGGTGAATATAGTTGAAAAGTCCCCATATAAACGAATGCTGTTTCTATTAGTATATAAGTACAATAACCAGATTAGATCTTCCTAATCTGCATTTTGAAATTTTCTGAGTATATACCACTTTTTTTTTAATTAAACTTTTTGAGAGGACTATAGTTCACATGCTATCAAGAATTAGAGAGGTCCTATGTGCCTTTTTCCTAGTTTTCACCAATGATAACATTTTACAAAACTGTAACATTATAAGCAGATACGGACACTGATGCAGTTGGGATACAGAACATTCCCAGGGTTGCCTTATCAGCGCTGCGCACACCTCCCCCCACTCTCAGCCCTTCCTAATTTGCCTGGCCACCACTAAGCTGTTCCCCGTTTCTGTAATTTGTCATCTCCAGAATGTTATAAATGGAATCATACCGTAGGTAGCCTTTTGGGACTGGCTTTCTTCACTACGCCTCGTTCTCTAGAGGTTCATCCAGATTGTTGCATGAAGCAGTTGTTCGTTCCTCACTATTGGTGACTAGTATTCCACGGCATAGATATACCACAATGTATTTAACCATTTTCATGTTGAACAATGACAACTGGGTTGTTTCTGGTCTGGGAGATTATGACTAAAACTGCTATAAACATTAATATACATAATGTGTTAGAATAAATTTTTATTTCTCTGGGATAAATGCCTGAGAGAATAATTGCTGGGTTGCATGGTAGTTGTGTTGTGTTTTTTTCAAGAAACTGCCAAGCTGTTTTCCAGAATGACTGTACATCTTTTATTCCCATCAGCAATGCATGGGTGATCTCCTTTCTCCATGTGGGTGCCAGGCTTGGGGGTTCTGGACTCAGAGCTCTTTTCTTTCAGCACTAAAAAAATGTGCCTCTTCCTCCAGGCTTCTGTGGTTTCTAATGAGAAATCTGCTGTGATTCACAGTTTTTCCTCTATAGCTGTGTTTTCTTTTAAATTTTTAAATTTTTATTTTTTTCTGGCTGCTTTCAAGCCTTTTTCTTTGCTTGTAGTTTTTGGAAGCTTCATTATGATGTGTCTTAGGGTGGATTTTTAAAAAAAATTATTTATCCTGCTTGGGATTCATTGACCTCCTTGAATATGTAAATTTGCTTCTTTCCACATTTGGGGAGTCTTCGGCCTTATTTGAGTACTTTTACAACCTGCCCCCTTTCTCTTCTCCTTCTGAAAGTTTGATATCTTGAGTGCTAGGTCATTTGTTACAGTATCATAGGCTCCTACAGCTATTCATTTGTCCTGGATTTTCCCTGTCTGCTGTTTAGATTTGGCAATTTTTTCATTCTGTCTAAAAAGCCACTGACTTTCTCCATTTCCTCTATTTTACTGTTGAGCCCAGCTGGTGAGCTTTTTATTTTGATTTTTGTATTTTTCAGTTCTAAAATTTTCATTTGATTCTTTTTTTGTCTTCTGTTTCTTTACTCTGACTTTGTGGTTTTTTTGCTCAGATTTTGTTTTTCATTTGTTTCAAGCACGTTCATAATTGTTTGTTGAAGCATTTTTATGATGGCTTTAAAAAACTTTATGATATGTTTATTTTTGAGAGAGAAACAGAGCTCAAGAGGGGGAGGGGCAGAGAGAGAGAAGCAGACACAGAATCCGAAGCAGGCTCCAGGCTCTGAGCTGTCAGCACAGAGCCCAATGTGGGACTCAAACTCATGAAGTGCAAGGTCATGACCTGAACCGAAGTCAGACACTTAACCAATTGAGCCACCAGGTGCCCCTGTGATGGCTTCTTTAAATTTTTTCCTAGAATCCTAATATCTGTGTCATCTTGGTGCTGGCATCTGTTTATGGTCTTTTTTCAACTTGGTTTTTTTAATCTAGCTGGTTCTTACTATGATAAATGGTTTTTGCCTGAAACCTGTACATTTTATCACATCAGATGACTTGGGACCTTATATAAACTTTGTTTCAGCTGAGTTCCTTTGACATCATTCCAGTGGTAGGGGTGGCGGTGGTGATGGAAGGGAGCAGGGGGTGCTGCCTTGTGTCTGCCTGGGGGGGGGCTCAAAGTCCAGGTTCCCCAATTGCTCCCCACTGCTACCTAAGGATGGGGTTCCTTGTACCTGCTAGGCACGTGTGGGAGTTCAAGCTCCTCATGGGGTCTGCAGGAACGCTTTGCTGGGGGTGGCCTCCTTACCCATGGGCAGCGGTGAACGTCCTGACTCTCCAATTGACCTTTGCTGATACCACTCGAGCAGGTAGGTGGTGGCGAGGGGACTCCACACACCAGATGCTGGTAGATTCCAGATTCCCTGGGTGGTTTTCCTGACACTGTAGGGTGGAGGGGGGTTGTTACTGTCTTGCAGGGATGAAAAGATGAAGATTCCTAGCTCTCTGCATGGTGTGCTCTGAAAACACCCCAGAAGGAGGTTGGGGTGCCTCATTACAGCCTGGCAAGGGTGGGATTTTAGATTTCTTTTTTAAAAAAACTGTTGTATTTTTGAGAGAGAGTGAGCAAGAGAGAGAACATGAGCCAGAGAGGGAGCAGAGAGGGAGGGGGACAGAGGATCTAAAGTGGTCCTTCGCTGATAAGAGAGAGCCTGGGGGCGGGGTGTGCGTGGGACTTGAACCCACTGAGCCACCCAGGCAGCCCGGGGAGTTTAGATTTCTTACTCAACTTTTGCTGATGTGGATGGAGCCAGGTTTTCCTTTTGATGTCTGCTTAGAGTGAAGGAGTTACTGTCTAAAAGTTTTCTGTCCTGCCTGGTGCCCTTTCCTTAGTCGTCTGGTTAGAGAGAGCAGGCTTTGAGGGAGCTTTTTGGTCTGTGCCCATTGGTGTTCATGGATGGCTGGGTTTTTCATATTCGAGTCTGGAATACACGAGGGGAAAAGAGAAGCTGGAATTTACTACCATATCCTGCCTCGGGTTTTGAGGTCCTTGGCTGGTCTATTTTCTTCTCTATACCTTCCAGAATCTTCTTGTTTTTATACATAATATCCAAGGATTTTAGGTGTACTTGGGACTTCCGTTTTCCTGGAAGCAGAAGTCTGTGTACCACTTTTGAAATAAATAATTCTTAGAACAATTAAGCATTAGATTTTTTGAAAAGGGGTCTTTTTGTTAATAGTTGGTAACATATGGCTTCTGCATTTATTGAGGTTTTCTTATCCTTCTGGTCTGTGTATGTGTTTGTATACAAATTATACCTTGAAGATAATCAGAATCTGGAAACATTTAAAAGAAACAGTGCACATACTGCAGCAGAAAAGAGATCATGATCCCTGCCATGTAATCTGTGGCATTTCCATTAAAAAGCAGGCACTTACCAAAAGCTGGCAGCTGTTAGTGTATTAATAATGGAATCAGATGGAAGGCCTGAGAAGTCAGCCAGGAAGTTAATAGGATCATGTTCTGGCTGGTGCCCCACTCAGCCAAGAATGAGCAATATAGAGGAAAAATCTTTAATTTCTGCATGACTGTTTCTTTGTCACCTGTCTTAGAGGCCCTGGGCCCTTGGCCTAACTACACATAGCCTTATGTGTCTGGCTTAATTCATCTTCACTCTGCTTTTTGGGAAATGCATTTCGTAATTTATGTGAAGAGCTAAATAAAGTTCTTGAGGACATGCATCCAATATTTATCATATCAAAGTAAGATTTACCTTCTCAATGTACTGGAGGAGTCTTTAATCTTATGAAACTACTTGGACTTGGTGGGGGTGCTTTGTTTATGAATTGCCAGTTCATGGAAGAGACAGGAGAATGGTTCCCTCACAGTCCAATCTTACGGCACTACATTTTACTGGTATTTGTGCTACAAGGGCAGTAGACAATTTTAATTGAGCTGGTAATGAATGAAGCAGATTGAAGGCTGACAAATTTGGTACTTACTTTGCCTGATGGCTAATGCTTTAAACTGAATGAGTATTTGAGATGACTGAGTGACCAGCTGCTAGCAGCTTAGAAAGAAGGACTCACTGTCTGCATAAGATGGCAGACATATAGGAGTTGGGTGCAGTGAATTGACTCTGAGATGCTCTCCGTATGGCTGTATTTAAAACTCTGTGTTAGGGGTGCCTGGGTGGCTCAGTATGTTGAGTGCCAGACTTCAGCTCAGGTCACGATCTCACAGTTTGTGGGTTCGAGGCCCATGTTGGGCTCTGTGCTGACAGCTTAGAGCCTGGAGCCTGCTTTGAATTATTTGTCTCCCTCTCTCTCTGCCCCTTCCCTACTCATGCTCTGCTGGTCTCTCTCAAAAATAAATAAACATAAACATTTAAAAAAGAAAAACCTTTTTGTTAAGCCTTAATCATACATCTTTTTTAAATTTTTAAAATCTTTAATTTTATTTTTTAAATGTTTATTTATTTTTGAGAGAGAGTGGGAGAGAAGCAGAGAGAGAGGGAGAGAAAGAATCCCAAGAAGACTTTGCACTGTCCGTGCAGAGCCCAGTGGGGGTCTCAAACTCATGAACCATGAGATCATGACCTGAGCCGAAGTCAAGAGTTGGACACTTAACCAACTGAGTCACCCAGCTGCCCTGTGTTAAATTTTCTTGACTAGCTTTCTATTTTGTTACTTTGCTTGAAAGACTCAATAACAATTGTTACATTAAAAAAAAAAAATCCCTTGCTACTCATCTTGGAGTACAATAAAGAGAATTATCCATGTGAGGAGCAGCTTGAATTGCTGTCATTGGATCTGTCTTCTGAGCTGGCTTTTGGTATGAAGTTTGTGTTTGAAAAAGAATTGTTGACTTACACTGAATTCATGGGACAGTTGTGTCTCTCCTGATTAGCACTTGAACTTCAGTTTCAGATGACTGCTTAGCTGAGATGTTCCAACCAGAGCCTTCAAAGTGAATTCTGTGCAGGCCACATGGCCTGTATCTTATCACCAGATCTCCAAATTCTCATTCCAGATCACCAAATATTGTGCAAATATACCTAACTATTTTGTATGACTCAGTAGTCACAAAAATTTAGACAATTTTAGGCTGATAAGTTAGTCACCCTCATATATACAAATATACAAATTGACGTCTCTAGAAAGAGGGTCAGTCAGTATCTTTAAATAATGAATACTTTAACAAGACATGCGGTCTAATGATTTTTTGGTCACATTGTAAATGTCAGCATGTTATCCTATGTTCAAATATTAACATCTATTATGTTATATATCCACCCAAGAGTATGTGATTTACACATGAAAGTTATAATTATTTAAAAAAATTCTCTTATCAACTTTATCAGATATTATATTTACATATTTAACATGTTTTAAACGTGCAGACTGAAACGTTCTCACCATTTTCTTTCTAGATCTAAAAATACAACAGAAAAAGAAACACCTGTAGTTATTTTTATGAAAATACAGTCCACAGAATAAAGAATTCCTAAAAATCAGTTAAACAGGAATCCAATGAAAAATGGGCAAAATACTTGAATAGTCACTTCTCAAGAGAAGATACTCACATGGTGTATAAACATAGGAACGGTGCTCAGTTTTAATGGCCATCAGAAAAATGCAAATTAAAACCACACACCACATGCATGGGTGGCTCAGTCAGTTGACCATCTGATTCTTGATTTCAGGTCAGGTCATGATCCCAGAGTCATGGGGTCAAGCCCTATGCTGGGCTCTGCGCTGAGTGTGGAGCCTCCTTAGGATTCTCTCGCATTCCCCCTCTGTTCCTCTCCCTGATGTGTGCACTCTCTTTCTCTCTAAAAACAAATCAAAAACAAAAACACCACATACCCAGAAGAATGCAAGAATGCGTAAAATAAAAAAGATGGAAAATAAGTGCCAATAAAAAAGGAGGACACCTGGAACTTTTATCCACTTCCGTTGGCAGTATATATTTATTTTTTTTTAAAATTTTTTTAATGTTTTTTATTTATTTCTAGGAGAGAGAGAGAGAGAGAGAGAGACAGTGTGAGCAGGGGAGGATCAGAGAGAGAGGGAGTCACAGACTCCGAAACAGGCTCCAGGCTCCGAGCTGGCAGTTAGCACAGGGCCCGATGCGGGGCCCGAACTCAGGAACTGCGAGATCATGACCTAAGCGAAAGTCGGACGCTTAACCGACTAAGCCACCCAGGTGCCCCCGTTGGCAGTATATATTTAGACAATCACTTTGGACATCCAGTTGGAAGTTTCTATTAAAGTCAAACATATTCACACCCCAAGACCTAGAATTTCTAGTTCTAAGTAATACATGACACGGTATAGTCACATGTAGTCACCAAAAGGTACACAAGACTATTTGTAATAACCCCAAGCTGGAAAATACCTACAGGCACATTAGTATTGGAAAGACTAAATTTTGATATATCCACACAATGGGATGTTTTAGCGCAAAGAGAATCAACAAACTACAGCTACAGGCAACAATACGGATAAACCTCACAAACATGATGTTGAGCAAAAGTAATTCATATTTTATGATTCCATTTACGTGAAGTTCACGAATAAGCCAAAACAGTTTATGAGGTCAGGATAGTAGCTACTCTTGGGGGGCAGGTGACTGGACAGAAGGGACATGGGGAGCACTTCTGAGAAACTACTGATGTTCTCTTTCTTGATGTGGATGCTGGTTATATGGAAATGTTCCCTTTGGACAATTCAAGAGGAGTGGATTTATGATAATATGCACTTTTAAAAGCTGTGTTATATTTTAATGTAGTTTTAAATGTAGTTTTCACCCCAGACACAGGTGATAACTTTAAATAAAGTGGATTGGAGCCCAGGGCTGGAGTCAGTGTTCAGTTATTTTTCCAGCTTGCTAGTTTCTGATCTTGATCTTGACATACAAGGTCACTATGCATGAAAAAATGAAGATCCTTGGGGGTTTTCTCTCTGCTAATTATCCATATACCTTATGAAGTATTAGTGTTGGTTATTTGGAACCAAAATACTTGTTGGTTTTTAAAGATACGAGATTTTACATGCTTACGGTCAAAAACCTTTTATACAACAACAGCAGGCATCATAAAGCGTAACAAGAGACACCTGGAATGAGAAGGCAACGGACCCAGTTCTAGTTACCTCCTGCCCTTGTCTGGCTGGGTGAACCAGGGCAAGTCTGAGTCTCAGTCCCGCTCTCAGGGCTCAACCCACCTGAAGGTAAAGGGAGCGATCTCTTGGCTCCTTTCTAACTGAGATCTAAGATCTGCCATCTTCTGGTACTGGGAAAACTCCTAAATAAAGTGATCAGGGAGCTTTTCATACCACCATTAATTTCCAATCTTCATTCTGCTGACTCTTTCAATTACAGATGTGGCTCTAAACACATGATAAAGGGCTTCAAGGTGTTGAGCACAGTAGTCTTAATGCTGTAGATCAGAAGGCCATCTCACCTCATCCTCGCCCTCACTCTCATCTCTCTGTTTTCTTGAGATCTGTTTTTCAGCAGCAAGGAGGCTTTTTAGAAAATGTTCCATGTTGGTGAAGAGGAGAAGATCCTTGTTTTTCTTAATATACTGTGGAGAGTGTGGAGGAGAGAGTTAATAGCTTTGCTCCCATCTCCTTTAAGTACTCTCTCGGATATTCTTAGCCAGACTGTGGATCTGAGCACAGTACATACGATTCTGCTTTTAAAATAAAAGCAAGACCTCTCCCTAAATGGTGGTTGACAGAGGACTAGCATTCCAGCTCCACGACCACCTCTGTTGTGGGCAAGTTTTCACCACTCCTAAGCCTCAGTTTTCTCATCTGTAAGTTAGGAATAAAAGTGGCATCTACCTTATTTGGGCATAGGGGAGATTACATGAGGTGATGTGTGTAAAACTCTCAGCAGAACAGCTGGCACATGGCAAGTACGTGATAAATGTCTGCTACTCCCTGCCTTGGGGTTACCTCTGGTAGATTGGGATGTTTCAGTTTACAGCAGCAGGGTCTACACAGACCTGTTCATTAATATAATAAATATATTAAAAGCCTACTTCTGAGCCTGGAACATGTGCTGTATCAGGAAACAAAACAGACAAACATCTCTGCGCTCATGGAGCTTATGTTCTATTAGGGGAAGAAATGTATTAAAGAAGATACTAAGTAAGTAAATTACATAGTAGGTTAGGAAGTGATACAGGAGAAAGGAAAGCAGAGCCGAGTAGGGAGAAGCTGATGAACAGGAAAAAAGAGGGTTGCAAACGAAGATGGGCTGGTCAGCGCGGGGCTCACTGGGAAGGTGACACTTGAACAAAGTCCTGGAGGAGTGAGGGAGTTGGGCATGCTCTAACTCCTTAGACCAGGGTCTCTCAACCTCAGGTCATCTTGACATCTTGGGATGGATAATACTTTGTTGTGGAGACTGCGCTATGCACGGTAGGCTGTTCAGGGGCTTCCCTGGCCTCTCTCCACCAGGTAACAGCAATAGCCCCCTTCCTGGAGCAGGATAATCAGAAATGTCTCCAGACGTTGCCAAATGTCCTGTGGGGGATACAATTGCTCGTGGTTGAGAACCACTGCTGTCGCAGGCAGAGGGCAGTGCACCTGGTGTGTGTGAAGAACAGCAAGGAAGAAAGTGTGGTTTGGACACGACTGACCAAGGGGAAGAGTAGCAGGTGAGGGGGTGAGAGACAAGGGCACTTGGCTTCCTTGGCTTTGACTCTAAGTGAGATGGCGAGCCACAGCAGGATTTTGAGCAGATCATTTGCATTTGAAAAAGATCCCTCTGACCAATGTGCTGAGAGGCGGACTGAGGAGAGGCCAGGTCGGAATCAGGGAGACCAGCTAGTAAGCATTACAGTAATCCAGGTGAGATGAGGTGGACTTGCACCAGGCTGGTAGCACTGTAGGCAATGAGATGTGGTCATATTATGAATATACTCTGCAGGGAGAGAGACAGGATCTCCAGATGGACTGTAACAGAGTGTTTGTAACAGAGAGGTTTCAGGGAAGACTTTGGCCTGAGAAACCAGTTGCCATCAACTGAGATGGGAAAGGTTTCTAGTAGAGGAGGTCTGGACAGAAGATGGGTTTGGGGCATGTTGAATTTGAGACGCTTCTTAGACATGGGAGTGGAGATGGCTCGTAAGCAGTTGAGTTGAGTTAGTGAGTTGGGTGGGGCTGGAGATAAAAATTTGAGAGTCCTTGACATATGGATGGGATTTGAAGCTAGAAGATAGGATGAGATCCCTAAGGGGAGCAAATATAGACAGAGAAAAGGACAGGAATAAATCCTGGCCCTCCAACATGAACAGGCTAGGGAGAAGAGGCGGGATCAGCAAAGGAGACTGAGAGGGAACAGCCAGACAGGTAGGGGTGAACCAGAGGACTCTGGTGTCCTGGGAGCCAAGTGAAGATTGTACTGAGGAGGAGAAAGTCATTAGATGTGTCAGATGCTGCTGCTAAATGCGGAGAGAGAACGGAGCATTCTCTGTGGTCTCTCGGGGCTAGGGTGGGATTGATTCTGGAGTCTGGATGACCACGGTCACCATCACCATCAGCAACCACAAAGTACATCTCTGCCTTGGTAGCTAATGGGGATCTGATCATAGACAGGTGTATATGAAACATTTACTAGGAGTCAGGAGATCTAGAGTCTGATCTCAGATCTGCCACTACAAATAGCTTCATGATTTGGGGCAAATTGCTTAATATTTCCCTAAATACAAAATGTGACTAAAAATATGTATGCTACCTATTCTCTGGATTGCTGGCTGAGAGAGAATATACGAGAGAACATATACATAAAAATGCTTTGAAATTCATAAAGTTTTATATGAATAATGCGAAAAAGATACAACTCAAGAATGAACTGATGAAGGATGACAATTTTAAGATCCCAGATTTTTGACTTTGTGGTATTTTTAATAGTTAAATATGATAATATTCTCCTAAAAGCACTTTAAATAACATAGTAAGAGTACCACTGTCAGGCTTGCATAGAAAACAGCACACTGTAAGTTGGGTAAATAAGCTACCACCTGGACATCTAAATTTAGTCATTGAGTCACAGTGAATTTTATAGAAGGAATTCTGCAAATTGATAAATAGGTTAGTGGGACCAAAGTAACTACAGGGTCACACCTGCAATCCTCATAACTCAAAGAGCCAGATACCTACAATCAGCCTTGCAGAACACAGGATTAGAAAAATATATTGTCGTACGTGGTTTGAGGAGCAGGCTGGGTGTCAAGGCAGTGTACCACCTGAGGAGGCCAGAAGTATCTGAATAGGTCAGACATGGAGGCATTTACTCCGTGAAGAAGTTAATCTTCAACCAACATGTGCTACGCCAGTTAAGGTTAGTTACCTCTTCCGATGACTCTGGCTCCAAGTGAGACTCACATTTCCTCTCAATGAGTTTAGAGAGAAGATCTCTTCCTGTCTCAGAGGTGGGCTGCTCTTCCAGCAGAATAGCACTTATGCTTCGGTCAAGCTTACTGTCCCAGGAAACCGCTGACATTTGCAGCGTGACAGAGAATGCTTCCCTGAAATAAGCCTGCAAGCCCTGGTCAAGGAAATGGCCAGATCAGTTCCATTCTAGATAATTACTATTAAAGCTTCAAAATATTTGCTGAAAGAAAGATGGGGTTTGATATCCATCATCTTTACTTGCCCTGACCGTGGGTTATTACTGTCCTTTGCAATTCTGGAAAGCCTTATGTGTTGGTAAGGAAACCACAGAAAGCTGTGATGCCACTCACATAGGAAGGCCACCTCTTTCTGAATTCTTACAGAGTGGCACAAGCAGTTTGTTATAGGCTGCCACAGGAAATTATCAGGAAAACCTTCTTCCTGGCCAGGCAGTAGGAACCAGAGGCCAACAATGGGACCTCTAAGTAGCTTTGAAATGTTGCACAGCTTAAGGAATTTGTTATTCTGGGAGAGAGGCAAAGAGCCCTGTGCGTTTTTATAAATACCTTGTAAAATGACCTCAGAAAGGCAGGGTTTGAGTCCTGGTGGAAGTCCTTGGCAGCGATGTGGGCCAGGCAGCGGATCAGCAGCAGAATGAAACTTCCCACAGATGCCAAAGACTGTCTCCCAACAAACAGTATGTTTTCGGCGCTCTTAGTAGAGGAGATACCCAAACACAGAGATGTCAACCTCAGGGAACATCTCCACCTCTTTCTTTTCCTGGTTTTATGTGCTCCAAAGTAACTTTTGAAATCATAAAGTCAGAGATTCCCTGGGCTTAATGGATATTTACTGATGACAAGGTAAAAACTATTGCTTTAGTTTAACTCCCTGAATAAATCATGTTCCCCACTGTCTCCCTATTTTTTGCTACACCCATCATATAGGAAATAAAGTATTAGCATCTGTTTTTTTTTTTTTTAAATCAATTGTCCTCCAAAGACTGTTCCCTTAAGTAGTGGTTCTCAAACTTTATGTGTGGATAAGAATCACAAGGGAGTGATACTCTTCTGTGGGCCCATCCCAGAATATCTGGTTCTGTGGGCTAGTTTAGGGAAAACCTTGGCATTTCCATTTTTTTCCAAGCTCCCCAGGTGGTTGATGCACAGGGTCTGAGGACCTCAGTTTGAGAATCAATGCCTTAAAAGGCTCTCTGACTTACTTTGTCTTTTCGGCCTTTATTGTAATCAGGTTCTCAAATATCCTGTCTTGTCTAACTGACTTGAAATAACTCCCTTGTTCAGGCAATAGGTTGCCTTGGAAAAGCATTAAGTAATTTGGAGTCAGATAGTCTTGAAATCTGTCCCTGGAATGAGCTCTGGGGGACAGCACAGAATAGAGGTTACACAAGGAGTCTGGTGTTCAAATACACCTGGATTTGAGTTTAAACTCTTGCTAACACTGTGATGTTGGGAGAGTCACTTGGCCTCAATGGGTCTCAATCTCTTAAATCATAAAATGGAGATAATAAGAATACCCACCTGTTGGGTTGGGTTGTTGTAAACTGTAAATGATATAATGCATGTAAGGCATGTGGTCAAATGCTTGACAGACAGGACTCCAGTACTCAGTGAATCCTGAGTTTGTTTCCTCATCAGGAAAATGGGATTAAATTCTTGCCTGCATCATAGACTGTTTTGAGGATCAAGTGAAATGATGCCTGGAGGGAACACTGTATGAATTCTTTCTGGTCTTATTAAATTCCCCAACAATCAGCTGGTCAAGTGTGAATTGTATCCTGGTCCTCTAGCATTGGTTAGCAGTGCCCCCTCTCATAATCATTGTTTACCAATGAACTGTTGTCAGCGTTTAAGGTCTGTGTACACTGGCTCAGGGCTACCGCAAAGGCACTGCCAATCCTACATACTCAAGGAACTGCAAGTACAGGAACAATTTCAATCCCTTTCTGTGGAAAGATGCTGACTGTGCAGGATTTGCAGAAGCTGGAACCATTACTCTTATGGGAAACACCAGTCTGGAACCACCAACTCTGATGACAGAGATTCATCAACGGGCACAAGGCCCTTATGATTCTCTGGGCTCAAGCCGAGACATATTCATTTCACTAATTAAAAGAAAGCTTTTCCGTGGTGACATTTATTATGCCTTACTAAATGACTTATGACCAAGAGGGATAAAATATGTCAGGACTTGAGAGAGAAAAATGTTTTATAACATTTGTTCTCTTTGCTTCTATCTCTTTGGACCCTAGAATTCTACAAACCCGCATCTGGGACTGAATTTGAAGCACCTGAAAGAAGAAGGAGCCTTCGAAGTCATTGTCTGAGGCTTCTGCAGCAGGAAGATGAGAAGCAATCTGCAGGGTGATTTCAGGAACCTGAAAAGAATAAGAAACAAAATCAAAACCAAAACCCATCCTCTTGCTAAAAAATTCTCATGTGGCTCAGCTCCACAGCACCAACGAAATTAATGGGAAGTAAAGGCATTGGAACAGCAATTTAAATTGTAACAGGATAAGGAGATTCAGTAGACACTACAAAAAAGTGGGAAGAGTATTTCTGTGTTTGATATTTATGCTAATTATAAGCATTAACTTACTACTTTCCTAAATCGAGTGTGGTGGTCAAGCATGGGGGCTCTGAAGCGCAATGCCTCATTCCTCACCTGGCTCTACCCTTTTGGTTGTGTGATCCTGGGTAAGTTAAATCAACCACTTTGCATTTTCCCACCTTATTTTTAAAATGAGGAAATAAATAGATATAGGAGCCTGGGAAGATGACAGAGTAGGAGGATCCTAAGGTCTCCTCGTCCCACTGATATACGTAGATAACAGCCATATCAGTGCAGCTGACCCAGAAAATGATCTGAACACTGTAGAGCAGACTCTTCACAGTTAGTCATAGAGAGGAGTAGGAGGTAGGTGGGTGTGGGGACAAGGTTGGGAACCAAACCCCCAGTGAAACGGGGAGATAACCATACACACCCATTCAACTGCAGCCCCAGCAATGGGTTGGGAGCAGACGTCTCAAATGACTGCTAATCCCACCTACCAACAAAAATCTCACAGTGGGCAGTACAAGGAAAGAGCCCTGTAGTTCAGGGTCACTGCAACCCTAACAGAGGGACTGGAGAAAGACACATGGTCTGACTGCAGGCCTCACCAACCAACAAAAGGCTCTCAAGGGACAACACAGGGAAAGCAGTTAAGTGTGACTAAAGCCTTGGCACATGAGCCGAGGGCAGGCATCTGGTCGGATACAACTGTAAGCCCACAGTGGCCCCAGACTGGCCCCTTAAGAGTGCAGGGACAAAACCCTGCCCACAATAGGCAAAGTGGGTCATTGGAGCTGACTGGACTGAAAGCAAACACATTTCAGTGGCAACAGTAAGGGGCACACAACATACATAGGAGATACTACTGAAGCATCCGGTCTGCTAAGCAGGGGCATTGTACTCTAGGGCACTACAGGACTTCTTCATGTGGCCACTACTTTCAAGAGCAGGAGACTCAGCTGACTTTCCTAACACATAGAAACCAACACAAAATTAGACAAAATGAGGAAACCGAGGAGTATGTCCCAAATGAAAGAACAGGACAAAAATCACAGCAAAGAGCTCAACGAAATGAAGATAAGCAATGTACCTGATAGAGAATTCAAAGGAATGGTCATAAAGATACTTACTGGACATGAGAAAACAGTGGAGGATCTCAGTGAGACCTTCAACAAAGACATGGAAAACAGAGAAAAGAACCAATAATAGAAGAATAACTCAATAGCTGGAATTGAAAATATACTGGAAGAAATCAAGAACAGATTAGAGGATGCAGGAGAACGGATCAGTGAGCTAGAAGACGGTAATGACAAGTGAACAAGCTCAACAGGAACAAAAAGAAGAAAAGAGGTTAGAGGGATTCAGTGACACCATCAGGTGTACTAACATTCCCATCGTAGGGATTCCAAAGGAGAAGACAGAGAGCAGGGGGGAGAAAACTTATTAGAAGAAATAATAGCTGTAAATGTTCCTTACATGGGGAAAGAAACAGATATTGAGACCCAGTGGACAAAGAAAGCCCCAGTGAAATCCGTTCAAGGAAGTCCACACCAAGACACATAATAATTAACATGGGAAACAGTAGTGATAATTTTAAAAGCAGCAAGAGAGAATAAAATCATTACATACAAGGGAAACCCCATAAGGCTATGAGTGGATTTTTCAGCAGAAGCTTTGCAGGCCAGAAGGGAGTGGCAGGATATATTCAAAGGGCTAAAAAGGAAAAACCTGCAACAAAGAATATTCTATCTAGCTATGCTACAATTCAGAAAAAAAGGAGAGAGAAACAGTTTCCAAGAAAAACAAAAGTAAAGGCAGTTCATCACCACTAGATCAGCCTTACAACAAACATTAAAGGGAATTTTTGAGTGGAAACAAAAGGCCATAATCAGGAGTAAAAAATTTAGGAAAGAAAAATGTCACATGTAAATACAAACATGATAAAAATAGATTAATCACTTACAAAACTGGTATGGAGGTTAAAGCACAAGAGCAGTAAAATCAATTATATCTATAAAAATCAGTCACAGTATTCACAACATAAAAGGATGTAAAGTATGGCATCGTATAGGTAAAATGTGAAGGAGGGAAGTATAATTTTAGTGCTTTTAGAATAGGTTCAAACGTAAGTGATCATCAACTTAATATGGACTGCTATCTACATAGGATGTTATATATCAACCTAATAGTAGCCACAAACCAAAAACCTATAATAGATGGGCAAAAAATGAAGAGGAAGGAGTCCAAGCACATCACTAAAGAAAGCCACTAATCCAAGGGAAGAGAGTAAGAGAAGAAAGGAACAGAGAAGAACTACAAAACAATCATAAAACAACTAACAAAATGGCAAAAGTACATACTTATCAATAATTACTTTGGACATTCTAACAGGAGAACACAGCCACTTGTATACCCTCCATAATTACTTTGAATGTAAATAGACTAAATGTACCAGTCAAAAGACAGAGCTTGATTGAATGGATACAAAGCAAGACCCATCTATATGCTGCCTACAAGAGACTCACTTTGCCCTAAAGACACAGATTGAAAGTAAAGGTATGGAAAAACTCTTATCACGCAAATAGAAGCAAAAAGAAAACTAAGGTAGTAATACTTCTATTGGACAAAATAGATGTTAAAACAAAAAATATGAGACAAAGAAGAATACTACCTAATGATGAAGGGAATAACCCAACAAGGATATATAGCAACTGTAAATATTTATGCACCCAAAATGAAAGCACCAAAATACATAAAACAACTATTAACAGACATAAAGGGAAAAAATCAATAGTAATATAATAACAGTAGGGGACTTTACCACCTCACTTATAGCAATAAATAGATCATCTAGACAGAAAACCAACAAGGAAATAGTGGCTTTGAATCACACATTGGACCAGATGGATCTAACAAATACATTCAGAATATTTCATCTCAAAACAGTGGAATACAGATTATTTTCAAGTGCAAATGGAATATTTTCCAAAATAGATCACATGTTAGGCCACAAAATAAGTCTCAAAAAAATTTAAAAAGATTGAAATCATAGCATGAATATTTTCTAACCACAATGGGATGAAACTAGAAATCAATCACAAGAAAAAATCTAGAAAGAACACAACTAAATGGAGGCTAAATAAAATGTTGCTAAACAACAAATTAGCCAACACATAAAAGAAGAAATATAAAAATATGGAGACAAATGAAAATGAAAACACAATGGTCTCAAATTGTTGGAATGCAGCAAAAGCTGTTGTAAAAGGAAGGACTATAGCAATACAAGCCTCACTCAAGAAGCAAGAAAATTCTCAAACAACTTAACCTTACAAATAAAGGAGCTTTAAAAAGAAGAACAAACAAGCCCAAAGCCAGCGGAAGTAAGGAAAAATAAATATTCGAGTAGAAATAAATGAAATAGAGACTAAAAATTTAGAACAGATCAATGAACTGAGGATCTGGTTCTTTGAAAATATCAATAAAATTGATAAACCTTTAGCCAGACTCATAAAATATATAGAGAGAGATGGAGATGGAGGTGGGGGAAGAGGGAGGGGAGGAGGGGGGAGAGGGAGGGAAGGAGGAGGGAGAGGGGAAGGGAGAGGGAGAGAAATGACTCAAATAAATAAAGGAGGAGAAACAACAACCTACTTCACAGAAATACAAAGGATTATAAGAGAATATTATGAAAACTTACAAGCCCACAGATTGGACAACCTAGAAGAAATGGATAAATTCCTAGAAACATATAATCTTCCAAAACTTCAACAGGGAGAAATAGAAAATTTTAACAGACTGATTACTAGCAATAAAACTGAATCAGTGTTAATAAAAAAAAAAAACCTCCCAACAAATAAAAGTCCAGGACCAGATGGCTTCACGCATGAATTCTACCAAACATTTAAAGAAGAGGCAATACCTATTATCACACCATTCCAAAAGACAGAAGAGAAAGGAAAGCTTCCAAATTCATTCTATGAGGCCAGAATTATCCTGATACCAATGTCAGATAAAGATATTACAACCCCCCCCCCAAAAAAAATATATGCCAATATCTCTGTTGAACATAGACGCAAAAATCCTCAACAAAATATTACGAAACTGAATCCAACAATACATTAAAGAAAATCACTCACTATGATCAAGTAAGATTTATTCCAGGGGTGCCAGGTGTGGTTCAATATTCATAAATCAATCAACAAGATACATCACATTAGGGGCGCCTGGGTGGCTTAGTCGGTTAAGCGTCCGACTTCGCTTAGGTCATGATCTCGCGGTTCGTGGGTTCGAGCCCCGTGTCGGGCTCTGTGCTGACTGCCAGCTCAGAGCCTGGAGCCTGTTTCAGTCTGTGACTCCCTCTCTCTCTCTGACCCTCCCCTGCTCACGCTGTCTCTCTCTCTCTCTCCTAGAAATAAAAAAAAAAAAAAAAAAGATACATCACATTAACAGAAAAAGGATAAAAACCATGTGATCATCTCAATAGAGGCAGAAAAAGCATTTGGCAAAGTACAACACCCGTTCATGATAAAAACCCTCAACAAAGTAGATTAGAGGGAACATATCCCAACATAGTAAGGACTGTTTATAAAAAGCTCACAGCTAACATCACACCCAATGGTGAAAAACTGGGAGCTTTCCCTCTAAGATCAGGAACAAGACAAGGATCTCCACTCCCATCACTTGTATTCAACATAGCACTGGAAATCCTAGCCACAGCAATCAGACAAGAAAAAGAAATACTTATCCCACTGGTAAAGAAGAAGTAAAGCTTTCACTATTTGGAGGTGACGTGATACTATATATGGAAAACCCAAAAGACACCACTAAAAAACTATTAAAACTGATACATGAATTCAGTAAACTCACAAGATACAAAATTGATATACAGAAATATGTTCCATTTCTATAACAAATAATGAAGTAGTGGAAAGAGAAATTAAGAAAAGAATCCCATTTACAATTGCACTGAAAATAGTAAAACACTTAGGAATAAACTTAACCAAGAAGGTGAAAGATCTGTACTCTGAAAACTATAAAACACTGATGAAGGAAATTGGAGATGATGCAAATGAATGGAAAGATAGTCCACGCTCATGGATTGGACAAATGCTGCTAAAATTTCCATATTACCCAAAGCGATATACAGAGTTAATGCAATCCCAATCAAAATACCAATAGTATTTTTCACAGAGCTAGCACAAATAATCCTAAAATGTATATGGGACCACAAGAGACCTCGAATAGTCAAAGTAATCTTGAAAAAGAAAAACAATGCTGGAAGTATATCAATTCCAGATTTCAAGATATACTACAAAACTGTAGTAATCAAAACAGTATGGTATTGGCACAAAAAGAGACACATAGATCAATGGAACAGAATAGAGAGTCCAGAAATAAACCCATACTTTTACGGTCAATTAGTTTATGACAAAGGAGGTAAGAGTATACAATGGGAAAAAGATGGCCTCTTTAACAAATGTGTTTGGAAAACTGGACAGCCACATGTCCAAGAATGAAAATGGGCCACTTTCTTACACCATACACAAAAATAAACTCAAAATGGGCTAAAGATCTAAACGTGAGAGCTGAAATCACAGACTCCTAGAAAAAAACATAGGCAGTAATTTCTTTGATATTGACCATCAACACAGTTTCTACATATGTCTCCTAGGTTGAGGGAAACAAAAATAAAATTAAACTATTGGGACTACCCCAAAATAAAAAGTTTTTGCAAAGTGAAGGAAACCATCAACAAAACAAAAGGCAACCTATTGAATGGGAGAAGATATTTGCAAATGATATTTGTTTCTGATAAGGGGTTAATATCCAAAATGTATAAAGAACTCATTACAACTCAACACCAAAACACACACACGTGCACACACACACACACACACAATCTGATTCAAAATGGGCAGAGGACATGAATAGATATTTCTCCAAGGAAGATATACAGATGCCAAACAGACACATGAAAAGATGCTCAACATCATTCATCATCAGGAAAATGCAAATCAAAACCGCAATGAGATATCACTTCACACCTATCAGAATGGCTAAAATAAAAAAACAACAACGTACGAAATAACAAGTGTTGATGAGGACATGGAGAAAAGGAAGCCTTGTGAACCACTGGTGGGAAAGCAAACAGGTGCATCCACTGTGGAAAACAATATGAAGGTTCCTCAACAAAGTAAAAATAAAATTACTGGGGTGTCTGGGTGGCTTAGTTAGCTAAGTGTTTGACTTTTGATTTCAGCTCAGGTCATGATCCCAGGGTTGTGGGATCGAGTCCAGCGTTGGGCTCTGTGTGGAGTGTGGAGCCTGCTTGGGATTCTCTCTCCCTCTCCCCCTCTCTCTCTGCTCCTTCTCTGATAGCATACTCTCTTTCTCTCTCTCAAAATAAGTAAAACATTAAAAAAATACAATTACCATATGATCCAGTAATTCTACTACTGGATTTTTACCCAAAGAAAATGAAAACACTGATTTGAGAAAATATATCCATCCCTAGGTTTATTCCAACATTATTTATAATAGCCAAGATACTGAAGCAACCCCAGTGTCTATCAGTAGATGACTGGATAAAAGAGATGTGGTAGATATAGATATAGATATAGATATAGATATAGACATAGACATATAATGGCAGAATACTCAGCCACAAAAAAGGACGAAATCTTGCCATCTGTGACAACATAGAAGGACCTAGAGGGCATTATGCTAAGTTAAATAAGTCAGACAAATACCGTATGATTTAACTCATAAGTGGAATTTAAGAAACAAAACAAAGAGGAGACAGACAAAAAAAATTCTTTAAAAAAACTTTTAATGTTTATTTATTTTTGAGAGAGACAAAGTGCAAGTAGGGGAGGGGCAGAGAGAGAGGGAGACACATAATCTGAAGCAGGCTCCAGGCTCTGAGCTGTCAGTATAGAGCCTTATGTGGGGCTTGAACCCACCAACTGCGAGATCATGACCTGAGCCAAAGTCAGAAGCTTAACCGACTGAGCCATCCAGGCTCTCCAAAAACCAAATTCTTAAATATAGAGAACTGGTGGTTGCCAGAGTGGAGGTGGGGGCGGCAGTGGGGAAAATTGGTGAAGGGGATTAAGAGCATACCTATCACAATGAGCATTAAGTCATGTAGAGAATTGTTGAATTACTATAGGTGTATCTGAAACTAACATAATACTGTATGTTAATTATACTTGAACAAAAATATGAGAAAAAATAATAGTATGTCATAGGGTTTTCATGATTAAATGAGTTAGTTCATGCAGGTTATTAGAACATTTTCTGGCATGTACAAAGTGCTTAATTGATTCTACTCACCATCATTTGAGACATTAGACTGTAGATTGGTAAAATGACTTCTATCAGTCCCCTTAAAAGAGAGACTCTAACTACTCTATTCCAGCTGCTTAATCCTAAGGTGTGTCTACCGCCTGAAAGCCTCCTCCCTGGTCACCTTGACCATCTTGGCTGCCTGATGGCTGCTCCAGAGAGAGGCAGGAAACCAGATGTACCTGAAGCTGGGGGATGAGGAGGTCCAGGATGGAGAGGCCATACTGGTAAACCACAAACTCCCTGGCAGAAAGGTCTGTGGCTTGCACGGTGATAAGCTCTTCTTTGTGCATTATCTGAGGTTTCGGGGCATCCTGCAAAGAGCTTTCTGGGGCTACAGAGATAAAGAGAAAACAGTAATGACTTCACTGATTTTTGTGTCCAGTAATGACAGTATTTTCATAAGAGCAACAACAACACAGTTCAGCTTAGGAAAATGTGTATTTGCATCGATTGATCCATCCACCCACGTCATATATGTGCACTGTGCCTCAGATCCGATTGTCCATTTTCATGGAAAAGCAATAGGAACAGAGGTGCCAGAACAGCAACAAAAAAAATGAGAATCTGGAAAAGATGGCAACCAATTTTCTTCTACTGTTTCATAGGGTTGTTTGGAGCACTAAATGTAATGTACTCAGAACTGGGTCTGGCACACAGTAAGCGCTCCGTAAATGCTAGCTGTATTAACAAAATCATCTTACTTCCTCACAGAATTGCCTCTAATGGGCCTTGGGTCTTTAAACATTTTGTATGGTCTCTTTATTTTTGAGAAGACAATGAAAAAAAAGCTTAGGTAGCATGGCGTAGGAAAGAGTACTGAGCTAGCAGCCGAAAACCCGAGTTCTGATCCAGGTTTTGGAAGACCCTGGGAAAGACACTAAACTTCTTTGAACATCAGCTTTTTCATCTATAAAATATACGTTAATAATCTTTCACCATCTTACAGAATTAGAGTTTCAATTACCGGGGTAAACAAGACAATGCATGTAAAATTGCTTTCAACATCATAAAGTCAGTACCATTGTAAGACAATGGAGGTTCAAGTGTGGGTGAGAACCCACCTCTCTGTTTACACTCTTCTTAGTCTTCCCTCAAAGAGAGGGGAAATTAATACTAATATTGGTCAAGTTCTGGGGTCAGCAAACATTTTCTATAAAGTGTCCGAAAATAAATATTTTAGGCATTGCTGACCAAGAGGCAAAAGTGGGGCTCAAATTCAGTGTTCCCATCATTGTGGTTGAAGTGTGGCCTCCATCTCCCACAGTGCTTTCCTTTCCTTCTCTAAAACAGAGTGATCTGTCCTCCTGGGGACTCACCACAATGGACTGCCTGTATCTCCCTTTTGGCATTGCTTTTATAGTGTTGGATAATTTTCCATATGGGGAAGCAGGTTAAGAGCACAGCCTATGGGATTGAATTCCAGCTGAACTCCTTGTTAGCAACATGATTTTTGACAACTCACTTGACCTATTGAGATGCCTCAGCTTCCCAATCTATAAAATGAGTAAGAGTACCTACTTCACTGGGTTGTTGTAAAGATTAAAGGAGCTAACATCCGGAAGAGTGATGATACTGCACAACAAATTGCAAAACACTACGTAAAGATGTTATTCTTCTTTTGACTTTCCCCACCCCAATCATTTACAAATGTAAAACTATTCTTAGCTTGTGGGTCACAGGAAACAAGACAGCTGGCTGGAATTGGCCTGAGGGCCCTAGTTTGCTGATCCCTGGTCAAATTCAAGGATGTTTATGGAATTGTGTTGACCAATGGCCTGCATTGTGGTCAACTGAAAGGCATAGGTATTTCCTTTTAATCCTCTTCCACTTGGGAGCTGAGTGGCTTGAAACAGATCTAATTCTTCAGGGCAAGGCAGGCCACATTTTCCTTTGACTGCTAATGTCAAGGGGTGGTATTGGTAAAGTGATCCGGAGTCCCTTTTTGGTGCAAGGTCTTCCTTTTCTTTGTCTCCTCTGCCTGTTTCCCTGCGTCTCACACTTTCCATTAACTCCTTGTAACATGTGGCTGGCTAGTATGGGATAAAATCCCAAGATTTAGGTTTAGTGTTTAGTGGGAAGGTAGGGGGCCTTTAGGAATTTCCTTTTGAAACTGGCGGTGTTAACATTACAATGGGACTTCGACTCCTAATTGTTATTCCTTATATGGAAAAATCCCTTGGGAATTTTAGGTTGAGGGTGAAGAGAAAGGGATGATTGCTGAGGCAAGATTCTGACTTTCCTAGGTCCTGGGGTCACACCATCCAACACATGCAGTGCACTGTGAAAGTTCCAAGGCAGGAGCTAAAGGGAAAGGGGGTACCTTGTTGGTGATGCATTTGTGCTTGTAGTTCAGCTTCTTCCTTGTGGGCTTGGGACCAGATGTCTACTTTCTTCACGGTAGAAAAGAGTGGTGAAGTCCACATGATGTCAACTTTATCTGCATCTGCACAGGGGGCAGATAGCTGTTGCAGTAAGAGCACAGGATTGTGGTGAAATAAGAAAGAGCCAGATGTAGTGTTACAAGTGACAAATGGCCTGTAAGATGGCCCCATGATTCCCCCATGTGTATCCACGCCCTGTGTTATCCCTTGCCCTTGAGTGTGGGTTGGATCGAGTGATTCATTTCTAATGAACAGAATATGGCTCAAGTAATGAGATCCGGATACAGAAAGACTGTGGTTTCCATTTTGTTCGCCCCTTCTCACTTGCTTGCTCTGAAGGAAGCCAGCTGCCATGTTGTGAGCTGTCCTATGAAGTCCATGTGGCAGGGAACTGATTCCCCAGGTGAACCTTGAGATAGATGACTGCAGCTCTGGCCCAACACCTTGATGGAGCCTGTATGAGACCCTGAGCCACTGGGCCCTAGCTAAGCTGCACCCAGATTCTTGACCCACCGTAACTGAGAAATAATAAATGTTTGTGGTTTTGAGCCACAGAATGTTCTGGTAGTCTATTACCCAGCAATATGTAACCAATACATTGGGTTTCTCTATATTCTTCCTGAAGAATGTACTGCACCCACACTCTTAACAGTGTGGAGGCCCTAATGGTTTCTTAGAAGTTATCAAAACACGATCAGCGTTGGCAGCCGAGTGAATGTTGGGCCGGCCTTACCTGTTCCTGGCCCCTGATCCTCCGGTCCTGGGCTACAACCTTGAGCTCCCACTAGTGCTGCAGTGAGGCTCTTCAAGAAGGGGATCAAGAGTGGGCAGGCAGAGGCCCGGTCCCTTAGAGAAGCGGTGACTGTTCCGTAGAATCTGTCTCCAGGGTAATTCTCCAGACACGCAGGTGTTCCTGAGGCAACAATCTAGGACGGAACAGTCAGCACCTCGTTCCACGCATGGCTCTCACCTGTCCCATGTGGCCGTTCTGGGAGCTTCTCTCTGAAGCCCCCACCAAACGGGACACGCAGATCTCCTTGGTCGAGTCCAGAGTCCGTACCTGGGTGTGCAAGAGGTGGAGGCGGCTCAGTTCCCGCTGGTACTGCAAGTGACCGAGGGCTCTCTCCAGGAAGCTCTGTCGCTCCCTTAGCACCTCCTGAAACTCATCAGAGAGATGCTGAACCACCTAGAGCACAGGAAATGAAACGCGCGAATGAAAATAGAGCTTTTGTCTCTCTTCTTGTTCCCCTCGCAGCCCATCCACTGCTCCGGGTGAGGGGGGGGGTGGCCCCTATTCTATCCCTGAGTATTACATTGCCCTGAAGAACCGCATCTCGCGACACAGGAGTATGTACATATTGTACGTGGGTCCCCTTATCAGCCTCCGAGCCTCACCTCCCTGAGCCGGTTCCAGGGCTGGAGGCTCTGACCCCCACGCTGCTGTAGCCACATCTCCTCCTCCTGGCCCCGCAGACGGCCCACCGCTTGCCTGAGTTTCTCTGCCGCGTGTCCTAGACTCTGCAGGACGCTGTGCATGCCGAGAGCCACCTGTGCCTCCTGCTCCGCCTCCTCTCCGTCTGCTGCGGGGGCAGAGAAAAGAGCCATGGACGGCAGCCACGTCTGGGGGACGGGGAAGGAAAGACAGTGGTTGAGCGGACCTGCCAGGTCAGAGCCGGGGCCTGGCTGGGAGCCTGGGAGGGGAGCACGCCCAGGGGGCAGGAGGGACTCCCCACTCCCAGGAGATTTGTGCTCTGGGGACGCGGGCCCACCTTGGGACGGCAGGCCCCGCTCCGGGCCGCCCTGCGCGCTCAGGGCTGCGGCTCTCCTCTGAGTCTCCCGCAGGCGGCGCGCCCCCAGCGCCGCACAGGCCTCCGCGGCAGCCCTCAGCTACACAGGGCGGGAAGGACAGAGAAAGGGGCGTCCGAGAGGGCGGCAGGAGCTCTGGGCTGGGCCCCCCCCGCGCTGGCCTTCCTCCGCCTCTTCCCGGAGACACTTAGCGGTGACCGGAGTCTAGGGCCTGGGGCCAAGATCCCAGGACTCGTCTGCCCTGAGACGGGTTCCATGTTTTCCGTCAGCAGGGGAGACAAAGGCTTCACACTTACAAGAGAAACCTGTGTAGTCCGGGTGAAGGACTGGGTGGGGACCGTGCAGTGGCGCCTCTGGGCCTCACCTGTCGCTGGGCACCTCTGCCCGGAGTGGAGAGGAGCTCCTGGCTCAGGCGCCCCAGGTGTTCCGCCAGACGCACCTCTTCTCGTTCCTGGAGGCACCAGTACTGCTCCCGGGCTCTCCGCTCCTTCTCCAGGGCGTCCGGCTGCAACATCCAGCTTGTTCGAGGCCCGGGCACGCTTTCTCCTCCCGGCCTGGGGTCTGGGAGGAATCCCGCCCGAGCTCCTCCAGACACAGGCCTCCCTCACCCCTGGGGGTCCATGGCTGAGCTTAGTGAGGCGGCTGACTTGGTTGTAGATGGAAAAATAATACCCATGCTCCTTCTTCGAGTTCCCAGCCTCCTCCTCGCTCCTTCTAATGCCTGGATTCTCTGGAGCCACCTGGCCCCCCGTTCCCACCTTCCTCTCGGGAGGGCAGGTGGGCGCATGGCAGCGGGAAATCGTTCTCATCCCCTCAGATCACCCCTTCATACTCATTTGTGAAACTGTGAGTTGGGGCTAGAATTAAAATGTCTTTGCTTCTAACGAGACTCTTTTACAACACATCCATCTTTGTTCCTGAAATGAACTGGGCCGAGAACAGACAGGCGGACCCTGAGTTACCTCCGTTTTCGCGGAGGCCTGCCAAGGACTGAGTTACTGCAGTGACCTCCTGATGGGGTTTCCTGCTTCAGCCTGGCTCTGCTCCCATCCATCCTCTGCACTGCTGCCAGAGGGAACTTTCTAGAATGCTGACTATACATATGCATACATATCCACACATAAAGATGTCTGGAAGGAGGTGTGCCAACCTGTTAATAGTGGCTGCATTTGGTGGGAGACTGGGGGTGTGGTGAGCAGTGTCTGAAGGGGGGGCTGCTGACGCAGATGGGGTGCAGGAATGAGGAGGAGGGGGGTCTTGTGCTTCTTCATGTACATACTTTAAAAAATGTAGGATTACGAGTAATTTATTTTTTTTTGTATTGTGTCAAGTTTTCCAAATTTAAGAGTCTTAAAAAGTATTTGTATCTGATCATATCACACGTCTACTTAGAATCTTTCCATGGCTCCCCACGGCTTTCAGGATAAAGTCCTATTTCTGGGCCTCAGCTGGGCACCCAGGGTTATTCGTGACCCCTTTCCTGCCTTCCTCACCGGCCACCCCTGCTGCTTTGGCCCCAACACCTCCCTGACCCTCCTGGAAAAAGTCATGGTCTCACAACTTGCCACCCTCGTACTTGCTGGCCCCTGAGGCCATTTCTGACTCCTACTGCTTTCAGCCCAAGTGCGGCCTTTTAGGGAAGCCTGCCTTGAGCTCTCCTCCATGTGATTTGGGTGCCCCTGCTCCGGGCTCCCTTAACGCCCTTACAAACCCTGATCACGGTGGGAAGTCTCGCTGGTTTCCTGAGGGTAGGAGCCCTGACTAGTTTTTTTGGATCTCACCACCCAACACTGTGCCTGGAACATGGAGGGTATTTAATACACAGCAGTGTATTACAGCATAAACCGCTCCTACATACCAGCCCGGGGTCGCTCACTCCCCGAGGCAGGGCCTCCAGCACCTGGACAACGGGCACCACCACTCCGGAGCAGGGGTCCCTCTGAGCACCAATGACAGGACCAGGTTCCCCAGTCAAAGGGTCTATGGCTTGAGCCCCAATGGAGATTGGGACAAGGCCTGTGGGAAAGAGGGAAAGAAGGAAGGGGTGGTCATGGAAAGAGGAAGACACGGATGGAATGGAGCCCTTTTGCCCTTTGAGGGGTTCTGAGCTGGATTGGAGGGCTTTCTGGAGACCACAGACCCTGAGGGTGAGGTTCTGAAGGGCTGGTTTTGGAAAGGACCCAATTTTCTCAGAGGGGGATAAATGACCTGTGGTCCTGGGGTTCTGGATTCTCTGAGCACTTTATTTTGGGTCCCAGCAGCCATAGTGGAGGCATTGGAAAGGCCCCGGGGTTCATGAGGAAATGGGTGGGGGTACCCCTCCTAAGCTTTCTAGGGCTTTCTCTCCCAGGGAGAAGTCACATTTCTGGTCCCACCGGGGCTTCCGCAGGTCCCCAGTTCCTTCCTACCTTTGCCATCCGCATCTTCCATCGAACCCGCCAGGGGTGTGGCGTCACCAGAATTCCTGTCGGTCTCCATGCCCAGGATGGGCACCATGAGCCCCGAGCCCTCGGCATCTGGGATCTCCATCCCATACACGGCTGGGGCCCACAGCTCTGTCCCAGGATAGCACATCATTCCTAACACAAGGGGAGGGAGCAGGGAAGGGGGGTGGAGGGTCAAGTTCCAGGCTCAAACAGAGAGGCTTCCCTGGGCAGGGCAGGGGCCCAGCTTAGCATTCTGAATTCAGAATGCATGGCATCAGGACTTTTGAGAAGCTGAGAACAATTTTCAGGCCACATTAAAGAGGTAGAAGAAGGAAACAAATATTCTTGAGCACCCTCTATCTACTAGAAGTCTGAACTAAGAAGTCCACATAAATTACATTTTATTTGGTTGCACAACTAACTCTGGAGTATATACTATTTTTAGTCTCACTTTAAAGATGTTAAAACAGAGGCAGAGTGAGGTTTAGGAACTTGCCCAAACTAAGGTCAACATAATAAATGGTGAGACAGAGCTTCAAACTCGAGTCAATTCTGGCCCCAAATCCTGGTTCTTTTTTGTCACATCATAGGCAGAAGCTTCTAGAAAGAGTGAGATAAGCTCCAGGAAGATGTCCCTCCTATTTCCTTTTCTGTTTGTTTATTTTTGAGACAGAGAGAGACAGAATATGAGCAGGGTAGGGGCAGAGAGAGGGAGACACAAAACCTGAATCAGGCTCCAAGCTGTCAGCACAGAGCCCAACACAGGATTCAAACCCACGAACTTGGGGATCATGACCTGAGCCAAGTCCAACGCTTAACCGACTGAGCCACCCAGGCGCCCCTGTGTCCCTCCTACTTCCTTTCCTTGCCCATCCTCATCCTAGTAGTAGTAGAGGTAGAAGGGAGGTGGAGGCGATGGGTGACTCCTCTTCTGAGTTTATGAATGGGAAGTTGGAGGTTGTGGCTGAATGAAAGAGAGAGGGGCGGCAAGGACCCAGGCCTGGCTGTGCCGCTCACTAGCAATAGGACCCTGGTTGGGCAAGTCACGAAACTCTCTGGACCTCAGACTCCTCAGTGCAAAATGCGTGTTATAACACGTTATGGTGTGAGGAGGCCTGTGAAATAACAAGAGAATAAACACTTCACAAACATAGCGAAAGACCCAGCATGATTGGCAAGAGAGGGCAGATTTCAAGCCAAGCATTCATGGGGTTGAGCATGAGGTCATCACGTCCCTTCTCTCTTCCCTTGGTCCCCTGTGTATGTGACCCGTGAGGCTGCGGTCCTGTCCCTGAGCTAATGAGATGAGAGCATCGAAGCACCAGGTCATCCTGGACCTGGGATTGCAGGGCCTGAGAGCCCAGGTCAAGGTCAACAGGTACCTATCCTTCCTCCGCTGGCCGCGATGCCATCCGCTGTCTCCAGCTGCCGCTGCAGTCTCCGGGCCTGCTGCAGGACCTGGTGCAGACTCAAGGCCAGTGCCTGTCTCATGTCCTTGATGGCAGCCTCCAGAAGCTCCTGTGTCCTTGACCCTGGCCTCTCCTGGTAGCTCCGGAGCACAGCAAGCACCCGCCTCTGGGCCACCAGCACATTGGCGTCCAGCAGGGCCTGTGATCCTCCCGTGTGGGGCACTGTCCGGCCCTCCTGTTGAGCAGCTCCCTGCAGCAGGACTGTCTTCCTGCTCAGTGGCTCCTCAAAGCTGTCGCCAGGCAACATAAGGTTCCCCGAGGCGTCTCGCAGCCCGCCCAGTGCAAGCACCTGACCTGGAACCCCAGAGAGTGAGGGAGGAGGGGGTCAGAACGGAGATGCAGGGGGAGGAGGCATGAAGGAGAGCCAGGGCCTGCAGACAGTAAGCGACCGGCGTGGGGGACTAGACGGTGGGGGAGGGGGAGAGGCCCGAGGGGTATAGACGGTGGTGGGAGGAGGAAACGCCTCCTCTTGGTTGAAAACCTCCTTTTACTTTTACGCAGAGCCAGCGTGGCTCTCCTTCCTCCCCAGACACCTGCGCTGGAGATGGGGAAGGGGACGCAGCACGAAGGTGGGGAAGAGCAGAGTGAGGAGGAAGGGTGGAAAGCGGGGTCTGGGGTGGTTTGCAGCCTGGACGAGAACACGGAGGGTGCAGGGGGCTGGGGGGGTTGGGGGGCCAGGGGCGGACAGGAGAGGCTGAAGGCACAGCACCGAGCCTGCCAGCCAGGACACCTGTGTCTTCGTCCAGCCCGACTCCCAGGATCGGCCAGATGCCTCCGGTGACTGGATCCTCCATGGGGCCCCCCAGCTCTAGAGGGGCCAAGGTCTTGGTGAGCGGGTTGCAGTATGTGCCCCCAAGAGCGAGCCACTGCCTCGTGTGAGGGTGCAGAGTCACAGCCAGCACGGGCACCTCGATGCCAGTGGCGGGGTCTGTCATGACAGCCCCCAGCTGTGACGTCCTTCGTGGCTGCAGGACGGGCAGGCGGGCGGCTGGAGGGGAGCCTGTGGCGGGGCAGGTCGGGTACGGCACGTAGGGGAGGATGGCAGCTTCGGACGTTCGGACGCCACCTGGACAGGGAGGCAGGGAGGTGGTGGTCCTGCTGACGTGCCGGCCTCCCCGCCCCAGCCCTGCAGAGCCTAGCTGCCCTCTCCAACCTGCACCCTCTGCAGCCAGAATGCTCAAGTGAGGAGGGGGAGGAGGCTTCACCACGCTGCTCGTCATCATACCTCACTGTGCAAGGACAGAGCCCTGCGCCCTGCCCTCTGCCCCCTGAGGGTTCATTCCAGAGGGTCCCAGCAGCCCCGGGCTGGGCGGGCGCTGCTTCGCGGTCAGGGTCTCACCGGAACCGAAGTCAGTGGTGGGCACCAGGGCAGCTCTCTGCAGATCGTACCCCAGGTTTCCAGCCTCGGGCAGCACCCTCCCGGTGTCAGGGTGGACGAAGTAGCCAGCGGGTATGGACCCAGCATGGCCACTGGCGGGAAGCATTGCACAGTTGGGGCCTGGGACCATCAGCGTGGTGACGGGATCCACATGGATGTCATCGGCGCCCCCTTGAGGGCCTGCTGAGGCTGCGGGGAATCAAACAGCTGCTCAGCCCTGGGCGTGAGGCCCAGAGGGCAGGAGGGGGCTCCCTGGGCTGGGGCCGGCCAGGAGCTGGTACCACCCACAGCACAGTAGCAAGTGCTCCCGAAGGGCAGGGGAAGACGCGGCATGGTGGCTGCCAGTGCCTGGAGGGACTTTGGGAAAATGGTCTTGACAGCCTATGGGGTGACCTGAGGGGAGGGGGCTGGGGGCTCCCAGAACTCAGCGTGCCCACAGAGAACCCGCCCGGACCCTTTCCCCACTCTTTGCTTCCAGGCAAGCCCAGCATTTTGCAAATGTGGCTTTTGCACCCCCGTGTCAGGCCTTCGCTCTCAGGAGGAGGTGCTCCCTTAGGTGTAAAGCTATGCTTTGTGGCAGCCTCGCCGGTTTCCTCCTCCCCCGTTCTTCCCGTTTCTGAGGCTCCTTCTGCAGCAGCCGGGGCGCTGCCCAGGAAGTCCCTCCCCACCCTGGGGGTTTCCACTTTGCTTTGCCCGCCCCCCCCTCCTCCCTTGCAGGGTGTCTTAGGGGAGGGACCTCGCCTCTGCAGGGCCCGCCGCCCACCCGGGATGCAGGGCCAGGTTTCCAGGGGGCCTGCCGGAGGCGGAGGGGGCCTACCTGGCCGCAGCAGCTCTGCCCCCGTGCCGGTGCCCAGGACGCCCCAGGCCTTCAGGCGGCGGCCCTCCTGCTGCACAGCCCGGGACAGGCAGCTCAGCACGGCCTCCAGCCGGGGGACCCCCCTGCGGGGCACGGGGCGTGGGGGCTCTCAGGGGAAGGGCAGTCAGGGACGGGGAGCGCACGCCCGCAGCCGTCCTCGCTCCACCCCAGGGCAGCTCTCCCCGCGCCCGCCCGCCTCACACTCCGCGGACACACACCCTTCGGGGTTCGGCCCAGCCCGGGAGGACCTGGCGGGCCCGGAGCCCGCCTGCGCCTTCAGCAGCCGCCGAGCAGCCGTCAGCGCGGAGCAGAAGGAGGCCCACTGCTCCTTCCTGGCGCGGAGGTCTCGGCGCAGGAGCCTCAGCTGGTGACCGAGGCTTGCTGCGTATGGGCCCGCCAGGCGCCCCCTGCGCTCGGCCTCCGCCGCCGCCGCCCTGGCAGCCGCTTCAGCAGCCTGGGGTCAGAGACACCCCTGCCTGCTTGCCCTCAGGGCTGCCGACGCCAGGGACAGCAGCCCAGGAGCCGTGCACCTAGCTTGCCCTGAATGCTCCAGAATGCTCCAGAACATTCTGGGCAGGCCCTGCAGCAGTGGCAAAGGGGTGAGAAAGCCCCAGCGGTGGGGGCTGGGGCTAAGAGCCTTGGGGGCAGTTGGAGAGGGGCCACGGTGGCGGGGGTGGGGGTGGGGGGGGAGGGGAGGAGCGGTACGGGGGACCGGAAGGAGAGCCTGGGATCAGCGAGACCCGAGAATCCCACTGGGGCACAGGGACCGGACCGGAAGGTGTGAGCACAGCCCGACCTGTTGCAGCTCGCTCGGGGGGCTCCCCAGAAGCTGGCCGGTAGAGGCTGGGATGCGACGCTCAGCACCCCACAGCTGCCGGAGAGAACGGGCTTCGCTCAGGAGTCCGCGGCAGAGGAGTTTGAGCTGTGCGAGAGGGCGGGGTTCACCTGTGAACTTGCTCCAGAAGCCACGCGGACGCTTTCATTGCTTTGGTCACAGCGCCCTCTGCCGCCGGTTGGTGGAAGGGCGCCACAGCACGCCGTGCCCGAGACCGAGACCCTCGGAAGGAATGAAGACCCGCCCAGGCAGGTCCCCGCACGCGCAGACCGCCGACCAGCGTGTTCTCTCTTTTTTTTTTTTTTTTGCTCCCAACTGGCCTGAGCTTGTTCATTCCAGCTGGGCTCCCGAGGACCAGGAATGGGGATGGGAGAGACTCCACAAGTGGCCCTAATAGATTCCCCATCACTGATCTGAGGCCTCCAGAGCCTCATCAAATCAGCCCCAAATTCAACCTGAAGTCTTCTATCTCCCTTCCCTTCTATTTCCCCCGTTTCCCTGATTCCTTACGGATAGACGGAGGATTTCTTCAGGCCCTGCGTCCTGTAACTAGCTCCCTTCCGAGATGAATCCGTGTCCAGCCCCACTCACTTCTCCAGTTGCTCCCACTTACTTACCTCCTCCTTGGTCTGGCCGAGTTTGGTTGTCACCGAGTGAGACTGCCTGAGCAGGATCCCGAAGAAGCGCTCTGGGTCAAAGCGCTCCAGGTCTACCTGCCGCTCAGGCCCCCAGCGCCCCGCTGTCAGGCGAAGGGAGATGGGATTACAGATCGTCACTGTGCCTTCCTCCTGCGGACTGTCACCCGTCTAGACGCAGACTTGCTACTGAAAGTGTGGTCCCTGCCCTAGGAGCACCTGCCTTACTGAGGACCTCGTTAAATATGCAGAATTCTAGGGGCGCCTGGGTGGCTCAGTTGGTGAAGCCTCAACTCTTGATTTTGGCTCAGGTCATGATCTCACGGTTTCCTGAGTTTGAGCCCCACATCGTCAGAGTGCACCCCGACCAGCGTGTTCATTTTTTTTTTTGCTCCCAACTGGCCTGAGCTTCTTCATTCCAGCTGGGCTCCCGAGGACCAGGAATTGAGATTCTCCCTCTTTCTCTGCCCCTCCCCCACTCGTGCTCCCTCTGTCCCTTTCAAAATAATAAATTGAAAAACCTTTAAAAAAATGCAGAATTCTAGGTTCCATCTCTGACCCATTGCAGCAGAAGTTCCCCAGGTAATTCATAATCACATTTAAATTGGGGCAGAACAAACAGAATCCAGTGCTGCTATCTGAGGACCACTCTTTGAGTAGGAAGGGTAGAAGGTGAAACACCTCAGCCTGACGCATTAATGCCTTCTGCGATTTGCTCCTCTAGGTAGTACTGGACTTTTTTTTTTAATGTTTATTTATTTTTGAGAGAGAGAGAACACGAGCAAGGGAGGGGCAGAGAGAGAGAGGGAGATACAGAATCCAAAGCAGGCTCCAGGCTCTGAGCACAGAGCCAGACACGGGGCTCGAACTCACAAACCGTGAGATCATGACCTGAGCCGAAGTCGGACACCTAACCGACTAGCCACCCAGGTGCCCCAGTATGGGACGTTTTCTTACTTGGGCACTTTGTACATGGTTATATTACTTTTCTTTCGGAAAGTTTTTATTTGGATGTCTCTACCCTCCTCTACACTGTGCACTTCTAGAATCAGGCAGTGTCTGGCATATAGTAGCCGCTCAATAAATGTTTACTGAGCAAATGAATAAATGAATGGAGGAGAAGGGAGCATTGAGTACCCTAGGAACACGAAAAAAGGAAGCAAGAGCTGGCCGGTTAGGTTTGGGGACACCTCTGGGATTCTAACCCAAGTCTGTCACTCACCGTGAGCTCTGTCAACCTGGAGGCTATCAGAGTCTTGGTATGACTGACCCCTTCTCACCAATGTCATCCCAGTTCTTGGGGAAGCGTAGGCATCCAGGTTGTATCCTTGCTGATGCTTCCTGAATATGGGGCTGGGAGTGGCCTTCCGGGCCCAGCTGAGGCTGTGACACTGAATCTACATGGTATATAAGGTGGTGATGTGAAGGACAGCCCGCTCAGCTGTAGTTAGGAGGCGCCTCATCTTCTCTTGTTTGGACTGTTCCAACGGTCTCTCTCTTTGTGGTCCCCCCCGCCCGATCCATCTCTATCTTTCACCCTATTGCTAGAGTAAAAATAAGTCTTACCAGAGTTACTCTCTTGCTCAAAAGTATTAACGGATCCCCACTGCCTACAGGGTAGAGCAGGGCCCATGAGACGATCTGTAATTCGGTCTCTCCCAGCTTCAGCCTCATCTCTGCGCTTGCACCCCGACATTGGGTTCCCCGAGCGGCGAATGTTGTTTCATGCCTCTGCGCCTTCACACGTAATACTCCCTCTCTGCCTCCCACCCCTCCTCCCAACCCCATTAGCCTCCCAGCCCCCAGCTCACCAACCCCTTTGCTCATACAGGAACCACATTCTACCACGTCTCCCATTTCAAGCCTCTTTCGGGAATCACCTCTTCACAAAAGTCTATCCTGACCCACGGGAGGACGGCCAGCTCCTTCCTTTGCGCAGCCAGGCACCCTGGCCACGCTTTCACCATAGTGCCCTAATGTTCCCGACATTCGTTTCTTTCCTTGTCTATGTCCTCCTGACGGAACTTTGATCACTAGAGGCCTGAGGCTGTACCTTTGTCATTTTCCCATCTTAGCAACCATTATAATGCCCACTGCAAACGGGCACCCGAAGACCCACTTACGAGGAATCAGACAGGAAGCCTCGCGCAGTGACTCAGAGGTCACTTGTCCAGCCTTACTCACCAACAGAAGCAGGCAGAACCCCAGAAGCAGGACAGTCTCCCCCAGGACTTCGGGCCACTCAGACCTCTTCGGGGGCCTGGGGATCTTGGCGATGCCAGTTTGGATGAGATACCCAGGAGTCGTGGGGGCGAAGGGCCCCTCTCCAAAGCACCGGCCCCCTGGCGGGAGGGTGCGGATGTACTGGGCGGAAAGAAATCTGTTCAGCCTTTGTCCCACTGTCTGCCAGAGACTGGCAAGGGGACGGGGTGGGACCCCGGGCCTGTCAGCCTGAACCAAATAGTCCAGGTCTTCGTGCACACCTTGGGGGAGCAGGATTTGAGTTTTTCCTGGGAAACGAATTCACATCAAGTAACTGGGCAGCTGTCTGCATGTGCTGGGGCAAGGTCAGCACAGCCTCTTAGAAGCTGCACAGACAGGAGGAGGTGCTAACTTCTGTGTGTGACCACGACAGTGCACCTGGATCAGTGGTGGCATCATATGGAGGTCACATGGGTACAGGCGTGTGTAGATGGGTTTGCAGTATGTGCCTTCAGGATGAAAGAGCGGGGGGGGGGGGTGAGGAGGGGCAATGAGGTAGAGGGCTGTGAGAGATGTCTGGACCCTCCTTACGATCTTCCCCTCCTTATCCGTCGCATGTGGGAGTGAACCCTTGGGACCCCAGAATTATCTGTTAGGATGTGGGAGCCTGAAGCTTTGGTATGACACCCTGGGCATCTCCTTCCTTGGGGAATCTGTCTGGGATGATTATGAAGCCATTTTTTTTAAGGCGAGGGGGAATTTCCCTGGGCTCGTGTCTTAAATGAGGCAAACCATCATAGACGAACCATCTTCCGATGCCTGTTGCTGCTCAGACGAAAGACGTAGACCCCAGGCTCCTGGAATTGCTGTAGAAAGAGGTAGGGTTCTTGATCTTGGAGCTGGGACTCCTCAGCGAGGGCCCGGAGGCGCCCCCAGTCAAATCCCCTCCGTGTGTTATAGAAGTGGCCCCTGGGGACAGAAAAGGAGGCGGTTTGTTGTCTCTTGAGCCGGCTGCAGGCATAGGAGCATCTCCTCTCTAGTACCTCCGTGGTGGCAGGGCTGTGTCCACTGGACACTCACGGGTCATACTCAGGGTAATGGTCCCGGGTCACCAGGAAGGCAAGTGTGTCATTGATTTGGAGGCAGACGGTGGGGTTTCGGATGCCTGGCTCTGGGGGCGGCAGATCCCCACGGCGTGTGGAGTTGAGGCTCATTGACCAAGAGGAGGTCAGATGTCCTTCCCTTGACTGTCCTGGGCAAGCAAGATACAGAGCGTGAAGAGTTACAGTCAGTGTTTGGGCAGATTCTCGCCCGTGGAGGTGGGAGGAGGAGGAGCAACAGGTGTCAGGCGTGATGCTCACCTGCGTCGTGTCCTGGGGGCCCGGGGGCCCCGATGAGCAGGCCGAGGGAACGCAGTAGCTCATGACCTGGTCGGATCAAGCCCAGGAACCCAGTCCCTAGAACAAGACAGGGATCTCTTTCAACCTACAGGGCCTAGAGAGAGGGATTTCCTAGTGCACGGATACAACAGAAGCTGTCCATTCCTGATTTGAATGTGGTAGGATTCAGCTTTCTAAAAATCAAAGGGTCACCTCACGGGGTGTCACCATCCAGCTGCTGCCCGAAGGAGCCACGGAAAAGGGCGAGGCTGTGCGGTCCTGGGCCGCAGGCCCACCTGTGGCCTCCCCCTGTCCAGCTGTCTTACCATCCATCCTGACCACATACAGAGGGACAGGCTTCTGAGTTTGGTCCAAGTTGCAGGGATGGCCCACAGCACGAGGTGAGGAAGGCCTGTCCAGGAGGTAAATTTCCTGGGAACGAGGAGGTCTGATGTCAGGTCCTCCCGTAAGACCTGGTGAGTAACACAGCAGCCCCACGGGGAGGGGAGGCCAGCCCAGGGCCTCCCCTGAGCCCCCTCCGTGTCCTGATAAGGACGGAGGGAGGAGGTGGTGCCGGTAATCTAAGAACTTCTCATCCTGATGCTATCGTTTACTCCGTGGGAAGATTCCCAAGACACCTCACCCCTCCTTCATGAACGAATCACTCCTCAAGGAGTTTCATAGGAAGAAATTAAGCCAACACTGGGGCCTTTGCTCTGGCACTAGCGGTTGTGCTGTGATGGGGTTCAGTGAGTAGGTGCCAGGGCCCCGTGCACAGGCATGTCACACATACTCCTTCTTAGGAGGCAGAGGCCACAGCGCTGGGTCCCTGGGTCTCTGCTCGGCATGGGGCTGGACCTCGGCACCGTACCTGGCTCCCGGGGCCTTCAGTGACGGAGACCTGCGGGACGCCGTGGGAGCACCAGAGCCGCAGGGTGTGTCTCTGTCCCTCTGGGCACAGCGCACCACACGGTCCACTTGAGTATTGTCCCTGGCACCGGCAGAGCCCCAGGCCCGGGTCATAGCCGTGGGCATCTCCCGGGGTGGCACACACCTGCACAGAGACTAAGCTTCTTAGGGACACCTTTCTGGGGGAGGTTCCCCCCAACTCTCTCCAGCTTTAGAGTGCAGAGCACAGGTGTCCGTGTTTCCATAGATAATGGAAAGGAGTGAGCCCCGAGGCGAGGGGGCTGGGCATGCGAGCTGTCGGGTGAAGGGCCGGGGGTGCACTACACAGACCCCTCCTACCTCGTGGGCACAGTGGTGGCTCCACTGGTCCTTGGTCAAACACAGCCCGTCCTGGTTCCACGCGGCCCCACCCTTGCAGCTCTTACGCTCCCGCTGGACACAGCCCCTTGGCTCGCCAACGTCTTGGTAGCCTGGGGAGCAGGGGCACTGCCCATCGCTGGGCTGGGGGTTGGGGAGGGAGGGGTGGCTGGTTGATACCTGGTTGTGGTGAACCGCCCCTTTGGCTGTGACACTGCCCGAGAAGGGCCAGAAGATAAAGGCAGGGGAGGGGACGTCAAGGTTCATCCGGGCTGGAGACGAGTCAGGTGACAGGAGAAGGTCACCGGCTCATGCTGGTTAGGGACCAGCTGGTGCTAGCACTTCAGTCAGAAAGACTTGGGATTTTCAGGAAAGGAAGGACTCACATGCGTTATTTGTTGGCTTTACAGGGAAAGTTTGGGCAGGAAGGTTTGGGTCAGGGTGTATAATTTGGGAGTGGTCATGATGGAGACCACGTCTGACCTTTCTTCTAAGTAGGGTTACCGGATTTAGCGAGTAAAAAGACAGCACACCCCGCTGAATCTGAATTTCGAATAAACAAGGAATACAGTTTTAGTATGAGTATGTCTCATTCAATACTTGAGACACATTATGCTAAGCAATTATCTCCTTGACCTGAAGTTCTGGTTTAAGTGGGTACCTCTATATTTCTGGCCATCTTACCCCATGTCACTTGGAAACCTGAGCTACCCCTGGTCAGGTTACGTTGGAGCTGAACTTGACCACAACAGTCCTGCATACGCAGCGTGTCCTTGGATCTCGCCACCAGAGAGCATACCTGGAACAGCCGGCCAGGCTCCAGGCAGACACATGTGTCCTTGCCCTCCTCTGGCTGCGTGGCCTCCGAACCGCAGGGAAAGCAGGCATCCTGGCCGGGCCAGGGGTTGAAGAATCCTCGAGGACAGCGGTGGCAGAGGGGGGTGTTGTGGGGACCTTCTCTGGAGAGGAACGTTCCAGGGGGACAGGGGCCAGGTGGTGAGTCAGGGCAGAGACTACCTGTTGGGTGACGGGCGCACGGCAATTAGAGCTAAGACTTAGCTTCCAGGAGTTGCCGGTCCCCAGGCGATTTCCCCCAGAGGCCCCAGGGGGACACCAGACTATTTTCTTTCCCCACTTGGGGCTTCTGCCCCCTCCTCCCCACCCCGCCCCCCACCCAGGTGTTTTATAAAGCCAACATCTCCCCTCATGGCTGTTTTTCTTTCCCCATTCCTTAACTATATCCCCAAGTCCTTCGGTGCACATTCAGCCCCAGACCCTACCCTGTGGGCACCCCGGTTGGTGTGCCTCTTCTGCACTGGACGTCTGGTTCCCGCAGTCCTGAGGGTCCTCCCTGCCCAGACACATGGCACTCTGGAGGGTAAAGCAGAAGAGAGCCAGACGGGCCCAGGTCCCTGGGATGCCAAAGGGTAGAACCCCCACCTGCTGGGCAGGGGCCATGGTGGCAGAGAGAGAGGCAGACATGCAGGCTGGAAGAAGATGGACACTGAGAAAGACACCGAGAAAGACCCAGTGCTGGGACCCAGCAAAGACCCAGCGACAGCAGCACCGGGAGAGGACGAGATAGGGATGGGAGAGGTACAGAGAGATCTGGGCACAGGGATCTGCACGCAGAGAGGAACGCGGCTCACACAGGCTCCAGGGAGCACTCACTGAATACTTCATGAGGATGAAATCTGAGATACGGATCCTCTGGGTGCCTCTAGCCCAGGCAGCTCGGATATTTTCATCATCTTATCTGTTGATCCATAGGCCTTTTCCTTCCTAGAGCAGCCAGTGGGGTGTGTGTGCGTGTGTGTGCGTGTGTGTGCGTGTGTGTGCGTGTGTGTGTGTGTGTGTGTGTGTGTGTGTGTGTAGAACTGGGCTCAGAGACACCTGGGTGGCTCAGTTATTTAAGCATCCAGCTCTTGATTCTGGCTCAGGTTATGATCTTGAGGTTTGTGAGATCGAGCTCAGTGTTGGGCTCTGCGCTAATAGCACAGAGCTTGCCTGGGATTCTCTCTCTCCTCTCTCTGCTCCTCCTCTGCTCATGCTCTCTCTTTCTTTAAATAAATAAACATTAAAAAATTAAGAAAAAAAGAGCTGGGCTCAGTGAGAGCAAAGGACATTCCAGCTTCCTCCTTGTGCAAGGCAAAGCCAGTCAACCTTCAGTAAACACTCTCCCTGTGCAAAATCCTGCAGAGAAGATGTAAGGGGAATGAGACTTAGGCTTCTGTCTTTGGTGCTTGTTCAGCCAAGTTTCAGGGATCCACATAATTTTAGCATTAGAAATGACCTTATAGATTATTTAATTTTATCCTCTCAGTTTACAGATAACAAGACTGAGGCCAATAAGATGGAAAGTTTTAACAGATTCACACATCCTCTCAAAGGCTCTTGTTTTTTTTTTTAATTTATTTCTAGGAGAGATTGAGAGACAGCGTGAGCAGGGGAGGGTCAGAGAGAGAGGGAGTCACAGACTGAAACAGGCTCCAGGCTCTGAGCTGGCAGTCAGCACAGAGCCCGACGCGGGGCTCGAACCCACGAACCGCGAGATCATGACCTAAGTGAAAGTCGGACGCTCAACCGACTAAGCCACCCAGGCGTCCCACTCTCAAAGGCTCTTAACGAACATGCATACAGTGGGGCACCTGGGGGGTTCAGGCGGTTAAGCGTCTGACTCTTGATTTCCGCTCAGGTCGTGGTCTCATGGTTTCAAGGTTCAAGCCCGCATGGGCTCTGCATACTAACTGCGCTCCTTCTCTCTCTCTGCCCCTCTCCAACTCATGCTCTCTCTGTCTCTGTCAAAATAAATAAATAATTCAACTTAAAAAAATATGCATATGCAAAATACCCAGAACCTGTAAAACAGCCAGTGAGCCCTGAGAACAACCACGAGCCAAGGTATAGACCTGGCCTCATTGTTAATGATCTTTGGAAATTAGATAACAAGTTAACTTATCACTTGGAAAAAAGTGATAATGAATAGTACTGTTTGGCTTTGAAAATCAATCAAGCTAACAGGTGAGGAAGTGCTGGGAAAGCTATAAAGTGTAACAGAAGCCCCTTCTTTTTTTTTAATAAAAATACTTTTATTATTTATTTTTTTTTCTTAAATAGTTTATTGTCAAGTTGGTTTCTATATAACACCCAGTGCTCATCCCAACAAGGGCCCTCCTCCATGCCCATCACCCCCCTTCCCCTCCCCCACCCCCATCAGCCTTCAGTTTGTTCTCAGTATTCAAGAGTCTCTCATGGTTTGCCTCCCTCCCTCTCCCCAACTATGTTTCCCGTTCTTCTCCCCCACGGTCCTCTGTTAAGTTCCTCCTAATCCTCCTATACGTGCACGCATATGGTATCTGTCCTTCTCTACCTGACTATTCTCGCTCAGCATAACACCCTCAAGGTCCATCCATGTTGCTACATATGGCCAGATTTCATTCTTTCTCATTGCCATGGAGTATTCCATGGTATAGATAAACCACATCTTCTTGATCCATTCATCAGTTGATGGACATTTAGGCTCTTTCCATGATTTGGCTGTTGTTGAGAGTGCTGCTATGAACATTGGGGTACATGTGTCCCTGTGCATCAGCACTCCTGTGTCGCTTGGATAAATTCCTAGCAGTGCTATTGCTGGGTCCTAGGGGAGTTCTATTATTAATTTTTTGAGGAACCTCCACACTGTTTTCCAGAGGGGCTGCACCAGTTTACATGCCCACCAACAGTGTAGGAGGGTGCCCATTTCTCCACATCTTCACCAGCATCTAGAGTCTTTGTTCATTTTAGCCACTCTGACCAGCGTGAGGTGGTATCTCAGAGGCACAAAAACAGACACATAGACCAATGGAATAGAATAGAGAACTCAGAATTGGTCCCATAATTGTATTGCCAACTAATCTTTGACAAAGTGGGTAAGAGTATCCAATGGAAAAAAGACAGCCTCTTTAACAGATGGTGCTGGCAGAACTGGACAGCAACATGCAGAAGAATGAAACTAGATCACTTTCTCACACTATACATAAAAATAAACTCAAAATGGATAAAGGACCTGAATGTGAGATAGGAAACCATCAGAACTCTAGAGGAGAAAGCAAGAAACAACCTCCTCGACCTCAACCACAGCAATTTCTTACTTGACACATCCCCAAAGGCAAGGGAATCAAGAGCAAAAATGAACTTTTGGGACCTCATCAAGATAAAAACCTTCTGCAAGGCAAAGGAAACAATCAATAAAACTAATAGGCAACTGTCAGAATGGGAAAAGGTAGTTGCAAATGACATATCAGATACAGGGCTAGTATCCAAAATCTATAAGGAACTCACCAAACTCCACACCTGAAAAAGAAATAAACCAGTGAAGAAATGGGAGGAAGACATCCAGACACGTCTCCAGAGTGGACATCCAGATGGCCAACAAACACATGAAATGATGCTCAGTGTCCCTCTTCATCAGGGAAATGCAAATCAAAACCAAACCGAAGCCCCTTCTAATGGCTAAGGTGTGGCTGCAAAAGAAAGGGACCTGGGAGTCTGGAACTTTCTAGGCCACCCAGCTTGTAAATAAAACCTCTGCTTCCAACTTTGAAGAGTACTGGGTTGGGAGAGACTTAAGAAAATTTGTTGCATGACTTTGTAATCAGGCTTCGGCTTTGAAAATAATACATATGCATCTATCTGGTTTGATTCGCTGCATCTAATTCACCAAATTTTCCTCTGAATGACTTTGTGACTTGGTGGCCTCCAAAAAGAGATGCACCCATTCAAGACAAGGCATCCCTCTCCTTGATGACACCTCACTCACTCATGCATTTATTCGCTCATTCTGCAGGTATTTCTTGTGTACTTACTACGTACCAGGCTCTCTTCTGGGGCTGTTGGTACCTACGTGGACTGGATGCGTTTGGGGGGCTGGGGTCGGAAAGGGAATTACAGAGTTGCAGGATCAGAGGCTCCCTGCAGTGACATACCTGAGGGGAGGACATGAAGTTCCTTGGGAATCTATATTCTGTAAAACACAGCTTACAGAGTGCTGTCCAATAAAAATAGAAAGCAAGTCACATGTAATTTAAAGTTTTCCAGTAGCCACATAATAAAACTGAGAAGAAACAGATGAAATTAGTTTTAATAACATATTTTATTTAACCTAATGTATTAAAATAGAACCTCAACAACAAATCAGTATAAAAATTCCTAACATGATAGTTTATATCTTTTCTTAATAGTAAGTTTTTGTACTCATTTTATACTTAGAGCATATCTCAGCAGGAACTAGCCGCATTTCAAGGGCTCGGTGGCCCTACGTGGCCAGTGGGTGCCATGGTGGACGGCGCAGGGTGCCATCTTCTGGCAAAGCCACTTCCCTGCAAGGTCCTCTAGGTCCCCCTTGCCCTGCACTTCACCGCCGTCATCTGCTCTGTTCTCCTGAGTGGCTCAATCATCTCTCCCTCATCTTTCCAGAAGGTGGCACTGTGATCTTACAGGAAATGGTGGTGTTGGTGGTGGGGTTGAATGGAGGGAGAAGAGGAAATGTAGTTGCAATGGAGGATATGTGTGCGTACGTGTGTGTACGTGTGTGTAAACTAGTATCAGTATCTTAACTATTCTGGTAGAAATTAAGATTAATGTTTATGTAATGTTATAATTCTCCTAACATCTTACTGTGTCTGCCAATCACTTGGAGTTCTTTTAATTTTAATTTGATTTGATTTTTTCTCTTTTATATATGTTTTAAAAAATGAAAAATTGTGTATATGTACAGTGTAAAACATGATGACTTATATACATATATGCTGTGACATGGTTACTACCATCAAGCTAACTAACACATCACTTCCTCTCATAGTTACTGTGTGTGTGTGTGTGTGTGTGTGTGTGTAGAGCACCTGGAGTCAACTCTGTAAGCATATTTCCAGTATTTAATACAGTACTGTTAATTATAGTAGTCACGCTATATGTTAGCTCTCTAGACTTGCTCATCTTATGTAACTGCAACTTTGTACCCTTTTGCCCAAATGTCCCATTTCCCCCACTTTCCTGCCCCTGTAACCACATTCCTACTCTCTCCCTCCGTGGGTTTGGCTTTTTTTTTTTTAGATTCCACATATAAATGAAATAATACCCTATTTATCTTTCTCTCTCTATCTCCTTTCACTTAGCTAAATGTCTTCCAGATTCATCCATGTTACAATTGTGAGGATTTCCTTCTTTCTCATGACTGAATAATCTTCCATTATATGCACTTACCACATCTTCTGTATCCATTCATCATCCACTGAAGAAAGCTTGGGTTGTTTCCATGTCTCGGCTATTGTGAATAAAGCTACAATAAACACGAGGATGTAGATGTCTCTTCAACATACTGACTTCATTTCTTTTGGGTAAATACCCAGAAGTAGGCTTGCTGGATCCTATGGTAGTTCCATTTTTAATTTTTTGAGGAAACTCCACACTGTTTTCCATAATGTCCAACAGTGTACAAGGGTTCTCTTTTCTCCACATCTTCACCAACACTTTTGTCTTTTTGATGACAGCCATTGTAACAGGTATGAGGTGACGTCCCATTGTGGTTTTGATTTGCATTTCCCTGTTGATTAGTGATGCTGAGCATCTTTTCATATATTGGTCTTCTTTTTGATAAATGGTCATTCAGTTTCTTTGCCCATTTTTAAATCGGGTAATTTGTTTTCTTGGTATTGAGTGATTGATTCAGTACTACAGGTGATCTGGGGTGTGGCCCAGGATTCTGCATTTTGCACAATCTAAGATAAGGCTGTGGCCACCACACTTTAGGTAGCAAAGTTTTGTAAGGAGCTTTGATATGCACCATTCTTCTTCTTTTTTTTAATGTTTTATTTATTTCTAGGAGAGCGAGCGAGCGAGAGAGACAGCGTGAGCAGGGGAGGGTCAGAGAGAGGGACACAGAATCTGAAGCAGGCTCCAGGCTCTGAGCCGGCAGTCAGCACAGAGCCCAATGCGGGGCTCGAACCCACGAACCGCGAGATCATGTCCTAAGCGAAAGTCGGACGCCCAACCGACTAAGCCAACCAGGTGCCCCATTCTTCTTGATACTCAACAAATCTGGTGGCTTTTGTCTATCCCTAAAGACCATACTCTCTGATAGTTGGTCTATATTTGTGGCTTTCAGGTTCTTGTACTGTATCCCTTAACTCTCTGGCTTCCCTGTCCACTGCTTCCTAAAGCTACCTTCTCCCAAGACCCCCTGCACCCCTCCCCCACAGTGTCCCCTATCTTTCTAGATCTTTCTTTTTTTTTTTTTTTTTATGTTTTATTTATTTCTTGGAGAGAGAGAGAGAGACAGCATGAGCAGGGGAGGGTCAGAGAGAGAGGGAGTCACAGACTGAAACAGGCTCCAGGCTCTGAGCTGGCAGTCAGCACAGAGCCCGACGCGGGGCTCGAACCCACGAACCGCGAGATCATGACCTAAGCGAAAGTCGGATGCTTAACCGACTAAGCCACCCAGGCGCCCCTTTCTAGATCTACCTTGAGCTAGATTTTACCTGATTCCTCACTGGTTCTGACAGGTTGGGGACTTCTCCACTTCCATGATTTTGAAGACCTTTCTATCTCTGATTTTTTTCCTTTTGTTTTTACAGTTTTGCTTAAGTTTTTTTCCTCCTGGAACACGCTGATTTTTCCTGATAATTTTTTAGTACAGTTTGAGACTTAGAGAAAAATGGCAATGATAGTATAGAGAGTTCTCATATACCCCACACTTAGTCTCCCCTATTATTAACATCTTACATTAATATGATGTATTTGTCTGTACAAATACATCAATACATTATTAACTAAAGTCCATACTTCGTTCAAATTTCCTTAGGCTTTTTTTTAGTTAAAAAAATTTTTTTAACCAAATGCCCCTTTCTGTTCCAGTGTTCCATGTTACATTTGTCAGGTCTCCTTAGCACCCTCTCAGTTGTGACAGTTTCTCAGATTTTCTTACTTTCTGATAACCCTGGTGGTTTTGAGGCCTCATCAAGTACATTGTGGATTGTCCCTCCATTGGGATTTGTTGGATGTTTTTCTAATAATTAGGCTGGAATTATGGATTTGAGGGAGGAAGCTCACAGGGATAAAGTGATGCGTATATCACTTCACATGAAGAGTGCATACCATGGCCATGACGTATCACAGTTGATGTTGACCTTAGCCACCTAGCTGAGGGCATGTTTGTCAGGTTTTCTCCACTGAAAAGTTGTTCTTATTTTTCTTCTTTCCATAGAATACTTCTTGGAGGGAATGGGAGCACCATGTTCCACTTCCTTGATGGTGGAGAATCTACATAAAGTATATGGAATTCTTCTGCATGGGACATATGTCTTTTCTCCCCTATTTAGCTACTCAAGTATTTACTTATATCAGAATGGACTCATGGATATTGAAAAAAAAATTTCTTTTCTCCCAATGACCCAATGTTAGCCATTAAGAGTTCTTTCAGTTGGCTCCCGAGTCCTTCGACATAACTCATTATGGTGGGTTTTGTTTTTTTAAACCATTTCCTTACTTTCTGGCACTACTAGATGCCTGAGGTTCATCTTGTAAATTTCCTGTCTCAGAATCAGCCATTTCTCCCAGGAGCCCTGGTTCCTTTTAGGAAAGGATGGAATAAGGAACTAAGGTCTGGTGTGCTCTGGTCTCTTAGTTTTCAGCCACTTTTCCTTCCCCTTTCTGTTTGGTCTCCTGTCCCCTGTTCATGAACCATGGAGATCTCCTAAGAATTAATACATATATACTCAAGCCAATAGCAGAGTCCTGACTCTGCACAAGAACTTGGTGGGAGATCAAAAATGAATAATGTACCATCACGGAGTTTATAGGCAAGTGTGGGAGATAGACGGACATAGAGACATAAAGCCAATTTCTAAGGAAGCCCTGAGGAACTAGTGACTAATTTGGACTATGGGATCTGGGAAGTCTCTGAGCTCAGGGTTGAAGGAAGGGTCTACATTCTCTATAATCTATTTGTAGACTCTTAGCAAATCTACCTTGACTGGGGCCCCAAAGAGCGGTCCTTCTTTGGATGGAGCAGAGATTGCTGATGCCGACCTTCTCTCTTCTCCATCAGTCCATCAGTGCTTCTACGCCTCCTTTTCTGTGGGGTAGGGGAAGTTATTTTTGTTTTTTCCTTTATTGCCAGGTTTCAAAAAAGGAAGAATATGTTGGTCAACTGTTACACACTCATTCTGTTTAAAACCCATCCAGATGCCTTAACACGAGGTGGGGGGCGTTTCCCTAAGCCTGCGGACCCCCTCTTCCCCTGAAAATATTTGTGGCATGGAGAACTTCAACAGTATTGGTAACATTTTATTTCTTAAGTTGGGGGCGCTTGCGCAACTGTTTGTTTTTTATTCCTTGTTCCTTTTTTTGTGGCTTCAATATTTCAAAATCGCATTTTAAACACATTAATGAAGAAAGTGAGAAAGACCTGTGTGAGGCATTACTCTACGTGACCCTTCAACCTTGCTCCTGGAGCCAGACACCTGTCCCTCCCAGCCCACAGCCCAGGAAAGGGCATCTGGTTCGGATGGTCTGCCGGAGCCTGTCTGGCCAGGTGTTGCTTGGTGTTGATGTGACTCAACGCCTAGGTGGTGTGGCAGATAGAAAACTGCACTACCCCCATCCCCGCCTTCCCACCTTGTGACAGCATCTTTTCCCGGAAGACATGGACTCTCACTTCCTTATCTCCCATCTAAAGCTATCTGTGAACTAAAACCTGAAAAAGGCGGCTCCAGGTCTGGCAGCAGCCAACAAAAACCAAAGGTCCGGCCAGCAGCCGAGGCAGGTGGAGGGAAGACGGGTCAGCTGGGGACCCTGTGCTGGGGCCCGGGCTGGGACGTCTGCGTGCATCTCTGGGGGAGAGAGGGAGAACGATGCCAGCAGCCGGGGCGCCCAGCCCGGTGACCGTGAAGTTCTACCTGCAAGTTCCCTCCTCTTGAATTTGCTTGTCCAATACAATGTGGCAGAAGGGAGATTCCAGGATTTCTGAGCCTGAGCCCTTTGGAGCCTTGCAGCTGCTGTATAGCTCTTTTAGAACATTCCCTCTGGGAGGCTGCTCTGCTCTGTAAGGAGTCTTGCTCTGCTGAGACCGCCGTGCTAGAGAGCCCATGGGTAGACCCTTTGACCGACAGTCCCCGCTGAGCCGAGCCTTCCAGCCACACCTACTGAGGTTCAAGGCCTGAACGTCTGAACATGAAGCCTCATTTGAATCCCAGATCAGCCTATCGTCCAGCTGAAAACCGCAGAGTAACCCCCACTGATGCCATACAGTGCAGAAGAATTGCCTGGCTGAGCCCGGAGCACATTTCTAGACCACAGCATTGTGAGGTGTAATGAAAATGAATGTTGTTTTATGCTTCCAGGTTTTGGGGTTGTTACAGAGCAGCAGGGGACCAAGATAGCCAGGGAGCCCCATCTGGGCCACCTGTCTGATGATCAGCTTCCAAATCCTGCATCAGTGTAAGAGATGGGGGTCAGGGTTCATTCTCAAAATGACATGGCCGAGGGGCTAGAGGCAACACCAAAGGTCCTGGGGCTGTCTCCTCGGGCTAGCTGGATGAGTCCTGGGAAAGAAGGGCTGAAGTAAGCAGGAAAACTGGCCTGGGAGGGGAAGAAAAGGGGGCCGTGCAGGATGGGAAGGCTAGAGCCGGTGTCTGGCCCAGGAGTGCAAGCAGCCCCCAGGCTGGCGCCCTCTCCCTGGCTCTGCCCGACGCCGCCGCTCTCGGCTCCCTTTAAAGAGCGCTGCTGGGTGCCTGGTGATCTCACGACAGTGCAGGTGCAGGCCGAGCCCGTAAACCACAACAGCCGGGGTCTGTGCGGCCACAATGCACAGGGCAGAGCCTCCAGAGGGGCACAAAGGCTGATTATTTGTTTAGCATCATTAGCACGATCCCAGAGCTCGTCCGAAGCAAAGCAGAAACTTTTGTATTAAGGAGATTAAACCTTAAACTCAGCTGAGCGGGCTCTGCCGTGTGGGGTGGCTTTGTTGTCCCGGCATTGTGTGTGATTCTATGCAAATCACCCGGAGGCCTCACTGGGGTCCCGACCACAGAGGCTTAGCTGCCCTCCCAGGGCAGGAGTGGGTGGGAGAGGGAGGCGGTCACATGCGCTGGCCGGACAGCGTCCAGCAGCACTGCAGACAGGGGATGCCCGTTCTCCCTCAAGTTCAGGAAATTGGGGTTTTGAACAAGTGTTTGCTGTGTCATTCAGAGGTTTCTGATGGTTGGATAGACATGTAGGGACAGAAGTGCTACTGGGAAAGCGTGCTGGAAACTCAGAGCAACGTCCAGTGAGGATGGGGGATGGTCTTTTTTTTTTTTTTTTTTTGATTAATTTTTGAGAGACAGAGAATGAGTGGGGGGTGGGCAGGAGAGAGGGAGACGAGCAGGCTCCAGGCTCTGAGCTGTCAGCACAGAGCCCGATGTGGGGCTCGAACTCACGAGCCGTGAGATCCTGCACTCACAACTTGAGTGGGAGTCGGATGCTCAACCAGCTGAGCCCCCCAGGCGCTCCTTGGATGGAGGATGTTCTTATATCCAGAGTCCTTCTGACCATAATACCTGGGCATTCTCCTAGCGTTTTCTCTTTTGAAACTTAAAGTAATGTATATATGATTGCCAAGGAGATGGGGACATATTTTGGTTTTCTTTTCTTTCTTTCTTTCTTTGTTTTGATTTGTTTTGTTTTCCTGTGTCAACCACTAGCTAGGATCCCTAGTGGCCCATCAGAAGAACTTGGATTATCCTGGATTCATTGATCCAGAAAATGTTTAATGTTTGCTCTGTGCAAGTTACAGGGCTGGGTGCTGGGGGTGGGGAGAGGGTAGTGGTTGGTGAGAACAGAGATGAGTAAGACAGCTCTGTTGTTCGGGAGTTTACAGATAAGATGTGTACCTAGATAACTAAAATACCTGGGGGAATTTGGTAAGTGCTGGGAAAAAAAAAAAAGCGCCTCAGTTAGGAAGGGATCAGGGAAGGATTCTAAAAGCCAGCCCTTGAAGGTCTGGAAGCTAGGGGAGGCAAGGGGTGGGGGGCTGTGCGGGCCAAAGGATTCATGTAGGAAGGCATAGGGTACAGCGTGGCAATGTGCATGGGGTCACATTGTGTCCCGAGGAACTGGGCACACCAGCTTCTGCATACTGGGCCCGTTTCTTTTTGTGCTAAAATTTGGCCCGCACAAACTGGAGTCAGCAGTCTAACCCGCAGACAGAGCGAGGGGAGCTCTGGGGTCTGGGACCCTGGGCCAGCATCTGTGGAGCTGCAGGACAGCCAGGGGCCCCCCCGGAGACTTCTGAGTCCCACCTACTGGGGGCTCTGTGGGTGCCCCAACGCCCTCCTTCACCTTTTCTCCTGAGTGAAGTCTTCAGCTGCTTCTGGGTCTTTCATGGCACAGTCAGCTTGGCCGTCTCCAAGGCTTTGTTCCAAGTGGGCTTAAAATGCTACCCAGCAGAGTCCAGGGCGATAGTCCTCAGCGCCCTCCTCCTGAGAGGCCAGGGGCCTGCTTGGGTCTGAGCCGAGCACGAAGACAGAGTGAGTTAAGCTCTTGGCGTTGCTGATGGAGATCACCCAAGAACATGACCGAGGCTGAAAAGAAAACCCGGGAAGCCTGTGTGGCTAAGCCATCACTCGAGAAACTGAATAGCATGGTAGAAGCAGGCAGGAGCCCACAGGATGAAAGCTGGGGCACGTAGCCTGAATTTCTTGTCTGTCTTTTTTTTTTTTTTTTTTTTTAATTTATTTATTTTAGAGAGAGAGAGTGCAGGGGAGGGGCGGAGAGAGAGGGGAGACAGAGGATCCGAAGCGGGGCCCGTGCTCACAGCAGAAAGCCCCATGCAGGACTTGAACTCATGAACTGTGAGCTCATCCGACCTGAGCTGAAGTCGGATGCTTACCTGACTGAGCCCCCTAGGTGCTCCCTCGCCTGCTTTTCTGAATTGCCGAGTGGGGGAGAAGTGCAAGGCATGGCCGCAGGCACACGCCACGGGAGCTGTAACCTCGTCACCGGCAGCGAGGACCCTCAGAGGCTCGCCAGCCTCTCTGCGGTATTTCTGGAGGGATAGGAACCCGTCCTCAGTGGAGCACAGCTCTTGGGGACAGATGGGAGCACTGAGACTTGGGAACGAGAAGCATTAGCTTTGGAAAGAGAGATGCACAACCCTTCCCAGCACCCTCCACTCCAGTCCCCATCAGAGCACTGACCCCGCAGGGGAGGCAAGAAGCTGAGGGTCCCCGGGCCCTTCTGCTCAGGGGCGATCTGAGCTCTGGAGGATGAGAATCATCTTCTACCTTCCACAAAGTACGGGCCTCTCCTGTTGGAAGTTTCTGAGAGCAGGGGGTTCTTGGGTTCTGCAGGGATGTAAAGGATGGAAGACCCCTCCCCCTTTATTCCCCCCCCCCAAAGAAATCTGAACTCAGACCAAATGGCTCTTTGGAACTGCGTGTCCTCTGCCCCATCAGAGGGGCAGAGGCTTCTGCGAGGTGGGGGGACTTGCTGGGGGCTCCAGGCAGGAAGCCAGGCGGGAGAGCCCCCAGATGACAGCGGAAGTTGAAAAGAATTTTGTAAAGCTGTTGTCCGGACTTGGGTTGGATAAAAGACTGGGCAGACAGGGCCGTTCACCTGCTGGGCTTTTGTGCTGTGCTGGGACGGCTGTCGCGGCCCTTGGGGTGGGGCGGCCGCGGGGAGGGCGCCTGTCTGCCATCTGCGGGAGAAATACAACAGACACCCACGTTCAGCCAACGGAAACGCTCAGCAAAACAAACAGGAGGGCGCCCGCCTGGGGTGCGGTAGGGCGGGCGGGCGAGGTGAGAGGGCACCTGCGTGGGGGGGGCGGGGGGGCGGGGACACTGCCCAGCGGGGCAGGGGGTGGGCAGCCAGGTGGGAGCCTCTGCTTCATTCAGCCACCGGGTTCCAAGTGGGGTGTTGCAAAGCCAGAGTCAGATATAACCAGCCCCGGGGTGGGGGTGGGGGTGGGGGTGGGGGAGGTTCGCAGCCGGAGATGCAGAGTTCAGCGGGGGTTCAGGACCTGACTTTGCCACTCTGCTGAATGAATACCCCTCTGAGCCTCTTGCTTTCCTACCTGCAAAATGGGGAGATGAGAAAAATACCTAACTTGGAAAGTTGTTAGGAGGATGGACATCACATCTGCGAAAAGCAACCTTGTAAAGTACTGAATATGCAGGAATATGGATTGTTATTCATATACCACCTCGGTGGCTGACCGGCTGACCTTTTGGACCACAGCAGCTTGCCACTGGCTCGTGACACAGCACGTGCACATCAGTGGGGGAGACCTCGCACCCCGGGGCAGGTGGTGTCTGGGAAGTCCCTCCGCTCACTGAGAAGAAGCCATGGACAGGCTGGTTTTGGGGACCCGGGTCAGTGAGGAAAGTGGGAAGTGAGATGGGACGAGCTGGGATGGGGTACAGAGTCACGTCGGATGGCCTACTGGCATTAAGCGTTGGGCCCTGGCCTTGCCGGGGGTTGAGACTGGACTCTAGATCTTCCCCAGCATCCTTGCGATCCCGGGCATCGCTTCCCTCCCTTCCCCCCCACCCCCCATCCACGCCTCGGCATAGTGAGTGGCAGCTGAGGCCAGTGTCCACAAACCTGTTGGGACAGGGCAGGCAGCTTGTTTGCTCTTCCCAGGGCCAAGCCTGGTGGGCTGGACCCACAAGTATTATGTTACTCAGCCAAAGAATTCCTTGCCTTGCCTGCCTCCATTATAAAGGGGAAATAAAACCCCGAGCTGTGTGCCCTCATGGCCCCCGGCCATGTCCTCAAGTGTCATTTCTGGGGAGTTGCTCTCCCCAAGGCAGTGTGCAGCCTCCAGGGACATAAGAGACCTTCCTTCCCATCCCACGGGGGGTGGTCCAGTCCCATCAGCCCGTCCCCCCCCCCCCCAGGAGGCCCTGCGTTCTCCAACACTACCCTCAAATGTTTTTCTCATCTCAGGGCTGAGCTCTTGAGAATGGAGTGGGGCTTGGTGCTTTCCTTACCCCAGTGAAGGCTGGGGCAGGGTCACCGGGTTTCTGCCCAGCACTGGGTGGTGCTGGTGCTGGTATATTCCAGCAAAGAGAACCACTAAAGAGGTCTTTTGCTGTTGTCTGCAGTCAGGTGTCCTGGTCTGTGCTTTGAGGACCTGAGGTGGGATTTGGCTCCTCCAAGGCTTGTGCTGCTGGACTTCAGAGTTCTGGGCAGAACCAGACAGCCCCGGGAAAACCTGCACCAGTCTTTCTGAGCTGCATCTCACTGCAGGGTCCCAGGGCCAGGTGAGGTCTGAGCTTTAGAGATCTGCCAGGCGAGGTCTTCTCATTCTGCAGCCAGAGCCAGAGTGCCTGATGGAATGCTTTCCTGGGAATTCTCCCTGGAATGCAAGGCAGGGAGAGCGGCAGGTGAGGGGGGTTGGATACAGAGAGTGTGCAGGGCTTGGGCCGGGGAGGGCCTCGGAGATTCCCTGCCTCCTAGTGCAGCCTGGTTTGCACGATCCTTTTTGATCTGATGGAAGAGGGATCGAGGAAGCTTGGATTTGGGTCTGCCGTTGCCACTGTTCACCACAGACAAACCATTTCATGTCCTCATGACTCAGTTTCTTCACTAGTAGAGTAAGGAACTCAGACCCAATGATCTTTAAAATCCCTTCTGTCTTTGATGTGCATTTTTATGACCATTTTATATCTGTGGCCCATTGCCAACAATAAATGCTGGCTTATGCATGAATTCTAGGTATCTTCTAGGTATCGTCTCCCTCCTGGGCAGTCTGCCTGGCTTGGCAGACTTCTAGACAAGACTTCTAGAACTACTTCTGGGAGAGACACGTGTATTACTTGAGAAGCAGAAGCAATCAAGTTCTATTTCTGAGGAATATCAAAGTTTGTGTTTGTGTTTATTTATTTATTTATTTATAATTTTTTCAATGTTTATTTTTTAGAGACAGTGACAGAGTGCGAGCGGGTGGGGGTGCAGAGAGAGAGAGAGAGAGAGAGAGAGAGAGGGAAATACAGAATCCGAAGCAGGCTCCAGTCTCCGAGCTGTCACCAGAGTGTGACATGGGGCTCAAACTCATGAACCATGAGATCATGACCCGAGCCGAAGTCGGATGCTCAACTGACTGAGCCACCCAGGCGCCCTATGAAAGTTTAAGTTTTTAAATAGCACGAAGCAATATATAATTAAATTTGGCTAAGACATTTCCCTGCCTCCAAACACATTCGTATCTCTTCTACTTGGTGGAGCAGAACTGTACTTGACTTGCTAATTTCTCTCAAGTCTTTTATTTTCTTTATATCTTCCTTAAATACTGGATGGCAAGGTAGACTGCCATGTGTTTGTTTAGTATCCATAGCCCCGCTATGAGTGATTTGGGCAGGGTAGCCATGATCTACATTCTTTCATGTCATCCCACAATGAAATGTCTTACTCATAAGCTTTCTCCAAGAGTATCAGCGTCCTAAGAACTGGGATTTCCCTGTGTGTCACTGCCCTCTTTCTCACTCTGGGAACAGTGCCTGGCACCATAATACTCAGTGAATATTTGTTGAATGAATAGAACATCAAAAGAATAGTAGGTACTCATAAGTGCTTACTGGTTCACTCTGAGCCATCCTTAGTCATGCTGCATCCCTTCGACTAACTTGGGGATATATTTTCCTTCTTGTTACCTCTTTCACAGAGTCTCCTTGGCTCTAACTCTCTGTTCCTTTTTGCTCAGTTCTCTGGCTTTCTGTTCTGATCCCTCTATGTGTCCTCCGTTGGGAATCCCAGCCACTCTTTGTAATGGCATCTACCACTTTCGTGCTGATGGCTATCGGGTATGTGTCCTCAGCTCTGAACGTGGCTGGAGCTAGGTTCTTACATCTCCAGTTGACTGTGGGCTGATAGATGGAATCGTGGAGTATTAGGGCTGGAAGGAAACTTGGCAGTCATCTCAGCTAACTCCGCGTGAGTCTTCTCTACTTCCATCATGAGGCAGCCCCTTTCGTTGTTGTCCAGCACTGGTGATTGTTCTCCAAGCCACTTCTTTCCCTTCATCTTGCTTCCATTGTTGGCTTCTGGATAGCAGGGGCCATATCTTATATAAATCAATTAACATTTGTTTCTAAAAAAGTGTATATTTGATAATATGAAAGGTCAGAATGTTTGAACTTAGGTGAGAGGTGCTGTCCGTAAATAAGTTTTGGGCATCTCCCCTCTGCTCCAGTTTTGGAATCAGAAAGTCCTGGGTTCAAATTCCAAGTCTATCATTTAGCATCTATGAACCTTTAGGAAAGTTGCTTCTGAGTCTTGATTTCCTCATCGGTAAGGCAGTGGTAATAGCAGTAACTACGTTGTAGCTTAGTGTGTGGACTCATGAGATACTGTAAATTCAGTGTGTAGTGCAGGGACTGACATGTATTGAGGGCTCTAACAATGGAAGTTTTGTTATTACTAGTCGGCTGACATTAATCCTGAATTTGGGGTATGTAACTCTTGCTCTGTACGTCTCCATCCCTCCTCACCTCTGAACACAATACTGAGACCATAGTCCTTTGTTCTCTGGGTGAAGGTATAAGGATCATTTCTCCTTTCAGACAAGTCCACTAATTTCTGCTTCTGGATAGGGGACCATTTCATTGCTGACACGGACACTATGGAAACACAGAGAGGAAGGAAACTAATTTATACGTGCGAGGCACCGTGCTAAGCTATGTCATGGTGCCTGCCCTCAGGAGGCTTGTAAGCTGGTAGAAAGGAAAGCCAGGATGTGTGGCGTGAGTAGGAAATGATATTAGCTTCATATGATGGAGGGCTGCATTGTGATGGACACACTTTGTCTGGTGGCCCATTAATAGTGTGGTTAAGAGATTAGGTTCTGGAACCACAAAGACCCAAACTCTAATCTTGATCCTACCACTTTGTGCTTGCGGGACTTGGAGTGAGTTACTTGACCTCTCAGGACCTCAGTTTCCTCGTCTGGGTTTTTTGGTGAGGATTCAGTGGGGCAGGCACTGAGGAGTACTCAGCATGGCACGGCGTAGCTCCCTCAGTGCTACTGCTGTCATTAGGCGCTTTCATGCACTGGCCAAAAAGAGCTCATTGACGCCTACATTAATCAGAACGGGTGGGGTTCAGATAATTAGAGGGAGGGGAGAATGCTCTGTGGATGGAAAACAAACAACAAATGACAAAAACTCACAGAACAACAATGGCATAGAGCCAGGAAAGACTAGGGAATGTTTCGGGCTGTACATCAGGACTGGAACAGAGAGGGTGATCTGCATGAGACAGTAAGTGGGAGAAGCCGAAGGACAGTTCCTTCTTTGTACCCTCCGTTATGCCTCTCACGGCACTCGGTTCAGCAAACACTTAATATTTGCTACTGAAATTCTTGGTCTAAGTAGGTGGGCGTGTGTCTCTTATAGCTAATGCACTTCATGGGCTGATTACCTTCTTGAGTGCTACAAAGCCTGGTTCAAAGCCCCATAAACATCCCTTTTTCCTATTCAGACTTGCTCAGCAAATTCGGAGGAAATATATCTGTACTATTTATCATCGAGAAGTGATGAAGCACCTTTCTTTATCCTCCAGACAAGAGTGTCTGCCTTGATTTGGATTCAGAAAGCTGGACTTCACCAGCTACTGCATGGCCCAGAGCAAGTTACTCAACCTCCCGTGCTCTATTTCCTCACGTGTGAACTTGGAGTAGTGTGCTTCTCAGCAACCAGTTCACCTTCCTGTACCTGCTCTGCAACGCTGGCTGGACCGTAAGCATGTCTCCCTCCTGAGGGCACCATGTTAGACGTCGTCAATAGAGGGTGCTGCCTCAGAAGTATGGTCTTGTGAGTAATGGCTTGAGGGTCCCGGGTTTCTTTTTGGGTCATAAAAATGTTCTGGATTAAATAGGGAGACGTGAATGCACTGGCAGTCACATAATTGCACACTAACATGGTTAAAATGGTGAGTTTTATGTTGTGTGTCTTTTGCCTCAATAAAAATAAGTAGGTTGCTGTGAAGACGAGACAAACTTGTGGTAGGGAGAGTTGAGAGCAGTGCTTGGAACATAGTGGCTGGTCTGATACAGCGACTGTAATTTTGCTTAGTTATTTAGGCGTCTGTCGCTAGACCTGCTCTTCCTTAGACCCTTGTACGGTCTTCCTGGTTATCAGAGTCTGGCTGCCTCGGACTATTTCTGTGTCTCAGGCTGGCTCTCTCTCACTGGCTCCTCAGGGAGTAGGGTGAATGCCTGTATTCCGGCTTCTCCTGAATCTCTCCAGACAGCTGATAGTGGGTGGCTAGGAGTAGCCGAATAGGCCAGAACAGCTGGACAGCTGAGGGGAGTCAAAAGAAAGGAGGTAATGTCAGACTTTGTGTCCAGGGCTCTGGGCCCCTGAACTGAAGGTTGTTTTATTTGACTATTCTTCCCGGGTGTCCCCTCTGGTCTGCTGCCCCCCACGTGGTGACTGTGGAGCCCAAGTGTGAAGTCCCCAGTTCCCTCTGGGGAGAGGAGCTGGACATCTGGTTGGAGGCTCTGGAATGTTCTGTAGATCGTCAGAGACTGCACAGGCTCACAGGACGGGGATGCAAGGAAAGACTTCAGGAACCACATGGTGGCATTTGAAGTAATCCTGAGGGCTGGTTTGGGGGAGATCTTTCTTTAGAGTAATCATTGACGATGCTGATGGGAAACTGGAGAAAGGTGAAGAGGTGTATACAAGGAACTCCATTCCTTCATCTTCTTCCTCTTCCATCCCACCATACTAGTCGCCGCCATATTGTGGAGCCTGGAAGACTGGTGTTTCCATTGTATACAGTGTCATTCCTCCCAGACCCAGGATTTTTGGGACACCCGAACTCAGACATTTTCTGTCCTGATATCCCCATCTTACCCATGGCCTTGTCTGGCCACTTGTCCCGTCAAACCTCTCCCCCTATGGCTTCATCCTCAGAGGTTGCTGCTTGCCAAGGGATTGTCACAGAGCAGGAGGGGAGCACACGACAGATGTGGGCTGCCTCCCTGCGGAGCTCGTGTGACCTCTAATACTAGGGGCAGGGGACACCAAAAGCATGTGCCTTGTGATTGTCACCTCTGTCACTCTGTTGCCATTTTCCACTGAGCTGATTCGGGAAGACTCAGGAAAGCAGGCTCAACTGCCTGCCTTCAGGGCTCATGCATCTGACTCCTATCCCCATGGGGTAGCCGCAGGCTCTGAGTGGCATTGGTTTTGGCGTCCCTGAGCCTCCAGGGTCTCCCTCTGAGGACTCCCCCCTCAGACACAGTCACCAAACATGTTTTTCATGTTTATGAATCTGCTCCTCTTCTCACGTTTCTCTGGGCACAGCTGCATTTCTTATCTGATGGGCTTGCCGCCAGGCCCATGGAGCCTGACAGTTACAAAGGGCAGGCGGATCAGCTGCAAAAGAATATTTATTAGGAAAAAATCCTTTTCATTCTTCTGTCCTTTTTGTGGAATTAGCCATATATCGCCTGGATGAGATAAGAGCAGAAGCAGAGGTCCGACATCTGGGTTACTGGCAATGCCAAGGTGAGTGATGATGAGTCTCCTTGCCTGCTGTGGACTCTCTCTCTCTCTCTCTCGGCCTCTCTTGGAGGCTCCTGTGCAATGTCACAGCTCAGAGAGGTCTATGATGTGGGGGGCTTTCTCCAGAAAGAGGATAATCTTTTTGTGAATGGATCTCATGTTTCTCCTAAACTCCAGGGCTGGAGACTTGTAGGGAACTGATGGTTTGGTAATGGTCTTTCAACTCAGTAGCTCCACTTGCTGGGGTTTATTTAGTTTATTTAGTGGGGTTATGAGGGAAAAGAGATGTTCCAATGGAATAACGGAAGCGGCAGTGACTTCCCCTATGCATTTATGGAGAAACTCTGCCACTGAGGGAATTCTAGGTTTCCGAATAAATCAGCTCCATTGTAGGCAGCTGAGACGTTCCTTCTGTCTTTAAGACTTTGGTGGTGGGATTGCAAACTGAAGATGTTTGCATCTGGCTGCTGCAAGCCTGAGAAATATTCTGATCATGCCACTCAGAGTCCCTGTGAGGTCCCAGAGGACATGTTCTGTTAGGGCACATGCACTTTGAGTAAACTCTGAGAAGATGTCAACTTTCCCGCCCCAACTGGGAGCTGCTGTGCCAGACCTGCCTGGGCCTGCCTGCCTCTGATGTAGTGTGATACAGGGGAGGCAGGGGAGGAGGCCCGGGCGCTGGCCGAGAGAGTGACTTCTGATCCGGTCCTTCTGGTGCCAGTGGTGCTCATCAACTGGCACTCAGGCCAGCCTGGGGTCTTGGGGTCATGGGAAAACCAATGAATCAGGATCTCTAGACCAGGAGCTAGGGTCTCTGAGAACGGAGGGAGAATGATTGTCAGAGGAGAAACTAAGATAAAGTACTAGAGCCACAAGGGACATTGAAGATGGAGACTCTTGAGTGCCCATCACCACTAGAATTCAAATCCCCTTTGATATTCCCACCACATATGTCACACATATTTCTAGTATATTCTCTACTGTGCATGCGGTCTCCTGGAGGAGAGGCTATGGCTTTTAAAGAGCTTTGGTGACATCAAGAGAGAACAACGGGTGCTGGGTCTTGGGGAGATGTAACTGCTCACAATCTGTCCCTCTTTTACTATTTTTTCATTTACCTTTCCTTCCCACCGGCCCCTCCTTCCTGGCTTCCTGGCTAATCTCATCTCTCTTTGCATGCAACATCTCTTGCCTCACTGGTGGGCAGAACACTGGGCATAACTCACATGAACTTGTCATTTCTTTCCCACTCCAACAGTCTCCTCTTGACTCTCTGGTCTTGGACGATGGCAACACCATTCTCTAAGTTACCCAGCATGCACAGCCCAGGTGAGTCAACTGCTTTCCTTGGCCCGCTTTCTATATCCTGTCAGTTTCCAAATGGATTATAGTCTACGTGGGCAGTATGCCTTCCACCCATGCCTTTATTTTCTAGCCTACTTGTTGCCCTGGTTTTGATCATTATTTCTCAGCTAAGTTAATGCAATAGCTATCCAGCTGGACTTCCAATTTTTTCCTCTTTCTTCCTAAATTTGCTTTGTACTCTGGGGCTAGATTGCTCTTCCAAAAGGCTCTGATCATGAACTTGAAATATTATATACTGTCACTAACTCCCCAGTGCCAACCTGAAAGTCCTCAAACTATTTAAGGAGGGCTACACTGGGGGTTCTCTAGTCTTCCTTTTTGGGAAGGGACTTTAAGCTCTGTGAGGGCAGGGACCTTGTGTGTTTTGTCTACTGGTGTATTTCTTTTCTTTGCACAGAACCTATAGATCGCACATAGGCCCTGGCATGCAGCAAGGCCTCAGCAATGCTTGCAAACTACTTCCTTACACCCAAAATGCTGCTGCCTACCAGGAACCCTCACTGCTTCCAAAGCATACCCTTCCTCCCTACCCCCCGCCCCCCCTGCCCCGCCCCTGCCTGGCCTTTACCATCGCACATACACTCCCTGGAATGAAGGCGGCACAATCTCTGTTTATTCTACTCCTACCCACTTTCCAAGGCCCCGGGCCAAATCTCACCTCCTTCAGGAAGCCCTCTATGATTCCCCAGAGAGACGTGATCAACCCCTCTCTGAAATGCCATGGTAGTTATTACTCTCCCAGGCACTTGGCATAGTTGGCCTTTATTTGAAGACTTCTCATGGCTTTCTTTACTAAGGTTTGAGTTACTTGAGGTCAAGAATCTTTTTTTATTCATCTTTTGAAGCACCTAATACAGTATCTTCTTCTGAATGTGCTGAGTAAAATGTATCGAATTAATAAGTGAGTACCTAAATCTTATCTGCAAGCCCGTTTGATTAGTGACCACACTGGCATGTAGCTTTAATGATGATGAATGACTTGGAGGCCAGTTAGCATTCATTTATGCTACTGCTGCTGGGGGCTGATCGCCTCTAATAAACATGAACAAATTAGCATCTGTTGTTTTACAGCAAAAATCACACCAAGGTGAATCCCATGCCAAGCTCCGAAGCACTGGGTTGTAGACACGTGAGCTGCAGACAGGAGACTCCCTAAAGTGTAACCCATGAGGACCTCCCGCCATTTCCTAGGCTGACTGCTTTCCGGGATCCTTTCGAAGATACATTTCCTAGTGATGGTCAGACAGCAGGGACCCAGCACGTCCATGAGCCTGTGCAGATTCCCTTTGCCTGTTTCGCTTCTCCGTGAAGCCTTTGTCTCACTGGTGTTGGTGGCCCCAGGTTGTGAAGATCTTGGGGGGGGGGGTTGCTATGGTGAACTCAGTGCCTGGGGAGGGAAAGGAGACCCTGCCTCGGAAGCTTCCCAGTCCCCAGTGTCCCTCCCCCTCAGGAAAGTGACATCAGAGAGGAGGAGCTGAGCTTTTACCCCCTGCATGTCACCTCATCTCTCTATTCCTCAATTTCCTCATTAGATGGTGGCATCTGCCTTAAGGAGAGAGGGCGTTGCAGTGGCATTGTTGAGGATTAAGTGACATGATGAATGTCATGGTACTTCGAGGACCATGTACTATGCTATCACTCACTTCATGGACACTGACAGTCCCTTAGAAATTTTAGGCTTCTGTTCAGCTGCCTGTGTTGTGAGTGAGAGATGAATGGTGTCTAAGAATTCCTTTGGGAAGGGTTTGACCGGCACTTTGCGGGGCAGACAGTGTGGGCACTTAATTGCATCGCCTGGCACACACCTGGTTCTTTGAGGCCGGCACAGGGAGGACCCTGGAACACATCCCATCAGTCTGGCCCAGTGCTGGGTTAACGGCCTGTCCCGGGTGTCATTTCAAGTTCTGCTTCAAGTTCTCTGTGGTCTGCGGAGCTTTGGCAGTGATCCAAAGGGCTCTGCCTCTCCAGATCTCCCAGATAAAGCTGCCTCCTTTGGGAGTGGTGGATGGAGGGGGAGCTGGAAGATATTTCCAGAACATAATTTCACAGCACGGCGACTAGGCGGAGAAGCATCCCACAAAGGCTTTCTGGGCTGGGCACCGTGGCGAGCTGTCAGTAGGGGGAGCTCTGTCACTGCGGTGCCTTCTCTTGCAGCAGCAGGGGTGAGGGTCGGCTTGGGGGTCCGAGGAGGGGCTTGAGGAGTGGCCAAGAGCTCTCTCTTCTACACACACATACCAAAAAAGTAGCTAGGTCAAGAGTTATGGGCTGCAGGAGCCCCAGCTTGAAAAGAGGAAAACCACGGTGCCTAGGAGACATGGGTTAGGAGGGTGCTTGGGTCAAGCACACAAATATCCCAACTTAGGGCCTCTTAGTGAGGAAGGGATGGAGGGGTGTGGCTTCACTAAGACTGAGCTGCTAGAATTGCCCTTGATCCCTGTTCCCTCCTGCAGGGCCGCCTGTGGAGACTGGCCACAGGGGGGCCCAACATGGCACCTGGAGCTCCTGAGTGTGCCCTGTGTGGGTGTCTGTGTCTCTGCTCACTGAGCAGCCTTCGTGAAGCTGCCCTGGCCTGGCCCTGGCCTGGCCCTGGCCTGGCCCTGGCCTATCAGCTGCTCCCAAAGGCAGGAAGGTTCTAAATGAGACTCCCATCCTCAGACTGGGAAGAGGGGAAGATAAAGTAAGGGAGGCCTCCTTCTTCCAGTGCCTGGGGTGGCTGTGAGCACTTCGGGGGACAGATGCGTATGTTCCTGTGTGTGCCTAGGACTCTCCAGGTGGTGGGAGTCGCAGCAGGGACTCCCACCTCCCGCAGAGGGTCTGAAGCTCAGATAGGACCTGTCTTTTCCCTCTCACAGGAGGCTGTAGCCATTTCTCCATCTCTGTTCATGCTATCTGAGGCCCTGGGAAGCCCGAGGAGAGGCTATCAGGTTAGTCATCAGTCTTGCCTATGTGTGAGATGAGACTGTGTGGTATGAGTCTGCATATTTGAGCAGGGGCAGGGCTGGGAACCATTTCTCATGGGCAAGAGGGATTAAGCCGGGCATAAGTGGGGCAGTGTGGCCTTGTCCAGAACCATTATGGTTACCTTACCGAAGACTTCTAAGATACGGCTTTGTGCCTTGGGCATTAAGATCGAGGTTGAGGGGCTCCTGGGTGGCTCAGTCGGTTAAGCGTCCAACTTTGGCTCAGGTCATGATCTCCCAATTCATGAGTTTGAGCCCCATGTCGGAGCCTGGAGCCTGCTTCGGATTCTGTGTTTCCCTGTCTCTCTGCCCCTCCCCCACTAGTGCTTTGTCTATCTGTCTGTCTGTCTGTCTGTCTCTCTCTCTCTCTCAAAAATCAACATTAAGGGGCGCCTGGGTGGCTTAGTCGGTTAAGCGTCCGACTTTCGCTTAGGTCATGATCTCACGGTTCGTGGGTTCGAGCCCCGTGTCGGGCTCTGTGCTGACTGCCAGCTCAGAGCCTGGAGCCTGTTTCAGTCTGTGACTCCCTCTCTTTCTGACCCTCCCCTGCTCACACTGTCTCTCTCTCTCTCTCTCTCTCCTAGAAATAAATAAAACATTAAAAAAAATCAACATTAATTTTTTTAAAAATTAATTAATAAAAAAAGATCAAGGTTGCGACTGGGGTGCCAGGGAGGATAGTGGGCTCAGAGATAGGGGAGGATTTGCTGGACTTTTTTTTCCTGAAGGTTTCTGGTATTAGAAGGATCTTCTCTGTATCCCTCCTCCTTGGGGTCAGAGACCAGATCCTCTGGCTTGGGGTGGTTTAGGGGGAATCCTACCAGACGGAGGGATTAGAGATTCCCTTTGGGTGAATGGAGAATGGGTCATCTTCCTGTTTGTGGTGAAATTTTCAGTGAACCACGGAGTTGCAGAGATGGAGAAAGGCTGACCCCCAGCAACGTCTGTGCCTTGTCAGTCCTGTGTCTTAGCTTTTGCAAGCAGAGTGGTCTGGCCCCATTTAATGTGTGGCCTGCATGGGAGCCCTCAGGGACATCCGGCTCTTCTGCACACACAAGTGCAAACCTAAACTTGTTCTTTGCAAATCAGCCAGCTGGCTCTGCTCACTAGAAGTAGAGTAGCCTCTTGAATTGTCCAGATTAGAATTTTCAGATTATGAGGGACCCAACAGAAGGTCAAGTCAGTAGGCGAGAGGGGAGGTCCCAGGGCTCTTCCCAATCTCAAGGCTTTTACATGTATTGCTCTTTCCCTGCCCACGCACTCCCTCACCCCACCCCCTTGGGATATTCTCCCCTAGTCCCTAACCCATCCTTTTACTAGGCAACACCCACACATCCTTCAGAGCCTGCCCCCCAAAGGTGTGGCTTCCAAGGAAGCCTGCCCAGACTGTCCCCCTTGGGTTCTGTTATCAGTCTCAAAGCTCTTGGTCTCATTTGCTTCAACTATAAATATTTTGCATTGTGTAACTGATTATTTTCTTCTCCCTCTTGTAGAATGTAAGCTTCATGAGGATGGTGCCAGGAGTTTCTCTTGTTTACCACCCATCGAGTCCCCGGCAGAAAGTAGATATTCAACAAATAAGAGCTGAATGAGAGAATAAATGGGGTCACCAGGTCGCCGGTGGAATCCCTCCCACCTTCTAGCAGACGGACTCCTGTCTTATTGTGTGGCTACTGTTTTGTGTTCTTATCTATGAAAGGGGAGAAGCCCAGGTGGGCTGAGTAGTTCTACGTGCAGCTCCCATGATTTTTGAGTTCTTGTGAGATGATCACTGGTTTCATTTCCTCCTGTTTTATCTCCCCCAGACTCTCTGCTAAGTTAAGGCCTACTCCCTACCATGGCCATTGCCTTCTTTCTCGCGATTCTCCGCTTCTGGTCTTTGTATGAAAGCTGTGGCTTTCTCCAGGTGAAGCCCAGAATGCTACATGGTGCAGGGAGGTTGTTGGCTGTTCCCTCCTGAGCTAGAGTCTCTTAGTACGGCCTCCCCTGCCTTAGATGCAATTTCAGGATGAGATCGAGGAGCAGCTCATCGGGACTGGTTGGGATGGTTTTGGAAGAAGCTTGAACACCTCCTGAAGAAGTCCACGTCTGCGTCTTGCAAGTCCTCCGGAACTTTGTGCCTTGAGACCTGGTTCAGTGGCAGCTGAGGAATCTGCCTGGAGACTCCCCTTTCTCGAGAGAGCCGGACTGTAGCTTGCTGGCTGAGCGCAGAGAGCCTCAAGGCCACGCTGCCTGTGTGCAGTGGGCACACCCCGCCCCCAGCCACTCCCTCACCCGCCTGTGCTGAATCAGCAGCAACCCCCTTGCTCTCTTGGCACTGTGCTGCCTGGCTAAGCCAAGTGCGGTTACAATGAGTCGGTTCATCTGGAAGCTCGCATCCTGTACTCTGTTCCAATGTGATGTTCTAGCCAACTGGCACCCAAGGGTAAAGAACAACCCTGGGAACCGAGGCTGTTGAGGACTTAGAGCCTTGCACAAGCCAACAGCAATGGCCACATTGAGGGGAAGGTAGCCCTGCTGCCAGGCCTTTCTTTCTGCTCCGTCTTGGTTCTGTCTAGCAGCGTGTGGCTCTGGCTGGCAGTCAGCACGCCGCTGCTAGTACTTGTTGGTGGCTTGGCTCCCCTCCATCTAGCCAGGGCATTTGGACCTTCTTTCTAGTTCTGCTTATGAGCTTGGGAAGTGAGCCAGTAGGTCTCCTTGGAAATTGCCTCTATCGATGTCATTTTCCATCCTAGTCCCCAGGGGAAATCTGTTGCTCTATTTCCTCCACCTTGACACTACTCTTGCCCTTGGCTCAAATACAGAAGGCTCAGGTAGCACCAATGCCATGGGGAACAGAAGGGATGGGGGAGGCACATACAAGAGACGGAGGTGGTAGGGCGCTTGGTTGGCTCAGTTGGTTAAGTAGGTAATTCGATTTCGGCTCAGGCCATGATCTTGTGGTTTGTGAGTTCAGGCCCCACATCTGGATCTTCTGTCTCTTTCTCTCTCTGCCCCTCCCCCACTAGTGCTCACACTTTCTCTTTCTCTCAAGAATAAGTAAATGTTAAAAAACTTTTTTTAAAGATGGAGCTGGTAAAATGTTTACATTTGGTCCAAGTGATAGATGAAGCTTTGAGTCTCCAGGGTTGTTAAGTCACCCAAGGAGGGAGGGAGTCGCAGGCCTATTTCTTAGCCCCTGGATTGATTGGCTGTGGCTCTTGTCAGGAACTCTCTGGCACATCTGTGAGCACCAGTGTTGACATCTGTTCTGGGCTGACCCTCAAAACGATCCATATCAAGCCTTAGCCACCAGTACCTCAGCCTACCTGTATATTTGGAAATTGAGTCTTTAAAAAGATAATTAAAGGGGCGCCCGGGTGGCGTAGTTGGTTGAGCGTCCGACTTTCGCTCGGGTCATGATCTCGCGGTTCGTGGGTTCGAGCCCCGCGTCGGGCTCTGTGCTGACTGCCAGCTCGGAGCCTGGAGCCTATTTCAGAGTCTGTGTCTCCCTCTCTCTCTGACCCTCCCCTGCTCACGCTGTCTCTCTCTCTCTCCTAGAGATAAATAAAACATTAAAAAAAAATAATAAAAAGATAATTAAAGTAAAATGAGGTCATACAGATGAACCCTGATCCAGTATGACTGGTGTTCATATAGGAAGAGGAGACGTGGACACAGACAGACATGGAGAAAAGGCCACGTGAAGGCCAAGAGGAGAAGGCGGTTGTCGGCAAGCCCCGCAGAGCAGCCCTGAGAAGAAACCAATCTTACCGACATTCCTGCTCTTAAGACTCCTGGCCCCCAACATTGTGGGAAAATAAATTCCCGTTGTTCAAACCATGCGGTCAATGGTACTTTGTTATGGTGGCCTTAGCAAACCAATACCGCCTCTTCCAGCATTAACAGGGAAGGCTTGCCGAAGGGCCAAGGGAGTAGCAGATTAGATGATCACATTTTGACCATTTTTTCCTGGGCTCTCGAGATTGCTGGTATGGAGCACCTGGGAGGCTCCGTCAGGAAGGCGTCTGACTCTTGATTCCGGCTCAGGTCAAGATCTCACGGTTTGTGAGTTTGAGACCTGTGTCGGGCTCTGTGCTGACAGTAGGGAGCCTGCTTGGGATTCTCTCTCCCCCTCTCTCGCTCTCTAAATAAATAAACATTTCAAAAAATAAAAATAAAATTAGAAAAAAGATTTCTGGTGTCCCTCTGTCTTCTCCAGTTCTGTTTTCTTCAGGCAGCTGCTAACCTCATCTCGGTTAGGTGGTTAGCCAAATAATACCATCATTGGTGGCTAATACATAAAGCGTTTCTCTTCCTCTGTTATTTCCCCTTGTGAGACAAACTACAGGATCTCATCGTCACCCAGCATGGCTGGTCCTGCTTGCTGGAAGCGTATGTTCTATGGGAAAGGAAGTCACAAAGACCATTTGATTGCAGTGTGGCAGGGGCCATGATTGTGGTCAGCAAAGGGATGTGGGACCTCAGAGGAACACAACCTGAGCCAGCCTGGGGAGGTCACGGAAGGCTTCATGGAGGTGGTGGCTGAGCGGAAAATCTGTTGATCTAAGAAGGCAGAGACTTGTTGGTCTTGCTCACCTTCCTTCACCCACGGAATCCAGCACAATGCTCTGCGCATAGTAAGCACTCACTTAGTTTGTTGGATGGATGGATGATGCTCTCAAAGTCCCTTCCAGCTTTATGATTCTGTGATTCTGTGACCTCACCGCCACAGACGCTAGAAGGTGCTACTGGCAGACAGCATGAAGATGAACGGATACGGGGGTTGTAGCATGCACAGCCATTCATGAGCCATTAGACTGGAAGTGGGCGAGGAGAGCATAATGAGCTGCCCTCCTCGGCACTTCTGGGAGAATCCATTCTCAGGCACAACCGCAGGAACCCAGCCAGGGCACCTGCCCCACGTGCGCGATCAGAGGCGACGCCTCTCTCTCCACAAAGCAAAGGTTGGTCAAGCTCCCCGCAGCTGTTTGCTGGAGACAGGAAAGCCCCTAAGTTCCCAGGCAGTGTAAACTGACCGTGTGTTTATAAAATACGAGCTGCGGCCCAAGAACATGAGAACGCCTCAGATGCATGAAGCAGCAGCTGGCTCAGCAGGGATCCGAGATGCCTGGGTGCAGGGAGGGGAGCGTGGGAGAGAGAACGGTCGCGTGCCAAGCCGGGGTGGCTCTCCTTTGGAGAACACCCAAACTGATCTAAAACCAAAGTTTAAAAAATAACAAACACACAAGCCTTCTGAGAACAAATTGGGCCCAGACATCTTTGAAAGCTGATGGTTGACCCCTAGACAGACCACCTGGCACCCAGATCAGGGGCAGCTCACATGCCCTGTCCGAGGGTTCGAGCTTAGGCTAAAACCCTTTGTGCCCCGCTTCGCGATAGGGAACTTAAAGGGCCTCCCTGTGACGGGTCAGGGAGTGTGGAGGGCTGTCCCTCCACCCCCACCCCCTGCAGACCGTGTGGTGCCTTCAGATGAGCTGTTTTGTTTCACGCCCGAGCTGAGCTCACCTGGGAGATGACCTTGTGACAAGAATACCAAGCCGAGTCCAGATCAGCAGAGAGAGGACAGGAAGAGGAAGAGGAAGAGAGTCAGAGGCAGCCAGGCGAAGCAGTGACTGGCAGAAGCCGAGTCAAAACGGCTGGTTAACATCATTTTTAACCCTTCAGTCAGAGTCAGTAAAACTCTGACAGGCACATTTGCCACCAAACTCTGTCTGAAACCTTGGGCTGCCCTGGGGTCTGAGTCCCCTCCAGGTTAAGCTAACATACAGCAAACCGTGTGCGCTCTGGCCCCGTCAAGAGCTCACGGGGACTTGGGAAATGCTGGGGCCCTGGCTTCCCTGAGAGCCTATGCTGAGCGCTACTGTAGGCCCAGCGAGGCTACAGATCTGGGGGGAACATCAATAATAGTGATGATAAAGATAGTAAGGATGACTATTATTTATTGGGCATCTTATCTGCTCACGTAGACGTTGGCTAGGCGTACACCATGTCTCGTGCGGTCCTATCAAGGATCATTATTACTCCCTTTCTACATTTGAGGAAATGAGACCTAGAGAAGTCAAATGGCTTTCTCAAGGTCACAAAGTACATGGTGGGGCCAGAATACAAATTCAGGAGCTCTGACCCCAAAGCCTGTGCTTTTAATGGTCACCCTGTCCTGCTGTGGGCAAATGCCTTCTGTCCCTCCTGGGGGTCCCAGGCTGTACTTGGGGGGAGGCCTGAGTATTGAGTTAGAGCCCAAGACTCGCTCTGGATTTACCTCAAGGACCCCAAATTATTCCGTGCCATTGTCATGGCTGATGGCTTCTCAGATCTGTTCTTCTGACCTGACCTCAGGAAGCCAGCTCCCTCTGAGGACTGGGGTGGGTGTGTATGGGGACCCTAAGTGAGGGGCACATATTATCTAGGATTAAAGGTCATAATATACCCAAGAAGAGGCCAGAGAGAGAGAGAGACTCAGTTCTTTCCATCTAGGATCCAGGAAAAGAAATGATGAAAGTTACATAGACTTGGTTGATACAACTTAATTCCCCCAACCAGTCTACACCATCAGCAATACCTCAGCGACCCCTTCCTCACACCTTCCAGGCCCGTCTCTCTCTCTCTTTTTTTTAATGTTTTATTTATTTCTAGGAGAGAGAGAGAGAGACAGCGTGAGCAGGGGAGGGTCAGAGAGAGAGGGAGACACAGACTCCGAAATAGGCTCCAGGCTCCGAGCTGGCAGTCAGCACAGAGCCCGACGCGGGGCTCGAACCCATGAACCGCGAGATCATGACCTGAGCGAAAGTTGGACGCTCAACCGACTAAGCCACCCAGGCGCCCCCAGGCCTGTCTCTCTTAACAGCTGGACGTTCTAGGTGGCCCAGAATGTGAAGTATCCTGAAACTTAAGAGCAAAGGAGCTGCCACATTCCACTGTATTTTTAACCTTTGAGCCTCTGGCTCCTCTGTAGGTCCCCCACCCCCACCCCTACCCTCAGCCCCCAACACTGCTACCTGTCTACACCTCTTCCTGTCTGCCACCGGGTGGACTTCATCTTGGAGGCCAGATTTTCTTACTCCTTTAATGTGACCGTGTCTTGGGAGGCTGTTGGGCTGGTCATTCACAGAGGCCGCTGCTAAGTCCGATGGGACCTCGAGCCATACTCGCCTCCTTTTCGACCACCTACTATTTTGAACACCAGGAGATACAAAGGAATCCCGACCTCTCAATGTCTGTCTCTCACGGTCTCTCCCCACCTCCTTCTTTCTACCCACCTCCCTGTCCCTTCCTGGCCTCTGACCTCTGGCACGTAAGGTCAGAAGGACATGATTCTTTTTAAAATAAAGAAGAAATGTCTGATCTTTTACCCTCTGTCCTTTCAAGCTCTCTCTGTGCACTGCTATCTCTGAGGCTCCCTTTCCCTGATTTCTCAGGAAACCTCAGCATCCTGGTGACTGGCTTGACCAGCGGCCAGCTTGTAAAGTAAAGGGGGTCTGAAGAGGAATGGAGGTCAAGTAGAAGCCTTGAGGGAAGCAGTGACCCCAGGAGGCTTCTCGTCTCGAGCTGGCAGAACACGCTGGGAGTCGGCAAGCTGGCTACAGGCTCTTAGTGAGGGGGGCTAAGTCTGCACCCTGCTCTGGGCAAGGCAGGCTTCTAGAGGGCTCAGTCCACGTCTGAGGGCATCTTGCCGCGGGAATCCCACGTGGGAGCCAGCGGGCACGCAGGGTTTGTGCGCCCCGCCATTTATGCTCTAGCTGCTTCTTGAAGGATAGGTGACTTTCCTTTTTCCTGTCTTTCCAGAGCAGCCTGCGTGCTGCCCCCCCCCCCCAGGTCCTCTGAAGACTTGCACCCTTAGTTCTCCTTTAAGCCCTCATCCCCCCACCCCCACCCCTTCGGGCTGGGGAGCGTGGGCTTCTTCAACCCCCAGTTCAAGTCTCTCTCCTAAGTACCATGCAGATTGCTTTTGCCTGGAGACCTTCTGAGAAGAAAGGGAAGCTCAGAGGCATTGATCTCGCTCTGTGTTTTTCTTTGCTGCTGCTTTCAAGTGACCCGGATCTCATTACAGCTATCGAGATGGGGTGTGATTTCGGGGAGGCGGCTGAGAAATGGGAGCTTGGTTTCTGCCTTGCCTTTGAGGGTCTGAGCCGGAGAGAACCGCAAGCCTGTCCAGATCTTATCTCCTCAGGAAAGGGCAGGAAAACAACAGAGCAAAACAGTTGCCCGGACGAGAACCTCAGCTAGCGTCTTCACACCACACGCCCACGGGTGGTGGCGCTGCCATTTCTCACGGGGAGGGCGAGGCAGGGCCGGGATTCCCTGAGCCCCGGGGCGGAAGGGCCCACCCGGCGATCAGGGCCGGTCCGGCACCCCTGGTGCCGTCTCCACCGACTGCTTTCCTTCTCGGGAACAGGCCCTCCACCGCCGGAAGCGTGTCTGCCTGGTGCTCTGGGGGATCCAAACAAGTAGAGGTCGGTCCCACCCTTCCTTGTGGAGCTGAATAAAACTCGAGTGGCAGCGTCAACGACAGATCAAGGGAAGATGAAATAATGCAGGGCACGTGCACACACATCACACACAAGAACAGTCACAGGTGGGACATGACTAAGTGGCAAAGGAAAGACGCCTTTGCTCTCGGTTTGCTCCCACACTGACATTTCACTGAACGACAGACAGAACAGGGTAGCACAGCCCTGCAGGATGGGGGAGGGCAGGGGAGGGGGAGGGGGGGTGGCCTTGGCTGGGGCCACCTCCACACATGTCGCGCTGTGATGTCAGAGACACGAATTTTCTCAACTGGATTCAGAGCCACCTGGGCCATGCTGTCAGCCGGCTCTGGCTCTGTCTTCCTACCTGACCCTGATCATACCTGCTCACACCTACTCCCACACCGGGGATGCCTTGGCTGTGGGGGGCCCCGCTTGGGTCCCCGCACTCTCCCTCCCTCCAGCTTTCAGAAGGTGCCGGAGGCTGCCCCTGGGCTCTCCTCTCAGCCGCTCTTTCCCAGGCTCTTTGTCGGGCTCCCCACCCAGGGCCCTGTGCTCTGGAGGCCGTCCGACTCTGGTGCGAATCTCGGTCCCACCGTGAACTGGGTCCAAGTCACTTACCTTTCTGAGGATGCGTTGTCTCGTCCAAAATGTGGCAACTCTTCTCCACGCATGGGGTTTTATGAGGATTATAGCAATAATGCTAGTGAAGGCACTAGCATATTGCGAACCCTCAAAAATAGTGACCGTTCTGCTGTTTCATACGTGCAGTGAAGCCTTGGATTGCAAGGAACTTGTTCTGCAAATGTCCTGCAGAGGAGCAAACATTTCTAATCAACTTCAACTTGATGGGGCGCCTGGGAGGCTCAGTCAGTTAAGCATGTGATTTCAGCTCAGGTCATGATCTTTTGTGAGATCAAGCCCCGTGTGACAGCTCAGAGCCTGGAGCCTGCTTTAGATTCTGTGTCTCCCTCTCTCTCTGTGCCTTCCCCACTCATGCTCTGTCTCTGTCTCTTTCTCTCTCAAAAAGAAACACTAAAAAATAAATTTTAGGGTGCCTGGGTGGCTCAGTCGTTTGAGTGGCTGATATTGGCTCAGGTCGTGATCTCACAGTTTGTGGGTTCGAGCCCTGCGTCGTGCTCTGTGCTGATAGCTAGCTCAGAGCCTGGAGCCTGCTTCAGATTCTGTGTCTCCCTCTCTCTCTGATCCTCCCCTGCTCACGCTGTCTCTCTCTCTCTCTCTCTCTCTCAGAAAAAAAAGTAAGTTCATACATTAAAAAAATTTTAACGATAAATGAGCAATGTCTTGCAATAGTAGTATATGGGGCACCTGGGTGGCTCAGTTGGTTGAGTGTCCGACTTCAGCTCAGGCCATGATCTCACAGTTCGTGGGTTTGAGTCCTGCACTGAGCCTGGGGCTTGCTTTGGATTCTGTATCTCCCTCTCTCTCTCTGCCCCTCCCCTGCTCATGCGCTCTCTCTCTCTCTCTCTGTCTCTCTCTCAAAAATAAACATTAAAAAAAAATATGAGTGGTACGTGATGCTGAATGTCACATGATCACAACTGAGCCAATGGTTCTTGAAATTCACTTTGCTATACAAGTGCTTTGGATTACAAGCATGTGTCCTGAATGAATTAATGCTCGCAAACCAAGGTTTTACTGTATATCTTTCTCTGATTCATCTTGTCAGATATAATCACTTTCTCCTTGATGTCATTGTAGAATATTATAATAATAATATCTAGTTACTTTAATAAAAGTAAATATAATAATATGCTATATGTAGGCCGTATGCTATAAATACTATAAACTTATTTAGTATAACTATAGAGTGTATGTTTTCTAGTCTATATGTAGTATATACTATGTATTTAATATATGTTTAATAGTAGGTAAGAATATAGTATGATATGATAATAGTATTAGTAGTAATAATGATAGCTAACTTTTATTAAATCCTTATCATGTGCAGACACTGTATATATTAATTCATTGAATCTTGCCAAGGTAGATATCATTATTATCCAAATTCGGTAGAGGAGACACTGAGGCACAGAGAAGTCAAGCAAGTTGCCTAAGGGTATGAAGTTAGGAAGAGGAAGAGCAGGATTGGAAACAAGGTGGGCTGGCTTGGGTATTAGTTTGCGGAACATGCTCTCTGTATCCATCCATGGGCTCTGGGTCTCCGTTGCCTGTGACAGGTGTGTTTCTGTAATCTTCCGGCACCTTGTCCCAGGTTGACAGTGGTCTTGGAGGGTCTGTGCAAGCAGGGGCCTTCAGCAAACATGCCCTCGGCAGCTAAGAGCTGGGAAGGGAGGGGGCTGGCTTCCTGGTGCCCAGATGCCCCAAACCCAAGCCTCCCGCTCAGTTTGAGCCCAACTAAACAGGCTCTCTCTGAGCCTGGCAGCAGATGGCAGATTTTTCTGCTCCGGGGAAAATCACGCAGAATATACAGGCATACTGCAATGACACAAAATGACCACCAGGCTAATTAGAATAGGAAAGATAGAGGTTCATTTTGCAGTTAGGGACCGTATTAGAAAAGCCAGTAGAGGTAAGGTGCAGGGCACAGGCAGGGGCTTAATCATGTGGTGGTCAAACAATAGAGAGAGGATCCTTGGGATGCCAGCCAAGGACACAGCCTGTTTGGGAAACAGCCTGTTCCGAGCCATCTGCCCCGCCTCGCTCCGGGCATGATGGGGCTTGACTGTCACCTGAAGGTTATTATCTGTCCCATCGTCAAGAGACGAGAATGGTGACGTGAAATGAACACAGATGGTTAACAAGCCGCTTACATCTTCTGATCTTAAATTTCCTCTTATGTACAGTGAGGATAATAATAAAATGTGTCTCATGGGTCTGTTGGGAGAAAGTGAAACATGATACATTGTGACAATGGTGAAGATGACTTATATCTGCACTCGCTATATGCCGGGAATGCTCCTTTTTTCTTTACATTTTAAAAATGTTTATTTATTTTTGATAGAGACAGAGTGCAAGGGCGGGAGAGACAGAGAGAGGGAGATGCAGGGAGCTGTCAGCACAAAGCCCGACGCCCGTGAGATCATGACTGGAGCTGAAGTCGGACGCCTAACTGACTGAGCCACCTGGGTGCCCCCAGGAACGCTACTAAGTGTTTTATGTATATTTAGCTCACAGTAGTCTTATGAGACATGTAGGAGTGTTATATCCATTTTACAGATGAAAAACTGAGGCACAGAGAAGTTAAATAAGTTGTCCAAAGTCACACAGCTAGCAAGTAGCACAACTGGCATCTGAATGCAGATGATTGTCTCCAAATCTGTGCTCTTAACAGCCCAGTGGTTAAGATGAATGGGAGCATGTGCACTGGTAAAGCGTGCCTCCTTCCACCATCTCAGGTAACCCTCCCTGCTCCCTGAATAGGGAGATTCTTCGACACAGAGGAAATTGGGCCATTCTTCACCCTGAGCTGAATCTGCTTCTTGGAGAACTGTCCTGAGCTGCTTCAGAGACCAAACCTGGGAAAGCTTGTCTGATGCTTGCAGAAGAATATCAAGAGAGTCATCTTTGATCTTGTAGGGGGGCCAGATAATCTCTCCCAACTATCTGGGTTCTCACTGTTCTGATACCTCAGTGTCCATCAGGGTCCTCAGCAGCTGGATGGAAGTGCTCCATACAGCGGATCACAGAAGTTCATTAGGCACCGACAGACACCGACGCCCACACTGCAGGGACGGGGAGGCAAGATGCAGGAAAGAAACAAGATTATTTATTGTCTCTGTTGACAAAAAGTTAGAAGTCTAGTCGGAAAGATCAAGCAGATGAGATGACAGATTAAGATGACAAAGCTATACCGTTAGGTAACAGTGCGATATAACACAACAGCGTTCAGTGTTGCTAACAAACCAGTGGGAGCTGAACGGAACATGTCTCTAATTGTGTCTCCCTCATGCCCTAGTTCTTTTTTTCCCCCTCAAAGTTCTAAGTTTTTTTAGGGACACTATACCCAGCATGGGTAACCTGTCTTCCCTTCTTGGAGAAGAAAAGAAAATTCCACGCAAGGAAAGCTTTTCACCCAGCAGCTCACACCATGTTCATCAAGATGTGACTCTGTCCTTTCCTATGTGCTTCTTCAACAGAGGTGGCCGTGTGACTGTTACCCTGAAGAGTAACTGTCCTAGAGATGTGGATGGAGGGGGCTGAGGCCAAGGGATTAAGTCTGGCGACCACCTGCCCTCTACTGCCTTCTTGATGTGCTCTTCCCTCCTCAGGCCCCTTGGAAAGCTTCCTACCCTGAGAACCTGGGGCGCTCCATCTAGGGCACCATCTTGAATCTTTGGTGGGCTTCAGCCTTCTCTTAGCCGGGTAATGTTGGGCAAGTTGCTTAATCTCTTTCAGCTTTAGTTTTTTCAACTGTAAGATGGATATTTAAAAGTGAACGTGAGGAGGAAGTGGAACAATTAATGCAGAGTGCTCCTCATAGTGACTGGCACATTGCACATTTTGTGAAGGGGTGTTTTCCTGTTATTATCAGCTCTACTATCCATACACCCACATCGCTGTCACCACCGCCACCTTCACTGTCATAGCTAGTGATACCATTGCTCATTGCCATCATCCTCTTCTGACCGGTGCATTCTATGACTCATTCCTGTAGGATCTATTTTTTTTTTTTTAAGTTTATTCATTTATTTTGAGAGGGGGCGGGGATCAGGGTACAGGCAGAGCAAGAGAATCCCATACCTGGCTGCATGCTATCAGTGCAGAGTCCGATACGGGACTTGAACTCACGAACTGTAAGATCACGACCTGAGCAGAGATTAAGAGTCAGATGCTTATCTGACTGACCTCCCAGGTGCCCCAATCTGTAGGACCTTTTTAATTGACTGACTGGCTATTCTGATAAACATCATGCTCTCCCAATGTGACAATGGCTCAATTTGTCACCGCACTCAGATAGTATCTCTGCAAGTTTTCAGAAGAAGGGAGTGACTTGCTGGAAATTAATGCCTAGAATTTTAGTCCCTGTGGTGGAGCAGAAAGGGCGTGAGTTTGGGTTGGCTGGTCTTTTGGGTGTCCCTCAAGTCACCCCCACTGCAGCTACTAGGTCTGTCCCACAGATAAATTCTTCCACTGAGTTCTTCTCTGTTCCCCACGAATAACAGTGGTAACAACGCAAGTGAAGAGACCTTAGCCCACTAAAATCATTTCCCTTTTCTCCGTTAATTATAATGTCATGGTAAGGAGAAGATGCTTCATTTCAGTTTTGGGCTCTAATGATGGGAATGCCTGGAGGAGGACAACAGAGTGTTTGAGGTTGGGATTCTGAAGCCTAAAAAGCAGAGTTAATTACCTTCGGCTTCCCAGACAGATTTCTGTGTACACAGTCGTGTTTCATCTTTGCGACCCGCGGCTATACTTTGAGGGCTTCTGAAGTAGAGAAATTACCCAGGCTGTGTCCAGAGCCATGCCCTCGTTAAGAGTTGTAAGAAGATGGACATAAATGCGACGTGGGGTCCCCCACAGGAGAAGCCCTTCTCTGGAGAGGTGTATATTTGGCGATTCACAAGGGTAAATTTTTGCTTCAGTTGGCTGGGGGGCGCTCTGCCGAGAAGTTCCACTCTGCAAAGGGGGTGTTCAGTTCCGTTGAATTTCTTCACCAAGTCAACACAAGTTGCCATGTGGAAATGAGCGTGTGGGGACATTTCCGATGTGGTATTTCTTTGTTTTTTCTTTTTCTTTTTTTGCCTTTGGATAAAAACACAGTCAGACCTTTGTGCACAATGCGGATTCCGCAAGGCCGTGGAAGGCCAAGGGGCAGGGCCCCGAAGGTATCTCAGGGGAACATTCAGCAGAAACGCAGCCTGTGCCAACTTGCCTCAAGGCTGAGGAGACTGAGGGCTTCTCGGCAGCAGCCCTTCGTCCTACACACTCACCCGAAAGGAGCTGGAAGGCGTCCTCTTGGCCTGTGCATGAGGCTTGAGCTTTTCATCCACTGAACAAATATTTATTGAGTGTGAGCTAACGCCAGACCTATTCTAGGTGCAGGATACAGCCGGGAAGAAAAGGAGGCAAAAATCTCTACTGAGACGAATTTCACTTTTCCTCAGATTGGCTTCATATTGTTACCTTGCTCTCTTTGATGTTATATATATGTATATATATGCACCTGTATTTTTATACATGTGTGTATAAAAAAACCTGTAGATTTTATATGCAAATCTTAAATTTCTCAGATTTATATAGAACACATCATAAAAATGTAAATATACTTCTCAATAGGTAAAAAATCTATATAAAGACACTTTCCTAGACCGGATGTTCCAAGAATTCAAGGGTTGAGCTTATCAAACTATCTTTGTACAAAGTGCAGAATATCATCATTCATTTACCCTTTCATTCATTCACTCAGCGCTTACCCTTTGAATGTCTTCTTTGAGGTAGGTGATGGTGATATTGTGATGTATAAGACCTAAAATCTCTCGGGGCGCCTGGGTGGCTTAGTCGGTTAAGTGTCCGACTTTCGCTTAGGTCATGATCTCACGGTTCGTGGGTTCGAGCCCCGCGTCGGGCTCTGTGCTGACTGCCAGCTCAGAGCCTGGAGCCTGTTTCCGTCTGTGACTCCCTCTCTCTCTGACCCTCCCCTGCTCATGCTGTCTCTCTCTCTCTCTCTCCTAGAAATAAATAAAACATTAAAAAAAATTACATTTAAAAAAAAAAAAAAGACCTAAAATCTCTCACACAAATTATAGTGCAATTTAGCAAATATTGAGACAAAGATAGTGAAGCCATACTTTTTTTTTGACATTTAATTCAGGCTTACTGATGTACAATTCTTAAATCTTACATCTGAAAAGATGTTATCTTATACCCAAAGAATAATACAATATTTATTGCCAGTTGACACATTTTCAGCAACAATGACTTTGCACATACCACATACAGCCTTTTTAAAAAGCTTTTTATTTTAAGACAATTTTAGTTTTTGTTTTTTTCTTAAAAAATTTTTTTAAATAAAAAAATTTTTTTTAATTTATTTCTGAGAGAGAGAGAGAGAGAGAGAGACAGTATGAGCAGGGGAGGGGCAGAGAGAGAAGGAGACACAGAATCTGAAGCAGGCTCCAGGCTCTGAGCTGTCAGCACAGAGCCCAATGTGGGGCTCAAACCCATGAACTGCGAGATCATGACCTGAGCTGAAGTCGGACACTCAACCGACTGAGCCACCCAGGTGCCCCAAGACAATTTTAGTTTTATAGAAGGGTTGCAAAGATAAAGTACAGAGAATTTCTGGATACCCTTCACTCAGCTTACCTTGATGTTAAGATCTTCTGTAACTGTGGTACATTGATCAAAACTAAGAAGTTAGTGTTGGTATAATATTATTAACTAGATTACAGACTTTATTTGAATTTCTCCAGTTTTTCCACTGATTTTTGGTTTTCTTTTCCAGGATCCAATCCAGAAGATCCCTTTGCCTTTAGTCATCATAGCTCAGGAAACCTTGGGAACTCATTCATACTGGCATATAACTGACTGATTCCACTTCAAAGTGTTAACCCTTTAGAAGGACCCTTACCTTTCGATGGAGATGAATGCATATGTGGTTCTCAGTTCTGGACATGCATTGACATCACCTGTGGCACATTTGTAATACAGAAGCCCGGGCCTCACTTGAACTCTATAACGTCCAGAACTCTGCCGCGGTTTCTGGGCACAACCAGGGCTAAAACCATTCCTACTTCAAGCAGAGGTTTTTAGTGTGTGGTCCCTGGACCAGCAGCATCAGCGTCGCCTGGGGACTTGGGAATGCAAATTTTGGGGCCCGAATCAGACCTCCTGAATCAGAAAATCTGGGGGTGGGGCTCCACGGTCTGTTTTATTAAGTCTGATTCGGATGCATGGTAAAATTTGAGAACCATCGCTTTGAGCAAAAGGACCAAGGTCTAACTGGTACCTTTTAGCCAGGAGTGGAGAACAATGGATGGAGGTCACCAGTTCCCCCTGAAAACACATTCCACAAGTGGTTGTCTGGTCTGTGTACACCTAAAGCCATCTCTGAGTCTTTGTCCATCGACTGAGGCTGTCTCAGATATGCAGACCATCTGCAGTGTTAGAAGCTTTTCTTGCAGCAGGAAGGACAGCTTTACTTCAAGTGGCAACAGTATTCTGAGTAGTGGTATTAACTGGTGCTGTTTATGTCGGTGGTCATGACTCCCCCCTTCCTTCCTCTTGTGTCCCACAAGCCACAGACCACAAGTGATGCTGGTGGACAGGGCTGAGGCAGAGAATAAGGTTGTGGTAGGGGAAATAAGCAATTTGATGTGTCAAGCTGAATTGGGCTCAATGAGAGGTCATGGAACTCTTCTTCACGGTAAGTTATTTCTTTAATTATAAATTTACTCTCAAAAATGGTGATCCCAAAGCTTACTTTGAAGGGTAATGTCTTCATGGCCTGTAGCATTGTATGTGGGAAAGACATCCTAAACATTTGGTTGAAATGTGGGGACATTTCAATTAGTTTATTCAACTAGTACTATTCTTGGAAATGGGGTGATGAACAAGAGGTGCTTGTCAAGGAGCAGGAGGGACATTGTCCCTCACCTCAAGATCTATGAGGGGACACAAACATGACTGCCAGTGAAGAGAAGACCCAGGAAGGACGCTGTGTGAGCATCTGGTACTTTCTTTGATCTGCTGTCTGAGGCTCAGGGAAGTCCTCTCTGGGTAAGTGAGGACTGAGCCAGGTGAAGGGATGCAGGGGAAGGAAGAAGAGAGTGGAGAGAAGAACATTCTAGACAGAGGAAGAGCTTGTGAGAAGCTTTGGAGTCCAGAGAGAGCCTGGTGTGAAAGTTTTAAGAGCTGCAATAAGCCAGGCCCTGGAAAGCGTAGGGCATGGGATGGAAGAGGAGGTTGGAAAGGCAGTAAGTCTGGATCCCCGAGGGCCTCAGAAGTCCCATGAAGGATTTGGACTGGGGCCTAAAGGCAAACCATTGAGGGGTTTAAAGCAGTGGAAGAAGATGATGGATTTGCATGAGAAATAAATCTCTTGGCAACACTTTGGAAGGTGCATTGGCCAAGGGGAGGGGGAGGAGGGGTAGTAAAGGGAGACAGGAGCTGTCTATAATACAGATGAAACTTGTGAATGTTTGCTTAGGAAAAATATGAAATGGACTAAGAAATTACGAGATTCAAATGTATTGTCTCTTGTGTTCTTTTTCAGCCCGAGTTTGGTTCTTTGGTTGAAACACATCTACTGCGTCTCTCTTGAGTGGATATGCATTCGACATGCAGAGTTTCTAGTTAGTGGCATGAGTAAGTCAACTAATACTAAATGAACACTAGCCTCTTGCAAATCACAATATAAAACACTGTGCTGGACACCAGGGGGATACCAGGAAGCCTTGGTCCTTGACCACAAGAAACTTACGGAAATAAAAACATACATTTCGATATTCATTGGAAATTCAAGCTGTGTTTGTTATTAGTTATCAAAAAGTGAGGATGGAATCATACTGCACTCTAAGAGGAGCAGTAGTAGAAGTCGTTTTGTGGAAGATGTAGGTCTTGGCCTTTGAACTTGGCTTTGAAGGCTCCTGGGATGGGTAGAGAGACCAGCTAAGGGAGGACAGTGCAGGTGGGGGAACTGGGTGTAGTGGTTGGATCCACACTTGTGGTTTCAGTTTGTCTTGATTTTCAGGGAGAGTCGACTGGACGTCAGACATAAGAGAAAAGCGCAGTAGCTTTTGGCAAAGAATAAGGCAGTGGTAATGCTTCCATCTTGAGTCGTGCTCACTTCTCTGCCATCCCTGCTGGAGCTGCACACAATTGGAAAGGCGTGTGGGGTTGACAGAGAATAGGCTTGGGGAGGGTGGCGGGGGGGCCCTCCATGACTCTGACTGCCGCCCCAGAATTCAGCACACTCTACTTTTCTGGACCTTACCTAGCGCCAGGGAAGTTTGGAAGCTCCCTATAACAGGGGCACTTGGGTGGCTCAGTTGGTTAAGCGTCTGACTTTGGCTCAGGTCATAATCTCATGGTTCGTGGGTTCGAGCCCCGTGTCGGGCTCTGTTCTGACAGCTAGCTCAGAGCCTGGAGCCTGTCTTCAGATTCTGTGACTCCTTCTCTCTCTGACCCTCCCCTGCTCATGCTGTCTCTATCTCTCTCTCAAAAATAAATAAAACATTAAAAAAAAAAAAGAAGTTCCCTATAACAGAAGGGGCTATTTCTAAAGTCACACCCACCAGAAACCCCAACCCTTTGCCTCTGAATCCTGAGACAATCTGCTCTTGTGCAGAGTTCAGTTGTACCGAAGGGTCGACTCGACTCTAAGTTACCCTCAAGCCCCAGGCACAAGTTGCCATCTGATGGCCACCTGCCACCACCGGGGGCAGAAGGTAGGGAGGAAGAGCAGAGGGATTGAAACTGGACCCCGTGGCAGCAGAGGCAGGTGTGGACCAGGCTGAGAGAAGCAGGCTTGCCTCGGGGAGAGAGTGGTACTGGCCTGTGGGGCTGGGAAGTGCGGGGGGGGGGGGGGGGGGGGGGGGGGGGGGGGGGGGGGGGGGGGGGGGGGGGGGGGTGGTCTGTGCGAAGTGTCAGGACGGTGTGGGGAACGTGCCTCAAAGTCTGGCCAGAGGACATCAGTCTGCAAGGTGAGTTCACGCGGGAATGTCACCAGGCAGAACATTTCCGACCCTGTGTGTTCTCTGGAGATGCTTGTGGACTGCTTGACCAAGGGCCAGGGAAGCCAAAGGGGTGGGAGACTCCGAACACAGCCGACGGACCTCACTCTGTTTCCGCTGGACTTGGTCCTCCTCTGTCTGGTTTATACCTTGGGGCTCTGTTGCATAGGTGAGTTGAAAAAGAAAAGGATTCTGATGACAGAAATCAGTTGAACATCTTAGGCTGTCGAATGGTCTTCCCACAACATTCTGTTTTGGTCCCTGTTTTGAGGAATGTCCTCAGGAAGGCACTTGTTGAGCACCCCGACTCTGTGGGGGTGCCCTGGCATGGAAGCACTGAGCCCCCAGGATCTGCTCGGCATGTGCAGACCAGCCGAGGCTCTGCTGGGGTCGCGGGAGGCAGGGCCGGGGAGCAAGAGCCACAGAGCTGTCGTTGGGAGGAACAATGGGCTAGTGTGAGCGCCGCCCGAGGGGTTCCGCGGAGGGGACAGTCCACCGGGCTGTGGAGGCGTGTTTGTCCAGGCAGGAAGCCACCGGGGACCTTGAGCCAGCCTCCCCTGGCACATCTCCTGACCCTACCTGCAGCGGAGCCCCGGGCACCTTGAGGACGGCAGGAGCGGTTGCTGGGAAGCCCATCCCAGCCCCCCTGGCCGCGCACACTTCTCGCGCTTCCTGCTTGTGCTTGAGGACTGGCCCCCTCCCCGCCCGGATCCTGGAAGGATTCCCTGTTGTGTCCGGGTTGCTCAGCCTTCTTCCGTAGCTGCTTCATGGCCTCACCATCTGGGAGGCGTTCCCTGAGCCAGGCAACTAAGATCTAATGCAATTGCTTCTAAAAGGGAAGGGTCTGAAGGGGACAGGACACCTCATAGGCTCTTATCAGCGTCTGTGAAATGGGCGATTTTATGAGTGTACTTGCGTGTTATTTTCCCACTGTGTAAGACTGTCGGGCCGACACGGGTTTAACTGTACCTTGGTGGGTGGGAGCAATTGTATCACAAGGAGACACTGTGCCTGGTGTCAGTCACCTGGGGAGGAGGTCTGCTCAGACCAGGCCTGGGCTGTGTGCAAGTATCTGAGGAGGGAGTCAGGGCGGGCTCACACGGAGATACACAGTAGCAGCGTTGACGAGGCACACAGTGGCATTAGTGTGAATATTATACAGGGCAAAGGTAGGACCCTGAACCATCGGAATAAGCTAGTGGTGGCACTTGGTCGGCCTGAATTCCTCCCCAAGCCTGGTGTCCTCGGGCTCATTCCCACTGTGGGCTCTCGTGTGCAGTGGTTAGTAATATAATGGCCAATCTTCACTGGGCATCTGCTGTTGCTGGCATGGTGGCGTGCCTTTCCATGCAGTGTTCTTTTTGATCCCCAGAATAGCCTGGGAAGGAATTACTACTTGTATTTTACAGATGAGGAAATTGAGGCATAGAGTATTCAGTGACCCGTTTGAAATTACAGTTTTAAGGGGTAGAACCAGAGTTTGAACCTGAGTCTAATTCCAGAGATCAAATTCTTAACTGCTTTTTGCTGTGGTGTCCTCTGGACAATATCAGCCTATCTTGACTATGCCAAGGATTACTAAGGGGGCGTGTTCAGTTTAAGCTTGGAGGGAACTTTTTGAGGGGTGGCAGAGCTCCCGAGGAGGACAGAGTTGCAGTGTGTGGTGGGTCGTGGGGTAGGGGCCATGTCACTTGGTCACTCACCCCTCTCTCCTTCAGTGTTTCCTTCTCAGGTACACCTTATACACTTTGTTCTTTCTTTAGTAATTTGGGAGCCACCCCCCATGGCTTCTTTCTGCAACCTCTGCCCAGTGCTCTTCCCACCTTTGGGTAATGAGGAAATTCTCTTAAGGGTCAGAAGATGCAACTAAAATTTAGAACTAAAGTAGATCTCCAAATATACAGTTCTCTGGGTGGCCAGCATCCACACTCAGCTACTGCCTGGTTTCAGCATGTACCTTTCAGGCATTCATGGGGACTGAGAGCCACAGTCAGTTGTCTGTGCTGCCTAAGGGCATTCGGAGGGCTGGACAGGGCAGGTGCTCAAATGTCTGATGTCTGCCATTTGCTCTTGCCGATCAAATCAGTCCAAGCTGGCATCTCATTCTCTGACAGGTGAGAGCAGAGCGCTACCTAGATTACATGATGTGACTCTCTGTCATTTATTAACTTATTTAGTAACCTGGTTCCTCAACCCAGAGAAATAAGAGGGAGCTCCATGATCACAGTGGACTTGGAGGAGACCTTGGGGCAATCTACGTAGGATCAACCCACAGTGATCTATCTCCCTGTTCCTCTAACAATCTTTGTACTCATTGGTATGTATACTTGTGAATCTAGATGACTGTATCATGTAATCTACCAGCACTCTGTTACATGTTCTCATGCCCCTCTGTGGTCTAGGCAATACCACATGACTCCCCTTGGGGGCCGGGCGCGAGCCCAGCCACAGCATTGTAATAGTCATAGCTATCACTTGTAGATGCTTACTATCTGCCAAGCACTTGCAGTGTTTTATACATACTAACTAATCGAATCCTTACAAAAAAGTTAAAATATTTGCACTCAGAGAAGATAACTTGTCTAAGGCTGGTAGATGTGTAGGTTCAAGACTCAAGGCTCAAAACTTTTAACAGCATGAGCTTGAGTCTATTGTGAGCCATTGCACCCTCAGTCAGTATCCTGAATAAAGTCCCTGGTGTTTAGTGACTGCAGTTGGAGTTGGTGGGCCAGGGCGCTTGCTCTCCAATTTCAGGTGCAGCTGCTGTTGTCCACGTGGTTGTCTGATAAAGAATAAGTGGCCAGCGATCAACCCATCCATGAGACTTTACTGAGCATATACTCTACAACTGACATCATGTCAAATTTCCTAGATGCCAGAGGAACCAGATATGCTTCCTTAAGGAACTTGCTCTTCTTAGACCAGAAAAGGCAATTTGCCAAGGTTTCTGCCTTCCACAGCTTGGTGTCGTCAATGCATTGGGCAGCCCACACTCAAGCTGAGGTGGATCTGGGACTTAGCAATCTGTCTGTAACTTGCTCTGGGGTCTGTGCTCTTGCCTGGAAAGGCTGCCTCCCTGGTGCGACATGGTCGCCTTGTTGCAGAGATAGCAGCGGTCCAAGTTGCATCGGAGTCTGAACAAGAGGGAAGGCAAAGCCATTTGGGTCTTATTAGACTTTTGGTTTCTGGATGTGGCATCCATCCCCTGGGGAAACCCTTGCAGGCATCTGTGAAAGAGCGGAGAGCTCACCAGAGCCCTTGCCCACCTCCTGCTATATGACTAAGCTTGGGCCTCCTTGAACCCAGTGTCTGCTTCGCCATGGTGAGGGCAGTGCTTTGTGTTCAGTTGATGTTTGTTGAATTTGTTGAGTGTAGAATATCTAGAATATAAAAACCACTGATGGCTTTTAGCTGTATCTTTAGCTGGGTTTTTAGAAATGCTTTTCTGCATGTGCGTATCTCTATGGAAATACAAGATGTTTATTTGGGAGATGCTTTCTGACCCACTGTTTTCCTTGTTCTGCTGTGAGGGTATTGGTGCTGGCTGTCTCTCTTCCTCCTGCCCGCACCCTCTCCCAACCCCCATAAGTATGTAAGTTCTGTGAAGTCAGGGACTTTCCTTGTTCACTACTATGTCCTCAGTGCCAAATACAGCCTGGATAACAGCAGAATGACAGTAGAGTCAGCAACTCTTTCCTGAATGAATGCACAGATGACTGATAGATTGTCTGGGACCCAACTCTCTTGTGGGGAGTGCTTCATGGCAATATGAGCTGTTCTCGTCACAAGAAGAAATGTATAATGATATGTGGGGGTGGATGTTAATGAGACTTAACGTAGTGATCATTTTTGCGGTATATACTTGTATTGTTGTGTTGTACACCAGAAATGAATATGTCAATTATATCTCAATTAAAAAAAAAAAAAAGAGCTGTGGAATCCTCATGTCCAGGTGGGATCCCTGACTCTCCTCATGAGCTGTGTGTTTCAGCCAAGTTTCTTAACCTCATTCTGTCTGTTTTCTCACCTGTAAAATGCGGCTGATACTTCAAAGCATTGTTATGAGGATTAAATGAAATAGTATATGCAGAGTATTGAGAACAGTTCCTGGCATATAGTAAATGTCCATAAATCTCAGCTCTCATTGGCTTTGCAAACTGGAAGGTACATGTAGAGCTTCTGGAGCTGTTTGATCTCTGGCCCCTCCCCTCACTTTGATTTTTATTTTTTTCATGGTGTGACTGTGTCTGTTTGTGGAACACATAGCTAAGAAAGGTTTATTTTTAATATACTCATGCCAATCAATTTATCTCTATTGTATGCCTGTTACATTTCTAACCCTGTTTTTGTTTGTGTTTTCGTTTTCCGTATTTGCTCTCACAGGTAACGGCAGAGATGTAGGGCTCGAGTCAAAAGCTTTCATATTAATTAAAATATTTCATATTAAAAATAACAACAACAATAATGGCCACCATTTATAGACTCTTATTATATTCTGGACATCGTATACTTTTGTGGCTAAGTGCTTGCCCAGACCAGGGACAATGACGTGTAGGTACTGACTGTCAGTATCTGACTTTGTCTCTGGGTTCACTGAGCACATGCTGAGCTTGGTTCCCTAGACTCTCCTGGGTGGTACTGTGGCTACACGTACCTCACACACTTACTGCTTGATTGAATTAACAGCTCTGTCTTTGGGGGCAGATCTTTATTCCCCTTGGATGTGTGGAGTGTCTAAAATTTTGGGTTGTCTTTCTGTCTTTATCATCCTTTTCCTCTTTTTCTTCTTTCTCCACTTGCATTTCTATTTCTGTCTCCTTTCCAACCTCTCCAATCCTTCATTCATTCATTCGAGCTGCTCTCCCAGCAAACTACAGCTGCCCTCCAGTGACACTCACGGCTGCCCAGGAGCGCGACACGCATGCAAATAGACGTGTTGGAGCTTGTCTGCGGCCTTTTCCTTTTGGTAGTAAACCAAACTTTTGATTCACAAGGAAATAGACCTTAGCTTTACCATAGTTCCCGTTTCCATAGTGTTTGGCCACAAATCAGGAACTCCACCTGGTGAAGATCCTGAGTCACCAGAGGGCTTGGTGTTGCAGGAAGAGGAACTGCAAGAGATTCTTTTGTTGCGCTTTAGAAGGAAAGATGATCGACAAGCATCATTGGACAAACTCCCCTCCCCTTACTCTTCTGAGCCTTTAGCTCAAGGGGAACAGAGAGCAAGAGCATCCCTGATGTCTGCTGTTGGGGGGGCTCTGGTCACTTGGGGGACCTTTCAACACTGCACAGAGAAGCAGTGAGACTGAGTGCTCTGAGTCATGGCCATGCCGAATGGGTGTCAGGTCACAGGGTCACCTGATCGCTATTCCTTGGCGGGGCCAAGCTCCCCTCCGTGCGTGGGAAATGATGGTTATTCGCTTCCCTAGACAAAGGATCTTCTGCGCTACACATAAGCTGGAGACTTTTGTTTTTCTTCTTAATCAGGGCTTTCTAGGGGCATTCCAATGAATAAGGGTTTGAAAGAAGATGGAAAGGAAAAGAGATCTTGAGAAAAAAGAAAGGACTATCTTTTTTGTTTTTAATTTTAATGATGAATGTGATTCATACTAACCAAGTAAGAGAAACAGTGTGACTATCTGAGGAGAGTCAGGAAAAGGATGGGCTAGAACACAGCACCCTATGATCACAGACACTCTCACTACACCGGAACAGAAGGGACCTTCCATAATCTGCTAAATGGAATCTTTGATAAAGCCTCCAGCTAAGAGCACACTTAATGGTGGAAGAGATCTGGAAGTTGATAAGGTTGTTCTCTGTTACAACACTCAAGTGGGAGATGCTTGAATTTTGGCCCAGGAGGGTGAGGGGAGAAGGTGACCCATAACAGATACTCGTGGAGTGCCTTGAACTGCACGTGGCCGAGGAGGTCACCAGTCAGAGGCAACAGCCATCCCAGGCAGGACCCCTTGCACATCGGTGAAGTCCAGCCAATTAAAATCCTCCTTGGAATCGGGTCAGTCTTATAGGGCTCCGTCTGAACAGGGGAGTGAGGGTGGAGGATGCTCGTAGGGGGTCCTGAGCCTCAGGAAGGATGAGTTTTTGATCACCTAAGTTAGTGTTTCTTAAACCCCCAAGTCATGTCATCTGATTTTTTTTTTTAAGATAAAAAACAGCTAATAGAGTCATACATAACTCCCAGACCTACTGAACCAGGTGTTCTGAGGCTGGGATCCAGGAATATTTCTTTATAATAATTATTCTGCATAATTAGGACGTGAACCATTCTTTAGGAATTCTTGTAGGACTTTTCATTAAAAAACAATCTGGTGTTTCACATCAGTGATAAATACTTGAGCGCAGGGGCTGTGTCCCGCATGAGAAATTCCTAACGTCCAGCATAATTTCCAGCATAGAGTTAGTGCTCAAAAAGCATCTGCAGAGGGGTGCCTGGGTGGCTCAGCCGCTTAACTACCTGACTCGGCTTGGGCTCAGGTTGTGATCTCATGGTTTGTGAGATGAAGCCCTGCATCGGGCTCCTCACTGAGAGCACGGAGCCTGCTTGGGATTTTCTCTTTCCTTCTCTCTCTCTCAAACTAAATAAATAAACTTTAAAAGAAAAGAAGCATTTGTAGAAGTATGATGGAAGCTATTTCTGAAAGGTGGCCATCCACTGTGTAGACTGCGGGAGAGGTACTGTTAGCAACATGGAGGTTAAACTATCAAATTAAACTTTCTATGCAGTGTGTGGTGCCAAGGAATGGTAAAGCATGGGGAAAAAAGTCCCCTTGCCTTGAAAGGACCACATGTGGGTAGAATAGTCTGGAGACTTTTTCTTTTGCAAAGGCTGTTTTTTAAAGCTCCGGGGCAAGGTAATAGCCACTAAGTTTTCTTGACTATTTTCCAGGATTATTTATGGCAGTCTTGAGCCATAGTTAACAATTAAAATCACCTTTAAATACTTGGGGCCATCTGTTTAGCATCAGGGGGCTTTCACTGTCAGAAAGGCCAGGCTGCTATGTACAATAAAACCCTAGCTTCTGAATACCGACACCCAACCAGGCGGCTCTGCCCCAGGTCTGTGCAATGGGAATGAATGGGATTTCCTTTTTTAATTGTACCTAGTCATAACATCTAAGTACTTAAGGTATAATAAAGCTGGAAATCCCAACAATTAATGCCACTCCTGGATAAGAGCTGCCATGTGCAGCTATCAGCCATAGGTGCGGATGATGGCTGGGAATTGGGGATGACAAGGTGTGGTCTGAATCCCACTGCTCCTTTGGCAAAGGTAGTGAACTTGCTCTTTCCTTGGAAAAATACAAAGCGTTGAAGCTTAAAGGGTCCCTAGTGTGCATGAGTTTTGAGAACAAAAACATGAAAGGGAATTCAGTTATGGAGTCTCTTGATCAGAATGAAACAATGAACCTTAGTAAATGTAGAGTACTCTACCATAGGCTATTGCATTTAATCATTGCAATAACAGCAATTATCCTTATTACTATTATTGTTATCTCGATCTAGAAGAGGTGGACACTAGAGCTAGGAGTTGAAACTCAACTTACCCAAGGCCACCCTGCTAACAGTGCAGTTAGATTCAGCACTGGGCTCTCTGACTCTGCATTAAATAATCTCTTCACTATGATCTGCTGTCCTGCCCGGAGGCAAATTCAATGGGAGAATGAAATGATATTTGTTTGGAGGAGAAATGAGAAATAGGCTTACCTGACTCAGTGTGTAAAGGAAATATGGGAGATTGCCTGTAGGTAGCAATGAAGTTTGATACTATGCCCATGGATTTCCCATATCACTTGGGGGCTCATTATTGTTTTAGCCCTATTTAGACAATGTATCTCTCATGTATTTAAAAATTTGATATCACAGTATTTCTATGAAATAAATAGTGGTTCTTAACCTTGGAATTTTCATGAACTCTACAGATTGTCTCCCAAGGAAAATGTATATAAGTGCATGCGCACGCACACACACACACACACACACACACACACACACAGAGGACTCCTCTTTAAAATCACTGGGTCCTCCCTTTGTCTCTCACCCCACCCCTAAAGAAAAAAATCTTCCTCTAGGGGCGCCTGGGTGGCTCAGTCGGTTAAGCAACCAACTATGGCTCAGATCATGATCTCACGGTTCATGACTTCGAGCCCAGCTATGGCTCAGATCATGATCTCATGGTTCATGACTTCGAGCCCAGCATTGGGCTCTGTGCTGACAGCTGAGAGCCTGGAGCCTGCTTTGGAATCTGTGGCTCCCTGTCTCTCTGCCCCTCCCCCACTTGCACTCTGTCTCTGTCTCTCTCAAAAATAAATAAACATTAAAAAAAAAAAGAGGGGCGCGTGGGTGGCTCAGTTTGTTAAGCATCCGACTTCAGCTCAGGGCATGATCTCATGGTTCGTGGGTTCAAGCTCTGGGTTGGGCTCTGTGCTGACAGCTCAGAGCCTGGAGCCTGTTTCAGATTCTGTGTCTCCCTCTCTCTCTGGCCCTCCCCTGCTCACGCTGTCTCTCTCTCTCAGAAATAAATAAAACATTAAAAAAGAAAAAGAAAAAGAAATCTTTATATATGACTTTACAAATTGCTCTGATTTTCTGGGCCACAGACAATCGTTATAGTTTAGGGGTTGCTCAACCTGTAGGCCATCAATTTTTTTTCATGCTCTAGTCTGTCCATATCTACATTGAGGATTCATTCATTGGAAGGTCATTTGGATTTTCTGACCACCCAGTACCAGATACCTGGCTATACAATGCTGACAATTTCTGTTTTGTTCATTGCTGTATCCCTAAAGCCTAGAACAGTTCTTGGGATAATTACATGATGTAATCTGGGGGATTTATTTTTTGTGTGGAATATATGTTTTTGAAAGTTGTGTGCAAAAAATGTTTGTAAATTAAACCACTGACATGTCATAGGAAAACTTGTTCTTAAAGGGAATTTATCCACAATTTCTCCATTATGTGTATCACCATCTAGTCCTAGTTTTATGAGAGTTACATTATTTTTTAAAATTACATATAGATGCTGGACTTTATCAAGTGTTTAGACACTGAGTGAGTTAAATTTCAGGCTTTTTCTCCTATAGTTTATTGAAGTGGTAAATTACATTGATAAAATTTCCTTAAAATTTTTTTTAATGTTTAATTATTTTTGAGAGAGAGAGAAAGAGAGACAGAATGTGAGTGGGGGAGGGGCAGAGAGAGAGGGAGGCCTAGAATCCAAAACAGGCTCCAGGCTCTGAGGTGTCAGCACAGAGCCCAATGAGGGGCTGAGTGCAAGAACCATGAAATCATGACCTGAGCCGAGGTTGGATGCTTAACCTACTGAGCCACCCAGGTGCTCCACGTTGATAAAATTTTTAAGACTAAATCATCTTTGTATTCCTGGGATAAATCCTACTTTATCATGATGTGGTGTTATTATTACTATTATGTCACCATCATATCTTATTTCTTAATACACCATTAACTTCAGCAAACCAATATTTTATTCGGGATTTTTGAATCTCTGTTCACAAATTGAATGGGCCTGTAAACTTCTTTTCTTGTATTGACCTTATCTAGTTTTAAAATCAAGAATTACATCAGCCTTTTATTTTCAAAGTACCTGTGGCTTTTTTGTTTTAACCCTAAGAGACAACACAGGGTTGGAGGTGTGTGTGTGTGTGTGTGTGTGTATGTGTGTGTGTTTAGAATTTAAACTCAATCCAGGAATTTGTATCTTTTAACTGGTGGGTTTAATGGTTTTTATATTTATGATAGTCAGGGCACGATTAGGACTTATCCTGTTACCTTGTTTCTATTTTCCATTCACTGTATCTTTTTAATACCTCCTTCTTGTTTTTCATAGAAAGATCTAGTTTTCTTCAGCTGGTTTAAAAATGTAACGTTTTATATCTGTTCTTTTTTTAAATGTTTTTATTTATTTTTTAGAGAGAGAGAGAGAGCCAAAGCAGGGGAGGGCCAGAGAGAGATGGAGACACAGAATCAGAAGCAGGCTCCAGGCTCTGAGCTGTCAGCACACAGCCCAATGCAGGGCTCGAACTCCTGAACTGCAAGATCATAATCAGAGCAGAAGTTAGACGCTTAACTGACTGAACCACCCAGATGCCCCTATATCTGTTCTTATAGTAAGAACCAAAGTGACAGTTGCCCCTTCTGATCCATACTGAGGTTTATATTTTCCCCTGTCGATTTCTTAAATTTATTATTACCTATATTTTCCCTTTTTTAAAATAAACACATCAGTGTGTTTCAATTTTCCCTTTGATCTCCTCCAGGATCACACATTATGATGCCTCTGCAAATTAAACAGAATATAATGTGAATGTGTCCGCTGGACTTGAGCAATCATGTTGACATTTTTGAGATATTTTATTCTGGGTAGTTTGGGATGTATTTTATCTTTCTTTCCAGCTTAAAGAAAATCCCTATCCTAAAGTTGACCCATGTATCTATCTGATCACCTTTGACTCCCAACTGCCTTGAAATTCTCCCAACCGCCCTTTTTATTTGAATGCTTCCTCAAAATGCAATAATAATAATTATTATTGTTATTAAGTGTATTTATTTATTTTGAGAGAAGGGGAGAGAGAGAGAAAGAGGAAGCATGAGCAGGGGAGGGGCAGAGAGAGAGGGAGGGAGAGAATCCCAAGCAGGCTCTGCTCTGTCAGCGTGGAGCCTGAAGTGGGACTCGAACCCACAAACTGTGAGATCATGACCTGGGCTGAAATCAAGTGTTGGACACTTAACCAACTGAGCCACCCACTCACCCCTCAAAGAGCAATTTTATTGTGAGGCCTTGTATGTCTGAGGACACTTTTGCAATGCTGCAATATTTAAACGATAGTTGGCTGGATTTAAAATGATAGGTTCAATGTTCTTGTCTTTGCTACTTTAAAAACATTTCTTCATTGTTTATTTTCATCTAGTTTTAATGTTAAGAAGTATAGTGTTTATATGATTCTTGTTAATATACTCTTTTTCTCCACAGGATTTTAGAGTTTCCTCTTTGTATGAGCTGTTTTTAAACTTCATAATAATGTATCCAGGTGTTAGTGTTTCCTTACCCCTATAGTTTGACTGTCCACCACTCTTTCAACATTAGATCTTTCTTATATATATAAGATATATATAAGATATATATATATATATATATATATTTTAATTTTAGGGATTTGTCTTCGTCATATTTGAGTCAAGGACAAGACATGAATTACCACTATCACCATTGCTGTTATCATGGTACTCTCTAACGCTATAAAAAAAGCAATAAGAAGTGTAAGGATTGGAAGGGAAAAGAGGAAACTGCTATAGTTAACAGAAGTGATGATCATCTATGAGAAAGACCATGATAATCAATAGATAAGCTGTTAGAACCAGTGAGAGAGTTTGGCAAGATGTGAGATAAACTCACAAGTATTATTAGAATTTTTTGGTAACATCAACAGCCAACTCAAAAATACAATAAAAAGTAAGACATTGTTCACAATGTCAACAGGAACTAGGAAGCAAATAAGAATTACCTTAGCTCAGAATACACCAGACTTCTATGGAGACAATTTTTAAAGTCGAATAATAAAGAACATGGAATATGATCTCAATAGATGGGGAGCTATCCCATGCTTGGTGGGGCCAAATTAATTTTATAATGATATCAGTCCTCCTTAAAGCAAGCTATAAAATTCAATGAAAATTCAATAAAAAATCCAGTTGCATTTTTTTTTGGAGAAGCTTGAAAAACTGATTCTAAAGTTTTAAGGTGTACTATAATAAATAACAGAGAAAACTTTCAAGTATTAGTACAAGAACAGACAAGGAGACTAATGAAATACAATAGGATTCAAAGACAGGCCCATGTATATAAATTAGGTATTCCTATTCAATAAAAGGACACCACGAGTGTCCTTAACAGACGCCAGATTAGGAGAAGAAATCTATATTGAGTAAATAGAATTTTACGTGTAGAATACAAAGTGCTCCTAATCAACAGGAAAATGACAGCAACCCCACTAGAAACATTAGCAAAACAACAAACAGTCATTTTAGAGAAGAAGAAATCCGGAAGGTTAACAGGCATATGAAGAGATGCTCAAATGCATTAGTGTTAGTAATGTAAAACAAAAGCATAATGAACCATCGCTACAACTATCAGGTTGGCAAAAATTGGAAAGCTGGCTGGTACCAAGTTTACCGGTGAAATGGAAACACATGAAGCCTTGTGAACTGCTGGTGGGAGTCCTGGAGAACAATCTGGTTGTATCTGGTCCACTTAAATATACGCATATTCTCTGACGTAGTAATTCTACCTCTGGGCATATAACCCATAAAAGGACGTTTCTCTGTAAAAAGGTGCATCAAAATATTCACTGATGCTTTGATTGTGGGGGGAGAACTTGGAGACAATTAGGCTGTTTGCATTCCATGGGCTCCTTTCAAGACATTCGAAGAGATGGAGGGAATGTCTACATAGCAGTGTGGTTGGATACAACATAGTGCTGCGTTACAAACTAAGGAACATGGTGAGCGCTATAATATGGTACCACTTACATGAATTAAAAATGTATGCATGCCAAACAGTATACATTTTGTAAGAACAGGTACAAATATCTACAAATAAAAGGGTTGACATCAACCAGATGAAAATAGCTGCTTTGACTGGTATGTGATCGAGGTGAGTGGGGACAAGAAAAAGAATAGGCATGGAAGACATGGGTGGGGAATGAATGAATGAAAGAATGAGTGAATGAATAAAGAAGAGAGGGACCTTTCATGGACCCATGATGATAAGATGCCATGGCTGAAAAGGATGATGAAGGCCCAAGTGGAAAGGGAAAAACAAGGGCTAGTCTAGATGATGGCACATGGAGAACTTAGTAAATACTTGTTCACTTGAAGGAAGGAATGAAGTCTGTGGTAAATCCTGTTTTGCAAAGCTAAGAATTCTTTTGCAGTATGGATCAGGGCTATTTACTGAATTATTTTAGGAGTTTTAATTTCAATATAGACGAGTTTTAAAAAATATGAGCACACCCAAATTTGACACATCTGGAGACGTTAAGAGAATTTATTCTTTTCCTCGACTTCTTGAAGCGTCATAATGGAACTTCCTTCTGCTCATTTGAACAATGCCGTGAAGTTTGACTTTGGATTCTCAAGCACAGAAATATTTCCCAGCAAATATTTGACATTTTGATCAAGTTTTGGTTCCCTTATATGTGGTCATTGATATCCAGAGTCTTTGCTGGAAGCACCGAGCTGGAATCTGCTTCTTGATCTTCAAGGTTATCGCAAGTTACTGGGCTTACAGCCGGGGATGATAGTGGGCTAACCTACTAACGTCCTTTTTTATCTGCTACTGTATAAGATCTGACTTGTCAGAGCATTCTAGATTTGTGTTCTCCCTCCTGTCTTTCCAGAGGATAGAGCAATCATCCCCGGGCTTCCATCAACCTGTTCTAGGTTTTAAACATGGCTGACATTTGGCTTTCACTGATTTCAACTTAACGAATATCTGTCAGTGTGATTAATTAAAGCTCTGGCTCTAGTAAAATGAACTTGAGTATGACGGCCAGCCTATCACCTAATCCCCCTGTGACTCTGGGCAAATTAAATGTCCTGAGCATTTGTTTCTCTGAGCAATATAGATAGTAGTTTCCTCAGAGTTGTGGTAACTCGATTAGATGATGTAGTTCAGGCTTACCACAGAGCTGGTGCCTCGTCAGTAGCCGTTATTATGATTTCTTCAGGGAAATCATCATGCTAGGCCTGTGAGGAGAGACCAAGATACATACGAAAAAGTTCTTAATTTCGTGGAACTTGGAGAAAGAGGACAAAACTCAGAACGATGTGAGACACGACAAGTGAGGTCACATATCCTCCTAAGAGCACTGGAAGACATTCAGAGAACTGCTTCTTCATTTTTTAAACAAGGAAACTGAGACTCAGTGTTATGTGACTTGGTGACGAGAACATTGCCAGTGAGTGGCACAGCCTCCCTAGGAACCCACCTCTCCCATGACTGAGCCGGGCCAGGTGGATGTGCCTCTGTTTCCAGTGGACAGAGATGTGTCAGATGGCTCTGGGGCAGTGTAGGGGGCAAGGCCCCAGACATGCCCCAGGGGACCTTCGTCAGCAGGTCTTAATCCCAAATGACAGGTGACTGGGGCCCGAGCACTCAGAGTCAGATACAGAGTGGCGGAAGGCTTCCAGACTGGGAGGGAGTCTGCGGCCTGATACCCGTAGGCTGTCAGGTGGCGGGCCCTGAGACTTTTCCTTTGAGAAGCTTCATGCTAACAGGTGGGTGGCCACTAGGAAAGAGGCCCTGCTTATATTGTACCTGCGTGTCCCCTTTCAGTTACCAGCCCTGGCTAAACAGCATGGGTGTCCTCTCCTCCCTTCCCTGAGCGAATTGGCCTTTCTCTCCATGGGCAGACGGACCCCTGGAACCAGTCTCCCATATTTAAGCATGATTAGGCCTCGCCATTTTGGTCATGGCTGGGGGGCAAGGGAGGGGCTGTTGTGTTTCAAAATGGAATAAACAGAACAGCAGTATTAAAAGAATGAGGAGGTTGTTTAGTGAGGCTTGAAGAGACTACAGGTGTTTCCTCCTGTGTTGAGAACCAGTGGCCCCTGGGAATTGCATTTCCCCTTGAGCAGGGCCCATGGCGGACCGAGTCCTGCTAACACGCCTGTGGTGTAGAAGCCTGGATGGGTACCATAGAAAACTCAGAATTTTCCAGGGGTCTTTGGGGCTCCTCGTGGGCGTGGAGAGGTCCAGGATTGACACACTTGCTCCCGCAGTTCGCACGCGCAGGCATTTCCACACTCGCCAGGCATCACACCACACTCTGATGACTCCGGCCATCGGGTTGCGGCCTTCTGCGCTGTGTTGTTGTTCGGATCCAGCTGGCTGGCTCTGCGAGTCTGTGGCCGGTGGGCCTCCGGGGGAGCACACAGTGGGGTGACAGGCAGCCCTGCTGCAGAAAAAGCGCCCGGTACCTGAGGTGGGAGGATGTGATGACGCTGTGCTCCCGCGCAGCGGGGACTCGGGCCTTTAAAAAGCTGAGGAAACAGCCTGTGAGCAGGCGGTGGCTACACTGGAGGAGAGCACACCCAGGTCTCGCAGTAAAGCAGCCAAACTGTCTGCTTCAAAGAGAAAAGGCAACATCCTGTCACAGGCCATGCTCTGGCAGAAACGTAAGTGGTTTGACCGTGCCTGTCAGAGCCGTGGGCAGGGGCGGGGGGCTCACCGGCGAGCCCACCCGGGGACCAGGGGTGGGGGAGAGGATGTGGGGAGCCGGGTCCCCAGCCAGGGGAGCGCAGGGGCCAGGTGGGCGACGCAGCCCCGCGGAGAAAGCGGCCCGTCAGAGGTGATGCTGATTTTCCAAGGCTGGAGGGGAACGAACGAGTGTGTTCCAAGGTGGGACAGCTCATCGCGTCGCCACTGCGAGGCATGAATCACCCTGGTGAGGAAAGGGCAGTTCATGATTCACACAGCAGAAAAGCCAACTGTGACCTTGGTTTGGGGCCGAGAGGGGAAAGCCATGGGGTCCTTCACATGACTGGCTTTAGTTTTCATCTGCGGGTGCTCTGTGGCCCGGGGTTCAAGGTCTCGGGCCTGTTGCTGGCTGAGTGACTTAGGTTTGGGCCGGAGGCGTCATTTGTTTGCGTGCGCGCTGGGACAATGTGGAAACTTGGCTTGGGTCCGGTCTGCCTCCCTGGCTCCGCTGTCCTGCCTATTGTCACTCTTCTCGGTGCTCGGTGGTGAGGCCGTGTGTCCCAGAGCAAGGGGGCAGCGGGTGTATCTTTAAACCTTAACGTTTATCCCTGGGGTGGGATGGAACAACTGTGAACTTTACTTTCCATTTGTGGGATCAAACAGAGACTCCTGTTATTAATAATTGAAATCATACAGAGATTATCTATGACATTCCTTTCTTGAAAAAACAAAGTCAACTCAACAGCCTCATGAGACTTGAACCTTACTGGGGTTTAGTTCTGTGCTACCTCAAGAGACCAATATTACCAAAAAAAAAAAAAAAAAAAAAAAATCACTCTGTCTTATCAAAGGTGATCAGTTCTTTACAGTGTCTTTTAACAAATTCATGTACAGCCTACTTCAAGCACACCTCATAGAAGAGAATCTAGATTTACAGAAGATAAATTGGGGAGTCTTTATTTTACAGAAAGATATTCTCTTGGAAGTCTTAAAGTTCTGAAAATATACCACCATCGATTAAAATGGAATTTATAGTCCTCTATCGCCAACTCGCTGTTTCCTTTACTACTTGTGTAAATTCTCTGGAATTGAACATGTTAATGGATAATTCAGAGGAGAGATTTCAAAATTTCTCAGGTTGTGAGGTCTCGTTGTTGTTTGATGCTGGCAAGATGCAATTTTTTTTTTAAATAAAAAGAGATGAACTTCAATTTGGGCTGGAGAGCTGTGGAATCCTTCCAAGATAATTAGAGATATGCTAATATGGGTGGTGTGCACAGTTACATGAAGCAAGACCCTGACCTGCAGAGGTAATAGCAGCTGGCCCCACAGGAGGAACATCCAGCCAAGGGTAGGCATTACTGTCTTTACTGGAAGTGCTGAGTGTCTGTACGCCCCTCACGCTTCGAGCTGAATTGGTGAACTTTATATGAGCCCTTGGGGGGACTTCTGCCTTGGTTCCTACCTATTCAGAGTAAGTCATTTTCCTTCTTTTTTTTTTTTTTAATTTGTAGGCTTCTCATATGTAAAATGAGGTAAAAACACTATCTATTCCTCAGAGCTACCCTTACCGTGGTAAGCTGACATGCTACCATATTGTTGATTGCTCTGGTTTTGCTTCAGTGTCTGAGACACAGGTTGCTTTCCTGCATTCACGAGCCGCCGTATTCCCCTCTCTTGATTATGCACTACATTTTTCCTTCTTTAATTCCCCTTGAGAGATTAGCAGCCGTTTTTTGGTTTTTGGTTTTTGTCTGTGTGTGTGTGTTTTTTTTTTTCTTAAGGGGATACTGGAGGCATGTTTCTTGCTGACACCCTGGATGTCAGTCAGATCCAGCAAATCCGCATCCTTAGGGAGACCGTACTACAAACTCGTCAGCGGAATAACTGGGGTGATGGTCCTACCTGTTCGGATGCATACAATCCAAATTCTCTTTAATTGTCCTTTGGCACCTTAAAGGGAATTAAGAAAGGCCCTTGGCACTGGACCCCTTACCCCGGATCCAAGTAACACCCTTATCCAGGAAACTGAGGGGACCTAGGTGACTGGGTTCTGTGGGGAAACCAGTAAAAACAGGGCAGCATTGTCAGCCCACTTCGAATCACCTGATGGAAGGGCAGAGTTTGAAATCAGGCACCAAGAGTGCTGAAAAGGCACTTTCTTTTTTCAGAAAACACCCTCGGGCCATGATCTGAAATGACTGTGCTATGGGGTTCTGGAAAGGGTTAAGAAAACATCCACTCTGTAAATGTTGTCTCCTCCCTACCTGGCCCATGATCCCTGTTTGTGAACACAGACTCTGGTTCAGATCAGCTCAGAGCTGTTGGCACACAGAAGTGGAGATCTTCGAGCCCCATCCATGGATCTGAGCTTTGCTTGACCTGCCAGTTAGATAAAGAAGTCACGCCATGTGCAGCTTCTCCTTCTGGGCTCTGCACTTCAACCTTCAGGTCCCGAGTGGATGTGAATTCACATCCACTCCAGCGAGAGGTCCTTGTTAAGGCCGACTGGTCACAGTGCAGTAGAAACAGCAGAAGCGAAGGTGAGGCAGGTCTGGGTTTGAAAGTTGGCTCGGCAGCTTAATTATTCAGCCTTCTCAGATTCTTACAAATCTGGAAAATGGGAATTTTGATGTCTGCCTTACAAGGCTTCTGTCGGAGCTAAAGTAGGGAATGTAGGTAGTGTTATCACGTCTTCTGAGAGTGGTGAGAGAGCACTTGCTGTCCTCTGGCATCTCCTGTGTGTCCATCCGGAGGGATCAGGGTTACATTAAATTCCTTCCTGTCTCTCCTTTTCCACACTTTGATTAGAATAGTTAAAGAGACATCATCAAAATATTCTTGTGTGATGGCATCTTTCAAACAATTTCCCATGGCCAGGGGTCTGCAAACCATAGCCTGAGTGCCAAATGGGTCCCACCACCTGTTTGTGCAAATAAAATTGTATCAGAACATAGCCATATCTATCCATGTATCGTTGGGCTGCTTTTGTTACAACGGAAGAGCTGAGTAGGTATCCGAGACACTATAGGACCTACAAAGCCTAAAATGTGTACTATCTGGTCCTTTACAGAAAATAGTTTGCCGACCTCTGAACTAAAATGATTTGGTTCATACTTTAGATACCCATTTCCTTAGGTTTCTCTGCCTCCTGGGGTCACACAATGCCAGCACCAGTGGGAGATAAAATTGGCAGTCAATTGATTAAATGATTTGCATAATGTTGAAATTTGATTTGATTGATTTCTTCCTTAAAAGCTATGGAACCATGTATAATAAACTCAACACCATTTGTTACAAAATGAATGAGTCACATAACAGCTTTTTATTGTTGTTCTTTGCGTAAGGGAAGATTTACATGATAATGAAAGGCAGGCTGCCCAATTTTCTTTGAACTGGCGAGTTGTCCTGATGCCCTATAGACATGGCCTGGCTGTTCTGGATGTTTCTTTGCTGGGGTGCCCAGGGAGGCACCTTGCGAACAGGAAATAGTTATTATTAAGTTATTATGGCATGAATGTGCCTTTGCTTTCCAACAACTTCAACAGAGCAGAGGTTCACAAATAGATCATTAGGACCTCTAAATTCTCACGAACGTAGAACTCTGGATTTTATTCCAGAGTTCCACTAAATAGCCAATTTAAAACATTTCTTTAACATTTATTTATTTTTGAGAGACAGAGAAACCGAGTGTGAGCAGGGCTGGGGCAGAGAGAGAAGGAGATACAGAATTCGAAGCAGGCTTCAGGCACTGAGCTGTCAGCACAGGACCCGATGTGGGGCTCAAACCCACAAACCATGAGATCATGACCTGAGCTGAAGTGAGATGCTTAAGCAACGGAGCCACCCAGGTGCCCCTGTAACCAATTTTTTTAAATGTTTACTTTTGAGAGAGAGACAGAGACAGAGACAGAGACCGAGAATCCGAAGTAGGCTCCAGGCTCTGAGTTGTCAGCACAGAGCCTGACAGAGGGCTCAGATTTATAAGCCCTGAGATCATGACCTGAACCAAAGTTGGACGTTCAACTGACTGAGCCATTCAGGTACCCCTAAATAGCCAATTTTTAAAGGGAAGTGAAAATTCAGTAAAACAAGGAAAACCTATAGTAACCATCTAATATTGGAACTTCTCTCTTGCAGGAACTCAGTCAAACTTATAACAAGAAGTAATTTAGGGCTGTGGAGTACCATTAACATTTCTATTGTGTGTTACAACCTTCGCCCACTTAGTAAGCACCTTTACTTCTTACCAAGTTTTTGTTATTGATTCAGTGGTTCTTGTTGATAAGGAAAAGTAGAGTCTAAAAGACAGACACAAAGTCACATGCACAGACGGAAGTAAAGTAAGTGACAAACATCTACCAAGCACACAGGTTAATTGGTAAGAAAGCAATAATTTTCAGGGTGGACACTTTCATTCCTTCTCCCTGTATTTACTAAAGTAAAATGCCAACTTTGTTTTTCTCTATACCCAGAAAGTTGCCAAGTCAGAGGTTTGGAAATCTCTCTTCCAGTTCAAGTCTGCAAATCTGTTCTGTTGTGAGGAACAAAAAGAACCAAGACTGACTAGCTTATTAGCTAACTAACTGGACATTTAATCAGCTTAGAAGTTCTGTGAATTTTTGCTTTTAAACCTTCCCTTTACAAAATAAAGGTATTAGGTTTTTCCTCCCTCTGACTTCTTTCTGAAGAAGTTTATTTTTCCTATCAATGAAGAAGTCTACCAATTCCTAACTTTGAGCCAGCCAAGCCACAGTTGGCTAATCGATCAAAGTTATTAACGTAAGTTTCAAGTTTATGAAATCCTTGGCAACATCCTAGCTTAAACATTTTTTTAAATGTTTTATTTTTTTTGAGAGAGAAATAGAGACAGTGTGAACAGGGGAGGGTCAGAGAGAGAGGGAGACACAGAATCCGAAACAGGCTCCAGGCACTGAGCACAGTGCCTCATGCGGGGCTTGAACCCACAACCGTGAGATCATGACCTGAGCCGAAGTCGGACGCTTAGCTGACTGAGCCACCCAGGTACCCCCTAGCTTAAACATTTTTGTAGAACAAATGCTTGAGGAGAATGGGTTTGCCTGGGGTAGAGAGGCCTTCTCTGGAATCTTCTTGTCCTGGTGGTGTGATGGTATGGACAAAGCAATGCTTTGCTCATCCTTTTTTTTTTTTTTTTTAAAACATTTTTATTTATTTTTGTGTGTTAGAGAGAGAGAGAGAGAGCAGGGGAGGGGCAGAAAGAGAGTGAGACAGAATCTGAAGCAGGCTCCAGGCTCTGAGCCATCAGCACAGAGCCCGATGTGGGGCTCAAATTCACAAGCTGTGAGATCATGACCTGAGCTGAAGTTGGACACTTAACCAACTGAGACCCCCAGGCGCCCTATGGACAAAACATTGTTCTTGCAGACAGGAGACATGGAGTTTACTTTCCAATCTACAGGTAATTAGCTGTGGGCTATAGGTGAGCCACCTAAGCACCCTATTTCTCAAGTGTTCCAGCTATAAAAATAGGACTTGCCTTTTCCTGGCTAAGAGCAGGAAGACTGAATTTGACTTCAAGTTCTTTTTCTAGCTGTAATTGCTGAGCTTTCATGAGTGATTCTACAAAATAAATACATGTTTTCAAACACAAGTCTTTAATTTAGTAGAAGGCATTCTCCCATCTACACAGAGCAGTGCTTTTCAACCGTGCCTATGCACTGGAATGCTCCGGGAGATTGAAGACATCCTAATGCCCAGGTCCCAGCCCAAGCATTCTCATTGAATTGCCCTGGGCATCAGATTTTCAAACCTTCCCAAGCCTTTGTCATGTGCAGTCAAGGTGAGGACTACGGACCTGGAGGTCACAGGGGACGGCTTCTAATATTCCTTCAGACATTATAGTGCTGTGGGCAGAACCTGTTCTGTCCTTTCCGCACAGGTGCGAACCAGCTATGGGGCACGGAGTACTTGACACCTTGCACTGCATCACATGTTCTGTTGCATCAGATTGATTCCATTTGCTTGCTAGTGAGGAGACCTGAAACAACATGGATTTAAATAAGACAGCGGTACAAGCTCTCTCCCACTGACGAAGTCCACAGCAGGCTGTGCAGGGCTGTATGCAGACTCTGCAGTCTCAATGCCTTCTCGGGCTACTTCTGTCTTTCTGGTCTGCTGTCCTTGGCATGTGGCTTTTGTCCTCAAAGTTGCTTTGTGGTTGCCACTTTAGCTCCAGCTAAAGTGTTTTGGTGTTTATCCAAACCACCTCTGTGTTTTGGATAAAGAAGAAGAAAAAACAAGAGACGCAAAAGGATCATGCCTCTCTATCATTGTCCCCCTCCCCCCCCAACAACTACTGCTGACATCTACCGGCCACTCCCATCTGCAAAGGAGAACAGTGTCATTGTTTAGTCAAGCACATTGACACCCCCCTCCCCCCTCTGTCATGTAGGGGTTGTTTAGTCAGAAAGGAGAGGCCTGATGTTGGGTGTGGCAACGGCCAGTCTTTGCCACAATTTGGATGTATTATCTCATTTAATCCTCATAGAAAATCCAGGAGGTAGGTTCTGTTTCAAGCTCCATTTCATAGATGAGAAACTCTGAGCTTAAAGATTAGGTCAGTAACTCCTGCTGAATATTGTCTTACAAAGCTGTCCCGTGTCCCCGCCATGGGCTTGGCTCACTCACAGGGCTTGGGAGGGTGCTCTTGGTAAAGGCACAGGCCTTCCACATCAGATAAAGGAATGGACAAGCAATGGCGAAAATGACATGCAGCTGCTGGCAAACTGATGGTCATACTTCACACGCTCAATCTGATGCACATGTTTCATCTAACTTAACTGAAAGAAATAAGGTCTTTGCTTCTTTATCTCTTGCACTGCGCTCTTTGCAGACAGTTCAGCTGCAATGGGAGGGCTCAAAGGGGAGAGAGTGACCTAGAATCTCCAACTCTGGCCAAAATGCAGCCCATCTGTTTTCTGGGCCACACTAAGAATGGCTGCTGTGTGGCAGCCTGAGCTGGGACCCAAGGCTTCTGCCTCCTTGGTACTTCCTTCGTTTTGAACTATGTAGACTTTGGAAGAGTCAGGCTGTCTGTTCACATATGTGTGCACGTGTGTGGTGTGGTGTGGAAAGCAACATCTGGAGAGTAGGGGATTATTTGGAATTAGAGAGTGACGTCTCTGTTCTTTCTATGCCATTAGTGGTTTAAAGCTTAGCCTCTAGGGCAGGCAGATCTGAGTTTGAGTCCTAGATTTATGCCTCACTGGCTGCACGGTCCTGACAAGCAACTCTGCCTCACTTTGTTGCCATTTCCTTAAGTATATAATGGGACGGCAGTTCTTACCTCACAGGGCTGTGGTATGTGTTTACTACTGTGCTTTGCATTAAGTTAATGCTTAATAATAAATATTAGTTACTATTCTTAATTTCCCGCTCTCTATCTCTCTCTCTACATCTGAGAATAAAGCTTATGCAGCTAATTATAGATCGTAATTTGTGTGGCCTCCGAGTTCTGCATTTCTTGTGAAATAGCAGGGCAAACACGTTTCCAGTCTTATAACGTGTGGTGGGGTTAGTGATCAGGGCTCATGCTGATGGTGAAGCTGGCTACTCTGTGACCAAACTTGGAACCTGGGCCCCCATTTTCAATCATGCCTCATCAGGCAGCAGGCTTATACTGACTGATAAATTGTGTTTGTTTGTTTGCTTGTTTTTTAATTCACAAAATTGGACTGAGGTGCTGATAATCTAGCTGTCAGGAGAATGACCCTTGAATTTTGCAAGAAATAGCACAAATGATACTGAAAACTGAAACACCAGTGTGCTGCCTTTCTTGGTACTGGTTTCATCAGTATCACTTTCTGGGAAGATAGGCAGGCAAAGAGCTATAAACCAGAGATATTCTCAGACCAGGTGTTGGGGCCAAAAAGGATCTGACCACATGTGAGAAAAGCTGCATTGCTTTTTAATCCTCTAGAAAGACTCATACATTTAATGGAAAGATAGGAAGTGTACAAAGATTGTTATAAATTTCCAGGACTGATAAATGCTGGGGAGACAGAAAAGAAAGAAAAAAAGAGACAAGAGAGGTGAAAGTTGGAGCGAGTTTGAGTGCTGGGTGAAAGCAACACCAATTCAGGAATGAAAGGCATGGAAGGAAAATCAATCACCCATCTGTCATCCTTTGCATGCAGACAGCCACCCAATAATGGAATTATTCCTAGTAGGGAGATCAAGCGATGAAATAAATTATCTTTGGCAGTGGGGAGAGGAAGATGGAATCATGTGGCATTGGATATAGATCCTCAAGAATAAATGATAGTCAGACTTCTTGTTTAGCTCTTGGGAGATGAAGTAGCATATTAGGACATGATGGATGAACATTAGGGAGAAAATCCAAGGATGTGTAGGCTGGTGTTTACAACATTTTTTGTGGGGGGGCACAAAACTTCCTTATCCAAACCACACCTACTGCAGACCTCCAATACAAAAATAAAAATGGAGCCATTTGGGGGATAGTGAAGCTCTGATTGCTTATTCAACCCCTGACCCTCCTGCTTCCTTCCCTTGGCTGGCAACTCCAGGTGACTTCATTGTATCCTAAGGTTCTTTAGATCATAGCTTGGCAATCATGACCTGGACCAATTTTCTACTCATTCTGCAAGATTCCTAATAGCTGGTCATAAGCCACTGGGTTGAATGCTTCCAGGGCAAACACTACACTCCTAAAGCAAAGTGAGTCACTGTGAAGCATGTTGTATTGGTCTCCGTTAAGCTTTGAAGCTGTGAAAGCCTTCTTTTCAGTCTATGTGGATATCTTCTGAACAAAGAAGGGCATATGTTCCTCAAAGATTGACCTGGTGACTCCTCTCTCAGCCTTGTTATTCTAGTAACTTCACGCACCCATGCCATGAGGCCACTGGTTAGTAAAGCAGAGACTTGACAAAAAAGCTCATCATGACTGGCAGTTACACCTCACATCATGAATCAACTATAAGGTATAATTTCACTCACACGGGCTGTGTCCCAGGCCACCACAAGCCTTGGGACTGGAGCACCTGGACTTGACCCAAATGTACAGCTGGTGTTGGGTCCAAAGAGTCCTTCCTCCAGGAAAGCGGTCTTGGGAAAATTTGATTTCTTTAACAAGAATCTCTTTGGTCTGGAAAATCTCAAACTAGGTATTATTTAAACCAGGGAATAAACAATTGAGTTTCTTGTCCTCCAGCTGCCTGACCATAGGTATTTCCTGTTCTGGATCAGACTCTCAATTCTAGGTTCAGCCTCCAGCTCTTAATTTAGTAAGGAAAACTGTATCTGTCTCCTCTGCTCAATCTCCTCTTTTTGGTGCTACCTTGCTATAAAATTTGAGTAGACACCTTGGGTTGGCTCATCCCCTGTTATGGTCTTGTGCTCTCAGCATAGACCCTCTCTTTCCCCATTCTGATTCTTGCTTCTCTTGGTAAAGCTAAGGCAATGCCCCCAGTATGTCAACCAGAAGCCTGCCTTGCTCTAATAGGTGATAAAACTTCCCTCCCTGACCACCAAAGAGCCTTCCCGCACACACTGCCATGTTTCCAACCCATATGGGATATGTTCTGGCCCTTTGGAGAAGTACCATGACCATGGTCTCAGTCATGGCTCTGTCTCTGTCCACTGGGAGATACACAGAAATTCCTTGAGTGGCTGTATCTGAGGTCAGGACAAGGGCATGCCATCTTACTCTGTCTGCCTCTCGAAAATCGCCCAGGTGCTCCTTCCTGGTGCTATTCTTTAAAAATTTAAATTTGCCACAAACCTACTCCTCTGCTGGCTTCTGAAGAAAGACATAAAGACATCCTTCTGGTCAGCTCATGGTACCTTTAAAAAGAGACCAATGCTAGGATTTTGGTGTTTCCTGTCCAGGCTTGTTTCTGTTTGCAGTTGTGGTCTTTGCCGAGTCTCTCTGCAGCATCATTGGCCCTCTGTCTCCTAAACATAGCTCTCCTGCTGCTTGGAGACACCAGGCCCAGACACCCGAGGGATGACTTCCAGGAGTACGGTGAAGGCAGGTTGAGACAGGCCTTCCTGGCAACCGAAGCTCTGGGTGTGTTGAGGATGGAGATATTCAGTAATAGTAAGACAAGGGCAAGTTAGAATCACGGCACAAGGGCTAGCTGCTTCTCTGATGAGTGATGGGCTGAGGTCATAGGAGAAACAGCCATTTGTTGAACAACTATTATGTACTGGGTGCTTAACTGTGTTAATTTCATACAGTCCTCATGATAATCCCATGAGATGGATATCATGACTCTCATTTAGTGAATAGGGAATCTGAAGCACATACATGTTAAGTGATTTGCTAAAGATCACCCAGTGACAAGCTGTGTCGTAGGCTTTCCAAACTAGGTCCACTTGAGTCCCAAACAGCATCATGTCATTTTTCAAGGCCAAGGATTTTAGGGTTCCATTAGGTGCTTCGTCCTCTCCCCGTTGAAATAAGTCCACCCGTAGATGGAAGCGGATTCTTACTTCATGGGGAGCAGTTGTGACTGACTCAAAAGCTCCTGCAAATATGAATCTCAGGAAGTTAGATTTGAGATACAGAGCCTCTGGAGCAGGCCGATTTCTATCTCAGAATCTGAGTTCCTGGGACTGGTCTTCCTCTAGTGGGCTAATCAGCCAAGATAGGACAGGAGCAGCTGGTGTAACATCTTTGGAGGTCATCTAGGGCCCCCAGGGCTGGTGGCGAACCCTGAACATTTGCAACTACTTTGCGTGTCTTGGGTCAGACTTACATTCATGGTGTGGGCTGAGCCTGATCCCAGAGCAGTCTCTCTGCCTCGGAGACAGAAAAATCATGCCTCTTGCACTGTCCCCTTTATATAGCCCCTACAGACTGGGGCCCCCATTCACTGCTCAAGTAAGACCAAGAAAGAATCAAGTGGAGGTGGAAACCAGCCAAACAAGCCAGAAAACTTCGACTGTGGGGCACTTGCAGCTCTGTCACAGCTCGTAATTCTAGCTTATGCATTTATTTAATGAATGTCTATACCCCACTAGACAGTGAGCTCCATGATGGTTGGGACCTGGTTTACTCTGCTTAGTGAGCATTTGTTCAGGGCCTGCTCTACCAGAGCTCTCCTAGCCTTGTCTTCTGCTCTGGGACCCAGTGTATCTCAGATGGAGCACTTTCTGCTCTGGTGACCCCAGTTTCTGTAAGAGACGGGCAGATGCAGCTGGTTTCTCAGGTGGACCTATCCACTGTCATTTCAGTCGAAAATACCAAAAATAAAACTTTGCGGGGAATTGTTTGGGCCTCTCAGTTCTCGTCACTCATGTGAGCACACTGCTGGTAACCTTCTCATGGACTTATTTTTCCTCACTCAGATGGGAAACACTATTTCTTGGGGAAATTGGCAGTCAAAGGAGACTGGATCAGGGTGGTCCAATCCCAGACTCCACCGAGAGGAATGAGGGTCAGAACTTGGCAGGGGACATTTGGTGACTGACCTCCAGGGTCACCCAGAAAAAGAAATGGACTTGCCCAGGCAGAGGACAGGCAGGGTGAGGCAGAAATGGACTGTGCTTGGAATCAGAGGTCCTGGGTTTAGATGATGACACAGCTATTTACAAGTGTGGACTTGGGCAAGCCACTGAACATCTCTGGGCACTGTGTTCCTCATCATTGGAAAGGGGGGTGAGGGGGAGACCTTCCCTGCCTATTTCAGAAGTTGTGGTGAGGCCACACATGAAATCATTTGTGTCAAGGCTGTGTGAGCCACAGAACGTTGTGTGCAAAGGTGAGCATGGTGATTTCTGAGTTCCTGGGGGCTAAGTTCATGACCAGGAAATACAGGTACCTTTGGCATGCATGCATTCAACATGCCTGAGTCTCCACAAAGAAGCAGCAGAACATGGACACTATCTCCGGAAGTAGAGAGAAATCCAAGAGCCTTGTGTGCTCTGCTTGTTCTGCTGGAGTTTGGAGGGAGGATGGATGCATGGGATGGAAGGCACCGAGAGTCCCCGGGGGAAGGACGTGCCCATGAAGAGAGTCTGAAGGCTCTGGCACTAGCAGCCCTTTGGCTGACCTCACCCAAAGTCATGGAGTGGGACATCCAGAACTCTGGGACAATCCAGGTAATCCTGAGGCTGTGGAATGGGAATACCTCATGCAGGAACTTGGTGGATGAGAGTGGACTGAAGTAGACTGCAGGAAAACTGGCTCTCTGCTCAAGCCTAACACAACCTGAGAGGAATGTGGTCACCCTGGGTATTCATTCCAGGCTGGCTGGGGCTTCCCTTCAACAGGGATCACTCAGCTCCTAGACCTCCTTGGTCAGGGGCTCTGTGGTTTCTAAGACTGAATAAGCCTCTGTGGTCACCCCAGGTGTACTTTGGGAGCCTCCCTTGGCTCTTTCTCAGCTTGTTAGCTCTAGGTCCTTTTGGCCTGCCCAGGTCTATGGCTCTCTTTCATCCTTTTCCAGTGACCTGCTGATGAGAACATGCCTCTTAGAATGGGGACAAAGAGAGAGAGGAAATGTCACTACTTTTCCCTTCCCTTCTCTGATCAGACCAGAGAGCCCGAGATCAGCCGCCATCTTGGAGCTCTCTGATGTAGACATCCCAGTCTACACATCAAGATGCCATGACTTACTCATTTTTGGCTGCCTCAGCAGCCTTACAAGCAACATCAGATTGTAATTTGGTTGAGGTTCTACTTTCTCATATCTTCTAAACCCCTTTAAAGGCATTTTTTTTTTTGTTCATCTATCTTTTTCCGCCTCTCCCTGTGTGTTATCCAGATTGCTAGAATGTATGAGTGACAGGGTGATACCTCCTAGCTGCAGAGCCCTTTCAGTTCAAACATCAGTGAGTGGAAAGCCCACATTTACATGCATATGAAATCTCTTTGTTGGCATCCATTAAAAAAAAAAAAAGTAAACAGCAATCTAGTGTAAATTGGGCAGGAAAGATTTTCTGTAGCGTGTCAAGTCCAATCTTTGGCCAAAGCCCAAGTTATTTCTTCCTGTTTGGAAAAAAATCAGCCATTGTCCATGAATGGAAAGAACAAATTTGAAAACTTTGACTCAGATCTTCACCAGAAGAGGAACATTCGCATTAGTGTTTCAATTAAGGATGTGGATAATCCTTTCGCCGACATGAGCTAAGCTTTCCCAGGCACCCTCAACTACCTTCGGCTGAGAACACAAACAAACTTCTTTACATTAAGGTGAAAAGTGTCAGCAACTTTTATGACTTTGTTTTCAGTTAGAAGCTAGGACAAGTTTGTTAGCCCTAGGCTTGAATTCCTATTGTTCACTTATTTGGTTTTGGTTTTGCTACAAGTAAAGAGAAAATTATTTGTATTTCTCCTTAGTGGATTTAAAAAAAAAATAATACTGAAGGTTCAACAGCAAAAGAGAATAATATTTGCTGAGGTTACTTGGAGTGATCAAGAGTGTGTCATGTGTCCTTCTGGGCTGGGAAGGTTTTGTCTTTCAAAATGGTCTAGTGTGGCTGCAGGTTTGAGATTCAAGCAGTCAGCTGTAAATGGACAGCACGTTCAGTGAGCTGGGTGGTTGACATGAGTGAGATGGGTTCCTCTTCCTGATTCTGTGATGGTAGAAATGTACGCTTACCCTGGATCCCAACTAGCCCTTAGAGTCGCAGTCTTATCTGGTGTTCAACTTACTGCATGGCCCTGGCGTCTCATAGGAAATCTGTAACAGGACAGTGACCAGAAGAGTCTTCTTTCAAGAGGATCCTGGACATTGTTCTAGGTAGCACCTGTCTGAAGAAGGCTCTCTGAAAGCTGACTGGAGAAGTTAGTGACACATACGTGGGTGTTCGCTCCATTAGGAGCCACTAGGAGGGATGTGTCTCCTTAGCTTCCTCACTGTGGGGTGAATGCGCTTTACACGGGGTGATTAAATAAACAAGTGCTGACAATTTTGCATATGTCCTCAGTGATATTTATCGTCCCTTCTTCAGGGAACTAGAGGGCCGTGTTTATTTAAATGAGTGGCTTCCACACGCTTCCTAAGCTCGGTGCGAACATGCACAATGCCGCATGCAGCCAGCCCACTGCCTGAAGTGACCAGTTGGCCCGATCTGTCATGGTCTGTGCCCTCCAGTGGAACGACAGCTGCAGGACTCTTATTTTTGTGATGTGGAGCGTGTCCGGGTGTGTGGCAGGGGGAACTGAAATGTCTTCTGCTGACTTTTTATACCTTCAGATTTTTTTCGTCGCTCATTTTGGAAAAGGGAAGCCCTCACTGGGGCCAAAGTTATAGGTTTTTCTGTAAATGAGTTTTGTTGGCTTTTTTTCCTCTTTCTCCCCCCCACTCCCCCCGAACTCCATCGGTGACTGACTTCTGGTGGTGGGAAGGTAAAACGGCTGAATGTCTCACGCTAAGAAAGCAGATTCCTAGCAAAGCCCAAGAGGCTCATGTTTAGGTGGAAAGATTTTTCTCAGCGGCGGACACTTGGAAGCTCCCAGGAGACTTAAGGGGACTTCAAACCGCAGGATAAATGGTGAGGAGGCTTCAGGCTTTCAGGACATGCTACCTGAAGCTGCAATTTGGTCAGGGGGCTACTAAAATTTCTGGTCAACTCTACTCTTGGAAACTGGATTGGGTAGCATCATCTTCATCTCCTGCTTTGTTTTGCTCTTACTTATTATTAAGAAATTATTTTAAGAACCTTAAAAATGTTCTTTTCAGGATTCTAGTTTTAAAGTAGCTCGGTTCAGGGATCCAGACGCCCCCGAGGCAAAGCAATCATGATTTCAGGCAAACTTCTTTTCCCAAGTTTGTATCTGTCCGCTGGTTTCTCAGGCTGGTGGCGGAGGGGGTACAGCACTTACCATAGAATTAGAAACGTTTATTGTTGCTTTACAAAAGTTGGTGTGAGAAGCACTAGCTGCAAGTTTTGGCTTTGCAAATTCGCTTGGCCACCGGGATCCTTTGGGAATTGTCCCGAGGCTTCTGATTCTGGTATTTCACGGTCACTTTACAAAGACACCAGTGGAAGCACCCTCGCGCATGCGCGTTTGCAGTCAGTTCCGGGATTCCTTGGCAGCTGGTTGTGGGCCTGTAGATGGGGAGGCGGGAGGCCCTTGAGAGCTCTGGGAGTTTTGCACTAGGAAGAGGTGGGACTTAGAAACTGCCCTCCATATGGTGGTTGTGCCAGGGCACACCTGTTGACACTGTGGCTTCTAAGGAAGTCCTGACATCAGAGGGTGATACCCTCCACTCACAGCACCTCCCCCAAGCCCTCTTTGTTCATTGATTCAAAACCAACAGGAGGCAGGAAGCCGTCCCTAGGCAAGATCCTGGAAATCCCCAGCTGGCCCCTTTGCAGCCAAGTGTTCGGCGTGTCCACTTCCTGGGAGGGAGTGGGTGGGGAGTCCTCTGGACCCTTCCTCACAAGTGTGCATGCAAATCATAGGGGGTTATGTCTTTGGTCTGGACGGAGATGTGTGCATGTGGGATTGAGTCTTTCTCGTCCCTCAGCTGAATTAAGAGTGTGACCACGGTGCTTAGACTCCCCAAATAACCCTGTCCCCTGAGTTTCTTCCAAGTGCATAACGCCTTAGGCTGTAGCCTGTTCCTAGAATAGCCAGAAACCCAGCTGCAGACAAGTGTAGCCTGACACGGGTGTGAATGAAGGCACTGTGGGTGACTGAGAATGAGCGAGCAGAGTGTGGGAGGGCAGGTGCCCCTGCTCGCTGCCGCATTGGGCCCCACATGGGGTCTGTGGCCAATGCCGGGCATCAGTGATCACGGGGGAAGTGGAGGGGGGAGGCACCCAGAAGGAGGGTTAGAAGGATCTGGAACGTGTCATGAAGAAACAGCTGGAAGAATGGGATGCTCATTCAGACTCTACAGGGGACCTGGTATCTGCCTTCAGATGCCAGAAAGGGATACCACTACTACTACTAAAGATAATGTTAGCTCACATTTACTTAGTGCTTGCTCAGCACAAGCTCTGTGTCAAGCACTTACATGGAATTCTCAACCCTAGCAGGTGTATGCCGTTATGATCCTCACTGTAGAGGTGAGAAGGCTGTCGATGGATTATGAATGGCAGGTCACTAGAAGGCAAAGCCAAGAAAAATGGTGCCTGTTACCACGTGGCCTGTCAAGCAAGCAGAAGAGCTTCCTGGCCCTGAAGCTCCTTCCCAGAGGAAGGTGGAAGTGGGTGGAGGCAGGGGAAGGAAAGGGATATCTACCATCGCCCGCCATGGCTTTGCGAAACTCCTGTGTATTATTGCAGGGAATCCTCACAACCACTGTGTTAGACATGGATTATTGAGGCCCAGGGTGTTAAGTAAATCATCTGAGACCTTTCCACCAACCGGCAACATCCCAGAATTGAATGCAGTTAGTTTTGGCTCTCAGGTCCATTGTTACTGTTGCTTTTGCGCAGGATATGTTGCCCAGATAGGCCCAGGGCATTGGTACGAGGCCGGATCTCTCTGCTCCACACTCCAGTTTCAGCCTGATTTTATGTCAGTTGTAACTATTTCATTGCATCCCACCAGATGCAAGCTGCATGTGGGCAGGGGCCACAACTATCTTGCTGGGTGCTATATTCCTAGTGCCCAGGAATAGTTGAAAGAACGAATGAATATCAGTTGAGACTCCTCGTTATGATGGGGGTGATGGCGGGGTGGGGGGTTGGAATTAAAAAGAGGATAATTATCTCCTATCAGGATTTTAGGGGGAGACTCTTGCATTCCATCAGGGGTGGGTTATCAGTGATGCTGACCCCAGCAGAGCTTCAGAGTCACCCGAAAGACATTTAAAATATAGATTCCCAGGCCCACATAAACCCTCCCCCCCCCAGGATCAGAACTACCTGGGTATCTGCTCTGTGCACCACTCTCTGGTCAATCCTGCTACCTGGCCAGGCTAGGAAGCCCCTGTGGATGCGTCTGAGTCTGGGGTTCTCTGCATCGTGTCCCTGGGGCTCTTGAACACCCCTTTCCCTCCCCCTGCTGCCTCTCTCTGCCTGCTTGGCTTGAAGGCCAACTGTGTGTGTGCCTGGAGCATGATGGAGGCCTGGTGCTGGGTCAGGCATGGGTTCTTATCAGCTGGGTGTTTACTGAGCAAAGTTCAGCCAGGTAGCACTGTGGTTCCGGGTTTAATAGATACCTAGGTTTCCAGGCTTTTGATTCAGAGCCCAGGTCCCTGGGGCCTTTATCAGGGATGATAATGAGCTCCGTGTGTGAGTCCCCAGGGCCAGGGCTACTCACTATTCTTGGCTGAGCCAGGCCTGCCATCCAGGGCCCCAGGCTGTGGGCTGTGTGGTAGGGCAGAGGTCAGTGCCCAGCCATGACTGCCTCTGGCCTGCTCTCCCTGGCCAGGAAGTGCCCAGCTCTAGCTCAGCGCTTGGGTTTCCCAGCTTTGGTGACAAAGGGCACAGGGAGCCTGCTCTCTATGGCAAGTCTGGACACTGTCTGGCTCCAAGTATGTGGATGACCACTGGGCATTGGTCCTCTGTCCTGGGGGCCCCGGAGAACCCAGCAACCATTCACTGTGGCCCATTCTAAAGGTGGCCTGGGTAAAGGGAAGGTGAATGGCAGCACATTCCAAATAATCATCCAACTGGTTAAGCAACAAAGCCCTTACTGAGCTTGCTGCAGACAAGCTCCTTGGGAAGATATAGAGAAATAAGGTATAGTATTTCATCTTGAGAAGTTTATCATCTAGGTAGGGGCATAAGACATTTACACCAAAGGATTAGTAATTATCATACAGCAGATTGCACATTTATTAAATGCTCGCTCTGTACCTGATTTTTTACTAAGCATACACTGTGCTTCTCATTTACTAGGTCCTGAGGTTCCCCTAAGTCAGCGACTCCTTATGACATTTTTTTGATAAGAAATTGCACAGAGAGGTTTAGTAACCTGCCCAGGATCACATAGCTAGAATGTGCCAGGGTCAGATTTCAAGGCCTTTACTATCCGACTCAGAGTCTCTGCTCTTATGCTGTCCTCCACTGCCCGCTGTGATGAGCACTAACCAGGTCTGTCTAAGAGGCCGGAGGATGAAACCACTTCCGTGGGCAGCCGCGGGCCGCCAGAGCATTGCACTAGGCGTGAGCCAGGATGAATCAGGAGGCTGGAAAGTGTGAGCGTGAATCCTGACCATGGGAAATCTCAGAGATGAGGAGACGAAGAGAAGTCTGAGTAGGCCTTCTGGCCAGAGTCAGGGTTGATGAAGTCCTTGGTGTGCAAAGTGGTTGGAAAATGGGTTGAGCTGATGCAGCCCAGGACTTTCAATTGTACCTTAAGTTTACAGGGCTTAATTGGTGAGGCAGAAGGGAGCTATGAAGAAGGCTTGGGGGAAACTGTCTAGGAAGTCTGGTGGGTCCTCCTTGTTCAGGCACAGCTGAGGTGAGACAGCCGCAGACCCTCGAGGAGAGGAGCAGACACACGGGGGTGGGGGCTCGTCTGAGAGGCTGATGAGCACCAGTGACCTTGCTTTTCGCAGCCTCGGCGCCAGAACAAGCCCCGGCCCCACCCCGGCCGTACCAGGGCGTCCGTGTGAAGGAGCCAGTGAAGGAACTGCTCCGGAGGAAACGTGGCCATGCCAGCAGCGGGGCGGCTGTCACACCAACGGCGGTGAGGGGGCCGCTGTGGCCTGTGTGTGTGTGTGCATGTGTGTGCGCGTGTGGTGGGGTGTCCACAGGGGCCCTGGCTCTATGGGAGGCTCACCGAGGTCACAAAGGCGACACGCTGCCATGTATGGCTGCTGAAGAATGGCCGAGGGGCGAACAGGTCAGTGGTCCCTGCGTAGACCGAGTCGGGTGGGGGCTCCGGGCGGGCTGGCTTGGCCCATTGAACAAAGCCGGTGCCAGGGCCCGAGGGAGCAGATGACTCACACGTCCTGGCGTGAGCCGGGCGCTCCCTTTGGGAAGACGACGATGCCAGGCCCCTAAGTGCACAGGCTTCTTGCTAAGTGGAAACACGAATCCCCCAAAAGTATAGGAGGTGATGGCAGGGACCTGGCGTGGAAGTTTTGCTCCAAGAAGGAAGGCTCCCCTGCACACTTCCTGCCCTGGGGCCCTCTGGAGAGCCGAACACTGACCCTGGTCTCTCCTCCTTCTAGGTGGTGCTGCCCCATCAGCCGCTGGCTACCTACACCACAGTGGGTAAGCGCTCCCCACAGCCCCGGCCCCTCCCGGCCCCCATCGGGGCCACACCTGCAGCTCTGTAACTTCGTTCTTCCCACAGGTCCTTCCTGCCTGGACATGGAGGTCTCCGCCTCCACAGTGACAGAGGAGGGCGCCCTGTGTGCCGGCTGGCTCTCCCAGCCGGCCCCGGCCACCCTCCAACCCCTGGCCCCGTGGACGCCCTACACGGAGTACGTGCCCCACGAAGCTGTCAGCTGCCCCTACTCGGCTGACATGTACGTGCAGCCCATGTGCCCGAGCTACACGGTCGTGGGGCCTTCCTCCGTGCTGACCTACGCCTCCCAGCCACTCATCACTAACGTCACGGTATGTCACACAAAAGCTCTGTTGCACCCAGGGCACCTGTTGAGAAAGCCCAGTGCTTTCTATTCAGCTAGCTTAGAGGCTGCTTGGTCACGTAACAGTGGGATCTGCAACAGGTGACACAGCTTTTCGGAAAACTCTTGATGAAGTCAGGCCGGCCTGCAGGGTAATTTGTTGAGTCCTGCCTCTAGCATCAGATTGCTTGGGTTCGAATCCTTGTCCCTTCACTTACTAGCTGGGTGACCTTGGACTGCGTGACTTAATTTCTCTGAGCCCCAGTGTCCTCACCTGTGAAATGGGTAGGTATATTAACAAGAAGGCTGATGTCAGGCTCAATTGGGCCAATGCCCAGTGAGGACTTAGCATAGTTCCTGGCATACAGAAAACACTCAACGAATGTTACGCTATTATGATGGTCTCAAAGCCGGCCAGCAGCATTAACCAAGTGCTGCCTTCAAGTGCCCGATGGGAATGGAAGGGCCTGTTCCCCCAGGCATGAAGAAAGGAAGAGAAGTGGTTTTACGTGAACGGTATCTGTTTGAGCAAAGGACTGGGAATCCCCTAAGTGTTCAGAGGAGAAAAGGTCTATGGGTGTAGCTGTATCCAGCCTCGGCTCAGGGAACGCTCTGGGGGTGCGGAGCTGGGGCCTCAGGAGTAGCTGTGCAGCCCACGTTGATGGTGGAGCTTGCTTTCTTTCCCCCACCTCCCCACCGTTTCCCTCAAGGGTTCAGCGTCAAGCTGTTGCACCTGCCCTCTCATCACCATCCAGGCAAGGGCTCACAGAAGCCCTCCTCCCCCAACCCCGCCTGGCTAAGGTTATGGGGCATGGTTGATGGTGGCTAGAGAAGGAGTGAATTCAATATCTTTCCCAAGTAACTAATTTCCATATTGGGGGCCTTAGGTGGGGGCGGGAAGCAGTGGACCTAATGGTTCCCAGTCATTCCAATCCCAAGGCTCTCTTTCATTATCTCCACCTCCTACCTTGAAAGGTTCTGTGTATCAAACAAACCATATTTATTAAGGAATAATTTGTTTGTTTTGCCGCTTTGTAAATGAACGCATCAAAGCTGGTTAGAGCTAGCAGTCAGCGCCCCTGATTAGCAGGAGATAAGATCTGTTCAAGCCCCGGGGTTGATAGAATTCTATCCCTGAGCAAAGAAACCTGTGGTTGCCGGTGACCTACACAGGCTTATGACTCCACAGAGGAGGGTTTCCATTTGGGATTTTGAAATGCCGGAAACAGTCAGGCTTTGCGGGGAGGCTGGAAGGCCTCTGAGACCCTCGCCAGCTCTGTCATTCTGTAGAAAAACACCCTCAAGCCTTGCTGCTCAAGCTACGGTCCCTGGGCCAGATGCACTGGCATCACCGAGGATCTGATGGGATGTGCAGGATCCCAGACCCCCCCCCCCCCACCTCCTGTCCCAAAAGGGGCTTGGTAGCGAGGTTCCGGGAGCCTGAGATAACCTCTTCCCTTAAGGACTCTAATGAGTTACTCTTAAAACGCAGCAGCGATCGAAAATAGGACGGCAGAACTAGGGACGGTAGGGGGAGACTTCGGCCTCTCTCCCGTCGTTTCATGCAGAGACCCTCCACCCCCCACCCCTGCTTCCTCAGTTGTGGAAGATAGTAGGAATGTAGGCCCTGCCTCTCTGGCGGCCTTGACCTCAGGTTTGCAGTGTGGCTGGTGCACAGGTGAGGGGCATGGTTGGTACGGCGCGTGCGAGAACCGGCTTCCCCAGCGTCCGGGTGTGGTCTGCAGCAGGTGGGAGATGAGTGGCTCCACGGGGACCGACCTCAGGATGCGAAAGCTGCTACGTGCAGCCAGGACGGCCTTGGCGTGGGTCACCTCATCAAACAGCTGCTAGCGGGGGGCCAGCCTGGTGTAACGTGCTGTGCTCTCACCGGTTTCTAAGATATACATTCCCCCTCCACAATTTCTCTGAAATTAGGATGGAATTCATAGTAAAATCTGGAGGAGCATCTCTAATTGGCTCAGCCCTGGGAGGTCAGTCCTGTTTGTAACGGACTCTACAGAAGCAAAAATGGAGGCTTTAGAGAGGTGGCTGAGCCAGGACTTGTAGCCACTGGGGGGGCAGGGGGGGGTAGGGGACAGCGTCACGGATGCGGCTGGATTTTGTGTGGCTTCTCCTTGGGGAGAGATGCCGAGCGGGGGCAGTTGGAGCCCCCGGGCCCAGACAGCAGGCAAGGGCCCAGGTGAGGGGGACACAGATCCCCACCAGGAGGAGGGTGAGCGAGGAAGGGAGAGTGAGGAAGGGAGAGTGAGGAAGGGAGGGCCCCCCCACCCCCAGGGCTGGGCCCCGCACCCCCAGGGCTGCTAACCCTTGGTCCTGTGTCTTCCCCATCACAGACGAGAGGCGCGGCTGCACCCACCGTGGGGCCCCAGCTGGAGGGCCCGGAGCACCAGGCGCCCCTCACCTATTTCCCATGGCCGCAGCCCCTGTCCACACTGCCCACCTCCACCCTGCAGTACCAGCCCCCGGCCCCAGCCCTGCCCGGGCCCCAGTTCGTCCAGCTTCCCATCTCTATCCCCGAGCCGGTGCTTCAGGACATGGAAGACCCCAGGAGAGCCATCAACTCCCTGACCATCGACAAGCTGCTTTTGGAGGAAGAGGAGGGCGATGCCTACGCACTCAACCACACGCTCTCCGTGGAAGGCTTTTAGGGCGTGCGCCCACCTGGGAATCCTGTCCCTGGGCCGGGGATTTCAAATTGAGCCTGGGATTGAGCCTCAGAGTCACACCTGTTTGGAGTAGTTATTTCACAACTACACTTTCCACCCTAAACCAGAATTGTTGGCTTCCCTTCCCCCCTCCCCCCTTCCTTCCTCCTTCCCTTCCTGCCTCCCTCCCTCCCCCCTCCTCCCTTCCTTCCTCTTTTCCTTCCTGCCTCCCTCCCTCCTCCCCTATTTCTTTTTCCATTTCTGTTCCTATTTGAGAAGGAATTACAGAGATTTTTGTGATAATATTGATGCCAGTGTTGCAAACCTATGTCCCAGGTGCTTTTATTTCTGCCTCATTTCATTCATTGGAGCAGCGGCCTGGCTGAGCTGTCTTGGGGCCAGGGCCGCCCTGCCCTCTGTCATTTTGAGGTGTATGGGGGGCCTTGCAGTCCCACTGCCCAAGTCCTTGAGCTGTCAGTTCACACAGTTGCTCCTTTGTTTGCTGTGCTCCGTGCTGCCAGATTTACAGTCTAGGCAGCAGGGTCCCAAGGCCTGGGGCTCAGTGAGGTGGGGGGGTGGGGGTGGGGAGGTCCGGGGGAGAGAAAAGAACAGCAGAGTGGGTGGGTTGAGGGACAGAGGAGGGAGGGGAGCGTAGTGTGTGTGTGCGTGCACGCGTGCGTGTGTGTCTGTGTGGTGTGTGCGTGTTTGTGTGCATGTGTATGTGTGGTGTTGTGTGTTTGTGTGTGTGCGTGTGTGTTTGTGTGTTTGGGGGGGGCAGGGGAGGAGAAGGTTGGGTTGGGATAAGGAGGTCTAAGGAACCACCGAGCTTCAGATTACTGGGTTATTAAGAAGGAGAATAAACTTAGGAGAAATAATTGCTTTGATTGGTGGTTTTGCTGCTGGCAAAGGATACTTGCAAGGAAAGCTGAGCTCTTCTCATCTGGAGGATTAATACTTCTGGCTGCTTCTTCCCAGTGCGGACCCTCCATGGTGTTTGCTGTGTGGGAACCAAGACCCACTGAAGCCCACTGGTGGCTGGGTCCTCACTAAGTGCCACACGTGGTTCTTCTGTGTCTTACAAACCTGTATGAGCCACCATTAGGTGGGGCCACAGCCTCCTTCCCAAGCATCAGCCTGGGGGCTTCTAGAATCAGCCAGAAATACTACTAGGTTTTACTTCAATGTTTATTTTCCAGCTGGGGGGCCTCCAAACTGGCGGAGGCTGGAGCACAGCTCCAGCTGGAGGTGTTCAGCTCATGACGGGCGGTCAGGACGGGCACATCTACCGGCTAACCCTGGTCAGCATTAGGCGGACACGTTAGCTGGGGGAATCCATGAAGAAGTAATAAACTTCTCTCGGAAACGATAGCTTCTTGGACACATTTTCTTTCCCCTTTTAAATAAAAACTCTAGAAAGTTGCCTTTTATTGGATATTTTCTGCTTTGGGTTTATTTTAACCCAAATTTCTCAGCATCTGCCTAAAATCCCAATATGAATGTCCTGAATTATTTTTATTCAGACTTAATATTTAGATTTAAAAGCATCAAATTTTAGATACTGAATTTACATCTTTGTTGGTAGTAAGTAGGCAAAGGAGGGGGGGTCTCAGTCCTGTCAGATCAAACACCCTGGTTTCCTACAAGAAAACACTATGCAGGATTTTTCAGATTATTTAAGGGCTTGAGAGGATGTAGAAGCAATCTCTATAAGGGAGTTAGGTTGGCGAAAACCACGAAGGAAAAAAATACATTAAGTACCTGCTAAGATTTAAACAGTGTCTTTTTTCCCTCCTTATCTTGAGGTGAAAAGGTCTTGGCTGTGATAGTCTCTCTCGGTTTCTTCCTGGGGTTCCCCACTAAAATGGAAACATTTTAATAAAGATTTGCTCAGACTTCTGTGCCGATGTGTTTTATTTCTTATCAGATTAATCCCCCTTCGCTTGCAGTTCCGCATCAGGCAGTGTGAGGGTGGGCAGGAGCTTACACGAGTCGTGTTGACGTTGCAATTCGTTTATAGCAGGGAAGATGGCACCGGCCTGCCTGCCCCCTGTCCAGCTCCCCCTACGCGAGGCGGGTAGGCTTGGTCTCCAGGAGAGTGGGCATCTGAGATGATGAAGGAACGTGTTTAACTCTATTGCCCTTCCTGGTTGTTATTCATGTTACATGAGTGAATTCTCGTGGTGCTGCGTGTGCAGAGGGAAGTTCAACCACTGGTATTTCCACGTGTCAGAACCTGGGGGCAGGTGATGCGAGAGGGCTGTGCCCGCAGGAGACCGGCTTTCGTGGCCAGACATCGCAGGAGCGGGACATTCAGGAAGTCCTCTGGAACACCAGTCCTTGGAGTGAGTAACGGTTTGGAAGGTCTCCTTTCCCTGGTGATTTGCTGAGTTCTAAGGACTTCTGAGTTCACTGCTTTCACTGTTAATCTCTGGGGTAACTGGTTTATTATTATTTAAAAAAAATTTTTAATAGTCTACTTTGTTTTGCCATATGTCTTATGCCCAGATTTTGTGGGGACAAAAGTATCTCCAGCTATTTCATTTGCTTTCCATGCTCACCACTGTTGTCTTTTTTTCCTATTCTCTGTGTAGATCGTAATTCAGAATAAAGACCCAAAAGGAAAGGTACTTGAGGGGTTTTTTCCCTCTAGTTTTACCAACACTCAACGGTAGGGGAAGATGGTTTACGAAAACCTCATCTCACCAGCTTCTGTGATGCCCTCTGTCTGCGTGTGGGACACGTGTCTCCTACCTTGGTCTAGGTCGGTGCTCTGTCAGATCCTGATTCATGAGGCTGTCCGTTTCCAGCGTGAAATGAGGCAGAGAGGAGACGATGAGTACGCGGTAAGACAAAGAAGCTGGGCACCTATGAAATAATACCATGGCCGTGAGGCTCAAATTCTCTGATCCTTCATCTACACTCATCTCGAAGTGGAATTTGGAGATGTGTTCTGAACGTGAATTTCTTGAAATCAGAAATCACAAAATAAATAACTTATTTTGTAGTAACTTACCTTGTGAGTCGGATGTGAGATACTCAATAATTCCTCATTGAATTGAGTGATTTTGGGAGATTTTCCATTGTGTTTTGTTGAAGGACTACGGATTGGATGACGCAGTTGATTACAGTGAAGCCTCCCTTCTTAGACTCACAGGCACATGATGCTTCTCAGATTTTTTTTTTCCCCTTAAAGCTTGGCTAGGAACTTCCATAAGCTGATGTTCTTATTTGTTACAGGTACAGCTATGGATTCTGTGGAGGGGCTTTAAATTTTTTTTTAGTTAAAAATTTTTAGGGGTGCCTGGGTTGCTCAGTCGGTTAAGCACCTGACTCTTGATTCTGGCTCAGGTCATGATCTCACAGTTCTGGAATTTGAGCCCCTGTTGGGCTCTGTGCTGGCAGCCGGAACCTGCTTGGGATTCTTTCTCTCTGTCTCTCCCTGTGACTCTACCCCTCCCTTGCTCTTTCTCTCTCTCAAAATAAATAAACTTGAATGTTTAAAAATTAGATTAATTTTGTTAAGAACACGCAACATACTTTTCTTTTTCAAAATAATAATACCTACCTTTTATTGAGCACTTAAGAATTACAGGCAGTGTTTAGTGTATATAAATCCATCATATATTATCATTTGAGTTAAGACAATAATCTCATCATATGGTGGCTCTTCATTTAGGGTCAGGAAAAACAATCAAATCTGTCCATTTTCTAGATAGAGTCACACGTTTACTGCCTATCTCCCACTTGTGGGTTATCTCTTAAATGGATGAGTAAGATGAGTAAAAATATAGCAACCAAACCAAACTTTTTGAAGAGGATGATGATTTAAAATATATCTGTGCACTGGTGGGGATGAGCACTGGGTGTTACATGTAAACCAACTTGACAATAAACTATTTGAGAAAAAAAATAAAATCTATTAGAAATAACTCAATTGGAATAAAAAAATATATACCTGTGGATTAAATGCCAGTACCCTCATTGTTAATTTTTAAATAATTTCAGTTGACTTGGTAAAAGGGATACAAGAACAATACAAAGAATTCCTGTATATCTTTCACTTAGATTCCCTAAATGTTAGCACATTACCCCATTTGTTCTGCCTCTATCTCCCTGTAATATGAATTTGTTATTATTTCTTTCTAAACTGCCTGACAATAAGTTACAGAAGTGATACTTCATATCCTTACATACTAGAGTATTTATGTATTTCCTTAACACAAGGACATTCTCTTACATAACCATAGTACAATTGTCAAAATCAGGAAATTAAAATGGAAACAATGTTATCTAATCTACTTCCAAGTATGCCACATAGTATTGTTATCTCTAGGCACAACGTTATATATCAGACCTCTGGAACTTGCATCTTGCATAACCGACATGTAATACCCACTGATTAGCACCTTCCTTTTACCCCTCTGCTCAGTCCTTGGCAACCACCATTCTATTTTGTGCTTCTGTGAGTTTAACTCTTGGGAAAAAACTCAGAGAAGTGGAATTGTGCCATATTTGTCCTTCTATGACTGGCTTATTTCATGTAGTATAATGTCCTCAAAGGATAAGTAAGATGAGACATATACATACAATGGTTATTATTCAGCAATCCTGTAATATGTGACAACATTGACAAAGGGGTGCATTCATTCGCTGACTGTATGTTATTGAGTGGCAGCTCTGAGCTATGCAGGCATCAAGAGTTATTACAGATTTCTGCTTTGAAGTAGTGTTCTAGCGCAGTGATCTCTTTTCAGTATGAGTGTCCATTCCTATACGTGTATATTTAGTTATTTATAAATTGTATCCCTGAACTATTCTATGGATATAATATCCATTATAAAACAGTCACAAAAATAGAAACTTAAAAGGTGAAGTATAAAACATAATATTTTAAAGAATATTGCATTTATCTTTTTTACTGTTTTATTTCTGAGAGAGAGACAGCATGGGCAGGGGAGGGTCAGAGAGAGAGGGAGACACAGAATCTGAAACAGTCTCCAGGCTCTGAACTAGTTGTCAGCACAGAGCCCAATGCGAGGCTCAAACCCACGAACGGTGAGATCGTGATCTGAACTGAAGTCAGACGCTCAACCAACTGAGCCACCCAGGCGCCCCAAGAATATTTCATTTATTAATGCTATAAAATTCTTTTAACTTCATTAACTATGATATTTAGAAGAAGAAATATTATTGAATATATCTAAATTGATTTTTTAAATCTTTGTGATACTCTGGGGGCACCTGAATGGCTCAGTTGGTTAAGCATCCGACTTCGGCTCAGGTCATGATCTTGCAGTTAGTGAGTTCGAGCTCCACATCGAGCTCCACTGGTGGTGTGGAGCCTGCTTGGGATTCGTTCTCTCTCTCTCTCTGCCTCTTCCCCTGCTTGTGCTTTCTCTCTCAAAATAAATAAACTTAAAATCAAATCAAATCTTTGTGATAATCCAAGTTGAAGATCTGGGTCTAAGCTCAACTGGTTTAAGTGCTTTGTGTGAATGGATGTCATAGCTGAAAAAGATAGCATACAAAGAAACTGAGATCCAAATAAAAATAGTAAATCAGTGACTTGTTACATGAATTAAAATATCATTTCATAACTGCTTCCATCAGTTTTGCAAAGGCTTTATTTGTAAACCTGGCTAGTAAGTTTCCGTCTTAGCTGACATCAGTTAGTCTTACAAACTTCCTGAGGGTGCTACCTTTTTATAGTTTCAACACACTGAGTTAAAACCACTCAAAATGTTTATCTGGAAAATTCTTTTTTAAAATTTTTTAAAATGTTTACTTATTTTTGAGAGTGAGCGAGCGAGAGAAGAGCACAAGTGGGATAGGGGCAGAGAGGGAGGAAGACACAGAATCTGAAGCAGGCTCCAGGCTCCAAGCTGACACGGGGCTCGAACTCACAAACTGAGATCATGACCTAAGCCGAAGTCAGACGCTTAACCCACTGAGCCACCCAGGCACCCCTTTATCTGGAAAGTTCTTAAACAAGCTAAAACATTCCACCTCTACCTAAAAAAAAGTATGAAGACAGTTTTTATAGGTGACACACACCCAAATCATAATTGTTGGCAACAAAAGCACTTGACAATGGATATAATCCTAAACATCTACTCAACTTCCACTTTCTAAATGTTTTCCTCATTGCATGAAGTTCTAAAAGCATCATTAAAATGTCATCTTTGCTTTGATGGACTGATTATATGTAAATTGTGTTTGTTATTTAAAAAACATCTGGGGCACCTGGGTGGCCCAGTTGGTTGAGCATCTGACTTCAGCTCAGGTCATGATTTCCTGGTTCCTGAGTTCAAGCCCCATGTCAGGCTCGGCTGTCAGCCCGGAGCCTGCTTCAGATCCTCTGTCTCCCTCTCTATCTGCCCCACCTCTGCTTGCACTCTCTCAAAAATAAATAAAACATTAAAAAAAATCTGCAGGCAACATATTTTGGACCGTCAACTTATCAAGCAAAAAAGAGGAGCTAGTATGATTACATTTAAAAAGTATACATAATTCATTTTTCAGTTTGACAATTCTCTGGAGTCTTTTGCTATGAGATAATCAGTGATTCTCTTTGGGGTGCAAGAATCTCACACCATTATAAAGCTTGTATCACTGAAAGGTGCTGTGTGCATAAAGTTAATCCCACTGATGATCATCCTGTAAAACTTACTATGCTGCAATCTGATGGAAGTGAATGAGCTGAGCAAAGGCACCACCATCAGCCTTTCTTCCATATAGGACTTCCTTATCTCTCTGGGGACATCTCAGACCCATGTGTCACATAGTTTGGGCACCAGCATTAGTCCAAGCTGGGGTAACAGTTCACTCATGATCGAGCACTGAAAATCAAGAGTTCTAGGAAATCTTTAGTCCAGGACAAACCAGGACATTTGGTCCCCTTAGTCCACATATTTAATACAAGTAGATTTAATTTCTTTTTTTCTTCATAAATTAGTACTTTCTTTCTATACCCCAATGGATCAACTATTGTGATACCTATGATATGCACACCCCACCTTGGAGCTTGGATTAAAGATTCTTACTTGCTGGAGTTGTCACTAAAACCCCCATGGGGACCGCACGAGGGAAGCTGGCTCTGGCCTCAAGAACCTTGGCACTACTTTTCTGGGCCAGTACTCGTCTGGGAACATTGGGATGATGCTTCTCATCGGAGAGAACCAGTGGGGGTCCCAGGGGGTGCATGGTCATTACATGCTCGCTTAAAACTAAAAGCCAGTCCTGACCAAAGCTTTCCTTTATCCAACCTGATCCTCAAGTGATACCTGTATTAACATGGCAATGTCAACTCATCTGGGAAAATCCTAAAAGGAAGCTCATTTTTCATCAGGTCAAAGTACGAGCTTCTTTCGCTCAATTCAATTACGTGAGAAACTCTAACAGCAGTTCTCAGCCTAGACTGCACGTTAGGATGCGTTGCAAGGGTGTTAAAAGTCCTCGTTGTCAGCCCGAGACTTAAATCAGCTGAAACAGAATGGCCCAAATTGGGAACCGGCCATCACGAGGTTGTCAGGCGATTCCAATGTGCAGCCACTGAGGGCCACTGCCCGTCTCCCCTGCCCCTCCAGCGGTCTTGGGATTATTGTTGTGTCTGAGTGCTGAAAAGCCGATCTCAGGTGCAACTTGTGTGTGACACAGAGAATCAATGCTGCCCTAGTTCGTCAGAGTTATGTTGCTCCCAAAGCAGGTGGCGTTACCGTATTGCATAAGCTCTTCATTAGCAGGGAAAGCCCGTAGTTTTTAGAAATCACTAGAGCAGCCCTCTAGCGTGGATAGACTGAGTTGAGAGAAAGCAGCCAAAGCTGTTTTAAATGTCTATTATCTGACAGTACGAGACTTTCTCTTAATGTGTGTAGACCCACAAGCAAATGCAAGGATGAAATGTAAAGGGCAGAATGTTTGGAGCCTTCTCCCCGTGTCTCACCTGTGTACTTTTATTTTTTAAATTATTTTTTAATGTTTATTTCTTTTTGCAAGAGAGAGAGACAGAGCCTGAGTGGAGGAGGGGCAGAGAGAGAGGGAGACACAGAACTGGAAGCAGGCTCTGGGCTGTCTGCACAGAGGCTGATGCAGGGCTTCAACTCACAAGCTGTGAGATCATGACCTGAGCCAAAGTCAGATGCTTAACTGACTGAGCCCCCAGGGGGCCCCAGTCATGGATGAATGTATTCAAATATGGAGGAGGCTGGGCCGGTTGAAAAGATAATGGAGACAGAAGTCATGGTGGAAGCCTGCATGGGAGGCTTTACTAGGTCACCTCAGGGTCCTCCCTGGCCGGTGCTCGATGACATTCAAGCGGAAGTGAACTGCAAAGAATGAACTACGCAGGGCTGAGAAATCTGCTTATCCTAATGATAGGGTGTAACTAAGCCACAACTAATGTCCTTATTTGCTGTCTTAAAATTTTGCCCATTTCTGTGAAGCAAGAGGTTCGTGTCTGCAGTCACTCAGGAGAGCTCCAGAGACATTGTAACTAACTTCTGATAAATGAGACTGCAGACCCTTGCTTCATATGCTGCAGTGCAATAAATAACATGTATGTGTGGGGCACTGGGCTACTTGTCAGGGAATTTAAAAAGTTAGGCATAGCCCTTATTACCAGCAACTCAGGGTTAGTGGAGCAAATGGAAAGTTATAACATTGTGAAATAAGTAGAGTGGTAAGTATAAACCCAGGAGCTTTATGTATCTCACATTTACTAATAAAGGTGTTGCCACTATCTCATTTAATCCTCATAAAAAGTGACTAAGGAATGCGCCATTTTAGGTCAGCCTGCTGGTAGCTCTGTGACCTTGAGATTTAGAATCCTGATGGTTACTGGTGTCCCCCTCAAAGTCATATATGCGCTCACGGTGCTAATTATCTATGTGCCAATATCCAAACCCTCCTGTTTTGCCTCGAAATGAGGCACTGTCATTTGGACCTGCGGTATATACACACTATAGATAGAAAAATGAATGGGTGTAGATTTACGAAACTAAATATATTTAATGGATGACACAAATTGTAGCCAGAAATCTTACCTTTTCATACTTTCGTGGTCTCTGTGAAACTTCATCCTCCAATGGACTTACAGCCAATGGGTGTGACCCCAGGGGCGGCAACGAGGCTGCGCACAAGCGCTGTTTTTCAGGTGTTTTGATTTTCAAAGTTGCCGTTAAGATTCTGAGTCTGCCATGCCACCTGTGTGCCCAGGTTGTTTTCCTCTGCCAAGGGGAGTGTCATTTGCCCTTTTCTGAGGGTGAGGAATTTTGAGAATTAGTTGATTGTGGCTCCAAAGCCCTCTACGCATGCTTATGCTTGAGCGCTTTCCAAATTGAGGGGTGTGATGATGGTAGCTCTATATTCACTGTGCTCCTTTTTTGCATTCTTTTTGATATGTTACTCACCCAGTCAACAGGCGCTTTAGTGAATCCAATTCTGTTACTTGTATCTGACACCATCTACCTGGAGAGAGCGTGGATCCCACAGGTGACAGGCTCAGTCCCATGAGACTGCACACCACCATTTCAGAAGCCGATCACAAGTCCAGATTGTTGTCTGCGCTTCCGACCCACTGGTTATAGGCTGGAAGGTTCAATGACCTCCTCAGGTTCCATTAATTTGCTAGAGTGGCTCACAGATGTCAGAGAAGTATTTTACTTAACAGCCAGTGGGAAGGGGTGCGCGGGGCCAAGGATGGGGGAAAGGGACTGGTGCTTTCTTGCTCTCTCCCATGCACCCCTTCTCTCCAAATCTCCAAGTGTTCACCAACGCAGAAGCTCTCTGGATCCCATCCTTTTGGGCTTTTATGGAGGCTCATTACGTAGCCATCCGTCTGATCCACTAAACCATCCGTCCTGGTGATCAGTTCAGTCCACCTCTAGCCCCTCTTGCCTCTCAGAGGGTTCCTCTGGCAACCAGCTCCCCCACCCCCTCAGGTTACCCAGGGACTTTCCTAAACCACTTCATTAACAAAACACCTTTATCCCTCTGCTCACTTAGGGAATTCCAAGGGTTTTAGGACCAATGTGCCAGGAACAGGGTGAAGACCAAATTTCTATTTCTTAAAAATCACAATATCATAGTGAGCAACTACTATGTTCAGCCAAGTTGCTGGCACACTTCCCAAATCAAGAATTCCTTGCCTTCCTTTTTTTGTTTCCTGACATCATTAACATAAATCAGAATATCTAAGGGGTTGAAATTAAATGGATTAAACACCTTGGTCACTTTCAACACAGAATTCAGTTCTGGCAAATTATTCATGAGAGTACCCTATTCTGTAGATTTTATTTTATTAAAAATATTTTTTTTAACGTTTATTATTTCTGAGACAGAGAGAGACAGAGCACGAGTTGGGGAGGGGCAGAGAGAGAGGGAGACACAGAATCCAAAACAGGCTCCAGGGTCTGAGCTGTCAGCACAGAGCCTGACATGGGGCTCAAACCCATGGACTTCAAGATCATGACCTGAGCCAAAGTCAGCTGCTTAACTGACTGAGCCACCCAGGCACCCTTGTAGATTTGATTTTAAAGTACCTTTCTGGGGCACCTGCGTCATGATCTCACAGCTGGTGAATTTGAGCTCTGTGTAGGGCTCTGTGCTGACAGCTCAGAGTCTGGAGTCTGCTTCAGATTCTGTGTCTCCCACTCTCTCTGCCTCTCCCTCACTAGTGCGTGTGTCTCTCTCAGAAAAATGAACTGGAAAAAAAAATAAAAAAGCCTTTCAGAGGAAGGAAAGATGTGGTCGGTATGAAGTTTTTATGAGATAATTCGAAACAGCTATTTCTCTTTATTCTGAAGGGGATCCTTCTTTTGTTTTCCCAAATATCTTAGACTTACAGATCCACTTTGCCCCTTTTAAACAGAAGTCTACACATTATCTTACTAAACAGAAAAAGCAAAATCCTTTCTGCATAAGCCAATAAAGAGTGCAAGGGCTTTGGGGTAAAGATGTATTAAAAATGCCTAAATTCCTTTGCAGACCTGAATTTCTGTCTTTCTGCCTAAGGAAGTATGTCAGGATCAAGATTTTTTAGAGTTGTGGTGTTCCGCCCTACTGACCCCCGGGTGCAGTGCATTGACTCTGGTCTATGCACTTGAAGACAAGGAGGCAGAGAGGAGATGAGGCTGAAGGGGTTTTTGGGTTGACCTGTCAGCCCACCACGGTGACTCAGCACCAACTCACCCTGACGAGTTCAGACACCATGCGTTTGCTGCTGTGTTCCCCGTACGGGTTCTGATTAGACGAATTCTTGAAATGGACTAACAGACTCTTTCACACATCAGAGGCCATTGTTACCTCATCTGAGGCAGTTACCTAGTGAAAAGAACAGCTTCACAGACAAAACTCGGTTTGAGTGGGTGTGATATATGTAATAATAGAATTGCAGTGCCCACTGTAATGTCTGACCTATCGATCCTAAACCTTCCATAAGTGTTAGTTCCTCCTAAGTAGAAGGTAAAGAAGAACTTCTGGTATCTTACACTGAAAATTTAAAAACAGCTCACAGGTACTGTAGAAGCACTTCATACACAAAATTTAAAAGCAAACTAGCTTTCTTATAGCTGATATTTAAACAGAACCTGGCCACAAAATAATTATATTTTTATAGTTTATTTATTTATTATATAGTTATAGTTTTATTTATTATGTAAACTGCTGTTTATGGGGTGCCTGGCTGGGTCAGTCGGTTAATCATCCGACTTCGGCTCAGGTCATGATCTCCCAGCTGTGGGTTCGAGCCCTGCGTCGGGCTCTGTGCTGACTGCCAGCTCAGAGCCTGGAGACTGTTTCGGATTCTGTATCTCCCTCTCTCTCTGACCCTCCCCTGCTCACGCTGCCTCTCTCTCTCTCTCTCTCTCAGAAATAAATAAAACATTAAAAAAAAGATATATTATAAACTGCTGTTTATAGCAGTTGTGTGGCACTAGCTTTAAGTCTGAAATAAGAGTAGCTTTCGTACTTATCATAAACCTTATCATACTGGTAACCACCATTATTAAAATTAGAATGTGCACACAGACTTAGTGAAAACACTGCATATTCTTCTGGGAAAGTTCAATGTAATGATGTGGGTTTATCAGACACCTGTGTGTGAAAAAAACCCATTCATGGCACAGGTGGGCTGGTGGGCTGGAAAGAAACAGGGAAAGCATACCTTTGCCCTGAGGCTACCAGGGAGAGTCTGTTATTTCTCATCAGGGTTTCGTTTTCTCCCTGCCCATCATTTCATCATGAATATTTTTAAACACGCACGAAAATTCAAAACACTGTACAATGAACACCCGTATGCTACAGTGAACATTTCTCTCTAGTTTATTATAAATTGATCGAATCCATCTTTTTCTCTGTTAATCTATTTTGTTTTTTTTTTTATTTTTTTTTAATGTTTTATTTATTTCTAGGAGAGAGAGAGAGAGAGAGACAGCGTGAGCAGGGGAGGGTCAGGGAGAGAGGGAGTCACAGACGGAAACAGGCTCCAGGCTCTGAGCTGGCAGTCAGCACAGAGCCCGACGCGGGGCTCGAACCCACGAACCGCGAGATCATGACCCAAGCGAAAGTCGGACGCTTAACCGACTAAGCCACCCAAGCGCCCCTCTGTTAATCTATTTTGTATTTAGATGTATCTCAAACTAAGTTGTGGACATCAGTACCCTCACCTCTAAATACTTTAGGATGCATATGTTAAAACTGAGATTAGGGTTCTTATTTTTTATTGGGAGGTCAAATTTACATAAAACAAAACGTTGAATTCAGTGAGTCCACCTGTGTAGCTCGAATCTCTATGAAGATACAAAACATTACCATCACCACCAAGTCCCCTCCACTGCCAGTTCCTTGAAGACAATCACCAATTATTTTTCATCATAGGTCAGTGTTGCCTGTTGAAGAAATAACATGAATCGGATCACACAGTATACACCTCCGTGTGTAACTCTCCTGTCATTCAGTATAATGCTCTTCCTATTTACTCACATTGTTGAATGTATTATTTGTTTCTTTGAACTGCTGAGCGGCATTCCATGGGAAGAACACATCACAGTTGGTTTATCCATTTTCCTATTGATTGACACCCGGGCTGTTGCCAGTTTTGGGCTATTATGAATGCAGTTGCTAAAAACACTCTTGTACACGTTGGTTTACTTTACCTATGTCTGTGTGGGTACACATGTTTTTATTTATCTCAGGTAAATACCCAAGAATGAAATTACTGTATCACACAGTACATGTATGTTTAGTTTCATAAAGAAGCTGCCAGATCTTTTCCCAAAGTGATTGTGCCATTTTATCCCATGTCCTTGCCAATGTTTGGTGTATCTCACTTTGCATTTCCTTGATGACTAATGGTGTTGGACACTGTCCCACACATATTTATGTTCATTTATCTTCTTTTGTGAAATGTCTGTCCAAATCTTTTGCCCATTTTTTAATAAGGTAATTAGTCTTCTTTTTTACTGAGTTATAGGATCTTTATGTATTCTGAATATAATTCCTTTGCCCAATGTACCTTTTGCGAATATTTCCCCCAGGCTGCAGCTTGCATATTCATTTTTCCAATAGTATCTTTTGGTGAGAATACAATCTTAATTGGATGCAGTATTCTTTTATGGGTATTTATTTCTATGTCTTATCTAAGATATTTTTGTTGCCTACCCTCCCCACCAAGTAGTGAAAATATTATTCTGTTTTTTCTAGCAGCTTGGTAGTTTTATGCTGAAATCTAAGATCCATTTTTTGGTGGAGTATGAGAGAAGAATCTTTGTTGAAAAGCCTTGCCTATCTCCATCAGATTTGTCTGACATTTTCGCTGAAATTAAATGAGTACATACATATAATTCTATTTCTGGACTTTCTTTTCTCATCTATTGATACATTTATCTGTTCTTATGCTAATACTATACTATCTTAATTAATGTAGCTTTGTAGTGAAACTTGAAATCAAATATGTACTTTCTCCAACTTTGTTCTCCTTTTTTTCAAGATTGCTTTGAATATTTTAGGTCCTTTTTATTTCCATGTAAATTTTAGAATCAGCTTTTTAATTCCTTCCTCCCTCAAAAAAGCCTGGTGAGATTATGATTGGCTTTTATTAAATTAGATCAATTTGCAGATAATTCACATCGTAAAACATTGCATATTCCAACACATGCACGTGTTTATCTAGTTCTTTAAAAATTTTTCTTAGTAAGGTTTTGTAGTTTTTAATGTACAAATCCTATACATGTTTTCAAAATTTATTCCTAAGTATTTCATATTTTTATGTTATCGTAAAAGAAATTATATTTAAAAATTTCATTCTCTAATTGCTGCTAGTATGTACAAATACAATTAATATTTGTGGATTGACCTTGTATCTCACAATCTTGCTAACCTTATTTATTTGTTATAGTAGCTATTTTTTTATAGGTTTCTTAGGATTTTATATATAAACATTCATGTCTAAACAGAGTTCTTTCTTTCTGGTCTGTTCATATTTTTTCTTTTTCTTGTTTTATCACATTGGTTAGGACCTCTAGTAAGTGTCGAATGGAAGTGGTGAGATGTAACATATTTACCTTATTCCCAATCTTAGAGAGAAACCATTCAATATTTACCATTATGTATAATATTAATTGTAGGTTTTTAATGGATGCCCTTTATAAGATTGCAGAAATACCTTTTTATTTCTAATTTGCTGAGTTAAAAAAAAGTCACGATGGTGCTGAATTTGTCATATGACTTTTTTTGATCTATTGAGGTAATCATGCAGTTTTTCTTCTTCTTCCTGTCAATATGGTGAATCACATCAAAAGGTTTCCTTGAAATTTAAACTAACCTTGGATTCTTGGAATAAATCTCACTAGACCACAATGTAATTATTTTGGTAAAAATTTTTCATCTATATGTATGCCCTGTCTTTATGAGGTTTTGGTATCAGGTTATGTTAGTCTTATAACATGAATTGGGAAGTGTTTTCTTTCCATATTCTATGACCGATTGTGTACGATTGGTGTTTCTTGAAATATTTTATACAATTTACCAATGAAATTATCTGGGCCTATAGCTTTTTTTGCGGGGCTATTTTCAATGCCATATTTAATTCCGGTTTCTCATCCCAGGCACTATTGATATTTTTGACTGGATAACTCTTTCTTGTGGGAGGCTGTTTGATGCTTTGAGGGATGGTTAGGGCCAAACCTGCCCTCTAACGATTAGATGCTAATAGCTCTTCCTCACCCAGCTGTGACACCAAAAATGTCTCTAGACATTTCCAAGTATCCCCCAAGGAACAAAATCACTCCTGGTTGAGAATTATATCTGATCTATATTTTAAAGATATATCCTAAGGTCACTGAATTTTCTTTTAATACCTTTTAAAATATATATTTAAATCTATAAATTTCCCCTTAACATTACCTTAGCTGTGCTCTGCAAATTTTCATGTATGGTATTTTCATTACAACTAATTTAGGAATATTTTTTATTTTCCTTATGATTTCTTCTTTGGCCCATGGGTATGCGGGTATGTTTTGTTTAGTTTTCAAATACTTTGGAATTCTCTAGATATCATAACATTTCTGGTTTGCAGTTCAATTCTGTTGTGGGAGAATATATTATTTTTTTCTTTAATGTCTATGTATTTATTTTGAGAGAGACAGAGAGCATGAGCAGGGGAGGGGCAGAGAGAGAGAGGGAGAGAGAATTCCGAGCAGGCCCCACACTGTCAGTGCAGAGCCTAACGTGGGGCCTGATGCCATGAACTGTGAGATCATGACCTAGGCCGAAATTAAGAGTCAGATGCCTAACCGAATGAACCACCCAGGTGCTCCTGTTGCGACGGAATATATTCTGTAAGAACGTAATCTTAAAATGTATTGAAACTTGTTTTGTGGACCAACATTTGGCTTTTCTTGGTGAATATACCATGCTCTCTTGAAAAAAATAATCAAATTCTGTATTGTCGGATATAGTATTCCATGCATGTTAATTCAATTAAAATGGTTGATAGTGTTAAGTCTTCTAGGTATTTACTGATTTATTTTTGTCTAGTTATTCTATCAGTTGCTGAAAGATGGATGTAAAATCTCTATGATTGTGAGTTTATTTACTTTTCTATTTAGTCCTGCTGACTTTTGATTTATGTATTTTGAATTTCTGTTGTTAGGTACATACACATTTATGTTGTCATGGCTTCTTTATAAATAGATTCTTTTATCATTATGAAATATCCCTCTTTGTCTCTGGTCATACCATTGTTTTGAAGTATACTTTATTTGATATTTTTACAGCCACTTCAGCCTCATTGTACTGTTTCCTCAGTGGTATTGGTGTTCTTTTGTAAGTAGAAATAATACTATAATATTTTATATTTAAACAGCAGTATTTATGAACAAATTTAGCTTCTATGTTCTCCTTTGATCTCGTCAGCAATCTTATGAGAAAATGATGCTGTTATCTGCATTTTACAGAGATGAAACAGAGTCCACAGGGATTAAGTGACTTTTCCAAGAGCACAATGTTTACTTAGTGAGTCCTGCTTTCTGTCAAGCGATAAGTGAGGGCAAATGTAGGAAGCATATGTGGAGAAGGTGGTCCATTTTCTATCATCTAAAGACATGGATGCTCGTAGTTCCTCTTCAGGGCTCCAGGCTGACTCTAAAGAAAAAAATTTTGCCCATAACGGCAGTGAGGGGCACCTAGGTGGTTCAGTTGGTTAAGCGTCCAACTTCGGCTCAAATCATGATCTTGTGGTTCGTGAGTTCCAGCCCTGCATCAGGCTCTGTGCTGACAGCTCAGAGCCTGGAGCCTGCTTTTGAGTCTGTCTCCCTCTCTCTGTCCCTCTCCCACTCCCACTCTGTCTCTCAGAAATAAATAAATGTTAAAAATTTTAAAAAATAATAAAATAAAGGCAGCAAAACATTGTCACCATAGGGTGAATGGAATCATTAAGGTCTCTGAGCATCAGAGGACAGGCTGGGCTGGTAACATCATTGTCACAAGACGCATTTGATGAGCATCATCTTTGTGTCTCTTTTTTTGTTATAGGTAGTACAGTTTTGCCTGGAGATAGAGGGGTGGATCAGATCCTCTCTGGTTGGCTACCCGCCCTAAGATTTCATAACTCCTTCTTATGGAGGCCATAAGAAAAGCTGATGTCTCAAGCTGCCACTCACAAAGGGAAACTGACCTTCTCTGAAGGACCCTTTCCTTGCTTCTCACTCAGCAGTCTAAGCCCCAGGTGGCCAAGCTGTTGGCCCTACTGGGGTTTGTCTGCTCCAGCTGGACCCGGGAGCTCAGCTATGCAAATACCAAGTACAAGTTTGTATTTGTGCTGAGCTCACCTTTTGCTCTGAAACCTCCAATGCCCACATGTGTGCCAGTAGGAAATCTGTCTAGGGAGCTTGGGCAATTGTTTGTGTGTTGTCTTTTGTTTAAGTGGTGAATTTTATAGCTCATCGACGTGAACTTGTGATTTTAGTAAATAACCCTAGCTTTGTTACACTGAATTCTGTAACACAAAACGCACTTTGCCTTTGTTCGCTACCTGGGCCATTTCAATCACTTGCTGTCCAGAATATAAACTGAAGACCTTTCCGCTTCTGTGTTCCTGGCATGCCCTTTCTCTCCTGTTGACTCATCTCCAATACCCAGTTCAAATACCACCTTCTCTGAGAATCCCTACCACCTTGTCAGTCAGAGGAAATGACTCTGAGCTCCTGGAGCCCACTGGAGGAATCTTCCCACCTTCAGTGAGCCCCAAGGATCCCCTGGAGGAAACACATTCCCCTTCAAGAGGTATGGGGAGGCAGAGTCTAGGCTCACACCAGCTGTAAGGGCAAACCCACTGGTTCACACCCGTCCTGAGTGGTTACCCTCTGCTCATCAAGTTGTCAAGTCCTGGGAAACTTTGCATAGATCAGCGGCGTCTGTTTTCAATCTGGAGCTGGATGGAAAGGGTTAAGCGGTTGGGCAATTCCCCCGTGGCTTGGTAATTTCTGGAGAATCCTGGCACAAGTAATTTGCATAATGCAGACTTATCTCCTGGACGATGCAGTGCCCGCCGCGATCCCAATGCAAACGAACTCCAGCTGTATTAACGTCCGAGGCTCAGGGGGCTGACGGGAGCGTTCCTGGGAGCCCCTGCGGATCAGTCTTGCCCTTTGCAGCCCCAGGGACGGTCAAGTTCAGGCAGAGCTGAGAATTGTGCTGGTGGCTCCCGCTTCCTCCTCACCACAGGGAGTTAGAGGGACAGTCAGGAGTTGGAGAGGAGCAGAGATCGAGAGGCTCTTCAGCCTAGCCCCAGGCCACTGCTCCACTTGTGGGCTCCGTCCTGGCCACACCAATGTTCAGTGGCATCTCCTATGGTCCCACAAGGCTTGTTATGAATTAATAAACACCACATAGTGTTACTATGTTCTAGGCTCTGCTCTAAGTACTTCATGGGTGTTAACTCAGTTCATACTACGGTAAGCTCAGCGGTCTTGCCCTGGAGTCTCTGACTGGCTGAGAGCTGGTCTATGAGGTCGGATGGCTCTAGTTTCAAATCCTGATTCTATCACTTAGTTGCCATGTGACCAGGGGCACATTGGTTGGTACCTCTCTGCCCTAGTTTCTCCATCTATAAAATGGATTCTCAAAGGATTACCATGAAGATTAGATGAGCTAATACAATATGTACAAAGCATTTATCCTAAGACCTGCTGTCTTGAGTGACAGGTGGCCCCGAGGAAGAATGAGAGAGAAAACCTGGTGCCTCAGAGACCCCTCTCTGTGGCCTATGGGATCCAACACCAGAACATTCTCCCCCGAATAGAAGGTCATATGCACATTCTAGAGGTGTGTGGCTCCTCTCTGTCACTGAGCTCTGGAACTCCACCCTTAAGTGATCTCCTGCCTGGGGAGAGGTGGAGGGGAGTGTAGGGTGGCAGCCAATCAGAGCTCTTACCAGAAGGGTCTTAGGATGCTGTGCAAACTGAAAACTCGGTGTGGGTGTGGAGCATTTGTGCTTCTGACCAGATTCACTTCTCTGCTGGGGGCTGGTGGGGGGAGGGGGGAGAGAGAAACCTCTGACTCACACCTGCAGAACAGGGCCCCTGCCTGGGGGAGTCACAAGGGCCCACCCTTCCGTAGTGAGCTCTGCCATCCGGAGCCCTCCTGGTGAGGAAGACCCTGATGACCTCTGTCAACAAAGAGACCTTGGGGGTGGCATCACCCCTCCTCATCTCCCGGGAGATACTCGTATTCTAATCTTGCCCCTGTAGCAGGGTGCATAGTGGGGAAGACAAGGGTCCGGAGCAGGGGCCTGGCATGCTCCCAGGGAAGACACAGCAAAGAGGCCCAAGTCCTGGACGGCACAGAACAGTCTGAGAGCCCCGAGTGATTGGACAACTCGGACCAAGAGTGACCTCTTCCCCCTGAAAATTTCACATCAGCCTAGTCCTTTCTTTTAGGTCTGGCGTTCTTAGACTCCCTCAGGCCCAGCAGGCCCATGGCCCCTGGGTGAGGAGGGCCTGCATGGTCAGCAGCCTCAAGCACAGGAAACAGGGATCTGTGCCCGCGTCCTTCTCACCACCCCCCAAGGGAACCCGCCAGGAGCAAGTTAATGAGTGACTTATTAAGTCACACAGGTGACATGCCTCCTCTGCACCTCTGGAACCCAGATGGCTGAAGGAGACTTTTATTTAGGGTTTAACAGGCACACAACTGATGTTGCTCATGTAAGTATTTAAACCACGGATTTGGATTTTGCGTATTTTAGAGAAGTTTCTCTGCAGAGATGGCTCAAGGAAAGCTCCTTGGTGTGTAGCCTGGCAGGTAAATCCCACCCTGCGCAGCTCCCCGGGGGGCCAGGTTTCCACCAGATCGAGATAAGGCAGGTAGAGCTACTACCAATATTTAATCAGGGTACACAGGATTCGGCTCTGTAAAGGCAATGCTTGGGATGTGTGCTTGTAGACTCTGGCGAAGGGCCAAGGAGCGTATTATTCCCTCCCTTGCTTGAAGGGCAAGATTACAGAGTTACTCCCCCCACCCGGAGCCAGGCACTGGAATTCAGATGGATATGCTGCGCTGTCTAGCGGCCCTCCTTCCCCGACTCCTGACCGCTTAGCAGCCCCGCTGTGGGCCCGTGCCTGTGCTGCGCTGGGAAGGACACAGCCCTGTCTAGCCTTACTCTCTGTAGGAAGCCCCTCCCCCCATCCTCCTAATTGGACATTCCCAGGCACCCCCTCATTACTGTCCTGGCTTGCTCTGCCCACCTTCCCTGTTCAGCCATCACTCGGGTCAGTCAACTGAGCAGTGGCCTTACAGGAAGGAAGACATGCTCTCTTTAAGTTCTTCTATTTGCCCCTTTCTATTTCCAAACGCCTTCTTCTAGAGATCTGATCTCCCTGCGGGTGAACTCCTGCCCTGCGAGCTAAGGGGCTCAGCCGTGCTGGGGAAAGGGCATCAGATGAGTCCCGGGCCTCGGGGCTGCTTCCATAAGCATCCTCTGCTCTCAGCAGAAAGAGCGGTCACGGCCGTTCTCCATCCAGCTCCCGTGTCGGCCATCACTTGGCCTGCCATTTCCTCTCCCCTGGCGCGTGTGTGTGCTGGGGCCGCGGCATGAGCTCTGGATATTTCCCTGGTGGAGATCCTGTAGCTGTGATGAGACATGTAGTAATCCCCAGCACACCTCTGCCAGCCACAGGGCAGCAGTCACAGTCCCGCACAGGCCTTCAGGACCCATACGAGCTGCCAATATTACTGATCACTGATGCTTCAGGCATGGAGTCGAGCGCTTTGTCCATGACCTCACTTCATCCCTCCCTACACCTTCTGAGCTAAGTGCTAGCATCAACTTCATTTTATAGAAAATGCTAAAGAGACACAGAGAGATTAGTTAAGTAAACGTATTTCAGGTCACACAGCTATTTGCTGTAATCGCACAAGCAGCCACACGAATACAATTGTCTTGTGAAAAAATTACAACGGCTCAGAAAAGGCTGCCATCCCGTTCAATCGACATCTCCTATTTTTGTGTCACTTTCCTCCACTCCAGTGGTAATTATTCTCAGTTTGGCTAATTCAGAGCTTTTCCTATCTCACACTCATGTAAGTATGCGCATAGAAAGCACCAGCATCACTTGTTATCAGGTAGGACACGGAATGGCGCTTACAAGCATCGTTTTCGAGATTCTTTTGCTTTACAGTATGTCTTGATGCTCTTTCCACGCACATAGAGCAGATCCGTTCATTCCTGTGTGCCGCTGCCTGGAGTTCCCTCTGTGGGCATATAAACTGTAGTTGTCTGGCTCCTGTGTTGTTTGTTGTTCCCGAATTGGTGAACGTTTAGGTTATCAAATATCCATCATCATGATGTTTTAACCAAAATCCTTGAACATGGCTCCTCGTATGCTCTTGTGAGCACTTTTCTTTCTTTTTTTTTTAATTTTTTAAATGTTTTAATTATTTCTGAGAGAGAGAGAGAGAGAGAGAGAGCATGAGCAGGGGAGGGTCAGAGAGAGAGGGAGACACAGAATCCGAAGCAGGCTCCAGGCTCTGAGCTGGCTGTCAGCACAGAGCCTGACGTGGAGCTCGAACCCACGAACTGTGAGATCATGACCTGAGCCGAAGTTGGATGCTTAATTGACTTAGCCACCCAGGTGCCCTGTGAGCACTTTTCAAGAGCAGAGGAAGTGGAACTTCAGTGTGACGGAGGATGCAAATGACAAATTTTAGTAGAATCTGACAAATGATTCTCCAGAGTGGTTGCACTGATAAGTAGCTTTTAAACAATTGTTATGTGTGTGTTGGGATAAAGTACTATCTCTCCAGGGAGGACAGTGCAAGAGAAAAAGGGGTTAAGTGGCAATAGGGCACCCACACAGGCAGTAGGCAGTGAGCAATGTGAGCCGTGGCTTCGTAGCATGATAGCTGGGTAGGTGACAACCAGTCTGAGCCTCAGTGTTCACATCTGCAAAATGGAGCCAACAATCTCACTAACTCAAGAGGGCTGTTGTGAGGACGAAGTGAGATGATATGTGAGAAGCTCACAGCATATGGATATATAAAGCATGGACGCCAATGATCATTAGCCACGCAGGAAGGAAATGAGGACAGGGGAGGCTCAGAGCTGTCTTTCCTGGGAAATCTTTAAGGACAGCAAGCTCACACCTGGCCTGGACCCAGGAGCCATCCCCCTGAGGTAGAAGACTGGATGACAGGGTACTAATGACCAGCCAAGTTCAGAGCAGGGCTGTCAGCCACAAGCCATGACCTTGACTTTGACCAGCCAGCCTAGGAGAGGCAGAAGACCATATAGCATGGACATTCATCACTGCTTATGAAAACTACAAATTCACAAGAAATGCTCTTGTGCTTTTGAAATGTCAACGCTTGGCTTTTGAAATATCTTAACTGTTTAACTCTAACTTCTCTCGCCTTTTGTAGGGCAATGTGCAGAAGTCTGGACCACCAAGGCAATGCCAATCAAGTAGCAATGCTTTCATTCGGTGGGTTTTATTTTTCTATCAGCATGGCACAGTCACCTTGGCTCTGACCTTCATTCGGTCTGAGTAACTTTGAGAAAATCGTGGAACTGCTCTATGTCTCAATTCTTTGTAAAAACTGGATGACAATCATGTCTATAAAAACAGGCTAATGACTATGGAACACCTAAAATGTACCAGACATTGTGGTTATTTTTTAAAGTGTTTGTTTGTGTATTGAGAGAGACAGACAGATAAAGAGACAGAAAGGAAGGGAGGGGGAGAGAGAGAGGGAGAGTGAGAATCCCAAGCAGCCTCCCCGCTGTCAGCATGAGATCGCACTCACAAACTCTGAGGTCACGACCTGAGCAGAAATCAAGAGTCCACCTCTGAACCGTGTGAGCCACCCAGGCGCCCCCAGATACTGTGCTTATCACTCACTTTACAGGTATCCTTGGGTAATTACCTAATTTAATGCCACAATAAGTAGAAGTAGGTGGTGGTCCCTGGAGGCAAATCTGGGTTGAATTTTGTAGTAGCCTTGGGAAAGTGAACTAGGCTCAGGAAGTTTTGTTTGGAAGGGTAAAGGACTGATAAACCAGACTCCAGAAACAGCCCACGGGCTTTCAGGGTGGGAGGTCCCTCCACCTGCAGCTGATTCCCCCACCAGGTACCACCCTGGTGTTGGGCTGGAAGCCGGGGAGGTAAAGACCTTCGTGACAACCAAGGTAAATATAACGGTAACAGCGATAACTGACCCCACGTGCCAGGGCTGGGCCCACTCTGAGGAGTGGCCTTTTCTCGGGCCTGGTAGATGGCACCTGTGGGGGGAATCCTTGGCTTGAGAATAAGCAAAGGGAGTCATACATTCCAGAGGGAGTGGGGCTGGGGGTTATTTTTAGGAATTGGCTCATCCGATTAAGGAGGCTTCCAAATCTAACACTTGCAGAGTGGGCCAGCAGGCTGGAGGCCAGGGAAGAACTGATGAGACACTGAGGCACAGAGAGGTAAAGGAACTTGGCCAAAGGCAAACAGCAGTGAGAACAGGAGCCAAAATTTGGGCCCTGAAGAAAGGGCTGCCGGGCAGCCCTTTGCACATTGCCTTTGTGCAATGAGGCTATTACTGTATCCGTTCCCTTGTCGAATTCCTGCGAGGTTAAAAGAAGGCATGAAATGTGCACAGTGGCTGGCAAAGAGGAGACAGCGCTTGCTAACTCTGTTCTCTTTGCTCTCTTCTGCTGTTAAAACCAAGGCCTGTGCCCCCAGGCAGTGTGGTTCTGTCACTGTTTGACTCAGATCCCTCTGCAGCCAGGAATGGACTTTCGGCCAGCGGAGCACGCCGTATGTGTGCGTGTGAGGCTGGGCGGCCGGCAGCTGCGGGGGTGCTGGGCTGGCCACCTGCGCTCCTCTGTGTGTCTCTAAGCCAGACGGGGGCCAGGCCCTCAACAGGGTGGGAGCCTGGAGAGACCTAACAGGGCTTAGGGCTGACCTGTAAAGCCCAGGGCCCTGCAGGCAGCAGGGAGATAGGGGCCAGGTGGCTTCAGGGGCCTTTATGAGGCTGCCCTTTGTCCTGGACTGTGGCCTTGGCATGCACCCAGCCTGTCTCTGCTGCCAGACGCCAGGCACCATCGGGAGGACACGGAGCCAGCCAGACGATCCCCGAGGCCACCACACCTGACCTTCTGGCCCTGTTATCGGTCCATCTGACTTGAGACCCAGCACGAAGCAGCTGAGCTGTCTGGCTGTGGTATGTGCCAATGACGCCCGCGCCTGTGTCTGCAGGCTGTTCACGCTGGCCCCTGTGGGGTAAGTGACCAAGTACAGTGAGGCGAGTTGTGGGGCCAGTAGGCCTGGCTTCAAATCCTGACTCCATTTACTAACCTTGTGACACTGGCCAAGTCACCTTCCCTCTCCAAGCCTCAGTTTCTTCATCTGTAAAATGGCGGTAATACTACAGATCTCTGAGCTGCTGGTTGGTTCAGTTAAAGGCACTCACATATGTCAAAGGTCTTAGCCTGGAACAGAAGCTCCTTTCTTTTTGACTGTCCTTGGAATCGCTCCTTGTCTGATAAAGACATTGGTCCTGAGGCTACCTTCTCTGACAATCTGCCATCTTTCTAGAGACTATAAGCACGGAGGGGGGTGCAAATTACCCTGGGCTGGCAACATACATGCAGTCTGGGCATAGAGTAACTGACGAAGTCAGGCCAGGGTCCCCGCCCAACAGTCTTGAGAAGGGAGGCCAGTCTTGGCTGAGACCCAGCCGGCGGTCACAGTCCCCCTACAAGGAAAACACCCCAAACTGCTGGTGTTGATGAATTCTTGTACATTTCAGTTATATCTCCTGGGAACATGTCCCAGCTGGCTCTGATTGATTTATTTTGGCTTTCAAGTTATAGCATACGAATTTCTGAATTTTAAAGCCCTCTAGCCAATATGCAAATGGTTTTAATTTGAGGTGTAACAGACAGGTGGAATTAACACTCAAAAGCCAGCACTTTCTTGGTAGTTCCTGCCATAAAGCTGATCACTAAAAAGCAAGATTATTTTTTTCCTGCAGAAATCGTTGGGGTCTCTTCCATCCTGTGGTTCTTTTAGGCTATGGTGTTAGAGAGAAAAAACATCTAAGGAGAAAATTCTAAGAAAAAAATTTTCCCTGTTTTTGCATACGACACATTTCTTCTGTGTGTGGGTCTAGCACGAGTGGGTTGGGGGCTGTCGTTCAAGTGACAGTTGGGTCAATCTTCGATCAGAGAGGAAGATGCCAGCCAACTCTGGGGCTTCCCCCAGAATTTATTTTGGTCCTTCCTTATCTATTTTTCCTTTCTGTTCCCTTTAATTCCTTGTGGGCTTTTTTTGTGGGATACTCTGGTCCAACAGAATAGACCGTGACTAAGCAACGGGAATTAAGATAACGGTTAAAAGCATAGGATTTAGAGTTGAACAGATGTGGATTCCCATCCTGACTTTTCCCACTTCCTGTCCTGTGACCATGGGCACCTCCATTTGAGCACCTGAACCCACAGGTTCCTCGATTACCTACAGGGTGGAGACGAGAACAGCACCTGCTTCATGTTGCCAGGATGAAATACAGAATTATGTACATCGTCAGCACACGATCCTTAAAAACTCTCACAGAACGCTGAATTCTTCGTGGAATGTGTTACTAACACACGTAGGAGCCCTGACGCACCAGCGCCTGGTGGGCCCTGGTGTGGCCCAGACTGTGCTAAGTGTGTGTGGGGAGGGAAGAGAAAGGCTGGCCTTGCACTTTGGCTCTAAGATCTGGGAGAGAGAGGACTCACCCACGACCAGAACGGATGACAGGTCCAAGCCCATGCGCGACGAGATGGTAAGTTGAATGAGGCAGGTGGTGATGGGAACCAAAATTCAGGAAAGGAAGCCCCTAGAAGTGAGGAGGTGCCTGGCGTTTCTGGAGCACTTACAATGTGCTTCAGCATCCAGCCTTCACAGCACTGGATGGACCCCTTCATTCTTTCCAGAGCCCTGGGAGGTGGGCTCTTTTACTCTCATTTTATTCGCAAAAGGGCAATGAGACTCAGAGGCATGGAGCGGCCTGTCCAAGGCCACACGGCCCGAAGTGGCTGGTTGGCAGTGGTGTCTGTAGCTGACCTTGGAGGAGGGGTAGAGTTCAGAGAGGCGGAGCCGTGAAACCGTGCCTCACTGGGAAGCCCTGGGGTGCACAGAGGCCCCCTGGGGACACACCGCTGGGCCTGTCGTGGCTGGCAGGCTGCGGACGTCTGTGCCAACCAGTCCTGGCAGGTAGAGACCACATACGGCGTTTGCCCCACCGCAGCCCAGCAGTGAAACCTGACACGCATTTTGGACACGCAAGGTGCCTGGCATTTGCCTCCTTATCGGGCTGGACACCTTCCACGGCCAAGTGGCCGCCTGGGCCGCCTCTGTCGGGGTAGGTCCGCTTCGAGCTGTGTGGGCATTTGTCTTGCTGCCCATCCTTCTGGTTGGCAGTTTTGAGAGTTTGGCCCGGCTGCAGGGGTGGGGGCTGGGCAGGAGGGCCTGGCACTCACTCGTTAGCACCAACCGGGCTTAGGGCACCCAGGGATGAGCCTGGCCGCGGCGTAAGAAGGGCTGGATTTGAATCCTGCCCGTCTTTCCTGGTTGTAAGCCTTTGGGGAGGCCACCTCAACTCGCCAGGCCTTCTCTCCCTGCCCCTAAAATGGGAATGGCAAACGATATTAACCTGCAGTTTCATTTTGAATATCAGATATTATAAAGAGCCTGCCCTCCCTTGCCAGGTGCCCCGTAAAATTAATAATCATTCTTTTCAGTGGTATTAGCTGCTTCCGGAACAGTGAGGCTCTGAACTCTAGAAGAGTGCTCCGAGAGGAGTGTGCAGGGGAGAGTGTGTGTGAGTATGTTGGGGGGGGGGAGGAGGTGCCTGTTCACACTCGGGGGACCCCAGCTTCAGATCCTAAGCTGCCAGAAGGAATTTGTGCTCAGTGTGAACAGGGGAAAACCCCGTGTCTCACCAGATTGCTCAGAAAGGCTGCATGGTTGTGACACAGCTCTGCCCCTAAAAGGTCACAGGTGGGCTCAGACAGGGCTCGAGGAGGGTGTAGTTCAAACGGCACCGCCCGTCGGGACCCGTAGCAACTGTGATGTGCAGATGCAGGCATGTGCTCCTTGCCCGTCAGGCTCAGGGCTTCGTGCGGAGAGAACACGGTGTGTGTCTGACACCCTGGATTTAACTGCCACTTGCCACCATGTGACAAATTCCCTGGGCAACTTCCTTCCCCCCTCTCTGACCCTCTCTGTGTCCTTTACCCCTCCCTGCCCCTTGGCATTTACAAGAGTGCTGTCAGGTTGGCATTGGTACAGTTACGATGATGATGTACAAACAAGAGTAGACTGCTTAAGGGAGGCGCCCAAGGTCACTTCTAAGAAAGCCAGAGTGAGAATGAAGTATCAACCGAGACTCAGCCTCCTGTGTTGAAAACCTCTTAGCCAGGACCCTCTCGAAGAAGGCCTGGGCCTGTGGAGACCCTGAGCCCGTGCTTTGGCGTCCTAATCACTGTGTTTTTCCAAACTAAATTCCTGTTCTCTGGTGATACCAGCTGGGTATTTGCATAGTGTATCTCTGAGAACAATCTCGGGCCAAAACTCTGACATTTTATGAGACGTTGGCTAATTATATGAGGCACCATTGGTTTGCTGCCACGGAGCAGATCGGGTAGAGTGACTATTTCAGAGGGTTGTAAAAATTCCCTGGACAGTTATTGCCAAAAAAGCTCTCAATGGACTGCACGGTGCTTTTATGGAGACATTTTTTGGGAGGGTGGGTCTGGCTTCAGGGAGAGCCTCTAAAGAATACTCTTCCTTGGCCTGGGGTTTTGATTTTGATCAGTTCAGCCTGAAATCAACTTCATTCTCAAATACTTGGCTGACCAGCCTGTAGCTCCGAAGCCCCAGCAGGGTGAATGCAACACAGGGTCGGGTCAGTGACCGCAGGGCAGTTCCGGCCCGTTTGGGGCTCTTCTCTGAGTTGCAGAAAGTGGACTGACCCCTTAAACGTGGTGGTCCAGTGGATTGAACACGAATTTTATTTCTTTCTCCAGCAAGTGCAGAACAAGTCAGTGTGGTGGGAGGAGGAGCCGTGGCTTCATAGATGCAATCTTAGCAAGGTTTTCCTCCCTTGGCCTTGCACTTGGTAGCAGCTGTGCCTGGAGGCTTATTGCTATGAGAGGCCAGGGAGCAAGAAGTCAGCCCTTCTTGGCCCTCTGCACTGGGCCGGAGGAACAGATCTCTGCAAATCAGGCCTCACGGAGGTCCGAGACCTCAGCTTAGTCTTTTTTTTTTCCTTAATGTTTTTTACTTATTTCTAAGAGAGAGAGAGAGACAGTGCGAGTAGGGGAGGGTCAGAGAGAGGGAGACCCAGAATCTGAAGCAGGCTCCAGGCTCCGAGCTGTCAGCACAGAGCCCGACGTGGGGCTCAAACCCACGGACCGTGAGATCATGACCTGAGCCAAAGTCAGATGCTTACCCGACTGAGCCACCCAGGTGCTCTGACCTCAGCTTAGTCTTACCTTGCCCAGCGGCCAGACGTTGGGAAAAAAAAGGGGCAGTCATGGGGACAGGAGTCAGGCCTGGAGCTGGAGACACAGTGGAGAGTTTGGGGGACATCTGACTGGGGCTGGGGAGCTGGCTGACCCTTAGTTCCATTCCTTCACCCCCAAGGGGAATGCTATCCCGCCCCTCCTCCCCCCCACCCCAGCTTCACACTGAAGTAGAAGAAATAATGAGCAAAGAGAATTTCTCAAAGTTTTCCATAAAGAAAAGACAGCCCATCAAAAGGTACCAACTTTGAGCTATAAAATAAGTAAGTCCTGGGGACACAGTATACAATGTTCTGACTGCAGTTAATGATACTGCAGATGTGTTGCAGATTTGCAGTTGCTCAGAGAGCAGGGTTTACAAGTTCTCACGCCAGAAGAACACATTTTTTTTTTTTGCTGTGTGCTGTGAATGTTAACTAGACTCACCTGCCATGATCATTTTGCGAGGTGAACAAATATCGAACCACCAATCACTGTGTTGTATACCTGCAACCAATATTATACATCAATTATAAATCAGTTAAAAAATAAACAAATGCAGGGGCTCAGTCCCCCCTCAAACTTATTTAATCAATAATCATTTTAACGCGATTTCCCCTCAGGTGATTCACATGCTCATTAAAATTTAAGAAAAAAGGGAGGAAAGAAAAGAAAAAAAGTAAAGGTAACCCAATAAGCTCTTCGCAGTGCTGGGGCGCCTGGGTGGCTCAGCTGGTTGAGTGTCCGACTTTGGCTCAGGTCATGATCTCACGGTCCGTGGGTTCGAGCCCCGTGTCGGGCTCTGTGCTGACAGCTCAAAGCCTGGAGCCTGCTTCAGACTGTGTCTCCCTCTCTCTCTGACCCTCCCCTGCTCATGCTGTCTGTCTGTCTGTCTCTCTCTCAGAAATAAATAAAAACATTAAAAAAATTAAAAGCTCTTTGCAGTGCAAGCTGCCAAAACCCTTCAATTGAGTGTGAGTGTTTCCCCTCCCCCACCATGGGTTCAGGGGTCCCTGTGGAGGAGGGGGTGCTGCTGCGGCTCCTGGAAGAGTCGGTGCATCCCACGGTGGGTGCCTCGGCAGCCTCGCATTCGTTTCTTCTGTTTAATCAACATCTGTGACACGTTCTTGGAAGAGTCCTTACTTTTTATGTTCTTTCCTCCCCTTCTTCCCTCATCTTCTTTCCCTTTCTCTCTCCCCCTTCCTTCCTTCAACTTCCTCTGCCTCCTTGATTTCCCTTTTTCCTATCTGCCTGTCCCCAACTTTCCCCCTTCCTTTCTTCCTAGACATTGATTCTGGTCTCTACTCCTTAACAAAATCTTGGGCTCCGGCAGCTGGGACCATGTCCTGAACTTACACCCTACCTGGAACATGCATAGACTTCCCAGAAGTATTTGTCAGCCTGGTTCCCTGTGTCCGCCCTGGCCAGTGCCTGTGCTGCAGAGACCAAGATGGAGGCACTGCTCTCCCGCCAAGCCTTCCCCGGCCTCCTTCTTTGGCTGTGGCTCTATCTGCCACTCAGGTGGCTTCAGTAGCTGATGGCTGCCTGTCCCTGCCCTGGACGGCTCGTCTTGTCTTCTACAGCCCCGTGTCCCATCCACAGACCCTTGTTTCCACTGCACAGACCCTTTTCCGGAAGCAAGCCAGCAAGCCTAGAGCGCCCCTTTTCTGCATTTCTTTATTCCCCTGATGGAAGCAAGAATTCTTAGTGGCTGGTGGAAAAACTAAAAAAGTCCGAGCCTCAAGTTTCTGACTCAGCCTGTCTGAAAAAATAACACAAAGTAAAAATGAATTTGCAGCGCTCTATCCATAGGACATGATCCACACAAACATATATCGTTATCCACACTTGAAGGGTGAAATCTTGGCTTTAGTTAGTTAATAAGGACTGTGCCACAAGGCAGAGATGCATGGGGCGGGGTGGAGGAAGCTCAGGAAGCTTCCTCAAAAGAGTTTCAGTGAGGCCTTATGGTTAAACACCGAATGCCAATGGCACCCTTGCTGTGAGCCAGGCACCCAGCTAGCTGTTTCACGTACATGGAGTCCTCAAACTGTGGGAGGCAAGCAAGTATTATTTATATGCCCATTTTACAAAGGAGAAAACCGAGGCTTTGGAAAGATTAAGTCGTTTAGTGAAGTCTCTGTGACTCGGATTCAGGTCAGAGATGACGTCGGTTGGTGCCCGTGATCTACGACCTCTGAAAGGAAAACCAGTGTTGATGTTCAGAGAGGCTGTAGGATTAGACAGCGTATGTTTGAATTGTCATCTTCTAGCTAGCTGGCTTGGGCGTTTGACTCCAACTCCGGATTTCAATGCTCTCATCTGTAAAATGGGACGACACGTAGCCCACTGGGTGGTCGTGGGGGCCAGATGAGACAGCGGCCGGTAGGTGGTCTCGCAGACATGCGGCAACAGGGAACTCCGTCTAGCTGATGTCAGCAGAAACACGATTTTCTCCGGAAGTGCAGAGAAAACATAAAACCCAGGTGGCACGGAAGTCCTTCTCGAAGGACTCAGGTATGACCCTTCTCAGATACCTGTGCCCTTGATGGTGCTCTCAGAATCCCCATTCCCTCCCAGACAGGATGGCCCTTGTCTCAGCGTCTTGGAGGATTTGGAAAGGTCCTGGAGGCTCTGGCCATGCCATGTGACCTGATTTCCTGAGGTGACCTCCTCGGATCCAGAAAAATAGCATCCCACAAGTCGTGCCCAGGACTAAAGCCAATTTTGAAGAGGTTTTCTGAATGAGTAGGTTTTACCCCCATGGTTGCTCTGCTTTGGTCATTTGGCAGCCTGGAGACGTTAGAGTCCTTGCCCAACATTTCAGAGCAAACAAGGAAGTGCGGAACCCAGGAATCAAACCCAGGTCCGCCTGGCCCCAGGGCTCTAAGGTCTGGGCTGCCCGGCTCTGTGTGGACACCATGAGGTCAATGTCTGGGAAGCTGGACTCCTACACCCCGCCTGTGGGCAGCGGGAAGGGACCTGCAGAAATGCACACACCTGTCCCTGCCGTGCGGGGGAGGGAACACCAAGGCCCAGGCCCCGCGTGGCTGACCGGATCCTAAATGTGCCCTCACGTCCTCCGCGGGAGAGAACACGAGCCTCAGAGACGGGCGGCCCTGCCCAGAGTGGCTTTGCTCCTTCCTTGGGCCGCTGCAGAGCGCTGGGTGCAGGGAGGAAAGCTCGGCTCCTAACCCACAGAGCCTGGCTGCGGGGGGGGCGGGGGGGGGGTGCTCGGGACCCTGGGAAGGGAGCCCGGCCAAGGCCGCAGGGAGAGCCTCGGTGGCCCAGGTGCCCCTGTGCTGGCCGAGACCGCGGCCCAGCTGCTCGTGAACAGCCTGGCTCCTCACACCCAGCTCGAAGGGGCTGCTGTTGGGGCAGAGAAGTGGTCCTGGGAGCGCTTGGAGCAGGAGAGCCGGGCTCAGGAGGTCCAGGGGTCACATCTGCCACCCTGGTGTCTGGAGACCCTCACACACCCCCCCCGCACGGCTGCCCTGGACCCAGACTCCGATGAAAGTGTAGCTGGGGTCCTGGCTGTGGTTGCCTGTTTCAGGTAGAGGGTGGTGTGCAGAAAGACTTACTGAGACAGGGCCGTCTTCCATGTCCCCCCACTGCGTGTGCTGTGCTTGTCCCAGGAGCAGTCCGAGGCCCCCCGTGGAGGAGCAGCCTGCTGGAGAAGGAAGACACCCTTCCGCGGCTTTACTCAAGGCCAAAGAGCACGTAAAATAAAGACACCTGAAAGTGAGCTCTCCCACCTGCCTGACTCAATGCCTCAGGTGGAGTAAGAAGAATGCCTCCCAGGGAGAGCGTGGCAGGAGGTCATTTGAAGTCTGACAGTGTGTTCCCAACCACTGTCTGTTCCTTTGCAGCAAGAGGAAAGCAGAAGGAGCCACACACAGAGAAAGTCAAAGAATATGAGAATCTCCGTGTGATGCCAGACCTGTGATCCCTATAGTTCAGAATTTGCTGATAATAATGATGAACTCGGGGTGGAGGGTGGGGAGGAATGTTCACTATTGGCCAAGACGCACGCTTTTAGTGAATTTTAAAACAATGACTGTCAATAAATAACCCCATGAGGTTGGAAGAGCTACCAAAAATGGTACTTTGTGTTTGTCACGCAAAGTGACCTCAAAAATTCGGCGCATCCCTTTACCTCTTGCTTCAACTCTCAGTCAGCTCTTTTTCACAATGTTGGCTCTTAACAAGCATATAAAGGTCATTGGACTAAGAAATTCCACTGCCTTCCCTACTGAAAGATGGCTGTGTCCTCGGGCAGGGCACTTTTCTACTCAGGACTCAATTTCCTCGCCTGTGGCAGGCGGATCGATTGGACAAAACCACTCTTCAGCCCTGGCTTTGTATTAGGATCTTCTGAGGGAGTTTAAAAAATACTAAGGCTTATTCATAGAAACCACACATCCATAATACATAAACACATGTCTGTAGAAAATAGTAAGGATTGAGTAAAATCCATAGTCTAGTTAGCTCTGGATAGAGGGTCTGAATTATTTCGTAACTATAATTTCAAATTAAGGAGTTAAAACAATCCTAACGCCCAAGGAGATTGTGACTCACTGGTGTGGGGTTTGGACGTCAACGTTTTTTACAACCCCGTCAGGTGACGGTGACTGCAGCCAGGATTGAGTACTACTGAGCTAGGTGATCTCCGCGTCCCTTTCCAGCCCTAAAATATTATCAGCCAAATTAATCTCAACTCCTCTCGAAACTATTTAAATGTTCAACTTGTAGGGGTAATTTTTGAAAAATGTACGAACGGCTACGTAAACACATTTTTTAAAAAATTTGTCCTAAAGTTACCCCTTACTTGACGGACTGAGCTCTTGCCTGCTTCACTTTTGAGCATTGCTATCCCCTGGCCGTATCTTGAGTGGCTGTTTCTCAACGGATCCCTTCTCCGGAATCCTGCTGCCGGCAGGGCCACTGCTCCCGGGCTGTAGACCACTTCTAGTTTGCCCTTGACCACAAATTCCTGCAATAGGTTCCACCAGCGCTGCTCAGGTCTGGCAGAGAGCGGCGAACACTTCCCTTTGAAGTGCCTTCACTTTGTACTTCTACCCAAGGCTCTGTGGGCAACCAGATGTCCTGAACAGCTGGGGTTACCAATAGGAATTACAAAGTGGCAGAGGCATATTTAAACAATGCTGAATGCGACTGTGCATCCACAGTCTGGAAGAAAAGCTCCCCCAAACTGGACCTCTCAGAGGAAGCCCTTCCCAATAATAATAATAATAATAATAATAATAATAACTCTCTCCTTCTCCTTCTCCTTCTCCTTCTCCTTCTCCTTCTCCTTCTCCTTCTCCTTCTCCTTCTCCTTCTCCTTCTCCTTCTCCTTCTCCTTCTTCTTCTTCTTCTTCTTCTTCTTCTTCTTCTTCTTCTTCACATTTATTTAGTTTTGAGAGAGAGAGAGAGGGTGAGCAGGAGAATCAGAGAGAGAGGGAGATACAGAATCTGAAGCAGGGTCAGGTTCCCAGCTGTCAGCACAGAGTCTGATGTGGGTCTTGAATTCACAAACTGAGATCATGACCTGAGCCGAAGTCAGACACTTGACTGACTGAGCCACCCAGGCGCTCCAGATGCTCCCCGATTTTTAATGTCGATCCTCTGCCCTCTGATGGGTCCTCTTCTCAGAGAATGCCTTCTTTGCACAACCACAATAAAATTCTTGCCTTAGTCCCCCTTAGGGTGACTGTCATCTACCCACAAATTGGTCTCTCCCTAGGATTTACCACTTCCCCTCATCAGGGCAATCCTAGGACTTGAGTGACCATAATAGTGCTCTTGAAATCTAGCTTGTCCAACCAAGAAATGCACAGTAGGGGAGGGAAGTGGTGGCTTCAGAGCTGGGAGGGAGCTGGGGTGCCCCAGATTCAGCCACAGCAGGTTAAGGGTAGATGTCCCCTCTTTCCTCCTGATTATCCAGATGGCAACGAATGGTGCTTTCTCTCTCTCTCTCTCTCTTGCTCTCGCTCTCGCTCTCCCTCTCCCTCTCTCTCTCTCACACACAAACCCATACACACACACTTTTTCGCATTTCCCAAAGACCAACAGCATGTTCTCTATCCATTTAATTTAAGCAAGAAAAACTATTTTCTAAGTGGATGCCAATTTCTGCCCTCAATGCATTTGATGCTTTATTATAACTCCGAGCTGTGTCTTTTCATATTTTTTCATCCTTCCAGCTCCTACATCTTGCCCAGAGGCCTACTGGAACCTAAGAAATGGGGTCACTTAGGCTACCTTTTAAGGCACAGATCTACGTGGCTCTGAAGACCAGAGCTACAGTCCAGCTCCAGGACCCAGAGATCCCCCACAGACCAAATTTCCCTTAGGCAGGTTGTCTCTGTATGGGGTGGGGGAGGCAGTATAAGAGTGAATTACAGCTAGGCGTTGTGCTGGGGTTACTTAGGGTTTGAGGATTTGGAAATAATGGTAAGTCCAGAATTATTTTAACCCATATTGTTCACTACTTTCATTGGCTTTGATTCTGGACTGAATAATGATTTTTAAAACCATTTTCCATCAAAAGGCAGCGCCTCCTTCACTCCCTCCTCCCCATCCTCCCTTGCCTATACATTGCCCCCCGACATCCACGTGTAGCTCAGGACAGCTGCCCGGGTGTCACCGCGCTGGGCCATCGCCCGAGGTAATCATTTCCAAACGGTTACCACCTTCAACTTCGTCTCAGGCTCCGAGGGTTGACCCAGATTTCAATTTCCCAAGAACTTGAAAATTGGCCCCTGCCTACCCTCACTGACCTTCTCCCAGTTTTAAGTTTTTGAAATCACATATCCTCTTATGCGTCGACTGCATTTTGAAGGCACACAATCAGCCGTGCACACAGCAAGTGCTTAATTTTTTGTTTGATTAATTGAATGGCTCTGAATAACAACATTATTCATTCAGCTCCCCTCCCATTGATAATCTTGTTCAATGCCCCTGTGGCGTGAGGAGAGGGTGCGGCTGTGCATACAGGGGACCCAGGTCCAGATAGATGTTTCCTCCGGGTAGAATGCGTGGAAAGTATGCGCAGGGTGTTGGACATTCAGAGCCCCTGGGTTGGAGAACTCATCCTGACGACGGCTTGTGTGACCTCGGACAGGTTACCCCACCTCTCCCAGCGGCACGTCCATTGCTGATAAAAACTGAAGACAATGATAAGATCTGTCTTGTGTTGTTGTCTGAGGGCTAAATGAGATGAATGGCCACAGCCCTGGGTCAGAGGAAGGGCTTAGTCCATATAAACTATTATTAGGCCACTAGGTCCTGGAAGGGGACAATTTGAACATCGACTATGTGAGTGTTTTCAAGTGTAGACAGAGAACTGTCTATATCAGAATCCACTTGAGTCCATTAAAACATGCAGATGCCCGGGTCCTACCCCAGATGGACTGACTCGTGCTCACACTGCGACACAGGCTTCTGGACTTTATGCGGCTTCCCAGGCACCTGCAGAGGAGGGGCATTCTGGGTCTCCCCGTGCTGCCGGCAGGTGTTTCACCCACCACTGCAGGGCTCCCCAGCTGTTCTCTGTGTAGCTGTCCTGCTTAAGAGACCGGCTGGGCAGTGTTCACCCACTTCCTCGTGTGCCAGGTGGCCTGTTGGCCCAAACTTCTGGAAAGATCTTCAAGGCCACTTTACGGGGGGTGTTATTCATTGTGATGCATAGCAGCTCTGTTAGCCCATGTTTCACATTCTTTATGTGTAATCTTTTTCTAGACTAGATTTCGGCAAGCACGAAGGGACGTATGAAGAAAGAGTAAGAAGCGAAGAGCAGGCAAACCTCTGTCAGCGAGACCACTGACTCAGAAGGTAGAGGGTAGAGTCAGAGAATGGAAAAGAGAGAGAGAGAGAGAGAGAGAGAGAGGAATGGCATCAGGAAGAGGATATTTTGGTGTCCACCACGGGCCATCTTTGGGTTCTCTGCTCTCTGTCCCTTGGGGACAGCAGGGGTGGAGAGGGGTGGGTCATACGCAGGGGTTTTACTGTCGGAGCAGATGCTTGTTGACAGTAGGCCAGTGTCAAGTCAATTTGAAACGATTAAAAATTTAGTTTTATTGGCATCTCAGAAAGGCAGCAATGGGGGTGCCTGGGTGGCTTAGTCGGTTAAGCGTCCGACTTTTGCTTAGGTGATGATCTCGTGGTTCGTGGGTTCGAGCCCCGCGTCGGGCTCTGTGCTGACTGTCAGCTCAGAGCCTGGAGCCTATTTCAGATTCTGTGTCTCCCTCTCTTTCTGACCCTCCCCTGCTCACACTGTCTCTCTCTCTCTCCTAGAAATAAATAAAAATATTAAAAAAAAAAAAAAGGCAGCGATGGTTCTATTTCCCTGGCACAATGCTCCCACGGGGCAGGTTTCCACTTGCCATGTTTGCCCAAGCCTTAGCGGAGTGCCCAGGGAGGTGACAATTAGACACCTCATTTTGAAAGCCTATCTGCCTCCTGATAGAAAAAGGCCCACTGAGGTGGGGGTTTGTCAGCTTCGTCCCCTCCGTCCCCAGAGGGAGGCCTCTGGCAGCTCTTGTGCTTGGCACCTTCCTATCTGGGGACAGTGAGCCCTTCTGGAGAGCTCTGACTAGCTGTGTGGGGACACACCTGTGTTTGTATGAGGAAGTCGAGTTTAACTGGGGATGATTTCACAGCAGTCTTTCACAAATGACGGCTGAAACTCTTCACCACCAGAGGGTGCGTGAAAATCACAGCTTTGGTGTTCTTCAGACCCAAGCCCGGTACTTACTGGCTGGGTGAGATTGGGTAGGTGCTTGACTTCCCTGAATCTCAGACTGCTCATTCCGCTGCTATCAGTATTGTTGTGAAGATTAAGTGAGATGATGTGTGAGAAAACCCTTGGACAATTCTGGCTCACAGGAAGGGCTTGCAAAATTGGTAGCTGTGGCCAGGGCCGATGCTACCAATATTGGTGCCGTTGTGCAGAAACTTGGGACATGGAAAACACCCCTCCAGGCTTCATTTCAGGGATTAAGTCCTGTGATTTAATGCCCTCGGCGAACACGATTGAACAGTATAGTCTAGCATAGGTAGCTTAAGTAACTTGTCTTCACCTTGAAGGCTGATTGGGCTTGTTCAGGTAGATTAACCAGAGGAAGTCAACTCTGACATTCAGTTGAAAACAACACGGACAATCCTACCAACCAATCTGTAGAAACAAATGGCATAATGCATATTTAAGGACTTAATGCAGAAATTTGGAAATAGAGGATAACAACAAACTCCAAGCTCTGTGATACATCAACAGCATGGTGGCCCTCAGGCACAAAAAGATCAAGTATTTGCCCAGAACGTTTACAAAACAGCACCTTGGGGATGAAGAATTATCTACAGGTTGTTAATATTGCTGTAGGTCAGATGTGTCTTTTGGCCATATTAACATTTCACTGACTAATGTTAGATGAGCAAAGCTAATGATTCATCAATGTCTTTCTCTGATATTGCTCCAAGACATAAAATCTCATTTAGAGGTGAGGCTGCCTCTCCTTTTCAACCATCACATCTGTGTCTACCCTCCATCCTTATGGGAGCCAAGGCATCTAGCCATATTAAAATAATTTTAGGGGCACCCGGGTGGCTCAGTTGGTTAGGCGTCTGACTCTTGGTTTTGGCTCAGATCATACATAATCCTGTGGCTTGATAAGTTTGAGCCCTGTGAGGGGCTCTGCACTGGCAGCACGGAGCCTGCTTGGGATTCTCTCTCTGTTTCCCTCTCTCTATGCCTCTCCCCTGCTCACACTGTCTCTCTCTCAAAATAAATAAATGAACTTTAAAATAAAATAAAATGAAATAATAAATAATTTTAAGTTCATGAATAAGTGAGATCAAGCTATTTTTTTTAATTTTTAAAAAATGTTTTATTTATTTCTGAGAGAGAGAGAGCGAGAGAGTGAGAGAGAGAGCGACAGCGTGAGCAGGGGAGGATCAGAGAGAGAGGGAGACACAGAATCTGAACCAGGCTTCAGGCTCTGAGCTGGCTGTCAGCACAGAGCCCGACGCAGGGCTCGGGCCCATGAACCGTGAGATCATGACCTGAGCCCAAGTCGACGCTTAACTGACTGAGCCACCTAGGCATTCCAAGATCAAGCTATTGAAGACTAACTGGCGATCTACCAGAATTGTTATTATTCAAACCAACTGGAAACTACTATTGGAAAATTAAAAAATATATAAGCCAATGTTTAATAATACAAAATTTATTAGTAAAAAAATGTAGACTTTGTTCGTTACATAGAAAAGTAACACCATTGAACATTCCCTACAAAAATGTTAACTGTACGCATACAGAGTAGGAGTGACACAGTGACCAGGTCTGAGGACTTCGTATTAATTAATGCCTCAGTGAGCATCGGAAACTTGAAAATGGTGACATACAAACTGGACTTGTGACATTTTGTCAACAGGTTGTATATTTTGAGTCGTCATCTGGGGCGGCCGAAAAACAGGGATAGGCATGCCATGTTCCGAATTACTATAACTGCCATTAACTGTAGCAGATGTCACAGTTTGTCCCTCTCTTATATAAATCACTGGCGGCCGCTGCGGAGGGGGCAAAGTTCACATAGTCTGAGCTGGGATAGGAAAAGCACTCCGACGCCCTGATGGTATCCAAGTGTTCCATCTCACACGACGCACAGTAGCAGACGGAGGTGCCGGCCGAGGAGAAGCAGTCGTAGGGGGCGTATGAGGGCACGTGGGTGTAGGAGGAGTCCTCTGAGGGGTAGCCACAGTTCCTGGTGTCCAGAGAGGGGGGAGAACTGTAATTCTCCGGAGCATATGACGGTAGCTGAGCCGGCGAGTAACTGTAGTCAAAGGAACCGGAGACAGTGGAGGAATCGGAAGGCGATCCTGGGGTCTAGACAAAACCAAGGAACAAAGAGCTTGATAGTTTAGACGGGATTAAAAGAGCTGAATGGAGTGGATTTATTAACTCAGGGTAAGAACATTAGGGGAAAAAAAATACAACACAACAAAACACCCAACCCAACCCAAGTCTGCAGAAGTAATTTAATTTGCAGACTGTGTGAGTTCACGACACCTTATTCTGTGTTTGCCTATTTCTTCCCCAACAATAAATTGCCTTGCTCCACTGCTCTCTTTTGTTATTAACCATACTTTAGAGGATGCTTTGTTCTTAAACCACAAAATCCCATTGTGCGTCAAGTCACCTGCACATCAAATCTTGCTGCAGGTGGCACCTGGGATGTTCCTCCACACCCTTGACTGTGGACAGCCAAGTGAGCATGCACAGGTAGAAGTGAGATCTTCGACGAGCCAGTGTCTGGGAGACTCCAAGACATGACTCATAGTCACTAAGGTCTTGTCCCCAGAGGAGAAAGATACCTTCGCTTTCTCGTAAGCAGGTCTACAGTAATTACAGAGAAAGCCTTCTTTGAAAGGGGAAGGGAACTGAATGACTTGGGTCCTGTGTGCATATTCCGTGGAGTTAATTTCCTAGACCCTGAAAATTTAGTCTGCTACTTACACAGACTTTTGACAAACCAAAAGAAAAAAAAAGTATTTGCATTAAAAAAAACCCTTACTTTTTGTGGTTTAAAAAAATTATATGTGTATCTAAAAGACATCTCAGACAATTGGTATCTCCTAATGGAAACCATTATAAATGGTACCATATTTTCCAACATTTGAGGTTCACAAAGAATAGACTAATCCAAATTCTTTGAAGTTATTAGGGCTTCTTTTTCACTAGCCATCTTAGACTCAAATAAGTTCTTATACCTTTACCAGACCAAAACTGGCACTTAGGAGAGCCGATTCAGTGTCGAAAATGAAATAAAAACCCATTATCAGAATGAATGCCAGTTTTGTACTGTGTAGATGGAGCCTTAATTCCATTTTCAAGAGCTCTAAATAAAAAATCCAATGACCGCTGCTTAAATCAATGCTTTCCAATGAACAGATGTCTTAACTACAGTTTTAAAACATTAAATGCACATTGTCAGGATACCTCTTTTTATTGCCACCCACCCTTACTTGGGTGGAGCCGACTTGGGAACTCATGATTCCATGTGTATCCGAAGGTTTGCCCCCTGCAACGTGTGGCTATTTTGACCCCCACTGAGTTTTAACTGGTTCTCGGCTTGTTTCCTGGATGATTTCCTTGTTGACAGTGTTTGTGTGATTTCTCACGAGGTGATGCAAACTCTCTTACAAAGCATTCCCACCCCAGAGTAAGCAACAGTCAGGTTTCGTAAAGAACAGAGATAAATTACCAGGCTCTGGCTAACGCAGAAAGGGGCGGCTTGGAAGCTGTCAGGGAAATAGTGTGGAGTACTTTGCGTGGAATTGAGCGAAGGGTCCAGGTGTGTCTCTGTCTGAAGGTAGGAATCAAAGATCTGGTCAAGGCAGCTTGTGTTTTCTTCACAAGAAACACAGCTGGAAAATTCTGGGGGTTGAAAATAACTGGGCATGGAAGAAACTGGTTCAGGCTCAAAATACAGCCCTAGAAGAGAAAGGAAAAAGACAGATTTTTGTTGTGATGGTTTAAAAACTGCCCTTATAACTTTGAATGGAATTCTCTCCTATATTCTGAATATTTATCATGTCTGGTCAGGCAGGGGGAGCCAGGGGGCTTAAGAAGTTCTAGAAAAGTAAACAGGCAGGCAGTTTGGATTTTTTAAATTGCCTTAGTGAATTCAAGTCCCAGTGGAATAAATCTGGTTAATTATGTGGAAAGAGGCTGTAAATGTGGCCAGGACACAAAATAAAAGAAGGACAACCCAATCCGTGTCCAACTGTCACAGGCAAATAATGGCTCAAGGCTCTACTTTCTTGGACTATAAGGCATCAACATCCCATTTGCAGTTCAAGTAAACCTCACCTGTCAGAAGTAACGTACTGAATTGTGGGAGGCTTTAAGGAAACTTCTGATGCCATGGGAAACAATTCTCTTGATTTAGGATTGCTGCATTCCCAAACTTTCACACTTACTCAGTAACTTAAATTTTGAGGAGTGATACAAATAGCCGTGCAAATAATACAAATGGATACCAAGAATGTAAAGTGAATTCATAGTACTTGTTATGAATTATAAAAAGCAAAAATGTTTTCTTGGTAAACATGTTAACAGGATAACAGAATTAAAATAAGTTGTCAGCTACCAAGCAAGAATAATTCTGAGAACGGGGTTCCTCTTCCGTTTTATTATTAATAGGCTTGACTTCTGATTGCTATCTGTCAATGCTCTACGAAGATAGGTTTAGAGTGTGTTCATCAGGGGACAACAGAGCATTGGAGTTTTTGAAGACTCAGGTTCCTTCGGTTAAGCTAAAGCGGCACCTTCAGCCGTGAGCTAGCTGTTGGATGGCATAGGTAATGCAGTTATTCGAACTGGGCTGAGAAAACTTGCAATTGTCTGAACTGCTCTCTAGAAGAGAGGAAACAAGGGAAGAGAAGCCCCTATTGGCTAGACACTAAATGAGCAACAGCAAAGGCATTATTCTGGAACCTGAGGGGGTCCTGCATTCCATTTAACAGTACAGTGAAAAGGATACGTTTCTGAAAACAATTCTGATCTACTAGTCAAGTTTGGTTACTTGGGGATTGAAGGAGCCGGAATAAAGGTGGAGGAGGCACTCTTGGGTTAGAGCAGCAAGCAGAGAACAGACGTTTCAGAAATGAGGACAAAACCGTGCCCTTGTTTCCTTGCTGGGCTTGCATCTGGAGACACGGTGCCTTTTTCACCTTCTGATTGGTTGGATTGCAATGAAGTGGTGGTGCCTCTCTTAACCCCCGAATCCTGCACTGGAAAGACTTTCGAGATGGACATTGGGAAGGGGTTTTGAGGGAACGGTAATCCTGGCTATACTGACCTGCAGAAGGTGGTGGGACCTGGTCTGGAAGGCGGACGCTGCTGCCTCCGGACACCTGCCAAAGCAAGAATGCGACCACAGAGCAGGGTGAAATCCCAGTGCTGAGAGGGGAGACCTAAGACACTGTCACATGAACTGTGTTGCCTTCTCCTCCAAGGTAAGCCAGATATTTTTTTCTAAAAGACATGGTTGTCGTTACATATGACCAATGTTATATTTTATTTAGACTCAGTTTTTATGTTTGCTTGTTTTCTTTTAAACTATCAGATCCTCCCACTTAAATTTTAAAGGTTATTAATTTCAGTAAAAATGATGGAAATGATTCTTGTATTACAGAGAAATGGAATAGTTTGAGAATACTCAGCAAAGAGCCTTTCTATTAAACTATTTAATTTAAAATGAATAAGAGCTAAATTTATTTAGTCCCAACTATGACTTCTTCAGTTTCTTCAGTTTCTTCAAAATTCTCATATACTCTCTGGCTGCATAGCCTTAGGAGTTTGTTTTCACAAAAGGACACAATTCCTAACTTTGCTCATCCTGGGTTAGCTAAAAATATTCCCATGTGCTCACTAGCTATGAAATAGTAAAATAGAAAAAATTTTCTTAAATCTGTAGTCAGTGAGCTGATGCCTATCTACCCTCTAGGTCATGGTCACTAAGTATTTTTAAACTCTGTATGTTTTGTACTATTTTCTATAAGGACTGCTTTTTTCACGACTATATCTAAATACTTGAAGGGATCATTGTATTGAGTAATTTAGGATTTTCTTTTCCTTTTTTTTTTTTTTTTTTTAAGGCTTCGGATGGTGGCTTTAAAGTTTAAAGGGACCAGCACTGCTCTGTGATTCTGCGTTGGGAAGGCGAGCTCACCACACCTCTCTCTCAGATTACAGGGTATACGTACTCCCATGCACCACGCCACCCAGAGAACGCACACTTGGCCACTACTTAAACAGGAGGTGGTGTTAATTTTGAAAACGATCCATGCAGTAATGTCATGAACCAGGAAGCTGGACTCCTTCACCAGCTCTTTATGCAAATATTTGACTGCAGCTTGGGCTGAAAGACTTGGAAGGAGTGGGTTTTAAAAAATCTGCTTCATTGTAGAGCTCTCCTTAACCCCTTTCCTCCCCGGGAATGGGAACGTTCTGTTTGTCTGCCTGCCCACAATATCTCCCTCAGGTATGTTTACAATCTCCTGCTCGATGTTATCTTTCTAGTCATGGGTTCCCTTTCTACTTTGCTCCAGGAATACAAAGACAGGCACCGTTCTCTTCGATTTCAAACGGCACAAAAAACCACAATCTACAATTTATGAAAACACATCAAGGCTGTTTAAAAAAAAGTCAATGGTTGTGAAAGGGTAAATTATATCTTTGATAAATACAAACTCAAGTTTCCCTTTCTCCTAAAGGTAAAAGATGTGTGTGTGTGTGTGTGTGTGTGTGTGTGTTTAGGGTTGTTGGTAAACTGATCTGGCTGAAAGAAGTTTTTTTTTTAATCCAGCTTAGAAATCTGGCATGCACACATTTCTCCTAGCTCCCTGTTTGTGACCTGACATTTGCCTCAATCTGTAACTTCCAGTCACGATTGCTTGTTTAAATGTCAGATTGTGGATACTACTCTGACTTCATAACAAATTAAGATAAATTTCTTCCTGCTTTGTGTGTTTGATAAAATTAACTTTGTCCTTGGCTCAAAGCTTCTCAGAGGCTTCCTCTGATCATTGAACAACTTGGAGATCGTCTCTGCTAAACTAAAGGGTCTACACCCAGAAGCAGGCATACACTGTCCCCCCTTGCTGCTGAGTACACCCTCACAGCTTTCCGAGAATCCCAGATCCTTCTGCCGGTCCCCAGCGAGGGCTCTCACACCCAGCTCTCATAATTAAATCACTGCTGTGCTGCTTCTCTGTGCCTGTGAGGGCCTAGGTGGGTGTAATCTTCCAGGAAGCAAAGGAGAGCAGGCTTTGCTATGCATGTACCTGCAAGGCAGTGCCTCAGAAGTACTGTTTTATTATCTCTCGGGGGTGGTGGTGGTGATTCAGAAAAGCTTAGACAAATCAAACAGCTCCAGGAAACTGATACTGGTCAGGTACACAAGTGAAATGTTTTACCTTTGCTTTCATTCCCGCGATCAGCGAACGGCAGCCAAACCCGCCTGTAAAAGGCCGGCGGCGTTAAAAGCACCATGCGAGGCGGGGTTTCTCCAAGGGCATCGAAGCAGAATTCTACCATGTCCCAAACTCCTCAATGAAAGATTATATTTTGTTGTGAACATCCTGATGATTTTCTTTCTCTTTTGCACCAGAAGCATTCCTCAGTTCCCTTGTTCCTGCTTTTATTAATTTTATAACCGTCTCTGAACTGAAGGAATCGAGAGGTGAGGCTACCAGACTGTGCTGAGCACAGCTGGATGTGCAGAAGGATGAAGTTAGGGAGTCAGTATGTGGGAAGGTTTTTTTTGTTTTCTATACGAAGAGTAAGAAGACACTGATTCTGTTTTTAGCTCTGCCCGTACGTAGTAACTGTAAGACTTGGATGTTAGCTGTAACAGAGGCATGTAGATCCTGATGACTTACCCTGCCTGGTTGTTATAAGAACTAAATGAAATAATCAGTGTGCAAAAGTGCTTTTTTTCCTAAGCCTCTGTAAAAGCCCTCCGTGAATGGAAAGAAGCTTTGCTGCGTTAGCTAAAATCCCATACATGGTGGTACTAACTTCTCCAGTAAATGTAAATTTTGGCAGGCAGGCTGTATCACAGCAAGCCCACACTTGAACTCTAAACTCTGAGCAAAGGGAGTGAATGGACATTACTGGATAGCTGGCTTTCAATCCTTGGTTGTAATTTTATTGTAGCTGCTTTTTGCAAATAATAATAATAACAGTTAACATTTATCAAGCACTTGCTAAATGAAAAGTACTCTTGTAAGTGCTTTATTATATGCTATATAACTCATTTAGCCCTCATAAAATCCTATTATCTCCAGCTTAGAGATATGCTCAAGGATACACTCGCACCATGGAGGAGCTGAGACCTGAACCCAGCCCGCCGTACCTCTTCCCACAAAGGGCCATTTCAGGAAGTCGTGCGTTGCATGGCAAAGAGCACCAGGCTCAGAAAGCATGGGGGGGGGGGGGGGGGGGGGGGGGGGGCGGAGGACGTCGAAAAGCTGGAGACAGGACCAATCCTAACACTGGCAGTATGGGCCCATCTGTCATATCCCACATCCACACCCAAAGCAACGCACAAGCGTTGACAAAGGGCTTTCAGCAATGAATGGAGGCTACCCCACGCAGTTTATCTGGTTCTGCTGATGCCCTGAACACTCTTAGCAATACTATCTGCTTTGGAGAGTATGTGAAGTGACTGGGTACCCTTATACCTGCCTCATATCACCCCATGCTAACCTGGGACTGCATCCGGCTTTACTGCATATTGAGGAGGTGCTTCTATATCCCAAGCTGTCTCTTCTGTAGATACATGGCCCCGTTTGTGCTGGGAGCTTTCTGTGCCTGGTGGTTTGCAGATAAATGACCTCAGAAGCTCGGTTTCATATGAATGAGAAGCAGGGGGCATGTCCACAGAGATCCTCTCCTTGAAGGGCTCTCTGCTCCTGTCCCTACACCAGGTCAACAAGCCCTTTATATTCAACTATGATCAGTGAGGGATGGGCTCCCCCAAATCCCGAGCCCCCCGGTACGCCCCAGCTCTATGTTGTGGCTTCCTGGGCTGAGCTGAGAAGGAGCTGGGCACAGAAGTTATAAAGGCAGTTTGGAAGGCCAGCTCTGGGGATGGTGGCTGAGCTTAGCGTGGTCTCCCACATCTTTCCAAACATAGGGTTATGTGAGGTGGAACACAGGCGGGGTGTAGGTGAGGGGTGATGCTTACGGTTCCCCCGGAGGCTGCCTGGTGCGCCCTTCTCTGCTGCAGCAACTCCTTCACCGTTATCTTCACCCGGACACCTTGATACACCTTCGGTTTTTCTGGGGAAAGGCGACAGAGTCAGTGGTCAAATGTGAGGCTTGGGTGTCAGACGGGGGTGTGGAGGGTCTCTTATAGACTATGACACCGGAGACCGGGTTTCTAGGTTCCAAGAAGGCAAAGAGAATGCTGCAAGACAGGTGGGAAGGGGCCCCAAAAGTGTCCGACCTGAGAGATGAGGAGGAGCTGCGCAGGTTTCGGCCGAGTGGGAACGGAGCCCGTGGGAAGCTGCGCGGCCACCCAGCCAGGCTGGGCCCCATCCCTAGGCCAATGGCACACAGGTGCTTCTGCTCAGGAATGCGGACAGCAGTCTAGTCCATCACCTTGGCTAAAATAGGGGAACCTTGGGCTCTGGGCCCAGCCTGCCGCCGGGGAGAGGGTACTGCGGGCCTTGGGGAGGGGCTGGGGGGGGGGCGCAGAGCAGTGGACCGAGCCCCCTCCACAGGGAGGCTGTGCGTAAACCCTGAGTCCCTGACTTATGCATCAGGCCAAGCGCGGCTTCTGGGGAGGCCCCGACCCCTGCGTGCCCTTGGTCTGGAAGCCAGCCCGGGAGAGGCGGCGGGCAGGTGAGGGTGGAGAGCGAGGTCCTCCGGCTGCTCCCCGAAGCACTACCCCCTCCCCCTTTTTCTTCGGCCCGGGCTCCCTCGCCCCTCTTTCTCCGCCTTTCCCGCGCTCCATCCTTTCCTCCTCCCTCCTTCGGCCCCCGCTCCGGCTCTCCCTTCCTCCCGCCGCTCCCCACCCCCTCCCTTTCGGGAGCTGGCGTCTCCCGGCGGCGCACGGAGCCTCCGGCCGCGCAGAGCGGGGCTCCCGGGGGTGGCGCGGCCCGCCGGGGGTCCGCCCCGCAGAAGGGGCCGCGCTCTGGGCCGGCGAGGGGGGAGCCCGGGCGTCCCGGGCCGGCCCCGCGGAGCCGCAGTGAGTAGGTGGGACCTCGCGGGGCCGGGCCGAGCCGGCGGGCTTTCGTGCTCCGGGGTGGCCGCGGGAGCGCCCGCGACTCCGGCCCCGACCTCGGCCCTGGAGCGCGCGCCGGGGAGGGGCCGGGCCGCGCGGCTCCGGGCTCCGGGCGGCCGCCTGCGCGGCCCGGGCGCCGAGCCACAGTGCCGCCAGCGCCGCGCCTGGCCGCTGCGGAGACCGCAGCCGGACCGCGGGGAGCCCCCGCGCACGCCCCGGGAGCGAGGGGTCTCCCCCGGAGAGCAGGCGGCGCCGTTGGCCGCCCAGACCCCGGGGGTCCCGCGCCCTCTGCGCGAGGCCCGGGCGCCGCGCCCTCTGCGCGGTCCGGTCTCCCGCACCCGGCGGCCCCGCGCGGCTCGCAGCCCCGTGGGCGGCGGGGGCCGCTCGGGGGGCGCCGAGGGGGCCGCCTCCGCCCTGCCCGGTGCGGCCGGCCCGCGCGCCGTGCTCGCGTCCCGGGCTCACCGCGAGCCTCTAGCTCCCCCCGCCGCCGCTTCTGGGCACGCAGAGTCCGCGCCGCGAAGCCCCGGGGTCACGGCCGCGGCGAAGCGGAAGGGCGGGTGGGGGTCGGGGGACACGCGGACGTCCACAGCGGCCAGCCCGGCCTCTGGGCCTCTCTGCCCTCGGGAGCAGGCGCCGAGGGGAGCGGCCGCAGCGTGGCCCGCGCCCTCTCCGGATCCCGGGCTCATACTTGCACGCCCTGACTTTGTGCCTCTCTGTTCTATGCAGGAAACGCTGTGGAAATCCACCCGGATCGAGACGCCCCTGCCTCGCGTGACCCTACCCCAGGAGAAGCGGCCGAGTTACCCGACATCGTGGTCAGCCGGAGCTGGGTCGGTGCTGGGTGCTGTGGCTGCAGGAATTCAGCGCCTAGGAGGGCTCCTGTGCAAGGAGAGAGACAGAGATGCAACATTTTAAAAGTTTCACAAAGCATCCAGCTGCACCCAGGTTCCTGGAGCAGGAGACAAACAGAATTAATGTTTTATACCTTCGGGTATAGGTTTGAGTTTTTTCCCCCTCATGCCAAGTATTTAAAACCTCTAGAAACCCATGATTTGACAATCAATGATTGCGCGATACTTTCAATTTGAATATTCAAAGGCTTAACAAAATGGACTATCTTCTGCAGAAATCCTGCACACAGGCACCCCACAGACAGTCCAGAGAAACAGGGAGTGAGACCCCTTTGGGGCCCGGGCCTTGCTTTTATTGTATTTTAAGCGTTTTGCCCACCTTTCCACAGACAGAGCAGGAGTCCTCCAAGATGCTCTGTATTTCTGCCTCAAAGGCAGCTCCAAGGAGCCGGAGTGACTTGGGCTGCCCTTCATGACCCCCTGAGCCAGGCTGGCCGGCCAGACAGATCCCCCCGTCCCCAGTCTCCGTTTTAAGGGAAAATCTCAGGTTTTGGGGAGCGAGCATGGCAGACAGTAGGTTCAGCATGGGAAGGAGTCACGTGGGCCCCGGGTTGCAAGGCAGAGGCCGGGCTGAGGCCTCAGCTCTCTGTGCCTCATCCCCTTCCCGCCTGCCTGGCCTCGCACTGCCTGCCCCCACTTCCGTCCGCCTGTCTCCTCTTTCTCTGACTTGAGCCGCCCCTGCCCTGTTCGCTGCAGGAGTTTGCATTGAGAAACGAGATGGGTCCTGCCCGTTTTAGCTGACAGGACAGGCATTTGGGTTCAGGCCTTCACGCTCGGGCGAGGGGCGGGCGAGGCCTGCACTCGGCATGCGGGGCCGCTGGGTCCAGGCCCAGGCCCCTCACAAATGACGGAACTGTGCTTGAGTTGTGTTCTCCAAGCGCTTGCTCTGACTCTTCCGGGTGATTTGGAAGCTCGAGAAGACGGGAGTGGTCCAGGGAGGGAGGCAGTGGCGGGCCAGACCCTCTTCCAGCCCCTGAGGGAAGGGGGCAGCACCAGATGACAGAGAAGCGGGATGGGGTTCCGTGAGGCCAGGTCAGGCGGGGGGTTACGGGCCTTTGTTCCCTGAGTTCTGTGAAATGCCTCAGAGTAGAGTTGAGCCCCATAGGCTGCCAGAAAGTAGTCCGAATTCCCTTGAGCGTGTCCAGTGCAGGGTAGAATATACATGCAGAGGGGAGAATGGGGGTCCCTTGGGCGACAAGACACCAGAGCTGCTCAGAAGGGGAGCGGGGCTGGGAGCACCTGAGATGTGACCTGGCAGCGGAGGGCAGCGTGGGCTGTGTGCGTCCCCAGCCCAGCTGGAACCTCTCAGCTCCTGGAGCCTCTTTCGACAGAGGCCTCTGCGTCTGTGCCCTGGGTGTCCCTGACGGGCGTCAGGCTGGAGACTCGTGAGGAGGGGAAGGACACTGGCGGCTCAGAGAGCCCCTTTGCTCACGCCTGCCCTGCCCCGTCTGGGCACCGCTCCTTCTAACGGAACTGAGAACAGAACTGGGAAAGTAGGGACGGTGGTGTCTTGTCCTCAGAGTTTCATCCATTACTTCTTCTCTCTTTCGTCTTCCTCCTTGTTTTCCACTTACTTTTTTTTTGTTTGCTTTTAAAAATATTCCTCTTTGTCTTTTGGACTTTCTATTTACTTCTTTTCCGAGTGTCCTTTTCTTTGTCTCGCTTCCTGTCACTGCTTTCTTCCATTTCTTGACTTGCATTGCTCTTCTTCCCCCGGCCCCCTGAGTGCCTCAGTTTCCCTCTGTTCTGGAGTCCTTTCTTATTTTTTCGGGCTTGCTCTCCCCGCTGACCTCTCCTTTTGTGTGGAGATGGACAGAGGTAGTCGGAGGTCACTGCGCTCCCTTGGCAAGGTCACTGAAGCCGATGCTGACGACTGGCCACGTGGTATTTGCACAGGGCAGGCGAGGGCGGGGGGCGGGGACAGCGAGAGATGAGGTCCTTGGGAGTCACAGGGTCGTTGGGACAGTGAAGAACTCTGTCCTTCCTTGAGAAGTCTCTGCCCGAACCATGGCAGCATTCTGGAGGCTTCTGTGTTGGCTTGGTGCAGGGGTATATGTGTTAGTGCTGTTGCTGGCGAGAAACTTCAAGAAAATTGGATTTCCTCAGGCCCGAGCCCTGTTTCGAGAAATAGGTCTCCCAGGTTTTACCCCAATATGAATGGAATTTTGTTTCCTTGCTGTTTCTGTAATTGCAAAAGCCCAGCACAGATATTTAATGTCCAAATATCATGCTTGTGGGTGCAAGGGAGTGTCCTTTCCAATGAGTCCTGTGACTCTTTCCCACGGATCTGCGTGTGTCATGAGTTCTGGAACAACCAGGTCTACCCCATGGAGTTGGACGGTCCTCACAGGAGACTTTTTTCAAGGAGTTGTCACTTACTGAGTGTTTATTGGATATCAGGCACCGTGTTGTACAGCGTCCCCACTCACAGATGAGGCTCAGAGGGGTAAGGAATATGCACAAGGTTATTGAGCACACAAATGGCAGGAATGGGTCTCAAACTTTGAGAAGTCTGAGGCTAAAGGTGTTGCTCTCACCTATCATTGTTGTCTTCCTGATCTTCGATAACAGGCTTTCAAAGCTTTTTGACTTCAACCCACAATAAGAAATTCATTTTACACGTTCACATACTATGCGGCAACATTTACACGTTTATTGAACTCCTCATGGAACAAAATACATGCGTGTGTAAGAGGCATTCTGACATTTTGTATCCCATCTTTTCCATTTCATTCTATGTATGAAAAATATATGTTGATTGGGAGTCGCTGAGATCATCTGTTGACCCACTGATGACTTGTGACCACAGGAGAGATACTACCTACGAGACACGCAAACACACTTGTCAGTGGTGTGCGTGTGAAGTATGTGGAGCTGGTTTACTGTCGGGGTGTGTGAGGGACACCCAGGACAGCATGCTGACTTGAAAGCATTCTGTAAGGACTGGGGATGCCAGAACCCTGAGGGAGAGACTGGCCGGCAGAGAGGGTGAGCTGCTCACTAAGCTACTTACAGTCTGAGCTTCTCAGACTAGGAACTCTTCCCTCTTGGGGGGGGTGGGGGTGGGGGGCATTGTCACCTCCAGGGTGTCTGCCCCGAAGTCCTGATAATTATTCTGGGGCTTTAATAAAAGACTGAAAAAAATGTTGTGAGCTTTCAACAGGCTTTAACAGGCTCGCCTCCTTAAAAATACAACACAGGCTCCTGAATTTTGGGTGTTGAAAGGGTCCCTTGAGGTGCCAAGAGGGACTTGGAGTCTTTCTCCAACATTCCTGCTGGTGATCATCCAGCCTCCGGCTCCCTCCGCTGCCTGGCTGAGCCCTTGGCCCGTGGTGGACGTGGGTTAAGGCAATGGGAACCCAGACTTTATAAGGGAGCTCCACTATTGGCCTGCTTTAAACACAATGATCATTGACTGAGCCAAAATCCAATGAGGTGTTAGTTGAGAACCAGCTATGTACCAGGAGTGGTATCCAGCACCAGGAGCACCAAGTCCTGGTTTCTGCTGTCAACTGCCTTGTAAATAACGTGGAATACCTATTCTCTCACTGTTTGTTTGGTTCATTCACTGATTCATTCTTCCAACAGCATATACTGAGTATGGGTATACATGATACTGAGATCATGACTTGAGCCGAAGTTGGACGCTTAACCTACTGAGCCACCCAGGCGCCCCTGCCCCAAGCCATTTCTTTTTGAAGCTTATTATCTGTAGTTTCTCTAGTTTTTCAGATCTCTGAGTCACTGAGCTGAGAAACCCTTTAGTTTGTCAGAGACCTTCTTAGAGTCGCTGAGCACTCAGAATAATGGGAATAGAATACATTTATTTTGAAAGTTTTAAATGGAACATTGAACTGAATTTCTTTGGCAGGCTTTTGTATGCAAATGACACTGGAGAGCATTACATTTTACCCCCAAAGTAGGAGATTTCATGAATATGAAAAGACTTTCAGTATAAGGAAGGAGGAATTTATTGCCTCCAAATTTGACTACAGCCTTAAAATTCTCTTTATTAATGCAAAGTTCTTTTGTCATTTTGTCTTTGGGACACTGTTACCAAACCTTGGGGAAAATATCAAGTTCCAAAAAACATGGTGGACATGAGTACTTCCTGGGTCCAGAGTGAGTGTCTCGTTCATGAACGACCAGGAAGACTTACAGAGGAGGTTGTTTAATGATTTGTGATAACTCAGTCACCTGCCATAGAACATATCCAAACTTTTAACTTTTCCTGAAGGGGCTTCTGTAGGGATCAAGCATTTGCTGGTTTATTCTTTAAATATAGAAAATATTATCAGACACTGCTTGAAAAGTTCACCTTTTACTTAAAACAGTTTCATTATGCCATACAAAAACATATAAAGATTACTGTGATAAAAGCCAATGAATATATTACCAAGGTTAAGAAATAAAACAGCTGAGTGATTTTTCATTTATGACTAAATTAATTTACTAAGCATTAAACTTTTGGATCATTCCACTCCAGGTATTTCATTAGGAAGAAGGTCAGTAGGGACATTGATCAGTTTTCCTAATGCAAAAGAGCCAATTCGTAGATGTTTCTTTCTCTATGTTTTCTTCCTTTTGGAACTTGTAAAGATTTTACACTGTCCTCCTTTTTCAGCTTATAAATGTTCTGACAATGATATTGCATATTGCAAATCCACACATCTTATTTATCAGAGTGTGAGAGTAGAGGACGCTTCTGTATCAAAGATCAAAGATAATATGGTATTGTCATTTACGGATAATTATAGAAAATTTTATTACTATTTATTTAGCCTTATCTTTAAGGATTCTGTTCCTTATCTATTTATCATATTTGTTTTAATCATACCAGAGAAAACACCCAATACTGAATAACTTTTATTTATAAGATTTCTTAGTAACATATTATACTGTGTCTACTACGTACATACTAAATGAATATATGAACGTTTTTTGTGTGCTGCATCAAAGTTCAGTTGTGTTCCTTTTTAGAGATATTTAAAAATACAAAGTCCGTCATCTTAAATATATTACCACTAATGCCCGGGATCCACTACTCCCATCAACATTTGCAGAGTATGGCTAATGTTAGATAAGAGACATGGGAGTGTTTTCTAATACATCAGTCTCAGGGAATTGCCACCCGTAGTGTCAGGATCTAAAGACTCATTTTTGTGGTATTATTGTAGTTCTGTCTAACGAAGATTTTACTGAGCAGCTACAACATACCGGGCACTAAGCCAGACGCATTGCTGGGCCACTTGTGAGTCCTCTATGTGATGTGTCTAGTCAGAGAATCACTCGTTAGCTAGAGTGAACGATTTTGCATTTAAGCTCTCTAGAGCAGTGGTTAGTGAATAGGATCTGTACAGGCACGCTCTGATGTTTTGATGAGGAAGGATACTTGAGACAATGTAATGATGGAACCTAAACAAAGTATGATTTTGGTGTGTGGTTGGTGGAATCACTATAATGTAATGTGACTTAAGCCTTGGATCAATCTACAGTTATTTCAGTTTTTTAAGCATTACTGACGTTTTATTTCTTGTGAATGTACCGTTTAGATTTACATATTAAAAAATGGGTCAGGGGCGCCTGGGTGGCTCAGTTGGTTAAGCGTCTGACGCTTGATTTCGGCTCAGGTCATGATCTCATAGTTTGTGGGATCCGGCCCCATGTCGGGCCTGGTGCTGACAGCACAGAACCTACTTGGCATTCTCTCTCTTTCTGCCCCTCCCCCACTTATGCACACACACTCTCTCTCAAAAATAAATAACTATTTTTAAAAAAAGAAAACACGATCACAAAGATACTAGTTACACACACATATGTGTGGGTACATCTGTATGCATGTAAATGTATATTTTATTATTGAGATTAGGAATTCTTTTCCTTTTGTGGAATTTCTTGTAAAGAGCTCTAATACTTCAGAGAACTGGAGTATTTCCTCCCCTACCACAACAGTGCCGTCATATTCTATTATTAAGTGAGCTGTCACAAGTCACAATGCTCCTTTAAAAGCATTTATTAAATAAACCAGGTAGGGCCGCCTGGGTGGCTCAGTCGGTGAAGAGTCCGACTTGGGCTCAGGTCAAGATCTCACGGTTCATGGATTTGAGACCCATATTGGGCTCTGTGCTGACAGCTCAGAGCCCGGAGCCTGTTCAGATTCTGTGTCTCCCTCTCTCTGCCCCTCCCCCAATCACACCCTGTGTGTGTGTGTGTGTGTGTCAAAAATAAATAAACATTAAAAAAATTAAATAAACTAAGTAAAGATGTGGTTTTCTTTCGTTCTGGGGTTTGTATAACATTGTGGGAGGAACACAAACACTGACTACATACCGTAAGGTCTGTGACTGGTGGTTTGGGGAGAACTGTGCACATTGCAGTTTCTGCAAGGCCACATTTGCTTTCCGCTTCTTCTTGACATTATTATCTAGCCAGCTGTCTTCGGTAACTTGAACTTGCCATCACCATCTCTGCCTACCTTAAGCCTTAAAGGACCTAAAAGAGACAGTGTTTTGAACCCGAGTTCTTTAATTTTCTCTGCTTTCCCCAGGAAAGTTATGAGTCTGAGGATAGCAGGTTTAAAGAAGGAGAGGGTGAGGATGGTGTGCATTTTTTTTTTCCTGACACTGGCCTTGTGCATTATTATGAGAAGGTGCAGGAAGTCCCTGGCGTGCAGCAGGAAATGGAGAGTACTTGGGAACAGGGAAATAGGATTAGTTTCCATGTCATAATTTCGTAGCATGGTTTCACTTTTTAAAAAAATTGTTTCACTTTTTAACAAAGTATCTCAAAATCCCGGAATAAACCAGAACCAAACTGAAATACATGTAATAATATAGAAACACTTTGTCAAGTGAAATAGAATTCCTAAAAATCATCTACCACTTGGAATTATTAGCACCCTCCCCACAGCCCCGTCCCCCTTGGACTGGATAGCAAACGTGGATACTTTGGCACAGTATGGGCCTGTGTAGGTCTCCTTTTTCGTAAATTAATTTTGTCAAACGCCATGATGCTTCAAGGAGAATGTAGAGTGCACTGCGCTCACCGCGTTTATCCCGGTCCGAGGTCTGGTTATGGAGCTCTACTTAGCCGACAGCCAGTGCACCCTGAGGTTGTGACGAGATGATCATAACACAGGAGAAGATAAAACTACGGGGAAGGAGCACGTCTACCATTCAGCATTAACAATGAGACAAAAGCTAAAGTGATGTGCACACATATTTTTATACAACTACTATTGTATTGTGTGCCTCTTAGTAACAATGGTGAGCAGCAGTTGACTTTAATTATTATGAAATCTATACAACCAATTTAGAAAAGTGGCTTTTGAGACCCTTGTGAAGACCCCTACATCTATAGAGAGGCCAGATCCCTTCTTTCTGATGCAGGGGCCTGGATGATGGCGGGCTCTGCTAAAGATCCCAGGACCAGGACTGAGGTCTCAAATCTCACCGGACTGAAGAAGGAGCAGCTCTCTGGGTGCCTGGGTGGCTCAGTCGCTTGAGCGTCTGACTCTTGATTTCGGCTCAGATCATGATCTCACGGCTCAGGGAATCAAGCCCCGCATCGGGCTCTGCACTGTCGCAGAGCTTGTTTGGGATTCTCTCTCTACCTCTCTTTCTGCCCCTTCCCTGCTCACTGGCTTGCACATGCTCTCTCTCCCTCTCTTCTCTCTGCCCCTCCCCCTGCTTGTAAGTATACACTCTCTCTTTCAAAATAAATAAGTAAACATTAAGAAAAGAAGAGAGAGCAGCTCTCCTGTGCACAGCGGAAGTTGCCCCACTGCACTGAAGAGCTAACGTTGAGGGGAGTGAAGATCAGGCTGTGACAAGTGGTGGTGAGAGGGGAGAATTAGGGCAGGGGACCCGGGAGAGGGCAGCCCAGCGGCTGGGGGCCCACCAGTGCTCCTTCCTGGCTTGCTCCTGCAGGGCTGCGCTCCCAGGAGGGAGCTGAGGGGGGCGAGGCAGAGGAAGGCTCCCCATCCAGGCATTTCTGCGGGCACTCCATAAACTGGGAGCATGCTTGCTTAGCTGGAAAATACCCTTGAAGGCACAGAGGAGGAGTATCAGTTAGTCTCTTCTACGTGTGAATTAATGCCCTTGTTTGGTTTTTCTGGACTCCTACCTAGATGCGGTAGAGCACGGGACACCGTAACAGAGGATGTGATGGAAACTCTATTAGGTGACTTTAGGCAACCAGGTGGAAAATGAGGGCAACGGGGCCCCAGGAGATGGAGGGAAAGGGCACTGGGTCAAGAGGGACCAGAGGGGTCAGGAAAGTGTGGTAAGGGAATGAAAAAGGAAGGCGGCAGGAAAGCAGTAGAAAGAGTGTGGGTATGACCTGGGGGCCTCGACTCATGCTTTGCAAAGTCAGAGGGCATGCAAGGCCTCCGTGACGGGCTTCGTGAACTGCACTGGCAGAGGAATCTACTTTCTCATGTAAGTCAAACTTACATGAGACGGATGGAGGCTTCAGATGTCCGTGTCTTCATTTACCCACAGCAAGAGCTACACAGTTCTGACCAATGAGCCGCCAGCAAGGTCTCTCCTCAAATGGGGGACGCGTGGAATGCTACTGGTGCACATGTGACAATCTGTCCCCCGAAGCCTCGTTGCTTCTTGGTATTCTGCGGTCTGTCGTTCCTTACCGACAGCCTGGTCCTGCTCTCATCATTTTCTTAGTTTATTCTTACTTGATCACAGAACACCCATTTCACCAATCCACTCTGATAACCGTACGTTTTTCCATCAGGGAAACAATGTGTAGCTTAATTAAGGCTACTATGGATCAAAGAAAGTTTTGGGCCTTTTTTTTTTTTTTTTTTGGATTAGACTTGTTTTTTGACATATCAGGCCTTAGGGCAGAGTCAAAGCTAGGTACTTATGAAGGCACAGCCTCCTGACCTCATCCAATTTTAACCACAATAAAGCATTTAGATGTGGTGCCATATTTGCTACTCATCCTTTTCAAGTCACTAAGGAGAGACACATATATAATACTTTACTCTTTAGAAATCACATGGTATAAAATGAGTTTCGTTTCACACGCCCTAATCTACATTATAACCTATGCTCTCTCTCTTACAATAGGACCCACATAGCTCATCACCACAAAAAACTGCACAGGAGAATCAATGTATTTCATGATCTGCATAAACTTTTTAATGTAACTTAAGGAAACTATGAGCGCTAAACACGACAGTTTGAAGATAACAGGAATTCAGAATGTACTGCGTTACTAAAGTTCCAAAAAGACACGACTCCCTGGTGTCTCACTAGAATTCGGTCCCTGACGTCCCGAATTAACGCACGTTGCGTTTTATGGGACTGTGGCAGGGAGGGTTACAAGTGAATCCCGAGGCCCGTTGACAAAGGCAGCATGACATGGCCTGCTCTGAATGAACAGCGACCACACTGCAAACAGCCCGTGAAATGCAGACCCCACCTCAGAGAAAGACCCAGCCAAGTCCTCTGGCGCTCCCTTCAGTAAGCTCTGCGACCCTCATATGCCCCCCAGGCCAAGCTCCCATCTTCCTTGGCCCACGGAGAAGGGTCCTGGAGGGCGGGGGTGTCGGCCGCCTCCTCCGGGGTGAGGGGCACCACCTTGTGTGGTAGGTCGTTGGACACGGTCATGAAAGGGGTGAAGGGATACGGGGGTGGGGTGGGGTACCCTGGCACGTGGTAAAGATCCTCCAGCGAGTGCAGGGAGTAGGACTGAGGCCCCACTAGCGGGGGGCCCCAGCTGCAGCTCCTGTGCTGAGCGCTGGTCCCGGACTCCAGCTGGGAGAGGCATCCCGTGCTGGGCGGCAAGGGCTGCAGCGAGTCGGCGGGCACCGGGTCTGCCTGGCCGAGACCGTCGGGCACCGTTTGCTCCCATGAGTCCCTCTGAGGAGAACGGAAAGGTCACGGGGGTTAGTTGTTAGATGATACTCTGCGTGGGCAGATTTCCTCGCCAACACTGGCTGCGGTCAGACCCCGGCTTCCAGAGGGGACGGGGTGTCCCCTGTCTGCCGTTCAGGCCTCCTTACCAGGCCTCTGTTCCCTCTGGTGTCCGACACCAGCGATGAGAGTCTTACTTCCTTTCTTACTCGAGAATTAGATTCTCTGTATTCATGACAATTCCTTTCCCCAGAAAGCACCACTTAATGAGTGAAATGAGAGAATAAAACGAACATTTATACAGCATTTTACCAATTACGATGTACTATGTCGTGCATTCTTTTCGAGCTTCACCTTCACCACACCAGGGGTCCTAGAATGCCCTTTCCACAGTGGGGACAGCGGCTCTGGCCGCTCCTGGGAGGAATAGGTGTCTAAACTACATGCTGGGCTTCTGCCCTCAGTGAGCCAAGAGGCAGAACTTCCAGAAGCTTGGAGCTGGAAAGAGTTGTGTTCAGTTCGTGGCTGTGCCACTTACTACCTGCCTCACTCCAAGTACCTCACTTTGCTCACCTGTAAAATGGGGCCTTAAGAACTGTATCCTGAGTTGTTGCAAGTATGAAAGGAACAGAGGCACACAGGAGTTCTGGCTGGAGGAGGTAACTCCACAATGTTAATTCCCACCCCCTTTTATCTAAAATCCCATCTTTAGAGATTCATTCCTTTGTAGTTGAAGAATTGAAGGCTTTATAGTTTTCTAAAAGATGGGTGTTGGTATTCTTCAGATCTTTCTGAACTGGCCTCTTTGATAGGACTGAGGGAGAACATGATTCTATGGGGCAGAAATACCTGGGAAAGGGGCAGGGGACTGGGAGGGAAGGAGACACCTTGATGGCAGAGTGGAGCCTAGTCCCTTGGGAGGAGTCACTTCAGCACTCTTTCCTCCATGGGAGGTGGGGTGTCTGGCAAAATCAGCTGAGTCCTAAGAAAATGGACGTCAACCTGCCTTATAGCCGTCCCCTCCCAAGACCCTAGACAGATACACCCTGTGGCGGTCACTGTGTGTGTGGATTTTGAGGAGGGGCCCCTCGGAGTGTATCCTGGGAAAGCAGCCTCAGGGGCGAGCAGTGCAAGCCAGACCTGACTTCCACATGGTTGCCAAGGGCAACGACCGGGCCGATGCCGCGTGAGCCCAGGCCTCACCTCACTCCCCCCAAACGGGAGACCCCTGCATACTCACAAGCACGAAGGGCGTGGGGTCCCCGGGAAAGGGCGGGGGCAGGAGTGGCTGCAGGGGCGAGGCGCTGAACAGAGAGCCGGTGCTGGGGGTCAGGCCCGGCGGGGGCCGGTGGTCGGCGTAGGGCTCCGGGAAGTAGGAATCCAGGAGGGCCGGGTGGCTCTGCCCCGCGGGGGACTCACAGGGAAAGGGCTTTGCGGGGCTCGCGGTGCAGACGTCGTTTGCAAACTGTTTCGTGTTGTGGAAGTCTGAGTCGGAGAGGAAAGATCTTCTGACACCATAGTAACCTGACATTACCGGTGAGCCTGTTGCCAAAGGAAAAACAAACTGGGAAGACCAGACATAACTGTTGCAGCTGAGACCCTACACGTGGGAAACGGTCTTTTGTTTTTTTAATTCAAATTTTTATTTAAATTGTAGCTGGTTAACACACCCTGCAATATTGGTTTCAGGAGTAGAATTCAGTGATTCATCACTTACATACAACACCCAGGGCTCATATATAAGTGCCTTCCCCTCCCCCCCCTTTTTTTAAAGTTTATTTATTTTTTTTCCTTAAATAGTTTATTGCCAGGTTGGTTTCCATATAACACCCAGTGCTCATCCCAACAAGTGCCCTCCCTCATGCCCATCACCCTCCTTCCCCCTCCCCCACACCCCTTCAGCCCTCAGTTTGTTCTCAGCATTCAAGAATCTCTCATGGTTTGCCTTAGTTTATTTATTTTATGAGAGGGAGAGAGGGGGCATGAGCTGGGAAGGGACAGAGAGAGAGGGAGAGATAGAATCCCAAGCAGGCTCTTTGCTGTCAGCACAGAGCCCACTGTGGGGCTCAATCTCACAAACATTAAGATCCTGACCTGAGTTGAAATCAAGAGTCAGATACTTAAACACCTAAGCCACCAGGGTGTCCCACAAATGCCCTCCTTAATGCCCATCGCCCGTCTAGCCCACCTCCCACCCATCTGCCTCCATCAACCCTCAGTTTGTTCTCTATCGTCAAGAGTCTCTCACAGTTTGTTTCCATTTCTGCACCACCCCCCCCTGCCCGCCATACGTTCATCTGCTTTGGGGAAACAGTCTTCCTAATGTGTGCCCAACACCAAGGCGGCTAACATTTAAATAGAGAACTGTCTTGAAAAGCCTTAAATGCTGCTGCATTGCCTCTCTTAACTGATCCAGCCCAAAGAACTAATATGTTTAAAATTCATTTGGCCTTCGGAGAGGAGTTCATTTGAGATGGTGCAGTAACTTCTCATTCAGTCACTCCAAGGGCATTTACTGTGCACTTCCTGTGTTGCGGTTACCGTGCTAGGAAAACTTCGGGCTTAAGGAGACAAGGAAAGGAATCCCTTGACATTTACATTTTATCAATGAAGGGTCTTTTTTTTTTACAGCTTCTGAGTTCTGGCCCCATATACACAGCACTGTGAACAACAGGCCGCTCCTGGGTGTGTTCTCTGAGATGCAGCATTTCTAGATAGGGGGATAGGATAACCCCACTCAGAGTCAGAGGCAGGTTGTCTGCTGCTTCTACTTCTTTGTGGACTGACCTTTTATCAGGTGTCTCATACCTAGCAGGCGTCAAGAAAGGGCTTCCTTGCTTTGGGATGATGGAGCTTCTATGCCACCAAGTCAGAAAGAGGACTGCAAAAAACTGTGTTTTCTGGCTCTGACGAGTCTGGTGTTATTTGCTGCCCCCTTGTGTCCATGCCGAGTCCCTGACTCAGCTCACCTAGGCCCTGGGCGAGTTTGGGAAGGGAATACCTCCCACAGAAAATTTCCCCTGGTTTCACCAGGGGAAGGTGGTGAAGCTGAGAAGAGTCTCATTTAGGACAAGGCCAGTGAAATTGTCCCATAAGGGAAGCGAGGTGTTTGGTAAAGACTTTCAGACCCAGTGGCTCCGTTGTAGCAGGAAACACATTAATATTTAGAACATGTTCAGGGAGGTAAGACTCCAGCTCTGTATGACTGACAGCTTAATTATTCCAGCTGGTGGTGGATGTGGTCTAATTAGCTAAGATCTACACACTGAGGTGACAAAAGGGCTGAATTGGGAAGAGAGGCAGGTGCTTGTCTTATCTTCTCCTAACCAGAGTGGGAGCTCTGTCCCCGCCCACGCTGTCCCCGCCCACTCTGCCTCTCCTCCACGAGAGAGACCATTCCCCTGGGTTATCATGACACAGTCATCCATTACTCCACCTACATAGCACTTTGGCCCTCCACACGGGCTGTGGCAACTTTATATTATGCTCACTTCTCCCTCAGCTGAGTTACAACCCTCTTTCTAATCCACCCGCCAGCTCCATGGGGGCAGGACTCATGTCTTCTACTTTGCTGTAAATCCAGTAGTATATAGGTGTATAGTGTGTTCAACAATTATATGTAAATTTATTCATTCGGAGGAAATCAAAATTCCCTATAGAAACTGACAGCAAATTCTACTCCTTCTACTGTCATCTGAAATGCTTTAGCCCCAGACTTCTTATGTGCTCATGAAAGCTGCAGTCAGGGGTTTTATCATAAACATACTCCACAGGAAAAAAAATCTGTGCAAGTGAAAATTAATATCAATAAAGAAAATTCTGTTTCATGCCATGAATATGTATCCACGGGAGTGATTAAAGCTGAGAGGAGAATGAAGAGTGTGTAAACAAGTCTTCTAGGAGCTTAGGATCTCATGTCTATACTCCCGATTTCCAAATAAAATGAACCATGCAGGAAAAAAAAATCCCCTGCATATATTTTTCTCCCTAAAAAGAGGAGGAATAATTCTAGAAAGTACCAGAAGCTGCAAAAATGTCCTTCTATAGGAGGGAGCAGATGTGGCCAGATTCCAGGGATGATAAATATGTTTGGGAAACACAACATATAGACATGCAGATATGTGGGATCTCCTATTGCTCTTTTTCCTTTTCTTATCCAGCTGTGAAGCTTCCTAAAATTATTGAGAAAGCCTTTGCCACTTCTGAGTTCAGGCTCTGAAAGGAGTGTGTGTCTGTGTGTGCACGCGTGCACACGCCTATGACAGTCCCCAACATCTTTACTAAATCAGAATGGCCCTTTCCCATCCCACAGGAGCACTGAAGGAGACTTATGTATTGAAATGAATACCAAATGCTTAACTAAGCGCCTGACTATAGAGAGCACCCAGTAAATGGTAGTTCCTCCATCTCCCCCCCTCTGCCCCCCCCCCCCATCTCTCTCTTTCTGTTTCAAAGCAGGCGCATAATCTATCAGATCACGGTGCCAGAATTTTACATGTTTTAAAATTGTATCCAGGGCCTAACTGCTATTGCTTTTACTCACTAAGCTTCTGCTGGGCAAGGGATAGAAAGGCTGCCTTCAAAACAGAATGAATTCTGAATTCAGGAATGACTAAATTAGGTCTGTCTTCACTGATTTTATATTTTAAAAATAACCTGTTTGCAAAAGTAAGATTTTGAAGGTGCTGTACGGCAGTTCTAAAAGAATGGAAACCCCTATGCCTGAATTAAACTCAAAAGGGAATGAATTCGCTGCTCCTTGAACTTAAGTACTTACCCGGCATCTGGGCAAATGGAGGCTGGGGGCTGCTGACTCCACTCTGGAAGGCAAAGAGAGTGCAAGCGTTTTCTCTTGTTCCAATTTCAAATTAAAAAAAAATTAGGGATACATTTTACAAGCTTTATATTCTGATATTAAGAAACATTATTTGGGGACTAGACTTAGAGGGCAACCTAGGTTAAGAATTCAAGTATCAGAGGGATGCCTGGGTGGCTCAGTCGGTTAAGCTTCTGACCTTCAACTCAGGTCATGGTCTCATGGTTCGTGGGTTTGAGTGCCGCGCTGGGCTCTGTGCTGACAGCTCAGAGCCTGAAGCTGCTTCAGATTCTGTCTTCCTCTCTCTCTTCCTCTCTCTCTTCCTCTCTCTCTGCCCCTCCCCTGGTTGTGCCCTGCCTCTCTCTCTCTAAAAAATGAATAAACATTACAAAAGAATTAAAAAGAAAAGAATTCAAGTATCAGAGAACAAAGTTTTATGAGGACAGAGGAAAACCAAAGTTAAGATTCTGGTAAACATGCCAAAAAGCACAGGCTAGATGAAATGGCATCATTTGTAGTTCATTCTTTTTTACTGTTTGTGGTAAAATCGAGTATATACCATGTGATTTTTATACACACATGCACATGCTTGGCATTTGGCTTCAGCATTGAGTGGTCACTGTTCTCCCATCTGCCTTCATGTAGAATCAAAACTCCAGCAAGAATAGGGACCTTGACTGTGGCTTGTGCTCCGTGCCCAGAACAGAATGTGGTTCATAGTAGACACAACAAAAATGTGTAGAATAAAGCTACAGCCCTCAAAGAGCCCATGATCTAGTGATCATGGGAGGTTGGGGGATGCTGTCTGTTGAATTATGTCCCCCCAAAAGATGTATGGAAGTCCTAACCCCGGTACCTGTGAATGTGACCTTATTTGCAAATAGGATCTTTGAGGATATAACTAGTTGAATTAAGATGAGGTCATACTGAAAGAGGGCAGGCTCTAAATCCAATGTGACTGGTGTCCTAATGAAAAGAGGAGAGAGAAACACAGAGACACAGACACAGAGGGAGGAAGTCGACGTGAAGACAGAGGTGGAGTTGGAGTGACGCAATGTCAGGCTAAGGACCCCCGGGGACCGTGGGCCAGCAGCCACCAGGGGCTGGAAGATGTAGGGAGGTGCGCTTCCCTAGATCCTTCAGAGGAAGTCTGGCCCTGCCGATGCCTTGATTTGAGACTTCTGGTCTCAGAACTGACAGACAGTACCTTTCTGGCATTTTAAGTCACTCCATTTGTAGTTAATCTGTTACTACAGCCCTGGGAAGCTAACAGAGAGAATGACCAAGAAACAGACAATTCGGTGGAGTGTGAGAAGTGGCGTGGTGGGGGAAAGGTGGAGTGAGGGGGGCACAAAGGCTGGCATTAGGGATGGGGTGGGCAGGTGATACCCAAGCCGACCTCTGAAGGAAGGGTATCCAGGGGTACAGAGTCTTAAAATATGCAATTGTGAATTCTGGCTCCACGAGGCCCAGCAACCAAGTAATGTAGGAAAAAAATAGCTGTTGTAAAAGTTAAGAGTCCTCAACATCTAGTTCTTTGATCTGAGTTCTTGACCTTGACGCTCACAGTGCTCGAGACCCTCAAAAGTTGGAAGAGATTTTATGGAGAGCCTCCCGCAAGCCCCCACCCAATGCCAAGGTCCTGTCTGTATCATTAACACTGGGTGCATTTAGCTCCTAGGGCTGGAGAACCCAACACCCTCTCAGAAAGGCCACTTCTTCTCTGGACACCTCTGACTGTCTCAAAGCAGGCGGAAAAGAATCATTTTCTTATTTCTCATGCTTTTGTTCCGTATACAGTAAGTTTAACCCCTTCTTCCATACGTGGCCCTTCAAATATGTGGAGACAACCCATCATTTCCCAAGTGTCTTAATCAGTTTGAGCTAACGTGTTGGATACGACGGGCTGGGTGGCTTATCCAGGAAACGTTTCTCCCAGATTCAGAGGCTGGAAGGGTGCCCACGCGGTCAGGTTCTTGGTGGGGGGGACCCTCTTCCTGGTTGGTCTGCACATGGCCTGCTTCTTGCTGTATCATCATGTGGCAGAAAGAGAGATCATCTCTCTCCGGTATCTCTTCTGTGAGGGCACTAATCCCAATCGCAAGGGCTCTACCCTCACAGCCTAATTAGCTCCCAAAGGCCCATTTCCAAACACTATCACATGGGGGGTTAGGGCTTTAACACAGAAATTCTGAGCAGACATAGCACCAAAGTGGAGCTCAATCTCGTCCAAGCAAAACTATTCTCCAACCACGCAGAAGTAGCACAAGTTATTGGAGCAAAGAAGACTCTGCACCCAGAGTTTGAATCCCAGCTCTGCCTCTTATTAGCTGTGTGATCTTGGGTACGTGAAGATTAAATTGTATCATACGTGCCAGGCACTTAGACTAGCTCCTGGCATAGGGTGAGCAGGAATGAGTGCTAGTTACGTTGTGCTTATCACTCGCATGCGTTTCTATGCCCCTTCAAATCTCTGACAAGTTCCTCTAAATGTGTATTGATTTATGTGTCTTCCTGTTGAATAAGTGAACACTTCGAAGTGGCAGAAGGGAGCCATGGGCAGGCTGGGGCAGGGGTGCCCACATCTTACACGGGAAGGAAGGGAAGCCGTGATTACGCATAGAAGCACTTGTGTTTGGCACATTTTCCCATGTTGCCGGGGCCCATCTCACCCTGAGGTTCCCGCCAACTGCCAGGTGTCTGGCTGGGTGCTTCCTCCAAGGTGTGCACCAACGCCTATGACCTCCGGCTTCTGCCTCACCTGCTTCTGGGGGTCCTGAACGCTGCCCCTGGTGGGGGGTGTCTGGTTCCTCTGCTCCCACCTTCTCACCCTGCCTGCTCCCCTAACAGCTCTGGCCAAGTCTCACAGAAGACGCCCGCACAGGCCCGATCTGATGGCCGAGTGTCAGCACCCTCTGCTGCCCTCACACGGCTCTGCCTCCAGCCTCTTCCCCAGGGCGTGGAGGAGGCCCCGTCTACGCTGACACAGTTTTTGACACTTCTGCTGGGAAAGCCTTCCTGTCATTCTCCGGTGCCACCAGGCAGTCCCTGGGATCTCCCCACTCTCCTCCTCCCGCCCTGGCCCCCCATCCCTGCGGAACTGCGGCGCTCTGCCCTCCCCCAACCCGCACTCCGTGCCCGAAGTCCCTGCAGCAGTTTCCCAATTACGGGTCTTGTCGATTTTATTTATGGTTGGATGAAAAGAAGCCTCTTGCGTTCATTTCTCCTACACAAATTTGCCTTCTACCTGCTGTGGAAATTACAACTGTGTTTCCATTGTTTACGGTTACTGGTAACATTTTACCTGGTGTATTTAACAAAGACGACGAACAATACCCCAAAACTCCCACGGATGAGGTCCTCGGAGCATCAGCTCCCACTAGGCCTCTCCTAATGTGTGTGGGGATGCTATTTCCCGGCATTTTACCTTGTTTCCTTATATTACAGCTTCCCAAATTAGACACCATAATTATCATCATTTTTTTAAAAAGTTATTTGGAGAGAGAGCAAGAGAGAGATAGAGAGTGTGAGCAAGGGAGAGACAGAGAGAGGGAGAGAAAGGATCCCAAGCAGGCTCCGAGATGTCAGTGCAGAGCCCTACTTGGGGCTCGATTCCTGATGGTGAGATCATGACCTGAGCTGAAATCAAGAGTTGACACTTAACCAACTGAGCCACCCAAGCACCCCATCATCATTTGACTAGGTAAATCTGTATTCGATTTTTTTATGTGTTCACTATTTTCTTTGCTTACTCTTCCTCCAGACTATTTTTTTAGGATTCATTTTCCTCTTTCTGAGGCACCTGATAGAGCCTGTTTGAGAGTCTCTCTCCCTCTCTCCCTGCCCCTCCCCCACACTTGCTCTCTCTCTCTCTCTCTCTCTCTCAAAAAAAAAGTAATCCTTCAGAAAATTCCTTTCCTGTAGGTGATGTTGGTGGTAAAATGTCTCAGTTTTTATTTATCTGAAAATATAATTTTTTTCTCTTGTACTTAAAAGATAATATTGAAAAGGTTCACAGTCATAACTTTATAGTACTTCCCTTGTCTGCACTTCAAAGATGTCACCCCATTGTCTTTCCATGATTCCACAGCTTCCATGATCGCTGTGGACCTTATAGTTATTCTTTAGGCAAATTTTCTTTCCTTTCTGCCTTTTAAAAGAAATTATTATGGAAGTAGAGTTGAATACATGTTACGTTAGCTTCAGGTGTACAACTCTAGGGCTCTGTCAATTCTACACATCACTCAGTGCTTACCCATGGTAAGTGTAGGCACCCTCTGTCATCGTACAATGTTACTATAATATTGTCGACTATGTTTCCTGTGTTGTACTTTTCATCCCTCCAACATTTATTTTATAATTGGAAGTTTGTATCTCTTAATCCCCTTCACCTGTTTCACCCATCTCCCCACAATGGCAACCACCAGTTTGTTCTCTGTATCTAAGAGTCTGTTTTTACTCACTTAGCATTGTACCCCCAGCTCCATCCATGTTGTTGCAAATGGCAAAATTCTATTCTCTTTTATGGCTGAGCAATATTCACTCGTGTATATATATATATCACATCTTTTAAAAAATTTTTAATGTTTAATTATTCTTAGAGAGAGAGAGGGAGGGAGGTGCAGAGAGAGAGAAGGAGACACAGAATTGGAAGCAGGCTCCAGGCTCCAAGCTGTGAGCACAGAGCCTGATGGAAGGCTCGAACTCATAAACTGTGAGATGATGACCTGAGCCAAAGCCACCCAGGCGCCCTTATACCACATCTTTAACCACTCATCTACTGAAGGACACTTGGGATGTTTCCAGAAGTTGGCTATTGTAAATAATGCTGCAATAAACATAAGGGTACATACATCTCTTTGAATTAGTGTTTTTGTTTTCTTTGGGTAAATACCCAGTTATGGAATTACTGGATCATATTTTTAGCTCTATTTTTAATTTTTTGAGGAAGCTCCAACTGTCTTCCACAGTGGCTACACCAGCTTGCATTCCCACTAGTGGTGCACGAGGATTCCTTTTTTCTCTACATCCCCCCAACAATTGTTTCTTGTGCTTTTGATTGCAGCCATTCTGACAGGTGTGAGGTGATATCTCATTGTGGTTTTGATTTGCATTTCCCTGATGATGAGTGATGTTAAGCGTCTTTTCATGTGTCTATTGGCCATCTGGATGTCTTCTTTGGAAAAAAAATCTATTTAGGTATTCTGCCAATTTTAAAGTCTCTGCTTTTTAATATACTCCTTTTCTCTTCAAATTTCTTCAAATTAACCTCATTTTAACTCTGGAAAACTTTCAACCCTCCTCTCTTTAAAATATTGCCTTGTCTATATCATCCCCATTCTTTCCTTCTGGGGCTCCGTTAAAATGTTTGTTAAACTTTTTAACTTCATCTTCTATACCCCAAACCTCCCATTATACTCTCTATATCCATGAATTTCTGTTCTATATTTTGGTATAAATTGCTATAGACTTCTTCAGAAATACATCTAGTTCACTAATTCTTTCTTCAATCATAGTTAATTTGTTGTTTTACTAATATATTGAATTTTATTTTTATTTATTTATATATTTATTTACTTTTAAAGTTTATTTATTTTGAGAGATACAGAGACAGTGTGAGTGGGGGAGGGGCACAGAGAGGGAGAGAGAGAATCTCAAGCAGGATCCATACTGTCAGCACAGAGCCCGATGTGGGACTCGAACCCACGAAGCTGTGAATCATGACTTGAGCCAGAACCAAGAGACAGACACTCAACCAATGGAGCCACCCAGATGCCTCCTCATACATTACATTTTAAACGTCAATGAATCCATATTTTTTCATTTCTATAAGTTCCATATGATTTTTAAAAAATCTGTTTGGTGGGGGGCGCCTGGGTGGCTCAGTCGGTTGAGCGTCCGACTTTCGCTTAGGTCATGATCTCACGGTTCGTGGGTTCGAGCCCCACGTCGGGCTCTGTGCTGACTGCCAGCTCAGAGCCTGGAGCCTGTTTCAGTCTGTGACTCCCTCTTTCTCTGACCCTCCCCTGCTCATGCTGTCTCTCTGTCTCTCTCCTAGAAATAAATAAGAAAAATATTTTTAAAAAAAATCTGTTTGGTGGTTTTTGATAGTCTCTAGTTGAATGTTGGCTAATTATTAAGTGACTGCATATTTTGTATTTGGGAATTCTAATACATAAACATTTTAGGCATTTGAATTTATTGTTTATTGTTTAGGTTGACTCTCACTCATAATGGTTTGCTTCCTTATGCGTTTGGCGATCTTTGATTGAAACTCATATCTGGTTAACCTTCATATGTGAAAATCTGGGGTTCTATTTTGAGACTATTTTCCTCCAGAAGATTTATGTTTCTATTTCTCGGCAGCCAGCTCCCTTCCAGGTTCCCCAGGTTAATCTTGGAGTCCCAAGTTCAGCTCCCCAACCTTGGCAACTGTTCAAGGATTCGAGGACCAGTCATCATCCATAAAGCTAATTTGGACACCAGTTCTCAAGGGAAGTTGGCTTTTTGGTGTGATCACCTTCACATCATTCAATGTCTTAATTTCTCATCAAACGGTTTCCCCAGCCTCCCATACCAACACTCCTGAACCCACTTCCCCCAGCCTTGGAGATTTCCCTTACTTCCTGCCAAGTCAACAAACACTTATTAAAATGTGATTGATGCAGGACCCAGTTTTGTTGTGGGTGAGATCTCCCCACCCCAAGACATTCTAGTCTGACCCAAACAACTGAATACCTAAATATTGACATTAGGTGTAGATACCTTTCTATTTTTACACAGCACAATATATTTTGTTTTCTCCCAATTTCCAAATTTTCTTGCAGAGATTTAAATTATAATAGAAGTAATTCATAAACCCATACTTGTCATTTCTTAGACAAACTGTTAAGCACGTACCCAGATGTGTTATATGTATTATCTCATTTAATTATCACCACAATCCCTAAAGGTTGTGGCAATATGATTCTCATCTCAATGATGAGGGAACTGATGAGCAGAGAAATAACCCAGGTTCCCAAGTAGGTAGAGCTGGTGGTGATGGTGGTGGATGGGCTCAAATAAGGACCTTTGGAATTTCAGACCCTATTTTTTAACTAATACACCATGCCGCCTTCCAAGCATTTTAATATCTCAAAAATAAAAATAGAAAAATTTCATACATTAGTTAATTATTTCTCCCTTCCTTCCTTCCTTCCTTCCTTCCTTCCTTCCTTCCTTCCTTCCTTCCTTCCTTCCTTTCTTTCTTTCCTTCCTTCCTTCCTTCCTTCCTTCCTTCCTCCCTCCCTCCCTCCTTCCTTCCTTCCTCCTTCCCTCCCTCCCTCCTTCCTTCTTCCTTCCTTCCTTCCTTCCTTCCTTCCTTCCTTCCTTCCTCCCTCCCTCCCTCCCTCCCTCCCTCCCTCCCTTCCTTTTCTTTCATATATAGGAAACTTAGGGACATCCAGAGAGAGCATGTAATTATATCAAAGCTCACAAAGAAGACTGGAGCTCTCCTGTCTGACACCTCTGTATATATATCGTTAGTCCTTCAGTGGATATACTGTTTTGGGGGGGGTCAGCCTTACTGAGGTGCAATTTACGTGTAATAAAGTTCCCAAATTTTAAACATACAGTTTGGTAAATTTTGACAGACTCCTGTGACCCACCACTATAATTTCCATCAAATTAATTATTTTATAGCTATAATGAATGCTGCCCTCTCTGGGTGGCCTGGGAAATATTTAAGGGGGTAAATATAAAAGGCAACGATAATGCACTATGTCAGCTTGCCTCACAGAACACAGAACTGAGTTCTAAAGGCCCTGTGTAGGGACTGTGAAGGATTTCCCTGGACAGATTTCCGGGCTGGCGCTTACTGCCCCGTCTCTTTCTCAGACTTCACAGGATGAGGAGGAACAACCTACAGTACACACCTTTGGTGTGTATCCTCGCTGTTATTGCACATGTGAAGGGAAGGCTCATATTCCTTTCTTCCTCATTCAAGATAGTATGTTCATATGGTTGCCTCTTATCATGTGAATTCTCCAGAAATAATATTGAAATTAATATTGAAGAGCCCATAACTTTGAACCAGGAGAGATGGTATATAATTTTTATTTTGCATACAGCAAACAACAGGACGTTACAAAGCCAGGTAGCCAAATTCAGAGGTTTACATTTGAATGAAATTTGCCAGCCTGCAACTTCCTGTAGCTAACACAGCAGCCTCCCAGCTGCCCCAAAAGCCCCTCCATGAAAATGAGTTAATTTGAACTAATGGGTCACCCAGGTAGTAAAGTGATAAGATTAGAAGTTTCACCTTGAGTACATTTATCGTCATTTTTATGACCCCATAATATGTTTAGTGCTAACCTGGTTAAAGAAATATACTGAAATGTATAAAGAAAAGGTCTCCAACTGGCTTAAAATTTTTCACACTGCTATATAATTTATTTTCAAATTCCAATGATGTAGTTAGAAAGTGTCTCTTTAATCTTAAGATAATTGCTACTGATGCTTAAATAATAATAGTCATAGCTGCTCATGGGTTTCCTTTTAAATTTTTTTTTTTTTTTGAGAGAGAGAGAGAGAGAGACATGTCTGTGCAAGCAGGGGAGGGGCAGAGAGAGAGAGAGAGACAGAAGTAGGGTCCAGGCTCCCAGCTGTCAGCACAGAGCCCCACGCAGGGCTCAAACTCATGAACCATGAGATCATGACCTGAGCCAGAGTCAGATGCTGAACCGATTGAGCCACCCAGGTGCCACCTGGGCACCCAAGCACCAGCTAGGATCACTTTTAAAGGAATTCATGGCATTCTCTCTCTATATATATCATTGTCATGACACCTATGGTCGAGAGAGGGGTCGAAGATACTACACTGTACATTCTAAAACCTTGTTTTAATATCTGAATTTAGACCCATTGTAAATCATATGACTTTCCTCCAGCTTTGAAATGAATGTAAAGCTAACGCTGGATGTAACATAGTCGTTAAGTGGGTCTCCATGTTAGCTTGGAATATCTTCTTCCAGAACAAAATGGGCATAGAGCATCAGGTGCCTTACTTAATGTTACAGCATGTAGTAGAACCAGGGGTGTTCTGATTGGTGTGAGATCTTATCCTGTAAATAAATTATACTAAACTTGTTCTAATAAATTTTATTAGTTTTGCAAAGTTTGAAACAGGTTTTGATTCATGGGCCACATATCTGAGTTACATGGTAATTTAACCATATATAAGAAAAATACTCCACAATGGATAGGAACTACAGTTAGAAGCATCTACCATGTGCCAGGTACTTCCCATAAGGCTATTTTACTCTAAACTAAATACCAAAACCTCAGTTTTACAAACAAGGAAACCGAGCATCGGAGAATATAAGTCTATACCCAAGACCCCCCATCTAGTAAATTACAGAACTGGATTTAAACCCAAAGTGTCTGCCTCCTGTATTTCTGCTCCACCAAGCTCTCAATGACTTAACAAGCAAGCTCTCTGCATGTGCCCCTTCCATCGAACCAGAAATTTCCTGGGCACCTCTGATGTGCAAGTCACAGTGCTGTGTATTGCAGGCACCAGACAAAATGCCACTTGGAGGCTTGTATTGGGATCCATTTAGGGAGACAAGTCCATTTGTGGTAGATTAAATATGGTCACAGTTTCTTTGCGGGCTTTCCCATCAAGAAGTGGAGGCTGTCCCTCTACCCCTGAGGTCTGGGATGGTTTTGTAACTTTCTCTGACTAACAGAATGTAGTAGAGGTGTTGTGTGCACTTCAAAGTCTAGACATCAAGAGCACTTGCAGTTTCACCTTTCCCTGCTTGGAATACTGCCTTATGTTCTCTTCTTAAGGAAGTCAGTCTCAGCTCCTGGAAGATGAATGACTGTGGAAGCGAATTCCAATGCTCCTGCCAATGACAGCCAGTACCAACTTCCGGATATGTGAAGGAGGCCATCTTGGACTTCCAGAATGGCGGACCCCCCAGTAAGTGCAATGGCATGACTGAGCCCTGGGGAACATCCAGCCGGCTCACAGAATTGTGAGAAATAATACATAATTCTCTCACCTCCTAAGATGAGGGTGGGTTCTCATGCAGCAACAAGTAGCTGATGCAGACATACCCAGGAAAAAGTAACTCACGGATTCCAATCCAGGCTAGCTTATATAATGTGGAACTGGAGTGGAGGGGAGTTGCTGCCTTGAGGAAAGGTGATGGAGCCCATTATATTGTGGGAGATATTGGGGTCCATGCACCTAGTTTCCAAGTGCAAGGTCCATGCTCTATATATTTAATCAGCTTAGTAAAAATGTTTCGTGTGCCTACTATGCATCAGGATTGTGTAATTTCCAGAAATAAAAAGAGGGATAGAGCATGGCTTCTGTTCTTAGGGAGCAAACAGTTTTATAGGGAAGACAGTTGCACTACTGTATGAGTGGGGTTGCGAGGACTAGCATTTCATGAATATTTATTTCATGCCAGATTCTATACCAGGCACGTTACATATATGGGTGTGTGTTTCATCATTTTAAATTAGTGACTCATATTTTTGTGCTTTATGTCTTCTGTGCTGTGCTAAATGATTTATGCACAATATCATTAAATCCTCACTAATGAAATAGATTGTTGAAGTTATTATCTCTAGACTATAGACTGGAAAACTAATAGATAGTACAAAGGACTTGTCCAAGGTTGCAAAGCTAATAAGGGACGTAGCTTCACTTAGTGCAAGTAGGGGGTGGGGGCTGGGGATAAGCATGAGGGTAGGGGGTGGAGGTGAGTTGCTGTCTTGGGGAAAGGTGACTGAACACAACATATTGTGGGAGGAATCTGAGTCCAGGTTTGAAGGATGAAAGGAAATCAGTAAGCAGACAGGGTAAGGGGCATTGTATGTGAGGAGAAAAGCAAAGGCTTGAATGTGAGGCTAGCATGTCACAGACATGGAAATGTGTGCAGGAAGTGTGCAGAGAGAAGGCTGAAGAGAAGCTGGTGGAGGGTGTGGGAGTCAGGTTATAAAGGGTCTGGTAGCAGGCAATGGTCGTTTAGAAGTTCCTTAGCTATGTAGACATAGTGGTAGTGGTGTTCTAGGAAATTCAATCTAGTGCTGAAAATGACGGGACAGAAATGGATGACGGGTGAGCGCACGGGCTATTGTAACTGAACAGAGATCCAGCGATGAGGGTCTGATGGGCTCTCCTTAGGGGCGGAGTAGCAGGCCAGCAGGTAATTTTTTATATCAAACTCTATTTGGCTTTGTTTTAGAGTTGATCCTCACTGTGTGAGCGTTGAGGGCTGCTGGCCAACTGGCCCCATTGTACCAATTCCCAGGGCTCTTTCTCTCTTTTCTTCTTTATCACCAACTTCCCCCGATGCCTGTGTATAAAGAGGGGGCCGGCCCTTCTCTTTCATACTGTACTTTTGCAAAGAAAAAACCCCTACGTTCTTAAACGATTTAATAGTATGTTGTATAGGTCCAATACTGAAGGCAATAAAAATTTGTGAGGAAGGAATATTGACAGATATATCCTTAAAAACATTTGCCACATGTCTACAAAGCCGAGATTACAGAGGAAGATTTATCTTACAAAGAAATGGCTCATCTGGGTTTTGCACAGTTTGTTTTCATTATCGCCGGCCTCTGGCAAAGTAGGTACTATGGAATCGATATAAACGGAGAACATAAAAGGGTTAAATGATTTGCTTAAGGCCTTCAAATGTATAGGGTTACAAGGAAGACTAAAAATGTTGTTGAGATTCTTTCTTGGGGGAAGGGATTCTTTTTTGGGTGAAGGAGAACATGAATTTATGCATTTTTATAACAGTGCTTGTAACTATTGAACATTGATTTTGATGTTCATTGACTTGCTGGTATAGCAACTTAGTTTCTTTCTAATAACATGTCATAGAGAAATCCTGGAAGATTGTACATGAACCTCACTGTGGTGACCCTGGGGAAACAGAACAAGGGGATGGGTAAGCAGGAGAGGCAGACTTCTATTATTTACCTTATACCCTTTATTCTGTTTGAAATTTTACCATGCATTCTTTTGTAACTGAAACAATTAGTTAATAAAAGTTCAGAAAGAGAATTTAGGGCCTATCTTTATGGTGAATCTCAAAATTAAAAAAAAAACACCTGTGATTCCCAATGTCTTATATTTCTGGTGTATGAACTATTTTATGTCCTTGGGAAAGCTAATACAGTTGTCATAAAATTCCAACTTGTTGACGATTTCTTGAAATTTTACTGTTAAAATTCTCCTGCTTGGCAACACATTATATCCAGGCTGTCTCTGTGGGAAAGTGATTTCTGTTGCCTAAGTTATAAAATGAGACTTTTTTTTTTTTTTTACCCCCGGTGCGCCTTTGGAACGCTGTTTGTATTTCTGTAGCTAACTAAGAATAACAGAGGCCACGGCGATGCTCGTTGATAAATGGGCCTGCACACTGGGGTCAGAGCGGCATCTGCCCTTCCAGATGGACTTGCCCTGGCTGTTCCACTGCAGCCAGATTATTTTTGCAAGCTGCGTGAAAGAATCCACCACCGGGAAATATTTTAGATTGCATGAGAGTTAAAAAAAAAAACACAAACCAAAACCTCCAGAACCAATAGAACAGCTGAAAAAATAAGTGGCTTGCAAAAGGTCCGCCTTTATTAGTATTATTTTAAAAAATTTCTATAATTGTGAAGGAGCAGGTGGCTGGGTGGAGAACTTGGAGAGCCCTAGAAATGTGGGTCAGTTCTATAAACAAGGCAGGATAGTGGGCTAATTAAAGTCAGACAACAGGCTATTTTGAAAGGCATAGATAAAGCATTCATTCAGATGAATGCCAAGGACATAATATGTACTGCTTGTATTCAAACATTTGGCATTTTGAGTTTACAATGCATTGCCTGCTCAGAAAATGTTTTTTTTTTTTCTTCTTTTTAAATTCTTTCTGGGCTCATGAAGGGGGTTGGTTGGCAATGTTAACAAGCAATATGCAAAGCACTGAGCTATAAGAGGGAGCAAAAGGTGTAGAGGAGACCCTCCCAGGGTGGGAACATTTGTTTACCTCGAAAACATTACAAATAAATGGATCTGTCTGCTGGCAATTCAGAAAAAAGTAGTGAAGGCAAGTGAAATGTATTTATTAAAGAAAAACTACAGTTTTCCCAAGAGATTTAGTAATCATCACAAACAGAACAGGTACTTCTAAAAAATAAGAGAAATAAAACACTAGCAAAGCAGGAAGACGCACACTGTGTCATCCGATGGCCATTTTATCCCAGGCAGGCTCTGCATTAGTACAGAGCCTGATGCAGGGCTTGAACTCACAAACTGTGAGATCATGACTTGAGCCAAAGTTGGATGCTTGACTGAGCCACCCAGGTGCCCCCAAATAATTTTTGTATAAATTTTAAGAAAGCAGGGAAGAGAGCCTGAGTATTTCTTACACGTGTATGTCTTCAGAGCTTGGGGCCACTGTCCAAATCTACCCTTCTTCTAATCATGGATGAAATTTAACATACATGTGCTCTGTTCTTAGGTTTGACAAGACAGATCTGCAATGACTGTGATTTCTTCCTTGAAGAAGGAGGGTGTGGCCAACTTCCTAAATTTAAAGCATGGATAATCAGTTCAAAGTCTTATTTACATCTGCTTCTTTCTTCTTTTAGCTTCTTCATTGTTGTAGCACTACCATTAGAATATCAAGAGAAGTAGCACAAGATATAAACTGTCCAAGTTTTAGTAGGTTTGGGGAGGTATATCTTGATGAAATTAGATTTTGATATCAGTAAAGGCTTCCATCAGTCTTTAGCATGGTATCTAAAAGTTGGCTTAGTGTCTAGGAAATGAGACCATTGTGGCCCCCTCTCTTCATCTTCTCCCATACTTTCATAAGAAGTTAAGAGCATAAGGAAATTACCCTCCCCTTTCCTTAGGGGCTATTGTATCTGTTAGGAATGTGTATACGAGTCTTTACTGTGTAAAACTATGGGAGAATGCATGGAAGCTGGGAGAGCATCTAAGAGGTGGGTCACCAGAGATAGCAGGCCAACTGAGCTGGTAAGCAATGCTTTTCCCTGGGTTCATGGATCTCTTTCAGCCCTCAAAAGGGAGCCAATATGGTCTCTGCCTTCTCAAGTGGGAGAAGTGACGTTCTACATCCATTCCCAGGAATAAGCCAGGGGATACGAGCTTCTCAGGCAGCTAGATAATATTAAAAAAAGAGACCGCACTTCATTGAAAGTCACAGCTGGAGAGTAAGCTCTAGGGAAGACAGAAAGGTCAGGGAGAAATGGGTTGGGTGAGGAAGGACCTAGGGATCTCTAGGGGCGCTGCAAAGGGTTCTGTAAGGTCAGAGCGGTATGCTGGGACTCTGGTTCTGGAAGCGTTTTCCTCTTTTTATAGAGAGGGCCAGCTGCCATAGTGAGTCCAAGAGATCAGAGGTCCAGGAGTGTGGAGAATGACAGGGAGGAACTATATTCTGGAAGCAAGTTCTAGGACAGAGCGAGATAAGATATAGATTCTAGAAGGATATTAATAACTTTTTGTGTCTAGTTCTTTCTAGGATGTCTGGGTGTCATAGGAAAGGCGAGTGCTGATTCTGGTTCAGGCTGGGTATGGTGTTCTCTAAACCATCTACAGAATCACTGTGAGGACGGGCAGGTTGAGAGGGAGAAAAAGTCATGACCAAAACCCAACATCTTGTATAGAATCTGAAGCAGAAGCCCTGAGGCAAAGTGATTATTCCAAAGCCAGTCCTTCCTTGGACCAGAGATGCAAATTAAGAAGGCAATTGGAAGGGATCTAACAAACCTGAGTCAAATCTAAGCTCCACCACCTTCTACCTGATATTTACTTTTCTCATCTGAAGAACAGATGTGAGTGGCACCCTCTCAAGGCTACTTGGCTTCTTATTGACAAATGACATTTTAAAAAATTTTATTTTTTTTTTTTTAAATTTTAAATATTTATTCACTGTTGAAAGAGAGGGACAGAACACAAGTTGGGGAGAGAGAGAGGGAGACATAGAATCTGAAGCAGTCTCCAGGCTCTGAGCTGTGTGCCGAGTCCAATACAGGGCTCGAACTCACGGACCATGAGATCATGACCTGAGCTGAAGTTGGATGCTTAACCCACTGAGCCACCCAGGCACCCTAATGACATGTATTTTAAAGTATATAAATTAAAATATTTAAAAGTCTAGCAGCAAATGATAACTATTATTATTAAGAATTCTTATCTACCCCAGAGAGAATTGAGGTAACAGAGGAGATCGGGGCTTTGAAGTCACCTCAGCTGTCTCATCCATGCTGACCTCTGACTAGATATTAAAGTTAGTGTCAGAACACGTGTACTGTGCATAATTGGTCTTATGCTTTACGTGATTTTTCTGTTCCTCAATCACTTCCAAACTCAACCTGCAAAGCTCTACTTGAACTAGAGGAAAGGAGATGTATTTTTCTCAGAACAAAGAGGGGTTCAGCTTGGCCTTGGAAGTTGGAGAGAGGGTTGTCAGTGGGTGGGACACGTTCTGAGGTCAGGTAAAGCTATCAAGTCAAATTGAATACTGAGATGAGAAGAATCTAACCCTTCACTTATGTTCACAAGGACACTGAAGCCCAGAGAGAAGAAAGGAATTGCTTGAGACCACTGAGAGCCAGAAGGAGGGGTTGAAACAGACCGAGGAAGGAACTTTTCTGTTTTGATGTACAAGAGATATTTTGGATGAGTTTTGCAAAGCTTCAGAGAAATCAAAGAGATCTTGAGATGCTATAATAAACAGCATATATATTTTTTCACACTTCACAAGAAATCCAAATGCAAATCACAGATAGGGACACCCCAATGTTTAACTCAGTGGTAACTGAAGTGGGCATGTGATGGGTACCGCAAAACAGCAGCTGGATATATAACTAAACAAACCTCAAGCCAGCAGTCTTGATAGCAAGGCAGACAGTCATGATGGAGGGAGCTAGGCAATACACATCTGTCTCACGTTAGAGGTTCGCCATCTCTCCATAAAGATCAAACGGTTCCAATTACTCCATGCCATAAATGCCCTAGACGGCACCCATTTACCTTCTGTTACCCCAAATTTTTCACCGATAGGTGCTATTATCAGACTTCTTCCTGTGTTTACAATGTCTTCCTTCCAGAAATAATTAGGACATATTGTTAACCAAGACACCTAGCTGACAATATGGCCTTATCCTATGTGTTCTCGGCACAGAAAAGAAAACAAAAGCAATTATAAGTAGTTATGATGTGGAGAGTAAACATTCAAGGTTGATGTAAAAGACTCATGACAGGCGGACACAGTTACCTTTTGGTCTGTATGTGTAGAATGCATAGAATTCAAAGCTGATATAATCCAAATCCATTTCCCACTTGGGATGTATCTCCAACTCAGAAATCTTCGTGTATTTTCCCTCCCGTTTTATATAGAATATTAATTTAAAATAACTTTCATATCTATTTCCTTATTGGTCTTCCCTATAGCATTTTTTTTGATGAATGTGCAAGAGAGCTATTAGCGTGTCCATAAACTAATAAAACAGACTGAACAGTGGACCCTGATCCCAGGCTGTTCATAATCTCTTCCAAACTGCCTGTAAGCCCCCATTCTGCTGCACATGTTTTACTGCAAACGATCTCTGCTTCCTACTTTAGTAAGTTAAATTTTTTCCCCTCATGCCAGCTGTTACATACTCAATGATTTTAAATGAATCTTTATGATAGCTTAAGAAAAACTTGATTAGAAAGCTCAATAGCCTGCAAATTGTTCATTGGATTTCAAAGCAAAATGAAAAATTGTGGCTATGAGTCTCACTGAGTCTTCTTGTTAAATCCTCTTTTCCCTGCACTATAAATAACTGAGAGTTAACTGAATTTTGTGATGTTATTAAAATTTTTCAATGATTTGCTTTTATGAAACTCAAGTGAAATAGTACAATTGAGAGAACATGCAAGAAAAACCTACATCAAAAGTCTCATTATATATATATTTTGGTACTACATGTGGGCGAGTGGCTCACAGTTTAAATATTCTGCTAGAAAATGTAGGAGTGTGGTAAAGGATAACCCGGAAAATTTTGAGGAAGAAAGAGAAAAACCATTATTTAAAAACAGATGTCCACAGTAATAGTGTGAAACCACAAGATCGGGGCTAAGATGTATAGAAATGGTTTTAAGTCCTGTCTTTGGTGAAAATCTTTTTGGTGAAAGGGATTTCTTTCTCTTTGTTTCCTACTGCAGAGATGTGAGAAACATTAAGACATTTCACGGTATCAAAAACAGATGTTCTTGAAGGAAACTGTGGTAACAATGGACTAACACAGCCTGTGTAAACTTATCAAAGTGTTGTCGCAAAGAAAAGAGAACCGATTTGGATGTCAGATGGATGCTTCCTAAAGGATGCTTATCCAGAGGGAAGTAGTTTTCATCATCTACATGCATTAGCTTCTTAGGTCTGTGGTGACAAATGACCACAACCTGGGTGGCTTAAAAAGATGGAAATGTCTATCAGTTCTGGAGGCCAGAAGCCCAAATCAGCGTGTTGCTAGGGTTGTGCTCTTTCTTGCAGGGCTCTAGGGGAGGAGCTACTCTTTGCCTCTTCCAGCATTTGGTGGCTGCCCACATTCCTTGGCTGTGGCTGCATGACTCCAGCCTCTGCCTCCTGACCCCACCACCTCTTGCTCTTTTGTGTGCTTTCTCCTCCGTGTGTGTGTCTCTCTCAAACCCTCTCTTAGGAGGATGCATGGGATTGCATTCTGGGTGATGCAAGGCAAGATCTACTTGGATAATCTTGAGTAAGTGCCTCCTCTTAAGATCCTTAACTTAATCACATATTTTGCCATGTAAGGTAACATTAGCAAGTTCCAAGGTTTTGATGTGGGACCATTGCGGGTGTGTGTGTGTGTTGTGTCCATTTTTTGGCCTAGCACACTCTGCATGGTAGGGTCTCCAACCTCCCCAAATTAGCCTCTGATTGGTTATTACCCATGCTGTCAGTAGCCAAGTTTGAACATGGCCTTGTTAGGATGGCTTCCCTATCTGAATTCGTTCAAGATATTCAACCCATGGTTGCTGAGTGCCCTGGCATAAAAAAGAGAAGGTAGGCTCAGGATCATCCAAGCAATTAGAACCCCAGGTGCCCACCAGCAACGTGATTCTCCATGATTCCTGCTCATTGGGTTAGCATTTGCAACGGGGACAGAAATAGGCCCTCCAAGGAATACGGTGTCTTTCTTAAGATACAGATATTCTAGAATAGTGGTTAACAGGTGGACAGTAAAATCAACTCATGGAGGTACCTTAAGCCCAAATAACCATATTTTAGGAATATATGCATTTAATTACCCAAATTTAACATGTCATTGGAGTGGAGGATAAGAATAAAACACTAGTGTTGAGAGTCAGGTAAAAATATGTGTGAACTTGTAGACAAGGCTAAGTTCATTCAGCCTATGCACTTGGTGCCTGAGAGTAACTAGCAGAGTTAGGGCGGGTTTGCACCTTTCTCATCCCAGAAATTCTTTCTCCGTGATATTTTCCCCAGTATTTTGATTTTCCTTGTCTGCATGTGCTATGGTCTGAATGTTTGTGTCCTTCCAAGACCCATATGTTGAAATCCCAATGCCCAGTGTGATGGTATTAACGCGTGGGAGGTGAGTAGGTCATGAGGGTGGGCCTCTCACAAATGGGATCAGGGCCCTTATGAAAGAGCCCCCAGAGAGCTCCTTCACCCTTCCTCCACATGAGGGCACAATCGGAAGTCAGCAGTTTGCAGCCCAGAAGAAGGTCCTCACCAGAACCCAGCCACGCTGGCACCGAAAACTTGGACTCCCAGCCTCCAGAGCTCTGAGAGATAAAGCTTGCTGTTGATAAGCGCCCCCCCCCCCTCCAGGCTGTGGTATTTGTTATAATAGCCTAGCTGCACCAAGACAGCATGAGTCAGGGACTGTTCTACCCCAGCTCCCAGTGATCTGTCCCTTTAAATGTTGAATTGGGAGCCAGAAGACCTGCCACTTGCTAACTGTGAAGCCTGAGAACAATCACTTCCTGTCGTCTCTTCTTCTCCTCCTCAATGTTTCCATCGGTACAATGGGAAACCGTGTGAATATCAGTCTCACAGAGTTAGTGTGTCTATCCAATGGGATGACACATGAGGAGGTGCCCGGAAACCAGAAACCATAGTGTAGTCTTCCTAGCATGTGGCTATGCTGCCTGGTCTTTTGTCTGTAGTCTGGTGCTTGATTATATGGTCTTATATACATATATTTAAGTGACTATTTTGAGAGAGAGCATGCGCGAGTGGGAAGGGGAGGGCAGAGAAAGAGGAGAGAGAGAATCCCAAGCAGCACAGAGTAGGACAGGGCTCAAACTCATAAATCAAGATGTCATGACCTCAGCCAAAATCAAGAGTCAGACGCTTAACAGACTGAGCCACCCAGGCTTCCCTGGTCTTATATAGAAAAACAAAATTTTTTTTAATGTTTTATTTATTTCTGAGAGAGAGAGAGAGACAGCATGAGCAGTGGAGGGTCAGAGAGAGAGGGAGACACAGAATCTGAAACAGGCTCCAGGCTCTGAGCTGTCAGCACAGAGCCCGACGCGGGGCTCGAACCCACGAGCTCAGATCATGATCTGAGCTGAAGTCGTACTCTTAACCAACTGAGACACCCTGGTACCCCTTCCCTGGTCTTATATATATATATATATTTATTTAAAAAAATTTTTTTAATGTTTTATTTATTTCTGAGACAGAGAGAGACAGCGTGAGCAGGGAGGGGTCAGAGAGAGAGGGAGACACAGAATCTGAAGCAAGCTCCAGGCTCTGAGCTGTCAGCACAGAGCCCGATGCGGGGCTCGAACCCACGAACTGCGAGATCATGACCTGAGCCGAAGTCAGATGCTTAACCAACGGAGCCACCCAGGTGCCCCTGGTCTTATATTTTTTAAATGCATACACAAATTCTCTTCTCTACCAGCTTATTTGGTGTTTAATGACATAGACCTTGTATTATGTGTTTCTTGTATCCACTTTCACTGTAACACTTCCAGTGTCACAACAGCAATAGCTCAACAAACTGTAATCTGGGTAGAGAGAAGAATCTTGGTTGTGTGAGCCAACCCCTGCTCATTGCTCTATAATAAAGTTCTCAAACTCTGATGTGCAAAGGAATCGGCCAAGGGGCAGGTTGGAAAAGACCCATCCTTGGCTCCTGTTCAAAATCTCTGCATTAGTATACATGGGATGGAACCAGGAATCTGTATTTTAAAATAAAATCAAATAATATGGTTTGTCATGAATTGTGTTTATATTGTTATATCCCTGAAAAAGTAGAAGCATCAAAAATTAAAGAAAACATACTATTTGATAGTCACAGATCTTGAGCAAAAGCTGTTAGCCATTTTAAAAAGAAGAATATATTTATATACACCATTTGGAAATACTACGCTTTCTTGTCTTTTTCTGTGATTCTGTCTGGGATAGTGCCTTATCTCTGTATGTATGTACTGATGATGCCAAGGAGGGAGTTATAGCCTCACTCACACCTCACTCACTCACTCTGTTCCTTGACTGTGTCTTTGATATCATTGTGATTCCTCTCTTCTCAATGCCTAGAACGTCCATTAGATTTCACAGTTCTGGCTGTAGCTGTGGCCAAGCAATCCACATTACTTCCATGAAGCTGTTTCATTTATAAATTTTTTAAATGTTTTTTATTTATTTCTGAGAGAGAGAGTGTGTGTGAACGGGGGGGGGGGGGGGGGGGGGGTCAGAGAGAGAGGGAGACACAGAATCCAAAGCAGGCTTCAGGCTCTGAGCTGTCAGCACAGAGCCCGATGCGGGGCTTGAACCCACGAACTATGAGATCATGACCTGGGGTGAAGTCAGACGCTTAACTGACTGAGCCACCCAGGCGCCCCAGCTGTGGCTCATTTAGAATAGATTCTGAATTCTCTCTCTCTCTCTCTCTCTCTCTCTCTCTGTTCCTTTCTTGAGACGAAATTGGCATGGATATTTGTAACCTACACCCCAGATGACTCTGAGCAGCCACTAAGAAACACTGTACTAGGAATAGACAAGGAGCTAATTATTTCGACTTTCTTTTTATCAGCTAAGCTCCATTTGTTGCACTAGGAGAGAGGAGGTGGTTTAAAATAAAGGAAGACAGAAGATATGCAGTGAGAGTTCTTGGATGGGAGGAAATAGAACCTGGAGTTGTTTCATTTGAAACACGTCCCAGACTTTTGATCGTGGAGCAGTGTCAGATGCATTGCCCTATCCTGAGCAGCCACACAGGAAGAACAGGTGCCCACGTGTACCAGTCCCTGTACTGGGCGCTGTACGTGGTTACCAGCCACATCTGCTCTCACGTCCTGCACCCAACAATGCACGATGGATGCCCGACATTCATGTTGTTACGTTTTACCAATAGACTAAGTGATTACAAACTCATCTTGCTAGCTAACTGCTATCTCCACTCTAGAAGCATTTTTGGAGATCTGGGTGCAACTACTTAAACATTTTAAGCACAGGGGGAGTTATTTATGAAGACACGGATGGCAGATAGAGAGGTTTCAGAAGTAAGACATCTCCAACCCGGATATTTCCATCTGATTTTGCATGCTACAGGGTGGATTTTCCCAGGTTGTCTGTCAGATTTAGAATAACATATTGATGAAGATTAGCATTATCCCCACCCACTGAGCCTTTGTTAATTCATGACTGGGAGAAATGAAAAAGTCAGGACACAGCATCCATTCTTTGCCACGAGCTGAGACAGCCAGACAATAAGTTCACAGAGCTCTCCAAGTGCTTGCTCATAGGCTGACACATGTACCCCAATATATTTTTTTTAACATTTATTTATTTATGAGAGACAGAGAGAGACAGAGCAGGAGCAGGGGAGTGGCAGAGAGAGAGGGAGACACAGAACCTGAAGCAGGCTCCAGGCTCTGAGCTGTCAGCACAGAGCCTGATGCGGGGCTCAAACCCACAAACCATGAAATTATGACCTGAGCCGAAGTCGGATGCTTACCCGAATGAGCCACCCAGGTGCTCCAACAATATTAATAGTAGTAATCACATAGTATGTGCCAGTAATTATATAGTAATTATATATTGATATATAAATGAGGGCTTTGCCATTGAGAATATGGGACTCAAGAGGGGAGAGCTGATATCTGGAGAGGGGAGATAACTAACTTTAAAAGAGGACTTAGGTCCCCAAAGACTTAAGAATGAATTAAATCGAGACTTACGTTAAATCTTGAGTTACTTGTCTGCCTGGATCGTTTTTCTGCCAGTAGGTCTTTGACCGTGTGCTTCACTCTCACGCCTTGATACACGCGTTTGCTGTAGTCTCCTGGGACTTAAGCAAATGGAATAGTAATGCTCAAATGTGGATATAGTAATAGGTTAACCTCCCCAGGGATCCATTCAAGGGCTGACAATTGTGACGCTATTTGTTAATCAGAATGATAGACTTCTTGAATTTGCAGTGGCCTCAATAGAAGTCATTTAGTCTTCCTTTCTTGAAAGAAACTCACCCAAGCTCCGTGTAAGTAGAAAAAGCTCCCCACTATTCCATCTTCTACACAACAGCTCTTCAAATTGTCCTCTTTTTTAATACTCTGAGTTGTCAAGATTTACTCCAGGAAGGCTTACAATTTATGCTTTAATCACAAGATAGGAATCAGATGTTACTTGCTACCTGATGCAAAAGTTAGCTTTGCATGATTCAGTTTACAGAGTGACAGTATTCTTGCCACATCATATTTCTACCTGATGTGGGTGAACTGGTCACCGGGACTGTTTTCAGATTGGGCTTCTGAAAGAAAGTCATCTGTTCCTGTTTACTGCACTAAATTAATCAGTTTTTATTTTCGAAAATATAGTCTTTCAACACGCGGAGTTGCTGCTTTGAAACTAGATCAAGGATAAGGGAAGAATCATTCATTCATTTAACAAATATTTATTGAGCACTTACTACATACACCTACTGAACATATTCTAGCGTGCAGTAATTTACCTGCATTATTTCACTTGAGCCATTTTATAAATGAAGACCCTGAAGTCTGGGGCTCAGTTAGTTGCCAGGGTCTCATAGCTGCTAATGAGCACTAAGAGCTGGGATCCAGACGTGGGTCCGACTGTAGTTCTAACAAGTGGAAAAACTGGCTGTTTTTTTTTTTTTTTTTTTTTTTTTTTACCATGAAGAAACTACAGACAGATAACAGACTATAGAGAAAAATGTTTCCGCAAGGCTCTGAAATTGGCAACTCCGTTTCTACGGATATTGGGTTCCTGGTGAGCAAGGATGGCCAAGAGATGCTGAGCGAACCTTCTGTTTTAGGCAATTCGAGAACATTTAAGCAATACGTAGTAAACTGCAGGAATTAGAAGATAATTTGTAACTCTGAAATCATTGTTCTATTGGAAGTTGGATAGTTTTAACTGATTGTAACCGAGCTGTTGCTGGCCTATCAGCAATTTCACCTGGTGCAGATTTCAGGATCAGTGCAAGGTACCCCTGTGTACATGTGTGTGCATATTGCCATAAACAGTCTCTAATCTGGTTAAATTTGTAGATAGCCTAGGATGTGTTTGACTTATGAGTCAAATCTCATTACAAGGAGGATAAAAGGAAGGAAGAAAGGAAAAGAAGAATAAAAGGAAGGAAGGGCAAAAAACACACAACCCAAACCGGAAGCAGAGCGACCCGTCGGATGGAGGCGGGCCCACGTGATCACCTGTTACTCTGGTCACTGAACCTGAGCAAGCACAGCATCTCAGGCCCGTTTTCCTAGTCTGTAAAATCTCTCTGCAGCGTTTTGTAAGAGAGGCATATGAAAATACACCAGACTATCAAGTTTTATGCAAAATGCCTGTATAAAATTAAGAGGAAAGAAATCTAGGTTCCAAGGCAATGTACTATTTAGTTTAAATGAGGCCACTGCACAGATCTGATTTCAGCAAAATGGAGTTATTTGAACGGCCTTTTCAGTGTAATTTTGACAGGGTCTAATTTTGGTCTCTGTATCTTTAAAGAGGCTTGAAGTACTTCTTTCAAATCAGCCTCCAGTTGAAAACTTGATGACTTGACGTTTGTTCCAAAGGAATCTAAATGCTGATTCTAGAACGTATGTGATACCTTTACCTTTGGAAAAGCCTAAGGCTACAGTTCCTCATCAATGATGCATTGAATTATTTTCCTAGGTGTCAGGCACCCCTCAGAGCTGGGGATGCAAAAGAATTTGCTATCTAGTGGAAGGAGACAGAAGCTCAGAAAATAATTTTAATGCAAATGTGCCAAGGGCAAGAGTGGAATTATGCCTAGAATATTCAGAGGAACACAGATGAGTCAATTCCTTATGAGGATGGGGAGGGGCACAGCACACGGTGGAGGGGTCCTATGTGGTGACGGGAAAGTGGGCAAGAACATTCCAGACACTGAGGACCACAGGGGCCAAGTCCTGGAGGCAGGAACAGAGCAAGGTGTGTGAGGGAGGGAGGGAGGCCGGGAGAGGAAAGAAACAGTCTCAGTTGTGAAGTTTCTGGTAGGCAAAGGAGTTCGGACTTCATCCTGTCGGCAGTGAATCAACGGAGGCTTCTCAGCAAGGGAGCAGTCTGGTTAGATTTGTATTGTAGAGAGGCTTTTTCTGGCAGCTGTGTGGAGGGTAGATTTAAGAATCACAAGGCCACAGGGAGATCAGACAGGAGGTTCTAGAAGAATTCAGGCAAGAGATAATGGGGTCTGAGTAGTGGCAGATAGGAGGGCAAGGAGAAGATGTTGGAAAATTAGTTTGGTGTGGGAGAGAAAGAAGAGGGAAGATCCAGGGGTGATCCTTGAGTTTTCCCCGTGGGATTGGCCTGGGCACGTAAGTTTTGAGGCATCACGACGTAGCTGGTAGAGAAATCAGGAAAAGGGATGGGATTGCTGGCATGTGTGTTGGGGGGCAGTGTTTGAAAGGTAGAGTCACATGACGGCATACACAGAAACAATAATACAACGTGTCCTATACATCACATACGCACACCAGGCTGCTCCCATGGCCCGAGAGGATCAATATCTTGGAAATCCCTACAATCCCCATTCCTGACATACTGGTTGGGAAGCTCTGGGCTAAATGGTTCTGGACAGAACCTGGGGAGCATCCGCACTTAAAGTGTGGTCAGAGGAGGAAGAGAGGAATGAAGAAGAATATAAGGAAGGAGGAGACAGTAGGAGGGGAACCAGGAAGAGCCAGAAGAACGAGGCATCACAGAATTCAGGGGAAGAGACTTCAGGAAAGAAGGACAAAGCAGGGCAGGCAGCAGAATGGTCTAGGAAGACGGGACGGCAGGGAGGCCACTGCTTTCAGTTCCGGGCGTGGCGTCAACCCTGGCAGAGAAACTCTGGAAGTGTAGCTAGAAGCCAGATAGTAATGTCAAAGGCCCAGGCGGGGATGGAGAGTTCTTCTTGAAGCCTGAATGAGAAAGGGAAGGAGGAGCTGGATGATAACTGGAGAGAAGCACAGGGTCAAGGAGAGGTTTGCTTATATTTTTATATCTATATATTTATGGGTGGCAGAGATGTGAGGATATTTGAGTAGGTCAGAGGAAGGAACTAAAGATTTATGATACGGGGAAAACATGATGGAACGAGGCTGAAGAGGGAGCAAGAAACTGAGGCAGCGGCATGAACTGGCTCTCAACTCCCGCGACGGAGATAAAGCAAGGCCAGAGAGGGGTGGCGGCTGGTGTGTGGTCGGTGGCTGAGCCAGCTCAGCGCGCAGGGGAGCAGCGTGGAGCGGGACAGTGGCTCAGGCTCTAACAGTCAGACCAAAGCAGGGGGCAAAGTGAGAATGCGCCCCAGTGATCCTCAAAGTGTGACCCCCCGACCAGCAGGACTGGCCTTGCTAGGAGCTTTCTAGACGTGCAGATTCTCACGCTCTCACTCCAGATGTACGGACTCAGAAACTTTTGGGATGGGGCTCAGCAATTCATGTTTTAATAAGCCCTCCGGGTGATTTTGATGTTTTCTGAAGTTTGAGAGTCACAGGTATACATAACAGTAAGGACTTTATAGTGTTCCTGTTTGGGGGGCCAGCCGTAGGTATTCACGTTTTCCTGGCGGAGAAGAAGCAGGAACATCTGGTGATTCACAGTGGGAGTGGACACAGGTCTGAGAGAGAGGAGGGGGTGGCACCCCAGGGGTCCAGCCTGGATCCTCTGTGGGTCCAAGCTAGTCTTGGCTTCACTCTTCCCTGAAGGGCCTTTCAATTGGCGATTTCAATCTGACTCATCAATCTGTTCTTTATGTGTTTGCCAAAAAGCCTAGAAGGAATACACCTATTTTAAATAAGTCAACAAATAACCACATGGTAAATTAATAGAGGGAGAAAGTTCATGAGATGGCAAATAAACAGATCAAAACTTCTGAAGTTTTGTCATCAACAGTTGGTCTTACATACTAGTTGGCACGGGCTTAGTGCAAAGTACGGGCCAAATGCCACAGGGGATGCAAAAGAAGTTTAGAGCATCTAGCAGATGTCCTCAAAGAGATCTCATTTTTGTGAGGGAGATGAGACACTCACGTGTGAAAGAGTACGGGGGGAAGAGCACACTCTGGGTGGTCAGTGACAGCTCGGTGGGAAGAGAGGCGATTCAGGTGGGGCTTGCATGCGATGCGGATGGGTTAGGGGCAGGGAGAAAGGTCTTGTGGGCATCAGACAAGGCATGAATGAACACAGAGGCAGGTGTAGAAAGGGTAAGCAACCGGCGTCATGGGAGTTAATGCCATCTCCGTGTCGATGAATTTCAAATGGATACACTTGAGCCCAGACCCATCCGGCCCGGACTTCAGACGTGAATATCCGTCTTCACATGGATGTCCGGTGGACGTTGGGAACTCCACATGTCCGAATCGGAGCTCCAGCCCCTCCTCCACATTTGCTTTGTCTGGAGACCTCCCTTGTCTCGGCCGATGGCAGCTCCATGCTGCTGGTTACTCAATCCCAAAGCTATAGGCACCCCCCACCCCCGGGCTCTCTTCCTCCTGTACCTCCCACACATCCTTGAGGAGCTCAGGATGGCGTGGACTTTCCCCTCTCCACCACTCCTACCCTGCCGTCTGTCACGAGATCACTGTGGGAGCCTCGGCATCCCTCACCCCCAGTGTCCCAGTCAGTTCTCAGCCCAGTGATGCTTGAAAAAAGAAAGCACAACAGTGTCGCTTCTCTGGTCAAAACCATACTGAAATGGCTCCCCTTAGAAGGGCCTCATGTAACCTTGTTGCACGATACCTCTGATCTCACCTCCTAATACTCTCCCCTTGCTCACTGTACTCCCATCAGACTCTGAAATGCACCAAGCATACCACTTCTGCCTCAGGACCTTTGCACTGGCCGTCCACACTCCCTGGATTATTCTTCCACTAGTTATCCACATGGCTACACACCCGTGTTCCCTTCATGTCTTCTTTTCAATGTCATCTTTTCAATGAGAACATATTTAAAGTTGCATCTTTCCCATAAAACATTCCTTTAAAAAAATTCTTTTTAATGTTTTATTTATTTCTGAGAGAGAGACAGCATGAGCAGGGGAGGGTCAGAGAGAGGGAGATACAGAATCTGAAACAGGCTCCAGGCTCTGAGCTGTCAGCACAGAGCCCGACGTGGGGCTCGAACCCACGAACCGTGAGATCATGACCTGAGCCGAAGTCGGACACTTAACCAACTGAGCCACCCAGGCGCCCCTCCCATAAAACATTCCTAATTTGCCTCACCCCATTTTATCTTTTCTTTCTATGTAGTGCTTGTCACTTTATAAAGACCTATATAATTTCTTTATTTATCAGGTTTATTACTTGCTGCTGTCTGCTTTTTGCTAGAATGTAAGCTCCATGAAGGTGGGGATATTTGCTTGTTTTTTACTCACTGAAACATCTCAAGTGCCAATGCTGGAGGTGTCTGGCACATGATAAGCTTTCTTAATTATTTGTTGAAAGCATCCTGATTTTTTGGAGCGGGGGAGTGGGGTGGAGAGATTAATGGACATGTTGAAGCTCTTGAAAACTGGAGGGTGAAAAATTATACTTTATGGCGTAGGTGATGCAAACCACTAAGCTTTCTGAACAGGAGACTCTTGTGACTCGATCATTTTGGGAGAAGATTTGGAATGCCGTTTTGGAAGATTAACCTGAAGACAGGGCCTAGGATGGGTTGAGGGCGAGGAGCCACAGAGGATGGGAACAGGTAAAATAGAGGCTAACCAGAGACAGTGGAAATGACAAGGAAAAGACAGATGCAAGAGAATCTTCAAAAGAAAATACACACACACACACACACACATACACGTACGCACACACATGCAGATGCACAGTAAAAAAACAAAGACCACCAGGATGAAGAAGAGAAATCAGGAAGGCAGGAAGGAGAGTCAGTTGTAATGGGGGAAATAAGAGTTCAGTTTTGAACATGCTGGCCTTGAGGCTGTGCTGGCACAATCAAACCAAAATACCCTATAGATAAGATGATGGCTTTGACTAGTACTTCTAAGACACACCTTTAAAACTATGGGAATTTAAACTACAAAAATAAAGTGCTCAAAGGAAGACTTTGTGGCAAAAGAAGTCTAGGCATCCAAACACTGAGCCTCAGAGGCCCTGCAAGCTCTGATGCCCAGGGGTCCAAAGGGTATGGGGAAGGTAGGAATGGGGAGGAGAGGTAAGAAGTGAAGCATGTATTGCAGCGCCTGGGTGGCTCAGTCGGTTGAGCATCCGACTCTGGCTCGGATGAAAAAGAAAAAGAAAAAAGAATCTGGCATCTAGTACATGATCAATAAATATCTGTGAAATAAATAAAATACCTTAGAGCAGAATGAAGGCACAGAAGGCCATGAGGTTTGGAAAGGTAAAGATTTTCAGGATGTGGGGGACAGCATTTTCATGAGAAGGGAGATGAGACCCTGTCTCTGGGGCTTCACAAGGGCCCAGGTGGTAAGGGGACAGGACACAGGGGCTGAGCCATGCTCTGAATCAGTGCTACAGAAAAGCCAATACTTACACTTGACAGAGCACAAAAAGTGACCTCAAATAAGTTTGTTTGTTTGTTTGTTTTTTTAAACTTGAGCAGGGGAGAGGCAGAGAGAGGGGGAGACACAGAATCCGAAGCAGGCTCCAGGTTCTGGGCTGACAGCCCCGATGTGGGGCTCGAACTCACAAACTGCGAGATCATGACCTGAGCCAAAGTTGGATACTCAACCAACTGAACCACCCAGGTGCCGCCCCTCAGGTAAGTTTTAATTAAGCAGTGGAACCTCGAACGATTTCTTTAAACTGTCCCCTGGAGTATTCTTCATGTTTTGAGGATTCTGGAAAGTTTTCTAACCTTTCCTGCCCTCCCTTTTTACAGAGGAGTTAAACATGCTATCAGTCTTCCTTCCCCCAGACATTTCCCCCTGTGCATTGTCTATTTAAAGAACCCACACCTGCATAAACCAGGAGATGCTTGGGAGTTTTTATTCAAATACCCTAGATACAAACTTGCATTCAGATCAGTTGCTGAGAGAACAAAGACCCATGTTTCCGGAGAGAAAGCACAAGCAAATTTATCACCAAGAATCAACTTATCCTTTAGAATCTGGAAAAAAAATTGTTTTTGTGTTGCCATATTGTGAGTGTGTACATGCAGCAAATTGCCTACGTCATGTCCTCTCCTCACTGCCATCTATTTTGGTAACGAATTTGGCCCATAGTACAGTTGATAGTGCTGTCGCTTTAAAATTGTTTTTGAAAATTAAACATTTTCCCCATTAAAACAAACATGTACATTCTGAAGGTGACTATTTAAAATGTAGGTGATTCCCAAACAGCTTTTTGTTCTTAACTATCACATACATTTATGGTGTTTCTTTGAAGTAAGCACCATATTATTTTATTATTTTACTCATTTTACTTTTTTTAAAAAATATTTATTTATTTTTGAGAGAGAGAGACACACACACAGAGTGTGAGCAGGGGAGGGGCAGAGAGGGAGGGAAACACAGAATATGAAGCAGGCTGTGCTGACAGCTCAGAGCCTCATGCGGGGCTTGAACCCACGAACTGCGAGATCATGACCTGAGCTGAAGGTGGATGCTTAACCGACTGAGCCACCCAGGCGCCCCTCATTTTACTATTTTTGACAACACTTGTCTGGAATACACTGCTTTCTCTAAGCAGGGGCTTGTTATCTAGGGTAAGGGAATAGAGATTGCTTGAAACAAACACACAAAAAGGAGTAGAACAGAAGACCATCCAGTAATTTTAGGAAAGAGCAATTCATATTTTGAGTTCTGACATTTGGCGATGGAAAAATGAAGATAACAGATGATGGGCTCACACATGCTCACTCAAGACAGATTAGAATAAAGATCCTGACTGATGGGCGACTGACGGACAACGTCCATGCTTGTTCCATTTCTTGGCCTGCCGGCGAAGTGGCAAGAATCATGTCAAGGTCCCAGACAGGCCGGTGGCTGGACGGTGCGCTGGTCCCTCTGCTGGCTCAGGGGTCCCCACTACCTCCCTAGCCCAGCTCAGCCTGCCTCACTGAGGATCAGAGCCCCCTCGCCAAAGGGAGGGAGACACCCACGTAGGAATAAAACGTGCTAGTTCTACACCCTCTAGGGGCTTGGCGTTCATGGCTCCAATTCAGATCTGTGGAGCGGGTGTCATGTCAGTGAGATTATGGGAAACCTCCAGAAGAACACAAGGAGAGGCAAGTTCGGCAATTAATAATGAAATGTTCAAATATGAATTGCTAAGCTGAATATAAAATATACTATTTGGGAAAGTTTCAACTGGAAAGAAAAACTAAAGATTTTAAGTGAGGCTGAATTAGTTAGCATGTTAGGGTTTTGTAGAAGTTTGGTTCGTCCACAGACCCCTCCCCATGATGGCCCTTCTTCCCCCTAAAGCCTCCTAGCTGCATCCAAAACTTAACACCTCTGTCAATAAGCAGTCTGTGCCGCCACACGAGTGCTCTTGCGCGATGGGTCTATCAGCTTAGTTTTTGAGATCAGACTTTGAAGAGCTGAGGCATTTACAAAAAATACCAATTTTTCTTTGGAGGCACTTTACAAGGCATTTTTGAAATATTCTGTCATTATTTATGAACACTTAAAATTCTGATTTTTTTTAAATCTCAGATTTGTTCCTGAATGGGTGGGTTTTACTCCGTGTTGCCACTAACATTTGTATCCTCGGTGTGAACAAAGTAGGAAAGATCTGTACACAGTGTGAATTCATGAAACGACAGCCTGGGTTCTTCCCTATCACACGGATGTGGACAGTCCTCTGGTCTTAGACTAAGAACCTAAAACAAGATGCACGAGTAAAAGATATTTCGAGTTCTCTACAAATTTGGATCCCTCTCCTGCACTTTTCTTAAATTTGAGAGCTTACTGGAAGTTGTTACATTTAACACGTTTCCCTCTACTGGAAAAGGGTGCTGTAATACCTAAGTCTTTGTTTTATAAAAATGATGTTCAGTAGAGTTGATCTTCAAAACAGATACCTATCTAAACTCTAGGCAGCAAAAGTAAACCTAACAATTAGTAATTAAATGTGAAAGAATTCTGAAAATGTTATCAAGAGTTCTAAATTGTTGGTCTCCAGTCTGCCGTTTTATATTCTTCTATGTTCTAGCCAGAATTTAGGGCTATTTCTTCGTGCCCTTTGCTCCACTTGTGATGCCAAAAACAAACATTAGGATTAGTAAAGTTTTTAAAAAAATTTTAATAATCGACAGTGACTCACCATTTTCCATTCTGGATGGTTCTGGTGAATCTCCTTGTTAACAGCAATGTAGGATATCCGGTGAATGTGTTCTCCTTGATAAGGGATCCTGGTCTCTGGAAAGGTCAGCCTGATCCCGATGGGAAAGGCTTCTGTACCTGGTAGTGATGCTTCTGAAATGACTTGCTTTAGATTTGATTAAATGCAAATCCTTTGGTGTCTGTTTCTCTACAATTTGCATCCCCAATGTAGATTATATTTAAGGTATTTTTTTCTTCCTCAAGATTTTTATTTAGTAACAATGAATTTCCATTAGGAAAAAACTCTGTTAAAAGTTTATTATGGAAGCAAACAATCCATGATTTCTTTTCTGAATAGCAGCAGCATTTTCTATTTCTTTAATTTGGAGTTGCGTTTTAAAAAATAGTGCTTATGGAAAAGCTGGTATGTCCCAATGAGAAATACAGGTTCTATGTCTATGTATACTCATGGGTATATATTATGAGTAGATAATTTTTAGGCATCTTTCAGATATAGATAGAATTCTAGGAAGAAACAAAATCAAAATGAACACAAAATAAATACATTGTAATACAAATGGATAGCTTATTATATGTAAAACATAAATATATGATCTAAAGCAGAGGTTCCTAAACCTGGTAGTACCTCAGAATTCACACTGGAGCTGGTAAAAATACCTGTGCCCAAGCCCCATTCAATTCTAATTTGGAGTCTTTGAAATAGGGCCCAGATAGCTATATTTTTATCTATCTATCTATCTATCTATCTATCTATCTATCTATCATCTATCTATGTTTATTTATTTTGAGAGAGAGAGTGCACACATGAGTGGTGGAGGGACAGAGCCAGAGGAAGAGAGAGAATTCCAAGCAAGCTCTATGCTGTCAGCACAGGGCCCGGCAAGGTGCTCGATACCATGAACTATGAGCTCATGATGAGGTGAAATCAAGAGTTGGAGGCTGAATGGACCGAGCTACCCAGGTACCCCTAGATAGCTATCTTTTAAAACAAACTTACTTGTTGGGATGAGCACTGGGTGTTATATGGAAACCAGCTTGACAATAAACTATTTAAGGGAAAAAAATTAACTATTTTTTTTAAAAAAAGAAGGTGTTTTTGATGCATACTCGGTGTCATAAACTCCTCTAAAGCAAAAAAAAAAAAAAAAAAAACCAAAACCAAAAAACCCCAAACCCCACAGATTTGAGGGACTTTCTGACATTTCCCTTACTTATCTTCAAGGACCCACAATTGCTTCTTAACATAATCTTGGCTCTGTCTCCCAATCCCGAGCAGAGTTAGGTCCTGGACACCCTCCTCGCCATCTGGATTGGTGTAAGACCAATCCTGGAATTTCGGGACTTGAAATAGGTATCACCTGCTGGTCCTCTAAGCTGGCTCTATCTCACATGCCCTCACCGCATTCCAGATCAGTGGGATCTGGAGAACGGTGTTCTCACAGTGTGTTCTGGAAATCCCCAGAGGTCTTGGGCACTGACTCAGGAGATCTGCAAAGTCTAAACCAATTTCATAATCAAATGCATACATTTATTTTGCCTTTTACTCTCTCATTCTCTCATGAATGTACAGAAGAGTTTTCTGGGGGCTTCCATCTGTGACATATGAAAATGTGATATATGGATAGAAGGATAGATATCGGTCTAGCTGGTTTCTGTGAAGCCACTCAGGAGAGATTTGCAAAATCTTGAAACGGTGCCACTCTCTTCAATAGTTTTTTGAGGGGTTTGGAAAACATAGTTATCTTTAATTAAAGGATTATTTACATCAATACGTAATGGTCCATTACTGTTATTTTAAGTGAATAGTAAATATATTTTTTTGAATTCTTAGTTTTAATTTCCAAGATAATAAGGATACATGGGTATATTTTTATAAAAATATTTCATATTTTTAAAAAGCTCTTTGGGTTCCTCAGCCATTTATAATTCTGGTTCTGAGACCACATAATTTGAGACTCGATCCTCTGGAAGAACATCTGTAGCAGAAATGAGTTTCTAGAGTGTTCTAAGGCACACATTTGAAAACTCTGTGTCTGTGCTTCTCTTACAGAGAAAAGACACCTCTTATAGTCTCTACATTTCTAAAAGAAATCCAGAAAGACACAATTTGTCTCAATTTCCCCATTTCCAGCACCCTTTACTCCTTTAAGCGAACGAGAAGAGGCAGTACCACAGTCACACGGATCCTACAGCCCCTGTGATTTGTAATCTCTTCCCCGCAGGCATACCCGGTTCCCAATTCCTGCTTTCTCACTCCTCTAACCAAACAGCTCTGTACTGAAACAGACCAAGCATTACTAAGTGAACTTTATTATTTCTGCAGTAAATTCCCCAAGCACGTTGATTCTTCTCAACATTGCACCGGAAGACTTCAAACCTTTCAGAAGTTTGGCAGAATGGAATCTCTAAAAACACAGATATGACATGCACTGCGGATAGAGCCCAACCTTCTCAGCACAGCATTTGAGGTGCCTGTGATCTGGGCCCATCCTGCCTTCCATCACATCTACCACTTCTTCCCTCCACACGGGTTCCGTCCCAGTGTCCTGTGCGGTCCTGGGCCACCAGCCTCAGAGTCACCTGCAAAACTTAGAAAACATTGTCCACCCTACACTTGTTGAATTGGAGTATCTGGTGATCATGCCAGACACCTGCATCTGAAACGTGCTCCCTGCCGTCACAGGATTCTTAATAAACACTGGAGGCTACCCCCACCTCCCCGGCTATAGCTGGTAACTCAATGGTTTTCAAGTAAGTCATCGACTTTCACATCTCTTTACCTTTGTTTACAGTGTCCTCTCACATTGAAGCACGCTGTGTGATTACAGGTCTACAAATCAGTCAAGGCTCAGCACCGATGCTGTCTTCACTGAAATGAATTTAATGGCCCATTTCATGGTGCTTCTCACTTGAATCTCTCCAATGGCACTGATTTCACGCTGCTTTCCATGCAGGTCAGTGGTTTGCATATCCATCCCTCATCCCCGACCAGGCTGTCTCTCTCTGCTCGATATTCCTTCCCACAGCACTTCACCGTGTGCACATAGTAGGTCCCCAGTGAGTGCTGGCCATGCTGAGTCCTGCCATGGAATCCACTAGAAACAGTAGTTTCTGGGTACAAGCAGCAATATCAGAGGGGATTTCGTTGTTTTGCACCGTAATGTTGCCATGGAGTTCAACCGTTCTCTTTCCATGAGCTGAACACACCACTGGAGAGTATGTAAACTGTTTCCATATAGGCTGGTCCTGTATCCAAAACTCAAAAACATAAGGATTTTATAGAGGAAGGTTAATGTAGAAATGTCCAGAATCCTGCAGTAGCTTTTCAGATATTAGACATCGTTGGAAAAGCTGGAATGCGTTGATTTGCAACAGATACTCGCTTGTGCTTTAAAATACCTTTTAAGGGCGCCCGGGTGGCTCAGTCAGTTAAGTGTCCGACTCTCAGTTCTGGCTCAGGTCATGATCTCACAGTTTCCTGAGTTCGAGTCCCGCATCGGGTTCTGTGCTGATGGTGCTTAGCCTGCTTGGGATTCTCTGTCTCCCTCACTCTCTGCCTCTCCCTCACTCGCACTGTCTCTGTCTTGCTCAAAATAAATAAACTTAAAAAAAATAGAAATGAAATGCCCTTTTGTATGCTTGCTGTATTTGCATAGAACTCCAGACCTGTTCCCATAGAATTAAATAAAAGCTAAATAAAAAAATTAAATAAAAAGATCCCAGAAAGGTTGCTTTCTTATCCCAAGGAAACAAATCTTTGCAGATTGGAGTGGATGGCTGTTGCTGGCAGGGTGTGGGCTGCCGATAAGTTTTGTCTGTGCTTGCGTCAGTTGCTGGTGGGTTCAGAAATGTGGCACGGACACAGTCAGGCAGGATGTTGGGTCAAATCAGGTCTGGTGATGGTCTGGGGCAGCCCTTTAAGGAGGAGGGTAAAACAAGGGTATGTTTGGGTAGAATAAACACAAATCCACCTCGCTCAGGCACGATTAGTATTTGTCTCCTTTATCTTGTATCGGGAACACCCCTCAGATATTCCAACCACAATGTTTCTGTATCAGCTTTTTATTCATTGCAGGACTGGGCACCTGCTGCGTGGGTTAGGTAGCTCCTGACAAGTTGGCAGGGGCTTCATTGATACATTTGCTCTAAGGTAGTTATGGTGGGTGAGGGCGAGGAGGGCAGAGGTGAGGGACCCCAGAGCAGGCATGCCAAGTGGGGACCAAGGCACCCCATTTCCCCCACCTTGCCTTTGTTCCAGGGCTTTCCTATTTCCCAGCCCTGTCTTTAAGGGTTGGTTACAGGGAGCAGTTAAGGCTGCTCAGTGGTTGGGCTCTATTGGTATAGCACGTAGGGGCCCAGGGACTCCCTTATTATAGGAGGTGGGGGCAGAATGGCGGCGGGGGGAGGCTTCACACGCCTCTCAAATGGAGAAAAGAATGGGCGTGTGACATAATAAGAAATATATATTTGGTCTCTGCCCTTGGTTCTTGACGCAGAGCAATTAAAACCTTTGTAATTTCCTGAATGACAGAGACACAGGAAGCTTTTTGTGTTTCCTAATATTTGGTCTTTGACTCTGGGTCCCAGCTTAGAGCTCCTACACCCCTTGGAATTTTCTGGATGGCAGGAGCATCTTTTGCTCTAACGAGGGGACTCTTGGGGGGCTCCTAGGTAGCCTCAGGATGGGTCTCCAGAAAGACCTGGTCTCCAGAAAGACCAGGCCATGATTAGTGGAATTTTCAGCCTCACGCTCAATCCTCTGGGAAGGGGAGAGCGGCTGGAGACTGAGTAAATAATCCATCCTGCCTGTATGATGACGTCTGTGTATGCAAATCCCTAAACTACATGGTCCCGAAAACTTAGGGCTGGTGAACATGCCCGGGCACTGGAAGGTGGCACCCTCAGAGAAGGCATGAATGGAAGCTTCACACTCCTCAGCTTACTCATCTGCTCCATTTAATTGCATCCTTTATAATAATCAAGAATAGTGAGTAAACCGTTTCCCTGGGTTCTGTGAACCATTCTAGCAAATTTGTTGGATCCAAGGGCAGGCTCATGGGACTTCCTGTCGGTCTGGCTTCATTCAGGGGTGCAGGTGACCACCTGCGGCTTAGAATTGGCATCGGGGGCGGGGGGGGGGGGCAGTGTTATGGGACTGAGCCCTTAGCCCGTGGGGTCTGCACTCACTCTGGGAAGTTAGTGTCAACACTGAGTTAAATTGTAGGATGCCCTGTTGGCATCTGCTGAGAACTGGAGAATTGCTTGGTGTGTGAAAATCCACACAGTTGGGGTTACAGGTATTGAGGGTAGAGGAAACATGTCTTTCTTTTAGGCACAAACGAGCACATACCCAGTGGGGTTCTCACATACAGACAGAAGTTCCTTTTCTCCCAATACTTGGATAGGCATGGAGAGTGGTGGGGCTCTTGGTGGCTAGTCTGCTCCTGTGGCACGAAGGCAGGTTTCTGGGTTCTGCTTCATTGAGGAGGGGGTCATAGTAATCCTGCTGGAGACCGAGCAGAGAGGAGGGCTTGGCCGTCATAGTTTGCCAAGTAAGGGTGAAGACGGTTTGAAGTGGACTTGAGGTACAGAGAGGGGCAGGCAAGGTACCAGAGACAGCCACTCTAAGCCAGCTGAACTGTCATTTAGAAAGACCTGCCTGGGGTTTCTAATGAGGGGAGGGGACCTGGCCACTTACCATTCAGTTCTTCTACATTTGGCCAGTTTCATGGCATTAGCTTTCCCTTGAATCTGAAAAATAACTATTTTGCGAATACTCTGGCGTTCGGGCACATGGAAGCTCAGTGGGAGAGGGAAATGTGGAAGGTAGATTGTTTCCACTGGAAGGGGCAGCAAATAGGCAGCTCGCGTTCCTCAGTGTGCACGGGAGAGAACACAGTCCTGGGCCTGCGAGGTCCGAGGAAAATCATTCCGTCGATCCTGGTGTTTTGCTAGAGTCGCAATGGAGTTATAGCTATGAGGGGCCTGGAGGCCCCACCCCATGGTGTGTGTGGGGGGATTCCTTGGCAGCAGGTGGTGCTTCTGGGGGAGGCTGACCCATAGCCTCAGGAGAGGGTCAATGAGATGGCCTAAGAAGCCTTGGGGAGGCAGCAATTTTATTTCTCAGACTACGCTATTCTATGACCTCCTCTGGACTCTCCAGGAAGCACGAAGTGCTTGAAGTATCTCTTGGGCACAGGGGGAGGTGGGTGGACTTATTGGCTGAGCAGTAGGCAGGGCTCCTGGACTCTGAGCCCTACACTTGGAGAAACCAGTCCACTCCCTGAGCCTATGTCCAGAATCCTTAAAGAGGGGCTCCTAGGGATTGGGGAGAAAGCTGAGCGAGCAGGGAATGTCTGTGCTGAAGGGAATGCCTGCTCATTCCGACCCCTGGGAAGGGAGGGGAGCCCGCTCAGGGGTTCTTGCTTCCTGGCAGGAACTCTGCCTGAAGCTTGGCCTGAACACACGTCTAGGAGGAGCTGGGGGTGTGCACTGAACCGCCATGACAAACAGATTCTCGTCAGGTGCAGCCTGGTCTGCAGTGAGGAGAAGGTCTTTGCATTTCTTTGGACAAAGAATCGTCTCTCCCTGAAGCCGAGGCGCCATTGATTTTAAGACACACCATGATTTTGTGTGTCCCTGACACTGTGCATTCAAACGGTTGCTAAAGCTTGTCAGTCCTGCCTCCATTGTGGGTTCCCTTCTGGCTCCTTCTCTGGCCCTTTAACTTGTTCCAGCCTGTGTCTTCTCCTCCCTGGCTGTCGTGCTGGTTTTCTAGGAGTTTCTCTATCCCCACCCTCCCGCTTCGCTCCACCTATCCCAACCAACCTCAGAGCTAGGATCATTCACTCCCCTACTTGAAATCCTAGAAGATACCCTACAGCCCACCAAGTGCAGGAACAAGTTCTCATCTGGTCCTCTACAGGGGGCCCTGGCCTCCCCCTCAGAGTCTTGTTCGGCTCGTACCTTAAACTCTTATGCTCACTGCTTCCTAGGTTTTCCCCACATTTCATGACCTTCCGGCTTTGTCTCACACTATTCTCTCCACTGGGAACATTTTGTTATCTTCTTCATATCCCGAAATTTTTCATGTCCCGAGCCCAGCTTAGAACAACAGGTGAAGAAGCCACACTTCATTCAAGGATGGAACCAATCCTAAACAAGGAAAATAGAGGTGAGCCAAGGTAGGCAAGAGAGAAGCGAGTCCGCGGAGCCTGGGGCTTCAGGAACTTGAGCAGAGAGACTAACAGGAGGGGAAGGGCGGACTGTGTTGCCAGGCCACGTATGCTGAAGGGCAAGAAGTCTCAAGGCTCAAATAGGGGCAATCTGTCCTCTGCCTTGGTCTCAGTACAGGGGACTTGCTGAGGCTGGGCTGCCTGCAGAGTAGACATAAGCAAGTCTAGGGACTGAAAAGAACAGTTGGAGGCTCCTTCTGAGAAAATGTACCAGAGCCTTGGCTCCAGCAGAGTCCGGGGGCTAGACACCGAGCACAATGCTAACCTCAACTGACTCGGGACCAGTCTCTGTGGATGGACCACCACTGGACCCGGCACTGATTGACACGACATTTGGCCGCTTCCTGGATCTACGTTTGTCTGTGCAGACCTCTCCTGTCTGAGCCTTGTGTTGCCTGGACTTTCTCCATCCCCCTTAGGTTTCCAGAGGTAGAGAGGAGGGAGCGCAGTTGGCAGCCTGGTTTCCTGGGGCTGGGCCCCACCATTCTGAATTTTTTTTTTTTTTTACCAGCTAACAGCCTCACCTGTATCAGACGCCAAAGCACGGGCATTGCTCAGCATTCTAGAAGCTGTATTTACATCCTGTTCTCTGAGACTGTGCCTCCTAGCTGCCCCTCTTTCCTGTAACTCTCCAATGTCACATGCTGATCTACACTAGACTTCTTCCGGAGGTGCTGACCTGACTTGCCAGCTTCTCTCCTGCAGAAATGCGTGGGCAGCCTCGCTCTTGCTTGGTCCCGCCTCCTTGGGCTGCCCAAGGAGCCAAGTAAGACCCGAGGGGTGGACACCCACCGACAACTCTGAGGGGTACACCCTGAGACAGTGCATTCTATTGCCCTTCCCTCTGTTACTCTGAGGGCTTTGCATAAGCTCAGTGGAAACTGCTCTTTGAGAAGAGAGATTCTTCCTTTCTCTCCCTACTCCTTCATTGGCACTAACTTCTCTACTGAGTCTCCCCCAGATGCTGAGTGAGGCCCAGAGATCTCCAGGGTGGTTTACAGTCCTGGGGAGAGATCTTAGGAGACACAGTTTTCCAGTCTATTGGGGAGTATGGGGTTCAGGTCTCCTGGGTTCTAGTTCTTGCTTTCTTCCTGATAAGCTGGGTAAACCCTTAAACAGGCTAGCATAAAAATACATCTTTTAAAGATGTGTGGCTCTAGGCTACAGGGGCATAGAGAAAGGCTTTGGGCGTGAGTAGCTTTTCCTTTCAGGTCCCTTTTCCAGCCTCGGAGTCTCCAGGGACATCCTTACAGGGTATTTTCAGTTTAAACCACTAGGTGGTGCCTCAACCCTATCAGTCACGCACCAAAGGGCTGGCTCTGACAGCTGGGTTTTAGGACAAGGATTTGGGGGGAGGGGGGGCAGGACTGCAATGTATTAGAAGGAATGTTACTCTTTTCTTCCTGAAAATCCTGGAAGTCAACCTAAATGTTCTTTCCATGATTGCCTGCGAAGAGGGAGGCCATTTCCCCAACTCGTTCCACCTGCCCTTTGCTGCTAATTAGAGTAGGAAACAGGACATACAGGAAGCCAGTTCTTGGGGTGCCTTCCAATTAGTGGCTTGTTGATTGAATTTTGGGGTCACGTGGGGACTGGAGGATGCGGGGAGACTGAGCAGAAGCGTCCTGAGGTACCAGCAGAGCCACGGAGGGCCTGTTCCCTGTCACCAAGCCGCTGTTTGGCTTCTTCAGTCCTTCCTTCCTGACTGGCTCACAAGAGAGATCATCTTTTTGGACAGGAGAGGATTTCTGTGTCTACACGAGAAAGACATGCTATCCCCCTCATCCCTGACAAACAGATTCGTGCCCTCAGATTCTGTGGTAAAAATATTGTCTTTTTAAAAATTTTTAAATGTTTATTTGTTGAGAGAGAGAGGCAGAGAGAGCACACACACATGAGCAGGGGAGGGACAGAGAGAGAGGGAGACACCGGATCCGAAGCAGGCTCCAGGCTCTGAGCAGTCAGCACCGAGCCCAACATGGGGCTCGAACTCACAAACCAAGAGATCATGACCTGAGCTGAAGTTGGACGCTCAACCAACTGAGCCACCCAGGCGCCCCCCAGCTCTTATTTTTTGTAAAGCTGTGCACTTTTCTGTCGAAGCCTGCTGAAGGCTGTTGAGTAATCTCCCTGCTGATACCCCACAAATGGGAGCTGGGCCCACAGCTGAACACATCTGGCAGGAACTACCTGCCATTATGGGGAGAGCCACCCACGTGGGGAGGGCCCGGGAGGCCAGCTCCTCTAGGCTTATTAGGAAGTGATGAATAGTCCCTCTCCACCAGCCACCTGCCCCCCACCTGCCTCCCACACCCCCATATCTACATAAGAAAACTAAGGAGTGAAGGAGGAGGAGAGCATACAAGCCACAGCTGTGCAGTATCTGTGCGGAGAAGTTATTTCCTCTCTGGCCCCGGGTGAAGGAGGAATGGATTACACACCACTCCTCTCCTCAAGCCCGGTGACAGGGAGGCTCCAAGGAAATTACCTGTAGAAGCTGGAGAAGGGGAGGTGGGCAACCTGGTCTCCAAGCGGGTGACTTGCTGATGTGCCCTGGCAAGTCCCCTCTGATCTCCCAACCGGGGGGGGGGGACTGGAAGACGGTGGGGCCCAGAGGTACATGGCCATGGCGAAGACACGTGTGTCTCCCGTGGGCCTGGGGAAAACTCTGGAAGGCAGCTGGGCTTGCATCCCTGAAGACAGCTGCCCCGAGAGGGGAGAATGATGCTGTGGCATTCCTCGGCCCTCCTCTGCAGGTGCAAGCTGTGGGCGGTGGGGGTGGGGGAGGAAGGAAAGGGGCGGAAGAGGTGGAGCCAGGCTTAGGTCTCCAGAGTCAGAGAAGCAAGAGCTCCCACACGGGCTCTTTGAAGAGCAGGTGTTTGAATGCCAACCCTGTGGGGGCTTGTCGATAGCTAGTTAATGTCACCCTGAGAAGAAGAGCAGCCTTCGGGGAGAGGAACCACAGAGGCCAGTTAAATAAGAGTCACCCTCTCTCTGTGTCCCTCCCACTAGCACCCTGGAGAGGACAGACCCTGAAGGGGAGGGGACGGCAGCTCAGAGCGTTGCACGCACTCTCAACTCCTCCCCACTCAACTCCTGGGGTCTCAGGTGGTGATATGCAAATCAAGTTTGAGGTTAGAGTTCAGCTGGAATGAGTTTTAATAATAGAGGGGCGCCTGGGTGGCTTAGTCGGTTAAGCGACTTTCGCTTAGGTCATGATCTCGCAGTTTGTGGGTTCGAGCCCCGCGTCGGGCTCTGTGCTGACTGCCAGCTCAGAGCCTGGAGCCTGTTTCAGTCTGTGACTCCCTCTCTCTCTGACCCTCCCTTGCTCGCACTGTCTCTCTCTCTCTCTCCTAGAAATAAAAATAAAAACATTAAAAAAAATAATAGAAAAATAACCAGAAAAGTTTTGAAATCTGCCTGGCATGTCACTAAGGAATGCAAAGGGCCTATATGATCAAGGTTGGTTGAAGGCAGTAATTAGAGAAAAATAAAACTATATCATGTTCCTATACCACTGAGTTGAGACAGAGCAATATACTAATTACAAGCCTTTTAAAAACGATTTGTCCCAAAAGAGACATAAGCATCTCCAAAAGAAATATTTATGGTATTAATTGGAGATGTCTTTATTAGCGAGAAGTTGCAAAAGTTTTCTGGTAGAAGACACAAATGTTTCCTAACATGAATATCTTAATCAAAAGCAAATTGGGGGTGCCTGGGTGGCTCAGTCGGGTCCTACTTCAGCTCAGGTCATGAGTCCCTTGTCGGGCTCTGTGCTGACAGCTCAGAGCTTGGAGCCTGCTTCGGATTCTGTGTGTCTCTCTTTCTCTCTCTGACCCTCCCCTGTTCACACACACACACACTCTCTCTCTCTCAGAAATAAAAAAAAAAAAAAAAACATTAAAAAAAAAAGCAAATTGTAAAAGGCCACTTGGTGTTAGGTCTTAATAGATTTCCACATACGCTGAGGTGAGAGTTGAGGGTTAAGATTAAGGATTATTGAATATGTGTCAACTATATTGCAATTAAAAAAAAAAAGGATTATTGGCCTCAGCTTCTCTTGCTAGCCTTCTTAGAGTAGGCTGAAAGTCCACCAAGGATTCTAAAATTTGGGGGACCTGGGTGGCTCAGTCAGTTAAGCATCCAACTTCGGCTCAGGTCATGATCTCACAGTTTGTGGGTTCGAGCCCCGCATCGGGCTCAGAGCCTGGAGTCTGCTTCGGATTCTGTGTCTCCCTCTCTCTCTGACCCTCCCTTGCTCACGCTGTCTCTCTCTCTCTCAGAAATAAGTACATTTTTTTAAAAAAATTTAAAAAAAGATTCTAAAACTCATGTTGATTAAACATTCCTCAGCACAAGCTTACATTGTCAAAACATCTCTGGAACTATTCTAGAATACATCTGTTTGGACTGATTGAGTCCAAATACTCATTCTCTGGGAACTTCAATTCATTCTCTCAGGACAAATAGGTGGCTACAAAGCTTTGGTGGCTACAAAGCTTTATTAACCACTCCCCACCCTCCACCACCAAGTCAGAAAAAATGTATCTACCTGGTGCGGGTCGCCGTGTTTGCATGGACACTAGGCATGCCTTCTCTCAGCCTCTGATTACTTTTTTTGCCTGGCTGTTGGACATCAATTGTGACCTTACTT